>NC_139526.1:4390742-4990742 GCF_947247035.1 Vipera ursinii | reverse complement strand
CGAAAAACAAACACATATTCATGTTCCCCCTCCTCCCCGAAGACCAAAAAACCATGAGTTGAGTAGATCTGATGTTTCCTTGCGGAGATAGCCAATGTTATATCTTGCATTTGTTAGGAAAAACTGCTTATAGCATGAAAAGTGCCCATTGCAGAAAGAGCTCAAATTCGAAAAACAAAAACATATTCAAGTTCCCCATCCTCCCCGAATACCAAAAAACCATGTGTTGTGCAGATCTGATGTTTCCTTGCGGAGATAGCCCATGTTATATCTTGCATTTGTTAGGAAAAACTGCTAATAGTATGAAAAGTGCCCATTGCAGAAAGAGCTCAAATTCGAATAACAAACACATATTCATGTTCCCCATCCTCCCCGAAGACCAAAAAACCATGAGTTGTGCAGATCTCATGTTTCCTTGCGGAGATAGCCAATGTTATATCTTGCATTTGTTAGGAAAAACTGCTTAGAGCATGAAAAGTGCTCATTTCAGATAGAGGTCAAATTCGAAAAACAAACACATATTCATGTTCCCCATCCTCCCCGAAGACCAAAAAACCATAACTTTTGCAGATCTCATGTTTCCTTGCGGAGATAGCCCATGTTATATCTTGCATTTGTTAGGAAAAACTGCTAATAGTATGAAAAGTGCCCATTGCAGAAAGAGCTCAAATTCGAAAAACAAACACATATTCATGTTCCCCCTCCTCCCCGAAGACCAAAAAACCATGAGTTGAGTAGATCTGATGTTTCCTTGCGGAGATAGCCAATGTTATATCTTGCATTTGTTAGGAAAAACTGCTTATAGCATGAAAAGTGCCCATTGCAGAAAGAGCTCAAATTCGAAAAACAAAAACATATTCAAGTTCCCCATCCTCCCCGAAGACCAAAAAACCATAACTTTTGCAGATCTGATGTTTCCTTGCGGACATAGCCAATGTTATATCTTGCATTTGTTAGGAAAAACTGCTTATAGCATGAAAAGTGCCCACTGCAGAAAGAGCTCAAATTCAAAAAACAAACACATATTCATGTTCCCCATCCTCCCCGAAGACCAAAAATCCATGACTTTTGCAGATCTCATGTTTCCTTGCGGAGACAGCCCATGGTATATCTTGCATTTGTTAGGAAAACCTGCTTTTAGCATGAAAAGTGCCCATTTCAGATAGAGGTCAAATTCGAAAAACAAACACATATTCATGTTCCCCCGCCTCCCCGAAGACCAAAAAACCATGAGTTGTGCAGATCTGATGTTTCCTTGCGGAGATAGCCAATGTTATATCTTGAATTTGTTAGGAAAAACTGCTTATAGCATGAAAAGTGCCCATTGCAGAAAGAGCTCAAATTCGAAAAACAAACACATATTCATGTTCCCCCTCCTCCCCGAAGACCAAAAAACCATGAGTTGTGCAGATCTGATGTTTCCTTGCGGAGATAGCCCATGTTATATCTTGCATTTGTTAGGAAAAACTGCTAATAGTATGAAAAGTGCCCATTGCAGAAAGAGCTCAAATTCGAATAACAAACACATATTCATGTTCCCCATCCTCCCCGAATACCAAAAAACCATGACTTTTGCAGATCTCATGTTTCCTTGCGGAGATAGCCAATGTTATATCTTGCATTTGTTAGGAAAAACTGCTAATAGTATGAAAAGTGCCCATTGCAGAAAGAGCTCAAATTCGAATAACAAACACATATTCATGTTCCCCATCCTCCCCGAATACCAAAAAACCATGAGTTGTGCAGATCTCATGTTTCCTTGCGGAGATAGCCAATGTTATATCTTGCATTTGTTAGGAAAAACTGCTTAGAGCATGAAAAGTGCTCATTTCAGATAGAGGTCAAATTCGAAAAACAAACACATATTCATGTTCCCCATCCTCCCCGAATACCAAAAAACCATGTGTTGTGCAGATCTGATGTTTCCTTGCGGAGATAGCCAATGTTATATCTTGCATTTGTTAGGAAAAACTGCTTATAGCATGAAAAGTGCCCATTGCAGAAAGAGCTCAAATTCGAAAAACAAAAACATATTCAAGTTCCCCATCCTCCCCGAAGACCAAAAAACCATAACTTTTGCAGATCTGATGTTTCCTTGCGGACATAGCCAATGTTATATCTTGCATTTGTTAGGAAAAACTGCTTATAGCATGAAAAGTGCCCACTGCAGAAAGAGCTCAAATTCAAAAAACAAACACATATTCATGTTCCCCATCCTCCCCGAAGACCAAAAATCCATGACTTTTGCAGATCTCATGTTTCCTTGCTTAGACAGCCCATGGTATATCTTGCATTTGTTAGGAAAACCTGCTTTTAGCATGAAAAGTGCCCATTTCAGATAGAGGTCAAATTCGAAAAACAAACACATATTCATGTTCCCCATCCTCCCCGAAGACCAAAAAACCATAACTTTTGCAGATCTCATGTTTCCTTGCGGAGATAGCCCATGTTATATCTTGCATTTGTTAGGAAAAACTGCTAATAGTATGAAAAGTGCCCATTGCAGAAAGAGCTCAAATTCGAAAAACAAACACATATTCATGTTCCCCCTCCTCCCCGAAGACCAAAAAACCATGAGTTGAGTAGATCTGATGTTTCCTTGCGGAGATAGCCAATGTTATATCTTGCATTTGTTAGGAAAAACTGCTTATAGCATGAAAAGTGCCCATTGCAGAAAGAGCTCAAATTCGAAAAACAAAAACATATTCAAGTTCCCCATCCTCCCCGAAGACCAAAAAACCATAACTTTTGCAGATCTGATGTTTCCTTGCGGAGATAGCCCATGTTATATCTTGCATTTGTTAGGAAAAACTGCTTATAGCATGAAAAGTGCCCACTGCAGAAAGAGCTCAAATTCGAAAAACAAACACATATTCATGTTCCCCATCCTCCCCGAAGACCAAAAATCCATGACTTTTGCAGATCTCATGTTTCCTTGCGGAGACAGCCCATGGTATATCTTGCATTTGTTAGGAAAACCTGCTTTTAGCATGAAAAGTGCCCATTTCAGATAGAGGTCAAATTCGAAAAACAAACACATATTCATGTTCCCCATCCTCCCCGAAGACCAAAAAACCATAACTTTTGCAGATCTCATGTTTCCTTGCGGAGATAGCCCATGTTATATCTTGCATTTGTTAGGAAAAACTGCTAATAGTATGAAAAGTGCCCATTGCAGAAAGAGCTCAAATTCGAATAACAAACACATATTCATGTTCCCCATCCTCCCCGAAGACCAAAAAACCATGAGTTGTGCAGATCTCATGTTTCCTTGCGGAGATAGCCAATGTTATATCTTGCATTTGTTAGGAAAAACTGCTTAGAGCATGAAAAGTGCTCATTTCAGATAGAGGTCAAATTCGAAAAACAAACACATATTCATGTTCCCCATCCTCCCCGAATACCAAAAAACCATGTGTTGTGCAGATCTGATGTTTCCTTGCGGAGATAGCCCATGTTATATCTTGCATTTGTTAGGAAAAACTGCTAATAGTATGAAAAGTGCCCATTGCAGAAAGAGCTCAAATTCGAATAACAAACACATATTCATGTTCCCCATCCTCCCCGAATACCAAAAAACCATGAGTTGTGCAGATCTCATGTTTCCTTGCGGAGATAGCCAATGTTATATCTTGCATTTGTTAGGAAAAACTGCTTAGAGCATGAAAAGTGCTCATTTCAGATAGAGGTCAAATTCGAAAAACAAACACATATTCATGTTCCCCATCCTCCCCGAAGACCAAAAAACCATAACTTTTGCAGATCTCATGTTTCCTTGCGGAGATAGCCCATGTTATATCTTGCATTTGTTAGGAAAAACTGCTAATAGTATGAAAAGTGCCCATTGCAGAAAGAGCTCAAATTCGAAAAACAAACACATATTCATGTTCCCCCTCCTCCCCGAAGACCAAAAAACCATGAGTTGAGTAGATCTGATGTTTCCTTGCGGAGATAGCCAATGTTATATCTTGCATTTGTTAGGAAAAACTGCTTATAGCATGAAAAGTGCCCATTGCAGAAAGAGCTCAAATTCGAAAAACAAAAACATATTCAAGTTCCCCATCCTCCCCGAAGACCAAAAAACCATAACTTTTGCAGATCTGATGTTTCCTTGCGGAGATAGCCCATGTTATATCTTGCATTTGTTAGGAAAAACTGCTTATAGCATGAAAAGTGCCCACTGCAGAAAGAGCTCAAATTCGAAAAACAAACACATATTCATGTTCCCCATCCTCCCCGAAGACCAAAAATCCATGACTTTTGCAGATCTCATGTTTCCTTGCGGAGACAGCCCATGGTATATCTTGCATTTGTTAGGAAAACCTGCTTTTAGCATGAAAAGTGCCCATTTCAGATAGAGGTCAAATTCGAAAAACAAACACATATTCATGTTCCCCATCCTCCCCGAAGACCAAAAAACCATAACTTTTGCAGATCTCATGTTTCCTTGCGGAGATAGCCCATGTTATATCTTGCATTTGTTAGGAAAAACTGCTAATAGTATGAAAAGTGCCCATTGCAGAAAGAGCTCAAATTCGAATAACAAACACATATTCATGTTCCCCATCCTCCCCGAAGACCAAAAAACCATGAGTTGTGCAGATCTCATGTTTCCTTGCGGAGATAGCCAATGTTATATCTTGCATTTGTTAGGAAAAACTGCTTAGAGCATGAAAAGTGCTCATTTCAGATAGAGGTCAAATTCGAAAAACAAACACATATTCATGTTCCCCATCCTCCCCGAATACCAAAAAACCATGTGTTGTGCAGATCTGATGTTTCCTTGCGGAGATAGCCCATGTTATATCTTGCATTTGTTAGGAAAAACTGCTAATAGTATGAAAAGTGCCCATTGCAGAAAGAGCTCAAATTCGAATAACAAACACATATTCATGTTCCCCATCCTCCCCGAATACCAAAAAACCATGAGTTGTGCAGATCTCATGTTTCCTTGCGGAGATAGCCAATGTTATATCTTGCATTTGTTAGGAAAAACTGCTTAGAGCATGAAAAGTGCTCATTTCAGATAGAGGTCAAATTCGAAAAACAAACACATATTCATGTTCCCCATCCTCCCTGAATACCAAAAAACCATGTGTTGTGCAGATCTGATGTTTCCTTGCGGAGATAGCCCATGTTATATCTTGCATTTGTTAGGAAAAACTGCTAATAGTATGAAAAGTGCCCATTGCAGAAAGAGCTCAAATTCGAATAACAAACACATATTCATGTTCCCCATCCTCCCCGAAGACCAAAAAACCATGAGTTGTGCAGATCTCATGTTTCCTTGCGGAGATAGCCAATGTTATATCTTGCATTTGTTAGGAAAAACTGCTTAGAGCATGAAAAGTGCTCATTTCAGATAGAGGTCAAATTCGAAAAACAAACACATATTCATGTTCCCCATCCTCCCCGAAGACCAAAAAACCATAACTTTTGCAGATCTCATGTTTCCTTGCGGAGATAGCCCATGTTATATCTTGCATTTGTTAGGAAAAACTGCTAATAGTATGAAAAGTGCCCATTGCAGAAAGAGCTCAAATTCGAAAAACAAACACATATTCATGTTCCCCCTCCTCCCCGAAGACCAAAAAACCATGAGTTAAGTAGATCTGATGTTTCCTTGCGGAGATAGCCAATGTTATATCTTGCATTTGTTAGGAAAAACTGCTTATAGCATGAAAAGTGCCCATTGCAGAAAGAGCTCAAATTCGAAAAACAAAAACATATTCAAGTTCCCCATCCTCCCCGAAGACCAAAAAACCATAACTTTTGCAGATCTGATGTTTCCTTGCGGAGATAGCCCATGTTATATCTTGCATTTGTTAGGAAAAACTGCTTATAGCATGAAAAGTGCCCACTGCAGAAAGAGCTCAAATTCGAAAAACAAACACATATTCATGTTCCCCATCCTCCCCGAAGACCAAAAATCCATGACTTTTGCAGATCTCATGTTTCCTTGCGGAGACAGCCCATGGTATATCTTGCATTTGTTAGGAAAACCTGCTTTTAGCATGAAAAGTGCCCATTTCAGATAGAGGTCAAATTCGAAAAACAAACACATATTCATGTTCCCCCGCCTCCCCGAAGACCAAAAAACCATGAGTTGTGCAGATCTGATGTTTCCTTGCGGAGATAGCCAATGTTATATCTTGAATTTGTTAGGAAAAACTGCTTATAGCATGAAAAGTGCCCATTGCAGAAAGAGCTCAAATTCGAAAAACAAACACATATTCATGTTCCCCATCCTCCCCGAAGACCAAAAAACCATGAGTTGTGCAGATCTGATGTTTCCTTGCGGAGATAGCCCATGTTATATCTTGCATTTGTTAGGAAAAACTGCTAATAGTATGAAAAGTGCCCATTGCAGAAAGAGCTCAAATTCGAATAACAAACACATATTCATGTTCCCCATCCTCCCCGAATACCAAAAAACCATGAGTTGTGCAGATCTCATGTTTCCTTGCGGAGATAGCCAATGTTATATCTTGCATTTGTTAGGAAAAACTGCTTAGAGCATGAAAAGTGCTCATTTCAGATAGAGGTCAAATTCGAAAAACAAACACATATTCATGTTCCCCATCCTCCCCGAAGACCAAAAAACCATAACTTTTGCAGATCTCATGTTTCCTTGCGGAGATAGCCCATGTTATATCTTGCATTTGTTAGGAAAAACTGCTAATAGTATGAAAAGTGCCCATTGCAGAAAGAGCTCAAATTCGAATAACAAACACATATTCATGTTCCCCATCCTCCCCGAAGACCAAAAAACCATGAGTTGTGCAGATCTCATGTTTCCTTGCGGAGATAGCCAATGTTATATCTTGCATTTGTTAGGAAAAACTGCTTAGAGCATGAAAAGTGCTCATTTCAGATAGAGGTCAAATTCGAAAAACAAACACATATTCATGTTCCCCATCCTCCCCGAATACCAAAAAACCATGTGTTGTGCAGATCTGATGTTTCCTTGCGGAGATAGCCCATGTTATATCTTGCATTTGTTAGGAAAAACTGCTAATAGTATGAAAAGTGCCCATTGCAGAAAGAGCTCAAATTCGAATAACAAACACATATTCATGTTCCCCATCCTCCCCGAATACCAAAAAACCATGAGTTGTGCAGATCTGATGTTTCCTTGCGGAGATAGCCCATGTTATATCTTGCATTTGTTAGGAAAAACTGCTAATAGTATGAAAAGTGCCCATTGCAGAAAGAGCTCAAATTCGAAAAACAAACACACATTCATGTTCCCCCTCCTCCCCGAAGACCAAAAAACCATGAGTTGAGTAGATCTGATGTTTCCTTGCGGAGATAGCCAATGTTATATCTTGCATTTGTTAGGAAAAACTGCTTATAGCATGAAAAGTGCCCATTGCAGAAAGAGCTCAAATTCGAAAAACAAAAACATATTCAAGTTCCCCATCCTCCCCGAAGACCAAAAAACCATAACTTTTGCAGATCTGATGTTTCCTTGCGGACATAGCCCATGTTATATCTTGCATTTGTTAGGAAAAACTGCTTATAGCATGAAAAGTGCCCACTGCAGAAAGAGCTCAAATTCGAAAAACAAACACATATTCATGTTCCCCATCCTCCCCGAAGACCAAAAATCCATGACTTTTGCAGATCTCATGTTTCCTTGCGGAGACAGCCCATGGTATATCTTGCATTTGTTAGGAAAACCTGCTTTTAGCATGAAAAGTGCCCATTTCAGATAGAGGTCAAATTCGAAAAACAAACACATATTCATATTCCCCCGCCTCCCCGAAGACCAAAAAACCATGAGTTGTGCAGATCTGATGTTTCCTTGCGGAGATAGCCAATGTTATATCTTGAATTTGTTAGGAAAAACTGCTTATAGCATGAAAAGTGCCCATTGCAGAAAGAGCTCAAATTCGAAAAACAAACACATATTCATGTTCCCCCTCCTCCCCGAAGACCAAAAAAACCATGAGTTGTGCAGATCTGATGTTTCCTTGCGGAGATAGCCCATGTTATATCTTGCATTTGTTAGGAAAAACTGCTAATAGTATGAAAAGTGCCCATTGCAGAAAGAGCTCAAATTCGAAAAACAAACACATATTCATGTTCCCCCTCCTCCCCGAAGACCAAAAAACCATGAGTTGAGTAGATCTGATGTTTCCTTGCGGAGATAGCCAATGTTATATCTTGCATTTGTTAGGAAAAACTGCTTAGAGCATGAAAAGTGCTCATTTCAGATAGAGGTCAAATTCGAAAAACAAACACATATTCATGTTCCCCATCCTCCCCGAATACCAAAAAACCATGTGTTGTGCAGATCTGATGTTTCCTTGCGGAGATAGCCCATGTTATATCTTGCATTTGTTAGGAAAAACTGCTAATAGTATGAAAAGTGCCCATTGCAGAAAGAGCTCAAATTCGAATAACAAACACATATTCATGTTCCCCATCCTCCCCGAAGACCAAAAAACCATGAGTTGTGCAGATCTCATGTTTCCTTGCGGAGATAGCCAATGTTATATCTTGCATTTGTTAGGAAAAACTGCTTAGAGCATGAAAAGTGCTCATTTCAGATAGAGGTCAAATTCGAAAAACAAACACATATTCATGTTCCCCATCCTCCCCGAAGACCAAAAAACCATAACTTTTGCAGATCTCATGTTTCCTTGCGGAGATAGCCCATGTTATATCTTGCATTTGTTAGGAAAAACTGCTTATAGCATGAAAAGTGCCCATTGCAGAAAGAGCTCAAATTCGAAAAACAAAAACATATTCAAGTTCCCCATCCTCCCCGAAGACCAAAAAACCATAACTTTTGCAGATCTGATGTTTCCTTGCGGAGATAGCCCATGTTATATCTTGCATTTGTTAGGAAAAACTGCTTATAGCATGAAAAGTGCCCACTGCAGAAAGAGCTCAAATTCGAAAAACAAACACATATTCATGTTCCCCATCCTCCCCGAAGACCAAAAATCCATGACTTTTGCAGATCTCATGTTTCCTTGCGGAGATAGCCAATGTTATATCTTGCATTTGTTAGGAAAAACTGCTTAGAGCATGAAAAGTGCTCATTTCAGATAGAGGTCAAATTCGAAAAACAAACACATATTCATGTTCCCCATCCTCCCCGAAGACCAAAAAACCATAACTTTTGCAGATCTCATGTTTCCTTGCGGAGATAGCCCATGTTATATCTTGCATTTGTTAGGAAAAACTGCTAATAGTATGAAAAGTGCCCATTGCAGAAAGAGCTCAAATTCGAAAAACAAACACATATTCATGTTCCCCATCCTCCCCAAACACCAAAAATCCATGACTTTTGCAGATCTCATGTTTCCTTGCGGAGATAGCCCATGGTATATCTTGCATTTGTTAGGAAAAACTGCTTATAGCATGAAAAGTGCCCATTTCAGATAGAGGTCAAATTCGAAAAACAAACACATATTCATGTTCCCCCGCCTCCCCGAAGACCAAAAAACCATGAGTTGTGCAGATCTGATGTTTCCTTGCGGAAATAGCCAATGTTATATCTTGCATTTGTTAGGAAAAACTGCTTAGAGCATGAAAAGTGCTCATTTCAGATAGAGGTCAAATTCGAAAAACAAACACATATTCATGTTCCCCATCCTCCCCGAAGACCAAAAAACCATAACTTTTGCAGATCTCATGTTTCCTTGCGGAGATAGCCCATGTTATATCTTGCATTTGTTAGGAAAAACTGCTAATAGTATGAAAAGTGCCCATTGCAGAAAGAGCTCAAATTCGAAAAACAAACACATATTCATGTTCCCCATCCTCCCCGAAGACCAAAAATCCATGACTTTTGCAGATCTCATGTTTCCTTGCGGAGATAGCCCATGGTATATCTTGCATTTGTTAGGAAAACCTGCTTATAGCATGAAAAGTGCCCATTTCAGATAGAGGTCAAATTCAAAAAACAAACACATATTCATGTTCCCCCGCCTCCCCGAAGACCAAAAAACCATGAGTTGTGCAGATCTGATGTTTCCTTGCGGAGATAGCCAATGTTATATCTTGAATTTGTTAGGAAAAACTGCTTATAGCATGAAAAGTGCCCATTGCAGAAAGAGCTCAAATTCGAAAAACAAAAACATATTCATGTTCCCCATCCTCCCCGAAGACCAAAAAACTATAACGTTTGCAGATCTCATGTTTCCTTGCGGAGATAGCCCATGTTATATCTTGCATTTGTTAGGAAAAACTGCTTATAGCATGAAAAGTGCCCATTGCGGAAAGAGCTCAAATTCGAAAAACAAACACATATTCATGTTCCCCATCGGGGAACATGAAGACCAAAAAACCATGACTTTTGCAGATCTCATGTTTCCTTGCGGAGATAGCCCATGTTATATCTTGCATTTGTTAGGAAAAACTGCTTATAGTATGAAAAGTGCCCAATGCAGAAAGAGCTCAAATTCGAAAAACAAACATATATTCATGTTCCCCCGCCTCCCCGAAGACCAAAAAACCATGAGTTGTGCAGATCTGATGTTTCCTTGCGGAGATAGCCCATGTTATATCTTGCATTTGTTAGGAAAAACTGCTAATAGTATGAAAAGTGCCCATTGCAGAAAGAGCTCAAATTCGAATAACAAACACATATTCATGTTCCCCATCCTCCCCGAAGACCAAAAATCCATGACTTTTGCAGATCTCATGTTTCCTTGCGGAGATAGCCCATGGTATATCTTGCATTTGTTAGGAAAAACTGCTTAGAGCATGAAAAGTGCCCATTTCAGATAGAGGTCAAATTCGAAAAACAAACACATATTCATGTTCCCCCGCCTCCCCGAAGACCAAAAAACCATGAGTTGTGCAGATCTGATGTTTCCTTGCGGAAATAGCCAATGTTATATCTTGCATTTGTTAGGAAAAACTGCTTAGAGCATGAAAAGTGCTCATTTCAGATAGAGGTCAAATTCGAAAAACAAACACATATTCATGTTCCCCATCCTCCCCGAAGACCAAAAAACCATAACTTTTGCAGATCTCATGTTTCCTTGCGGAGATAGCCCATGTTATATCTTGCATTTGTTAGGAAAAACTGCTAATAGTATGAAAAGTGCCCATTGCAGAAAGAGCTCAAATTCGAAAAACAAACACATATTCATGTTCCCCATCCTCCCCGAAGACCAAAAATCCATGACTTTTGCAGATCTCATGTTTCCTTGCGGAGATAGCCCATGGTATATCTTGCATTTGTTAGGAAAACCTGCTTATAGCATGAAAAGTGCCCATTTCAGATATTGGTCAAATTCGAAAAACAAACACATATTCATGTTCCCCCACCTCCCCGAAGACCAAAAAACCATGAGTTGTGCAGATCTGATGTTTCCTTGCGGAGATAGCCAATGTTATATCTTGAATTTGTTAGGAAAAACTGCTTATAGCATGAAAAGTGCCCATTGCAGAAAGAGCTCAAATTCGAAAAACAAAAACATATTCATGTTCCCCATCCTCCCCGAAGACCAAAAAACTATAACGTTTGCAGATCTCATGTTTCCTTGCGGAGATAGCCCATGTTATATCTTGCATTTGTTAGGAAAAACTGCTTATAGCATGAAAAGTGCCCATTGCGGAAAGAGCTCAAATTCGAAAAACAAACACATATTCATGTTCCCCATCGGGGAACATGAAGACCAAAAAACCATGACTTTTGCAGATCTCATGTTTCCTTGCGGAGATAGCCCATGTTATATCTTGCATTTGTTAGGAAAAATTGCTTATAGTATGAAAAGTGCCCAATGCAGAAAGAGCTCAAATTCGAAAAACAAAAACATATTCAAGTTCCCCATCCTCCCCGAAGACCAAAAAACCATAACTTTTGCAGATCTGATGTTTCCTTGCGGAGATAGCCCATGTTATATCTTGCATTTGTTAGGAAAAACTGCTTATAGCATGAAAAGTGCCCACTGCAGAAAGAGCTCAAATTCGAAAAACAAACACATATTCATGTTCCCCATCCTCCCCGAAGACCAAAAATCCATGACTTTTGCAGATCTCATGTTTCCTTGCGGAGATAGCCAATGTTATATCTTGCATTTGTTAGGAAAAACTGCTTAGAGCATGAAAAGTGCTCATTTCAGATAGAGGTCAAATTCGAAAAACAAACACATATTCATGTTCCCCATCCTCCCCGAAGACCAAAAAACCATAACTTTTGCAGATCTCATGTTTCCTTGCGGAGATAGCCCATGTTATATCTTGCATTTGTTAGGAAAAACTGCTAATAGTATGAAAAGTGCCCATTGCAGAAAGAGCTCAAATTCGAAAAACAAACACATATTCATGTTCCCCATCCTCCCCAAACACCAAAAATCCATGACTTTTGCAGATCTCATGTTTCCTTGCGGAGATAGCCCATGGTATATCTTGCATTTGTTAGGAAAAACTGCTTATAGCATGAAAAGTGCCCATTTCAGATAGAGGTCAAATTCGAAAAACAAACACATATTCATGTTCCCCCTCCTCCCCGAAGACCAAAAAACCATGAGTTGTGCAGATCTGATGTTTCCTTGCGGAAATAGCCAATGTTATATCTTGCATTTGTTAGGAAAAACTGCTTAGAGCATGAAAAGTGCTCATTTCAGATAGAGGTCAAATTCGAAAAACAAACACATATTCATGTTCCCCATCCTCCCCGAAGACCAAAAATCCATGACTTTTGCAGATCTCATGTTTCCTTGCGGAGATAGCCCATGGTATATCTTGCATTTGTTAGGAAAACCTGCTTATAGCATGAAAAGTGCCCATTTCAGATAGAGGTCAAATTCAAAAAACAAACACATATTCATGTTCCCCCGCCTCCCCGAAGACCAAAAAACCATGAGTTGTGCAGATCTGATGTTTCCTTGCGGAGATAGCCAATGTTATATCTTGAATTTGTTAGGAAAAACTGCTTATAGCATGAAAAGTGCCCATTGCAGAAAGAGCTCAAATTCGAAAAACAAAAACATATTCATGTTCCCCATCCTCCCCGAAGACCAAAAAACTATAACGTTTGCAGATCTCATGTTTCCTTGCGGAGATAGCCCATGTTATATCTTGCATTTGTTAGGAAAAACTGCTTATAGCATGAAAAGTGCCCATTGCGGAAAGAGCTCAAATTCGAAAAACAAACACATATTCATGTTCCCCATCGGGGAACATGAAGACCAAAAAAACATGACTTTTGTAGATCTCATGTTTCCTTGCGGAGATAGCCCATGTTATATCTTGCATTTGTTAGGAAAAACTGCTTATAGTATGAAAAGTGCCCAATGCAGAAAGAGCTCAAATTCGAAAAACAAACATATATTCATGTTCCCCCGCCTCCCCGAAGACCAAAAAACCATGAGTTGTGCAGATCTGATGTTTCCTTGCGGAGATAGCCCATGTTATATCTTGCATTTGTTAGGAAAAACTGCTAATAGTATGAAAAGTGCCCATTGCAGAAAGAGCTCAAATTCGAATAACAAACACATATTCATGTTCCCCATCCTCCCCGAAGACCAAAAATCCATGACTTTTGCAGATCTCATGTTTCCTTGCGGAGATAGCCCATGGTATATCTTGCATTTGTTAGGAAAAACTGCTTAGAGCATGAAAAGTGCCCATTTCAGATAGAGGTCAAATTCGAAAAACAAACACATATTCATGTTCCCCCGCCTCCCCGAAGACCAAAAAACCATGAGTTGTGCAGATCTGATGTTTCCTTGCGGAAATAGCCAATGTTATATCTTGCATTTGTTAGGAAAAACTGCTTAGAGCATGAAAAGTGCTCATTTCAGATAGAGGTCAAATTCGAAAAACAAACACATATTCATGTTCCCCATCCTCCCCGAAGACCAAAAAACCATAACTTTTGCAGTTCTCATGTTTCCTTGCGGAGATAGCCCATGTTATATCTTGCATTTGTTAGGAAAAACTGCTAATAGTATGAAAAGTGCCCATTGCAGAAAGAGCTCAAATTCGAAAAACAAACACATATTCATGTTCCCCATCCTCCCCGAAGACCAAAAATCCATGACTTTTGCAGATCTCATGTTTCCTTGCGGAGATAGCCCATGGTATATCTTGCATTTGTTAGGAAAACCTGCTTATAGCATGAAAAGTGCCCATTTCAGATAGAGGTCAAATTCGAAAAACAAACACATATTCATGTTCCCCCACCTCCCCGAAGACCAAAAAACCATGAGTTGTGCAGATCTGATGTTTCCTTGCGGAGATAGCCAATGTTATATCTTGAATTTGTTAGGAAAAACTGCTTATAGCATGAAAAGTGCCCATTGCAGAAAGAGCTCAAATTCGAAAAACAAAAACATATTCATGTTCCCCATCCTCCCCGAAGACCAAAAAACTATAACGTTTGCAGATCTCATGTTTCCTTGCGGAGATAGCCCATGTTATATCTTGCATTTGTTAGGAAAAACTGCTTATAGCATGAAAAGTGCCCATTGCGGAAAGAGCTCAAATTCGAAAAACAAACACATATTCATGTTCCCCATCGGGGAACATGAAGACCAAAAAACCATGACTTTTGCAGATCTCATGTTTCCTTGCGGAGATAGCCCATGTTATATCTTGCATTTGTTAGGAAAAATTGCTTATAGTATGAAAAGTGCCCAATGCAGAAAGAGCTCAAATTCGAAAAACAAACATATATTCATGTTCCCCCGCCTCCCCGAAGACCAAAAAACCATGAGTTGTGCAGATCTGATGTTTCCTTGCGGAGAAAGCCCATGTTATATCTTGCATTTGTTAGGAAAAACTGCTTATAGCATGAAAAGTGCCCTTTGCAGAAAGAGCTCAAATTCGAAAAACAAACACATATTCATGTTCCCCATCCTCCCCAAACACCAAAAATCCATGACTTTTGCAGATCTCATGTTTCCTTGCGGAGATAGCCCATGTTATATCTTGCATTTGTTAGGAAAAACTGCTAATAGTATGAAAAGTGCCCATTGCAGAAAGAGCTCAAATTCGAAAAACAAACACATATTCATGTTCCCCCTCCTCCCCGAAGACCAAAAAACCATGAGTTGAGTAGATCTGATGTTTCCTTGCGGAGATAGCCAATGTTATATCTTGCATTTGTTAGGAAAAACTGCTTATAGCATGAAAAGTGCCCATTGCAGAAAGAGCTCAAATTCGAAAAACAAAAACATATTCAAGTTCCCCATCCTCCCCGAAGACCAAAAAACCATAACTTTTGCAGATCTGATGTTTCCTTGCGGAGATAGCCCATGTTATATCTTGCATTTGTTAGGAAAAACTGCTTATAGCATGAAAAGTGCCCACTGCAGAAAGAGCTCAAATTCGAAAAACAAACACATATTCATGTTCCCCATCCTCCCCGAAGACCAAAAATCCATGACTTTTGCAGATCTCATGTTTCCTTGCGGAGACAGCCCATGGTATATCTTGCATTTGTTAGGAAAACCTGCTTTTAGCATGAAAAGTGCCCATTTCAGATAGAGGTCAAATTCGAAAAACAAACACATATTCATGTTCCCCCGCCTCCCCGAAGACCAAAAAACCATGAGTTGTGCAGATCTGATGTTTCCTTGCGGAGATAGCCAATGTTATATCTTGAATTTGTTAGGAAAAACTGCTTATAGCATGAAAAGTGCCCATTGCAGAAAGAGCTCAAATTCGAAAAACAAACACATATTCATGTTCCCCATCCTCCCCGAAGACCAAAAAACCATGAGTTGTGCAGATCTGATGTTTCCTTGCGGAGATAGCCCATGTTATATCTTGCATTTGTTAGGAAAAACTGCTAATAGTATGAAAAGTGCCCATTGCAGAAAGAGCTCAAATTCGAATAACAAACACATATTCATGTTCCCCATCCTCCCCGAAGACCAAAAAACCATGAGTTGTGCAGATCTCATGTTTCCTTGCGGAGATAGCCAATGTTATATCTTGCATTTGTTAGGAAAAACTGCTTAGAGCATGAAAAGTGCTCATTTCAGATAGAGGTCAAATTCGAAAAACAAACACATATTCATGTTCCCCATCCTCCCCGAATACCAAAAAACCATGTGTTGTGCAGATCTGATGTTTCCTTGCGGAGATAGCCCATGTTATATCTTGCATTTGTTAGGAAAAACTGCTAATAGTATGAAAAGTGCCCATTGCAGAAAGAGCTCAAATTCGAATAACAAACACATATTCATGTTCCCCATCCTCCCCGAATACCAAAAAACCATGAGTTGTGCAGATCTGATGTTTCCTTGCGGAGATAGCCCATGTTATATCTTGCATTTGTTAGGAAAAACTGCTAATAGTATGAAAAGTGCCCATTGCAGAAAGAGCTCAAATTCGAAAAACAAACACATATTCATGTTCCCCCTCCTCCCCGAAGACCAAAAAACCATGAGTTGAGTAGATCTGATGTTTCCTTGCGGAGATAGCCAATGTTATATCTTGCATTTGTTAGGAAAAACTGCTTATAGCATGAAAAGTGCCCATTGCAGAAAGAGCTCAAATTCGAAAAACAAAAACATATTCAAGTTCCCCATCCTCCCCGAAGACCAAAAAACCATAACTTTTGCAGATCTGATGTTTCCTTGCGGACATAGCCCATGTTATATCTTGCATTTGTTAGGAAAAACTGCTTATAGCATGAAAAGTGCCCACTGCAGAAAGAGCTCAAATTCGAAAAACAAACACATATTCATGTTCCCCATCCTCCCCGAAGACCAAAAATCCATGACTTTTGCAGATCTCATGTTTCCTTGCGGAGACAGCCCATGGTATATCTTGCATTTGTTAGGAAAACCTGCTTTTAGCATGAAAAGTGCCCATTTCAGATAGAGGTCAAATTCGAAAAACAAACACATATTCATATTCCCCCGCCTCCCCGAAGACCAAAAAACCATGAGTTGTGCAGATCTGATGTTTCCTTGCGGAGATAGCCAATGTTATATCTTGAATTTGTTAGGAAAAACTGCTTATAGCATGAAAAGTGCCCATTGCAGAAAGAGCTCAAATTCGAAAAACAAACACATATTCATGTTCCCCCTCCTCCCCGAAGACCAAAAAAACCATGAGTTGTGCAGATCTGATGTTTCCTTGCGGAGATAGCCCATGTTATATCTTGCATTTGTTAGGAAAAACTGCTAATAGTATGAAAAGTGCCCATTGCAGAAAGAGCTCAAATTCGAAAAACAAACACATATTCATGTTCCCCCTCCTCCCCGAAGACCAAAAAACCATGAGTTGAGTAGATCTGATGTTTCCTTGCGGAGATAGCCAATGTTATATCTTGCATTTGTTAGGAAAAACTGCTTAGAGCATGAAAAGTGCTCATTTCAGATAGAGGTCAAATTCGAAAAACAAACACATATTCATGTTCCCCATCCTCCCCGAATACCAAAAAACCATGTGTTGTGCAGATCTGATGTTTCCTTGCGGAGATAGCCCATGTTATATCTTGCATTTGTTAGGAAAAACTGCTAATAGTATGAAAAGTGCCCATTGCAGAAAGAGCTCAAATTCGAATAACAAACACATATTCATGTTCCCCATCCTCCCCGAAGACCAAAAAACCATGAGTTGTGCAGATCTCATGTTTCCTTGCGGAGATAGCCAATGTTATATCTTGCATTTGTTAGGAAAAACTGCTTAGAGCATGAAAAGTGCTCATTTCAGATAGAGGTCAAATTCGAAAAACAAACACATATTCATGTTCCCCATCCTCCCCGAAGACCAAAAAACCATAACTTTTGCAGATCTCATGTTTCCTTGCGGAGATAGCCCATGTTATATCTTGCATTTGTTAGGAAAAACTGCTTATAGCATGAAAAGTGCCCATTGCAGAAAGAGCTCAAATTCGAAAAACAAAAACATATTCAAGTTCCCCATCCTCCCCGAAGACCAAAAAACCATAACTTTTGCAGATCTGATGTTTCCTTGCGGAGATAGCCCATGTTATATCTTGCATTTGTTAGGAAAAACTGCTTATAGCATGAAAAGTGCCCACTGCAGAAAGAGCTCAAATTCGAAAAACAAACACATATTCATGTTCCCCATCCTCCCCGAAGACCAAAAATCCATGACTTTTGCAGATCTCATGTTTCCTTGCGGAGATAGCCAATGTTATATCTTGCATTTGTTAGGAAAAACTGCTTAGAGCATGAAAAGTGCTCATTTCAGATAGAGGTCAAATTCGAAAAACAAACACATATTCATGTTCCCCATCCTCCCCGAAGACCAAAAAACCATAACTTTTGCAGATCTCATGTTTCCTTGCGGAGATAGCCCATGTTATATCTTGCATTTGTTAGGAAAAACTGCTAATAGTATGAAAAGTGCCCATTGCAGAAAGAGCTCAAATTCGAAAAACAAACACATATTCATGTTCCCCATCCTCCCCAAACACCAAAAATCCATGACTTTTGCAGATCTCATGTTTCCTTGCGGAGATAGCCCATGGTATATCTTGCATTTGTTAGGAAAAACTGCTTATAGCATGAAAAGTGCCCATTTCAGATAGAGGTCAAATTCGAAAAACAAACACATATTCATGTTCCCCCGCCTCCCCGAAGACCAAAAAACCATGAGTTGTGCAGATCTGATGTTTCCTTGCGGAAATAGCCAATGTTATATCTTGCATTTGTTAGGAAAAACTGCTTAGAGCATGAAAAGTGCTCATTTCAGATAGAGGTCAAATTCGAAAAACAAACACATATTCATGTTCCCCATCCTCCCCGAAGACCAAAAAACCATAACTTTTGCAGATCTCATGTTTCCTTGCGGAGATAGCCCATGTTATATCTTGCATTTGTTAGGAAAAACTGCTAATAGTATGAAAAGTGCCCATTGCAGAAAGAGCTCAAATTCGAAAAACAAACACATATTCATGTTCCCCATCCTCCCCGAAGACCAAAAATCCATGACTTTTGCAGATCTCATGTTTCCTTGCGGAGATAGCCCATGGTATATCTTGCATTTGTTAGGAAAACCTGCTTATAGCATGAAAAGTGCCCATTTCAGATAGAGGTCAAATTCGAAAAACAAACACATATTCATGTTCCCCCACCTCCCCGAAGACCAAAAAACCATGAGTTGTGCAGATCTGATGTTTCCTTGCGGAGATAGCCAATGTTATATCTTGAATTTGTTAGGAAAAACTGCTTATAGCATGAAAAGTGCCCATTGCAGAAAGAGCTCAAATTCGAAAAACAAAAACATATTCATGTTCCCCATCCTCCCCGAAGACCAAAAAACTATAACGTTTGCAGATCTCATGTTTCCTTGCGGAGATAGCCCATGTTATATCTTGCATTTGTTAGGAAAAACTGCTTATAGCATGAAAAGTGCCCATTGCGGAAAGAGCTCAAATTCGAAAAACAAACACATATTCATGTTCCCCATCGGGGAACATGAAGACCAAAAAACCATGACTTTTGCAGATCTCATGTTTCCTTGCGGAGATAGCCCATGTTATATCTTGCATTTGTTAGGAAAAATTGCTTATAGTATGAAAAGTGCCCAATGCAGAAAGAGCTCAAATTCGAAAAACAAACATATATTCATGTTCCCCCGCCTCCCCGAAGACCAAAAAACCATGAGTTGTGCAGATCTGATGTTTCCTTGCGGAGAAAGCCAATGTTATATCTTGCATTTGTTAGGAAAAACTGCTTATAGCATGAAAAGTGCCCTTTGCAGAAAGAGCTCAAATTCGAAAAACAAACACATATTCATGTTCCCCATCCTCCCCAAACACCAAAAATCCATGACTTTTGCAGATCTCATGTTTCCTTGCGGAGATAGCCCATGGTATATCTTGCATTTGTTAGGAAAAACTGCTTATAGCATGAAAAGTGCCCATTGCAGAAAGAGCTCAAATTCGAAAAACAAACACATATTCATGTTCCCCATCCTCCCCGAAGACCAAAAAACCATGACTTTTGCAGATCTCATGTTTCCTTGCGGAGATAGCCCATGTTATATCTTGCATTTGTTAGGAAAAACTGCTTATAGTATGAAAAGTGCCCATTGCAGAAAGAGCTCAAATTCGAAAAACAAACATATATTCATGTTCCCCCGCCTCCCCGAAGACCAAAAAACCATGAGTTGTGCAGATCTGATGTTTCCTTGCGGAGATAGCCAATGTTATATCTTGCATTTGTTAGGAAAACCTGCTAAGAGCATGAAAAGTGCCCATTTCAGATAGAGGTCAAATTCGAAAAACAAAAACATATTCATGTTCCCCCGCCTCCACGAATACCAAAAAACCATGAGTTGTGCAGATCTGATGTTTCCTTGCGGAGATAGCCCATGTTATATCTTGCATTTGTTAGGAAAAACTGCTAATAGTATGAAAAGTGCCCATTGCAGAAAGAGCTTAAATTCGAATAACAAACACATATTCATGTTCCCCATCCTCCCCGAAGACCAAAAAACCATGAGTTGTGCAGATCTCATGTTTCCTTGCGGAGATAGCCCATGTTATATCTTGCATTTGTTAGGAAAAACTGCTTAGAGCATGAAAAGTGCCCATTGCGGAAAGAGCTCAAATTCGAAAAACAAACACATATTCATGTTCCCCATCGGGGAACATGAAGACCAAAAAACCATGACTTTTGCAGATCTCATGTTTCCTTGCGGAGATAGCCCATGTTATATCTTGCATTTGTTAGGAAAAACTGCTTATAGTATGAAAAGTGCCCATTGCAGAAAGAGCTCAAATTCGAAAAACAAACATATATTCATGTTCCCCCACCTCCCCGAAGACCAAAAAACCATGAGTTGTGCAGATCTGATGTTTCCTTGCGGAGAAAGCCAATGTTATATCTTGCATTTGTTAGGAAAACCTGCTAATAGCATGAAAAGTGCCCATTTCAGATAGAGGTCAAATTCGAAAAACAAACACATATTCATGTTCCCCCGCCTCCCCGAATACCAAAAAACCATGAGTTGTGCAGATCTGATGTTTCCTTGCGGAGATAGCCCATGTTATATCTTGCATTTGTTAGGAAAAACTGCTAATAGTATGAAAAGTGCCCATTGCAGAAAGAGCTTAAATTCGAATAACAAACATATATTCATGTTCCCCCGCCTCCCCGAAGACCAAAAAACCATGAGTTGTGTAGATCTGATGTTTCCTTGCGGAGATAGCCAATGTTATATCTTGCATTTGTTAGGAAAAACTGCTTAGAGCATGAAAAGTGCTCATTTCAGATAGAGGTCAAATTCGAAAAACAAACACATATTCATGTTCCCCATCCTCCCCGAAGACCAAAAAACCATAACTTTTGCAGATCTCATGTTTCCTTGCGGAGATAGCCCATGTTATATCTTGCATTTGTTAGGAAAAACTGCTAATAGTATGAAAAGTGCCCATTGCAGAAAGAGCTCAAATTCGAAAAACAAACACATATTCATGTTACCCCTCCTCCCCGAAGACCAAAAAACCATGAGTTGAGCAGATCTGATGTTGCCTTGCGGAGAAAGCCAATGTTATATCTTGCATTTGTTAGGAAAAACTGCTTATAGCATGAAAAGTGCCCATTGCAGAAAGAGCTCAAATTCGAAAAACAAACACATATTCATGTTCCCCATCCTCCCCAAACACCAAAAATCCATGACTTTTGCAGATCTCATGTTTCCTTGCGGAGATAGCCCATGGTATATCTTGCATTTGTTGGGAAAAACTGCTTATAGCATGAAAAGTGCCCATTGCAGAAAGAGCTCAAATTCGAAAAACAAACACATATTCATGTTCCCCATCCTCCCCGAAGACCAAAAATCCATGACTTTTGCAGATCTCATGTTTCCTTGCGGAGATAGCCCATGGTATATCTTGCATTTGTTAGGAAAACCTGCTTATAGCATGAAAAGTGCCCATTTCAGATAGAGGTCAAATTCGAAAAACAAACACATATTCATGTTCCCCCGCCTCCCCGAAGACCAAAAAACCATGAGTTGTGCACATCTGATGTTTCCTTGCGGAGATAGCCAATGTTATATCTTGAATTTGTTAGGAAAAACTGCTTATAGCATGAAAAGTGCCCATTGCAGAAAGAGCTCAAATTCGAAAAACAAAAACATATTCATGTTCCCCATCCTCCCCGAAGACCAAAAAACTATAACGTTTGCAGATCTCATGTTTCCTTGCGGAGATAGCCCATGTTATATCTTGCATTTGTTAGGAAAAAATGCTTAGAGCATGAAAAGTGCTCATTTCAGATAGAGGTCAAATTCGAAAAACAAACACATATTCATGTTCCCCATCCTCCCCGAAGACCAAAAAACCATAACTTTTGCAGATCTCATGTTTCCTTGCGGAGATAGCCCATGTTATATCTTGCATTTGTTAGGAAAAACTGCTAATAGTATGAAAAGTGCCCATTGCAGAAAGAGCTCAAATTCGAAAAACAAACACATATTCATGTTACCCCTCCTCCCCGAAGACCAAAAAACCATGAGTTGAGCAGATCTGATGTTGCCTTGCGGAGAAAGCCAATTTTATATCTTGCATTTGTTAGGAAAAACTGCTTATAGCATGAAAAGTGCCCATTGCAGAAAGAGCTCAAATTCGAAAAACAAACACATATTCATGTTCCCCATCCTCCCCAAACACCAAAAATCCATGACTTTTGCAGATCTCATGTTTCCTTGCGGAGATAGCCCATGGTATATCTTGCATTTGTTGGGAAAAACTGCTTATAGCATGAAAAGTGCCCATTGCAGAAAGAGCTCAAATTCGAAAAACAAACACATATTCATGTTCCCCATCCTCCCCGAAGACCAAAAATCCATGACTTTTGCAGATCTCATGTTTCCTTGCGGAGATAGCCCATGGTATATCTTGCATTTGTTAGGAAAACCTGCTTATAGCATGAAAAGTGCCCATTTCAGATAGAGGTCAAATTCGAAAAACAAACACATATTCATGTTCCCCCGCCTCCCCGAAGACCAAAAAACCATGAGTTGTGCACATCTGATGTTTCCTTGCGGAGATAGCCAATGTTATATCTTGAATTTGTTAGGAAAAACTGCTTATAGCATGAAAAGTGCCCATTGCAGAAAGAGCTCAAATTCGAAAAACAAAAACATATTCATGTTCCCCATCCTCCCCGAAGACCAAAAAACTATAACGTTTGCAGATCTCATGTTTCCTTGCGGAGATAGCCCATGTTATATCTTGCATTTGTTAGGAAAAAATGCTTAGAGCATGAAAAGTGCTCATTTCAGATAGAGGTCAAATTCGAAAAACAAACACATATTCATGTTCCCCATCCTCCCCGAAGACCAAAAAACCATAACTTTTGCAGATCTCATGTTTCCTTGCGGAGATAGCCCATGTTATATCTTGCATTTGTTAGGAAAAACTGCTAATAGTATGAAAAGTGCCCATTGCAGAAAGAGCTCAAATTCGAAAAACAAACACATATTCATGTTACCCCTCCTCCCCGAAGACCAAAAAACCATGAGTTGAGCAGATCTGATGTTGCCTTGCGGAGAAAGCCAATTTTATATCTTGCATTTGTTAGGAAAAACTGCTTATAGCATGAAAAGTGCCCATTGCAGAAAGAGCTCAAATTCGAAAAACAAACACATATTCATGTTCCCCATCCTCCCCGAAGACCAAAAATCCATGACTTTTGCAGATCTCATGTTTCCTTGCGGAGATAGCCCATGGTATATCTTGCATTTGTTAGGAAAACCTGCTTATAGCATGAAAAGTGCCCATTTCAGATAGAGGTCAAATTCGAAAAACAAACACCTATTCATGTTCCCCCTCCTCCCTGAAGACCAAAAAACCATGATTTGTGCAGATCTGATGTTTCCTTGCGGAGATAGCCAATGGTATATCTTGAATTTGTTAGGAAAAACTGCTTATAGTATGAAAAGTGCCCATTGCAGAAAGAGCTCAAATTCGAAAAACAAAAACATATTCATGTTCCCCCTCCTCCCCGAAGACCAAAAAACTATAACGTTTGCAGATCTCATGTTTCCTTGCGGAGATATTCCATGTTATATCTTGCATTTGTTAGGAAAAACTGCTTATAGCATGAAAAGTGCCCATTGCGGAAAGAGCTCAAATTCGAAAAACAAACACATATTCATGTTCCCCATCGGGGAACATGAAGACCAAAAAACCATGACTTTTGCAGATCTCATGTTTCCTTGCGGAGATAGCCCATGTTATATCTTGCATTTGTTAGGAAAAACTGCTTATAGTATGAAAAGTGCCCATTGCAGAAAGAGCTCAAATTCGAAAAACAAACATATATTCATATTCCCCCGCCTCCCCGAAGACCAAAAAACCATGAGTTGTGCAGATCTGATGTTGCCTTGCGGAGATAGCCAATGTTATATCTTGCATTTGTTAGGAAAAACTGCTAATAGTATGAAAAGTGCCCATTGCAGAAAGAGCTCAAATTCGAAAAACAAACACATATTCATGTTCCCCCTCCTCCCCGAAGACCAAAAAACCATGAGTTGAGCAGATCTGATGTTGCCTTGCGGAGAAAGCCAACGTTATATCTTGCATTTGTTAGGAAAAACTGCTTATAGCATGAAAAGTGCCCATTGCAGAAAGAGCTCAAATTCGAAAAACAAACACATATTCATGTTCCCCATCCTCCCCAAACACCAAAAATCCATGACTTTTGCAGATCTCATGTTTCCTTGCGGAGATAGCCCATGGTATATCTTGCATTTGTTAGGAAAAACTGCTTATAGCATGAAAAGTGCCCATTGCAGAAAGAGCTCAAATTCGAAAAACAAACACATATTCATGTTCCCCATCCTCCCCGAAGACCAAAAATCCATGACTTTTGCAGATCTGATGTTTCCTTGCGGAGATAGCCCATGGTATATCTTGCATTTGTTAGGAAAACCTGCTTATAGCATGAAAAGTGCCCATTTCAGATAGAGGTCAAATTCGAAAAACAAACACATATTCATGTTCCCCCGCCTCCCTGAAGACCAAAAAACCATGATTTGTGCAGATCTGATGTTTCCTTGCGGAGATAGCCAATGTTATATCTTGAATTTGTTAGGAAAAACTGCTTATAGCATGAAAAGTGCCCATTGCAGAAAGAGCTCAAATTCGAAAAACAAAAACATATTCCTGTTCCCCCTCCTCCCCGAAGACCAAAAAACTATAACGTTTGCAGATCTCATGTTTCCTTGCGGAGATAGCCCATGTTATATCTTGTATTTGTTAGGAAAAACTGCTTATAGCATGAAAAGTGCCCATTGCGGAAAGAGCTCAAATTCGAAAAACAAACACATATTCATGTTCCCCATCGGGGAACATGAAGACCAAAAAACCATGACTTTTGCAGATCTCATGTTTCCTTGCGGAGATAGCCCATGTTATATCTTGCATTTGTTAGGAAAAACTGCTTATAGTATGAAAAGTGCCCATTGCAGAAAGAGCTCAAATTCGAAAAACAAACATATATTCATGTTCCCCCGCCTCCCCGAAGACCAAAAAACCATGAGTTGTGCAGATCTGATGTTTCCTTGCGGAGATAGCCCATGTTATATCTTGCATTTGTTAGGAAAAACTGCTAATAGTATGAAAAGTGCCCATTGCAGAAAGAGCTCAAATTCGAAAAACAAACACATATTCATGTTCCCCATCCTCCCCGAAGACCAAAAATCCATGACTTTTGCAGATCTCATGTTTCCTTGCGGAGATAGCCCATGGTATATCTTGCATTTGTTAGGAAAAACTGCTTATAGCATGAAAAGTGCCCATTGCGGAAAGAGCTCAAATTCGAAAAACAAACACATATTCATGTTCCCCATCGGGGAACATGAAGACCAAAAAACCATGACTTTTGCAGATCTCATGTTTCCTAGCGGAGATAGCCCATGGTATATCTTGCATTTGTTAGGAAAAACTGCTTATAGCATGAAAAGTGCCCATTGCGGAAAGAGCTCAAATTCGAAAAACAAACACATATTCATGTTCCCCATCCTCCCCGAAGACCAAAAAACCATAACTTTTGCAGATCTCATGTTTCCTTGCGGAGATAGCCCATGGTATATCTTGCATTTGTTAGGAAAACCTGCTTATAGCATGAAAAGTGCCCATTTCAGATAGAGGTCAAATTCGAAAAACAAACACATATTCATGTTCCCCATCCTCCCCGAAGACCAAAAAATCATAACTTTTGCAGATCTCATGTTTCCTTGCGGAGATAGCCCATGTTATATCTTGCATTTGTTAGGAAAAACTGCTAATAGTATGAAAAGTGCCCATTGCAGAAAGAGCTCAAATTCGAAAAACAAACACATATTCATGTTACCCCTCCTCCCCGAAGACCAAAAAACCATGAGTTGAGCAGATCTGATGTTGCCTTGCGGAGAAAGCCAATGTTATATCTTGCATTTGTTAGGAAAAACTGCTTATAGCATGAAAAGTGCCCATTGCAGAAAGAGCTCAAATTCAAAAAACAAACACATATTCATGTTCCCCATCCTCCCCGAAGACCAAAAATCCATGACTTTTGCAGATCTCATGTTTCCTTGCGGAGATAGCCCATGGTATATCTTGCATTTGTTAGGAAAACCTGCTTATAGCATGAAAAGTGCCCATTTCAGATAGAGGTCAAATTCGAAAAACAAACACATATTCATGTTCCCCGGCCTCCCTGAAGACCAAAAAACCATGATTTGTGCAGATCTGATGTTTCCTTGCGGAGATAGCCAATGTTATATCTTGAATTTGTTAGGAAAACTGCTTATAGCATGAAAAGTGCCCATTGCAGAAAGAGCTCAAATTCGAAAAACAAAAACATATTCATGTTCCCCCTCCTCCCCGAAGACCAAAAAACTATAACGTTTGCAGATCTCATGTTTCCTTGCGGAGATAGCCCATGTTATATCTTGCATTTGTTAGGAAAAACTGCTTATAGTATGAAAAGTGCCCATTGCAGAAAGAGCTCAAATTCGAAAAACAAACATATATTCATATTCCCCCGCCTCCCCGAAGACCAAAAAACCATGAGTTGTGCAGATCTGATGTTTCCTTGCGGAGATAGCCAATGTTATATCTTGCATTTGTTAGGAAAAACTGCTAATAGTATGAAAAGTGCCCATTGCAGAAAGAGCTCAAATTCGAAAAACAAACACATATTCATGTTCCCCCTCCTCCCCGAAGACCAAAAAACCATGAGTTGAGCAGATCTGATGTTGCCTTGCGGAGAAAGCCAACGTTATATCTTGCATTTGTTAGGAAAAACTGCTTATAGCATGAAAAGTGCCCATTGCAGAAAGAGCTCAAATTCGAAAAACAAACACATATTCATGTTCCCCATCCTCCCCAAACACCAAAAATCCATGACTTTTGCAGATCTCATGTTTCCTTGCGGAGATAGCCCATGTTATATCTTGCATTTGTTAGGAAAAACTGCTTATAGCATGAAAAGTGCCCATTGCGGAAAGAGCTCAAATTCGAAAAACAAACACATATTCATGTTCCCCATCGGGGAACATGAAGACCAAAAAACCATGACTTTTGCAGATCTCATGTTTCCTTGCGGAGATAGCCCATGTTATATCTTGCATTTGTTAGGAAAAACTGCTTATAGCATGAAAAGTGCCCATTGCAGAAAGAGCTCAAATTCGAAAAACAAACATATATTCATATTCCCCCGCCTCCCCGAAGACCAAAAAACCATGAGTTGTGCAGATCTGATGTTTCCTTGCGGAGATAGCCAATGTTATATCTTGCATTTGTTAGGAAAAACTGCTAATAGTATGAAAAGTGCCCATTGCAGAAAGAGCTCAAATTCGAAAAACAAACACATATTCATGTTCCCCCTCCTCCCCGAAGACCAAAAAACCATGAGTTGAGCAGATCTGATGTTGCCTTGCGGAGAAAGCCAACGTTATATCTTGCATTTGTTAGGAAAAACTGCTTATAGCATGAAAAGTGCCCATTGCAGAAAGAGCTCAAATTCGAAAAACAAACACATATTCATGTTCCCCATCCTCCCCAAACACCAAAAATCCATGACTTTTGCAGATCTCATGTTTCCTTGCGGAGATAGCCCATGGTATATCTTGCATTTGTTAGGAAAAACTGCTTATAGCATGAAAAGTGCCCATTGCAGAAAGAGCTCAAATTCGAAAAACAAACACATATTCATGTTCCCCATCCTCCCCGAAGACCAAAAATCCATGACTTTTGCAGATCTGATGTTTCCTTGCGGAGATAGCCCATGGTATATCTTGCATTTGTTAGGAAAACCTGCTTATAGCATGAAAAGTGCCCATTTCAGATAGAGGTCAAATTCGAAAAACAAACACATATTCATGTTCCCCCGCCTCCCTGAAGACCAAAAAACCATGATTTGTGCAGATCTGATGTTTCCTTGCGGAGATAGCCAATGTTATATCTTGAATTTGTTAGGAAAAACTGCTTATAGCATGAAAAGTGCCCATTGCAGAAAGAGCTCAAATTCGAAAAACAAAAACATATTCATGTTCCCCCTCCTCCCCGAAGACCAAAAAACTATAACGTTTGCAGATCTCATGTTTCCTTGCGGAGATAGCCCATGTTATATCTTGCATTTGTTAGGAAAAACTGCTTAGAGCATGAAAAGTGCTCATTTCAGATAGAGGTCAAATTCGAAAAACAAACACATATTCATGTTCCCCATCCTCCCCGAAGACCAAAAAACCATAACTTTTGCAGATCTCATGTTTCCTTGCGGAGATAGCCCATGTTATATCTTGCATTTGTTAGGAAAAACTGCTAATAGTATGAAAAGTGCCCATTGCAGAAAGAGCTCAAATTCGAAAAACAAACACATATTCATGTTCCCCCTCCTCCCCGAAGACCAAAAAACCATGAGTTGAGCAGATCTGATGTTGCCTTGCGGAGAAAGCCAATGTTATATCTTGCATTTGTTAGGAAAAACTGCTTATAGCATGAAAAGTGCCCATTGCAGAAAGAGCTCAAATTCGAAAAACAAACACATATTCATGTTCCCCATCCTCCCCGAAGACCAAAAATCCATGACTTTTGCAGATCTCATGTTTCCTAGCGGAGATAGCCCATGGTATATCTTGCATTTGTTAGGAAAAACTGCTTATAGCATGAAAAGTGCCCATTGCGGAAAGAGCTCAAATTCGAAAAACAAACACATATTCATGTTCCCCATCGGGGAACATGAAGACCAAAAAACCATGACTTTTGCAGATCTCATGTTTCCTTGCGGAGATAGCCCATGTTATATCTTGCATTTGTTAGGAAAAACTGCTTAGAGCATGAAAAGTGCTCATTTCAGATAGAGGTCAAATTCGAAAAACAAACACATATTCATGTTCCCCATCCTCCCCGAAGACCAAAAAACCATAACTTTTGCAGATCTCATGTTTCCTTGCGGAGATAGCCCATGGTATATCTTGCATTTGTTAGGAAAACCTGCTTATAGCATGAAAAGTGCCCATTTCAGATAGAGGTCAAATTCGAAAAACAAACACATATTCATGTTCCCCCGCCTCCCTGAAGACCAAAAAACCATGAGTTGTGCAGATCTGATGTTTCCTTGCGGAGATAGCCAATGTTATATCTTGAATTTGTTAGGAAAAACTGCTTATAGCATGAAAAGTGCCCATTGCAGAAAGAGCTCAAATTCGAAAAACAAAAACATATTCATGTTCCCCCTCCTCCCCGAAGACCAAAAAACTATAACGTTTGCAGATCTCATGTTTCCTTGCGGAGATAGCCCATGTTATATCTTGCATTTGTTAGGAAAAACTGCTTATAGCATGAAAAGTGCCCATTGCGGAAAGAGCTCAAATTCGAAAAACAAACACATATTCATGTTCCCCCGCCTCCCCGAAGACCAAAAAACCATGAGTTGTGCAGATCTGATGTTTCCTTGCGGAGATAGCCCATGTTATATCTTGCATTTGTTAGGAAAAACTGCTTAGAGCATGAAAAGTGCTCATTTCAGATAGAGGTCAAATTCGAAAAACAAACACATATTCATGTTCCCCATCCTCCCCGAAGACCAAAAAACCATAACTTTTGCAGATCTCATGTTTCCTTGCGGAGATAGCCCATGTTATATCTTGCATTTGTTAGGAAAAACTGCTAATAGTATGAAAAGTGCCCATTGCAGAAAGAGCTCAAATTCGAAAAACAAACACATATTCATGTTCCCCCTCCTCCCCGAAGACCAAAAAACCATGAGTTGAGCAGATCTGATGTTGCCTTGCGGAGAAAGCCAATGTTATATCTTGCATTTGTTAGGAAAAACTGCTTATAGCATGAAAAGTGCCCATTGCAGAAAGAGCTCAAATTCGAAAAACAAACACATATTCATGTTCCCCATCCTCCCCGAAGACCAAAAATCCATGACTTTTGCAGATCTCATGTTTCCTAGCGGAGATAGCCCATGGTATATCTTGCATTTGTTAGGAAAAACTGCTTATAGCATGAAAAGTGCCCATTGCGGAAAGAGCTCAAATTCGAAAAACAAACACATATTCATGTTCCCCATCGGGGAACATGAAGACCAAAAAACCATGACTTTTGCAGATCTCATGTTTCCTTGCGGAGATAGCCCATGGTATATCTTGCATTTGTTAGGAAAAACTGCTTATAGCATGAAAAGTGCCCATTGCGGAAAGAGCTCAAATTCGAAAAACAAACACATATTCATGTTCCCCATCCTCCCCGAAGACCAAAAAACCATAACTTTTGCAGATCTCATGTTTCCTTGCGGAGATAGCCCATGGTATATCTTGCATTTGTTAGGAAAACCTGCTTATAGCATGAAAAGTGCCCATTTCAGATAGAGGTCAAATTCGAAAAACAAACACATATTCATGTTCCCCATCCTCCCCGAAGACCAAAAAATCATAACTTTTGCAGATCTCATGTTTCCTTGCGGAGATAGCCCATGTTATATCTTGCATTTGTTAGGAAAAACTGCTAATAGTATGAAAAGTGCCCATTGCAGAAAGAGCTCAAATTCGAAAAACAAACACATATTCATGTTACCCCTCCTCCCCGAAGACCAAAAAACAATGAGTTGAGCAGATCTGATGTTGCCTTGCGGAGAAAGCCAATGTTATATCTTGCATTTGTTAGGAAAAACTGCTTATAGCATGAAAAGTGCCCATTGCAGAAAGAGCTCAAATTCGAAAAACAAAAACATATTCAAGTTCCCCATCCTCCCCGAATACCAAAAAACCATGTGTTGTGCAGATCTGATGTTTCCTTGCGGAGATAGCCCATGTTATATCTTGCATTTGTTAGGAAAAACTGCTAATAGTATGAAAAGTGCCCATTGCAGAAAGAGCTCAAATTCGAATAACAAACACATATTCATGTTCCCCATCCTCCCCGAAGACCAAAAAAACATGAGTTGTGCAGATCTCATGTTTCCTTGCGGAGATAGCCCATGGTATATCTTGCATTTGTTAGGAAAAACTGCTTATAGCATGAAAAGTGCCCATTGCGGAAAGAGCTCAAATTCGAAAAACAAACACATATTCATGTTCCCCATCGGGGAACATGAAGACCAAAAAACCATGACTTTTGCAGATCTCATGTTTCCTTGCGGAGATAGCCCATGTTATATCTTGCATTTGTTAGGAAAAACTGCTTAGAGCATGAAAAGTGCTCATTTCAGATAGAGGTCAAATTCGAAAAACAAACACATATTCATGTTCCCCATCCTCCCCGAAGACCAAAAAACCATAACTTTTGCAGATCTCATGTTTCCTTGCGGAGATAGCCCATGGTATATCTTGCATTTGTTAGGAAAACCTGCTTATAGCATGAAAAGTGCCCATTTCAGATAGAGGTCAAATTCGAAAAACAAACACATATTCATGTTCCCCCGCCTCCCTGAAGACCAAAAAACCATGAGTTGTGCAGATCTGATGTTTCCTTGCGGAGATAGCCAATGTTATATCTTGAATTTGTTAGGAAAAACTGCTTATAGCATGAAAAGTGCCCATTGCAGAAAGAGCTCAAATTCGAAAAACAAAAACATATTCATGTTCCCCCTCCTCCCCGAAGACCAAAAAACTATAACGTTTGCAGATCTCATGTTTCCTTGCGGAGATAGCCCATGTTATATCTTGCATTTGTTAGGAAAAACTGCTTATAGCATGAAAAGTGCCCATTGCGGAAAGAGCTCAAATTCGAAAAACAAACACATATTCATGTTCCCCCGCCTCCCCGAAGACCAAAAAACCATGAGTTGTGCAGATCTGATGTTTCCTTGCGGAGATAGCCCATGTTATATCTTGCATTTGTTAGGAAAAACTGCTTAGAGCATGAAAAGTGCTCATTTCAGATAGAGGTCAAATTCGAAAAACAAACACATATTCATGTTCCCCATCCTCCCCGAAGACCAAAAAACCATAACTTTTGCAGATCTCATGTTTCCTTGCGGAGATAGCCCATGTTATATCTTGCATTTGTTAGGAAAAACTGCTAATAGTATGAAAAGTGCCCATTGCAGAAAGAGCTCAAATTCGAAAAACAAACACATATTCATGTTCCCCCTCCTCCCCGAAGACCAAAAAACCATGAGTTGAGCAGATCTGATGTTGCCTTGCGGAGAAAGCCAATGTTATATCTTGCATTTGTTAGGAAAAACTGCTTATAGCATGAAAAGTGCCCATTGCAGAAAGAGCTCAAATTCGAAAAACAAACACATATTCATGTTCCCCATCCTCCCCGAAGACCAAAAATCCATGACTTTTGCAGATCTCATGTTTCCTAGCGGAGATAGCCCATGGTATATCTTGCATTTGTTAGGAAAAACTGCTTATAGCATGAAAAGTGCCCATTGCGGAAAGAGCTCAAATTCGAAAAACAAACACATATTCATGTTCCCCATCGGGGAACATGAAGACCAAAAAACCATGACTTTTGCAGATCTCATGTTTCCTTGCGGAGATAGCCCATGGTATATCTTGCATTTGTTAGGAAAAACTGCTTATAGCATGAAAAGTGCCCATTGCGGAAAGAGCTCAAATTCGAAAAACAAACACATATTCATGTTCCCCATCCTCCCCGAAGACCAAAAAACCATAACTTTTGCAGATCTCATGTTTCCTTGCGGAGATAGCCCATGGTATATCTTGCATTTGTTAGGAAAACCTGCTTATAGCATGAAAAGTGCCCATTTCAGATAGAGGTCAAATTCGAAAAACAAACACATATTCATGTTCCCCATCCTCCCCGAAGACCAAAAAATCATAACTTTTGCAGATCTCATGTTTCCTTGCGGAGATAGCCCATGTTATATCTTGCATTTGTTAGGAAAAACTGCTAATAGTATGAAAAGTGCCCATTGCAGAAAGAGCTCAAATTCGAAAAACAAACACATATTCATGTTACCCCTCCTCCCCGAAGACCAAAAAACAATGAGTTGAGCAGATCTGATGTTGCCTTGCGGAGAAAGCCAATGTTATATCTTGCATTTGTTAGGAAAAACTGCTTATAGCATGAAAAGTGCCCATTGCAGAAAGAGCTCAAATTCAAAAAACAAACACATATTCATGTTCCCCATCCTCCCCGAAGACCAAAAATCCATGACTTTTGCAGATCTCATGTTTCCTTGCGGAGATAGCCCATGGTATATCTTGCATTTGTTAGGAAAACCTGCTTATAGCATGAAAAGTGCCCATTTCAGATAGAGGTCAAATTCGAAAAACAAACACATATTCATGTTCCCCGGCCTCCCTGAAGACCAAAAAACCATGATTTGTGCAGATCTGATGTTTCCTTGCGGAGATAGCCAATGTTATATCTTGAATTTGTTAGGAAAACTGCTTATAGCATGAAAAGTGCCCATTGCAGAAAGAGCTCAAATTCGAAAAACAAAAACATATTCATGTTCCCCCTCCTCCCCGAAGACCAAAAAACTATAACGTTTGCAGATCTCATGTTTCCTTGCGGAGATAGCCCATGTTATATCTTGCATTTGTTAGGAAAAACTGCTTATAGTATGAAAAGTGCCCATTGCAGAAAGAGCTCAAATTCGAAAAACAAACATATATTCATATTCCCCCGCCTCCCCGAAGACCAAAAAACCATGAGTTGTGCAGATCTGATGTTTCCTTGCGGAGATAGCCAATGTTATATCTTGCATTTGTTAGGAAAAACTGCTAATAGTATGAAAAGTGCCCATTGCAGAAAGAGCTCAAATTCGAAAAACAAACACATATTCATGTTCCCCCTCCTCCCCGAAGACCAAAAAACCATGAGTTGAGCAGATCTGATGTTGCCTTGCGGAGAAAGCCAACGTTATATCTTGCATTTGTTAGGAAAAACTGCTTATAGCATGAAAAGTGCCCATTGCAGAAAGAGCTCAAATTCGAAAAACAAACACATATTCATGTTCCCCATCCTCCCCAAACACCAAAAATCCATGACTTTTGCAGATCTCATGTTTCCTTGCGGAGATAGCCCATGTTATATCTTGCATTTGTTAGGAAAAACTGCTTATAGCATGAAAAGTGCCCATTGCGGAAAGAGCTCAAATTCGAAAAACAAACACATATTCATGTTCCCCATCGGGGAACATGAAGACCAAAAAACCATGACTTTTGCAGATCTCATGTTTCCTTGCGGAGATAGCCCATGTTATATCTTGCATTTGTTAGGAAAAACTGCTTATAGTATGAAAAGTGCCCATTGCAGAAAGAGCTCAAATTCGAAAAACAAACATATATTCATATTCCCCCGCCTCCCCGAAGACCAAAAAACCATGAGTTGTGCAGATCTGATGTTTCCTTGCGGAGATAGCCAATGTTATATCTTGCATTTGTTAGGAAAAACTGCTAATAGTATGAAAAGTGCCCATTGCAGAAAGAGCTCAAATTCGAAAAACAAACACATATTCATGTTCCCCCTCCTCCCCGAAGACCAAAAAACCATGAGTTGAGCAGATCTGATGTTGCCTTGCGGAGAAAGCCAACGTTATATCTTGCATTTGTTAGGAAAAACTGCTTATAGCATGAAAAGTGCCCATTGCAGAAAGAGCTCAAATTCGAAAAACAAACACATATTCATGTTCCCCATCCTCCCCAAACACCAAAAATCCATGACTTTTGCAGATCTCATGTTTCCTTGCGGAGATAGCCCATGGTATATCTTGCATTTGTTAGGAAAAACTGCTTATAGCATGAAAAGTGCCCATTGCAGAAAGAGCTCAAATTCGAAAAACAAACACATATTCATGTTCCCCATCCTCCCCGAAGACCAAAAATCCATGACTTTTGCAGATCTGATGTTTCCTTGCGGAGATAGCCCATGGTATATCTTGCATTTGTTAGGAAAACCTGCTTATAGCATGAAAAGTGCCCATTTCAGATAGAGGTCAAATTCGAAAAACAAACACATATTCATGTTCCCCCGCCTCCCTGAAGACCAAAAAACCATGATTTGTGCAGATCTGATGTTTCCTTGCGGAGATAGCCAATGTTATATCTTGAATTTGTTAGGAAAAACTGCTTATAGCATGAAAAGTGCCCATTGCAGAAAGAGCTCAAATTCGAAAAACAAAAACATATTCATGTTCCCCCTCCTCCCCGAAGACCAAAAAACTATAACGTTTGCAGATCTCATGTTTCCTTGCGGAGATAGCCCATGTTATATCTTGCATTTGTTAGGAAAAACTGCTTAGAGCATGAAAAGTGCTCATTTCAGATAGAGGTCAAATTCGAAAAACAAACACATATTCATGTTCCCCATCCTCCCCGAAGACCAAAAAACCATAACTTTTGCAGATCTCATGTTTCCTTGCGGAGATAGCCCATGTTATATCTTGCATTTGTTAGGAAAAACTGCTAATAGTATGAAAAGTGCCCATTGCAGAAAGAGCTCAAATTCGAAAAACAAACACATATTCATGTTCCCCCTCCTCCCCGAAGACCAAAAAACCATGAGTTGAGCAGATCTGATGTTGCCTTGCGGAGAAAGCCAATGTTATATCTTGCATTTGTTAGGAAAAACTGCTTATAGCATGAAAAGTGCCCATTGCAGAAAGAGCTCAAATTCGAAAAACAAACACATATTCATGTTCCCCATCCTCCCCGAAGACCAAAAATCCATGACTTTTGCAGATCTCATGTTTCCTAGCGGAGATAGCCCATGGTATATCTTGCATTTGTTAGGAAAAACTGCTTATAGCATGAAAAGTGCCCATTGCGGAAAGAGCTCAAATTCGAAAAACAAACACATATTCATGTTCCCCATCGGGGAACATGAAGACCAAAAAACCATGACTTTTGCAGATCTCATGTTTCCTTGCGGAGATAGCCCATGTTATATCTTGCATTTGTTAGGAAAAACTGCTTAGAGCATGAAAAGTGCTCATTTCAGATAGAGGTCAAATTCGAAAAACAAACACATATTCATGTTCCCCATCCTCCCCGAAGACCAAAAAACCATAACTTTTGCAGATCTCATGTTTCCTTGCGGAGATAGCCCATGGTATATCTTGCATTTGTTAGGAAAACCTGCTTATAGCATGAAAAGTGCCCATTTCAGATAGAGGTCAAATTCGAAAAACAAACACATATTCATGTTCCCCCGCCTCCCTGAAGACCAAAAAACCATGAGTTGTGCAGATCTGATGTTTCCTTGCGGAGATAGCCAATGTTATATCTTGAATTTGTTAGGAAAAACTGCTTATAGCATGAAAAGTGCCCATTGCAGAAAGAGCTCAAATTCGAAAAACAAAAACATATTCATGTTCCCCCTCCTCCCCGAAGACCAAAAAACTATAACGTTTGCAGATCTCATGTTTCCTTGCGGAGATAGCCCATGTTATATCTTGCATTTGTTAGGAAAAACTGCTTATAGCATGAAAAGTGCCCATTGCGGAAAGAGCTCAAATTCGAAAAACAAACACATATTCATGTTCCCCCGCCTCCCCGAAGACCAAAAAACCATGAGTTGTGCAGATCTGATGTTTCCTTGCGGAGATAGCCCATGTTATATCTTGCATTTGTTAGGAAAAACTGCTTAGAGCATGAAAAGTGCTCATTTCAGATAGAGGTCAAATTCGAAAAACAAACACATATTCATGTTCCCCATCCTCCCCGAAGACCAAAAAACCATAACTTTTGCAGATCTCATGTTTCCTTGCGGAGATAGCCCATGTTATATCTTGCATTTGTTAGGAAAAACTGCTAATAGTATGAAAAGTGCCCATTGCAGAAAGAGCTCAAATTCGAAAAACAAACACATATTCATGTTCCCCCTCCTCCCCGAAGACCAAAAAACCATGAGTTGAGCAGATCTGATGTTGCCTTGCGGAGAAAGCCAATGTTATATCTTGCATTTGTTAGGAAAAACTGCTTATAGCATGAAAAGTGCCCATTGCAGAAAGAGCTCAAATTCGAAAAACAAACACATATTCATGTTCCCCATCCTCCCCGAAGACCAAAAATCCATGACTTTTGCAGATCTCATGTTTCCTAGCGGAGATAGCCCATGGTATATCTTGCATTTGTTAGGAAAAACTGCTTATAGCATGAAAAGTGCCCATTGCGGAAAGAGCTCAAATTCGAAAAACAAACACATATTCATGTTCCCCATCGGGGAACATGAAGACCAAAAAACCATGACTTTTGCAGATCTCATGTTTCCTTGCGGAGATAGCCCATGTTATATCTTGCATTTGTTAGGAAAAACTGCTTAGAGCATGAAAAGTGCTCATTTCAGATAGAGGTCAAATTCGAAAAACAAACACATATTCATGTTCCCCCGCCTCCCTGAAGACCAAAAAACCATGATTTGTGCAGATCTGATGTTTCCTTGCGGAGATAGCCCATGTTATATCTTGCATTTGTTAGGAAAAACTGCTTATAGCATGAAAAGTGCCCATTGCGGAAAGAGCTCAAATTCGAAAAACAAACACATATTCATGTTCCCCATCGGGGAACATGAAGACCAAAAAACCATGACTTTTGCAGATCTCATGTTTCCTTGCGGAGATAGCCCATGTTATATCTTGCATTTGTTAGGAAAAACTGCTTATAGTATGAAAAGTGCCCATTGCAGAAAGAGCTCAAATTCGAAAAACAAACATATATTCATGTTCCCCCGCCTCCCCGAAGACCAAAAAACCATGAGTTGTGCAGATCTGATGTTTCCTTGCGGAGATAGCCCATGTTATATCTTGCATTTGTTAGGAAAAACTGCTTAGAGCATGAAAAGTGCTCATTTCAGATAGAGGTCAAATTCGAAAAACAAACACATATTCATGTTCCCCATCCTCCCCGAAGACCAAAAAACCATAACTTTTGCAGATCTCATGTTTCCTTGCGGAGATAGCCCATGTTATATCTTGCATTTGTTAGGAAAAACTGCTAATAGTATGAAAAGTGCCCATTGCAGAAAGAGCTCAAATTCGAAAAACAAACACATATTCATGTTCCCCCTCCTCCCCGAAGACCAAAAAACCATGAGTTGAGCAGATCTGATGTTGCCTTGCGGAGAAAGCCAATGTTATATCTTGCATTTGTTAGGAAAAACTGCTTATAGCATGAAAAGTGCCCATTGCAGAAAGAGCTCAAATTCGAAAAACAAACACATATTCATGTTCCCCATCCTCCCCGAAGACCAAAAATCCATGACTTTTGCAGATCTCATGTTTCCTTGCGGAGATAGCCCATGGTATATCTTGCATTTGTTAGGAAAAACTGCTTATAGCATGAAAAGTGCCCATTGCGGAAAGAGCTCAAATTCGAAAAACAAACACATATTCATGTTCCCCATCGGGGAACATGAAGACCAAAAAACCATGACTTTTGCAGATCTCATGTTTCCTTGCGGAGATAGCCCATGTTATATCTTGCATTTGTTAGGAAAAACTGCTTAGAGCATGAAAAGTGCTCATTTCAGATAGAGGTCAAATTCGAAAAACAAACACATATTCATGTTCCCCATCCTCCCCGAAGACCAAAAAACCATAACTTTTGCAGATCTCATGTTTCCTTGCGGAGATAGCCCATGTTATATCTTGCATTTGTTAGGAAAAACTGCTAATAGTATGAAAAGTGCCCATTGCAGAAAGAGCTCAAATTCGAAAAACAAACACATATTCATGTTACCCCTCCTCCCCGAAGACCAAAAAACCATGAGTTGAGCAGATCTGATGTTGCCTTGCGGAGAAAGCCAATGTTATATCTTGCATTTGTTAGGAAAAACTGCTTATAGCATGAAAAGTGCCCATTGCAGAAAGAGCTCAAATTCAAAAAACAAACACATATTCATGTTCCCCATCCTCCCCGAAGACCAAAAATCCATGACTTTTGCAGATCTCATGTTTCCTTGCGGAGATAGCCCATGGTATATCTTGCATTTGTTAGGAAAACCTGCTTATAGCATGAAAAGTGCCCATTTCAGATAGAGGTCAAATTCGAAAAACAAACACATATTCATGTTCCCCCGCCTCCCTGAAGACCAAAAAACCATGATTTGTGCAGATCTGATGTTTCCTTGCGGAGATAGCCAATGTTATATCTTGAATTTGTTAGGAAAAACTGCTTATAGCATGAAAAGTGCCCATTGCAGAAAGAGCTCAAATTCGAAAAACAAAAACATATTCATGTTCCCCCTCCTCCCCGAAGACCAAAAAACTATAACGTTTGCAGATCTCATGTTTCCTTGCGGAGATAGCCCATGTTATATCTTGCATTTGTTAGGAAAAACTGCTTATAGTATGAAAAGTGCCCATTGCAGAAAGAGCTCAAATTCGAAAAACAAACATATATTCATATTCCCCCGCCTCCCCGAAGACCAAAAAACCATGAGTTGTGCAGATCTGATGTTTCCTTGCGGAGAAAGCCAACGTTATATCTTGCATTTGTTAGGAAAAACTGCTTATAGTATGAAAAGTGCCCATTGCAGAAAGAGCTCAAATTCGAAAAACAAACATATATTCATGTTCCCCCGCCTCCCCGAAGACCAAAAAACCATGAGTTGTGCAGATCTGATGTTTCCTTGCGGAGATAGCCCATGTTATATCTTGCATTTGTTAGGAAAAACTGCTTAGAGCATGAAAAGTGCTCATTTCAGATAGAGGTCAAATTCGAAAAACAAACACATATTCATGTTCCCCATCCTCCCCGAAGACCAAAAAACCATAACTTTTGCAGATCTCATGTTTCCTTGCGGAGATAGCCCATGTTATATCTTGCATTTGTTAGGAAAAACTGCTAATAGTATGAAAAGTGCCCATTGCAGAAAGAGCTCAAATTCGAAAAACAAACACATATTCATGTTCCCCCTCCTCCCCGAAGACCAAAAAACCATGAGTTGAGCAGATCTGATGTTGCCTTGCGGAGAAAGCCAATGTTATATCTTGCATTTGTTAGGAAAAACTGCTTATAGCATGAAAAGTGCCCATTGCAGAAAGAGCTCAAATTCGAAAAACAAACACATATTCATGTTCCCCATAGTCCCCGAAGACCAAAAATCCATGACTTTTGCAGATCTCATGTTTCCTTGCGGAGATAGCCCATGGTATATCTTGCATTTGTTAGGAAAAACTGCTTATAGCATGAAAAGTGCCCATTGCGGAAAGAGCTCAAATTCAAAAAACAAACACATATTCATGTTCCCCATCGGGGAACATGAAGACCAAAAAACCATGACTTTTGCAGGTCTCATGTTTCCTTGCGGAGATAGCCCATGTTATATCTTGCATTTGTTAGGAAAAACTGCTTAGAGCATGAAAAGTGCTCATTTCAGATAGAGGTCAAATTCGAAAAACAAACACATATTCATGTTCCCCATCCTCCCCGAAGACCAAAAAACCATAACTTTTGCAGATCTCATGTTTCCTTGCGGAGATAGCCCATGTTATATCTTGCATTTGTTAGGAAAAACTGCTAATAGTATGAAAAGTGCCCATTGCAGAAAGAGCTCAAATTCGAAAAACAAACACATATTCATGTTACCCCTCCTCCCCGAAGACCAAAAAACCATGAGTTGAGCAGATCTGATGTTGCCTTGCGGAGAAAGCCAATGTTATATCTTGCATTTGTTAGGAAAAACTGCTTATAGCATGAAAAGTGCCCATTGCAGAAAGAGCTCAAATTCAAAAAACAAACACATATTCATGTTCCCCATCCTCCCCGAAGACCAAAAATCCATGACTTTTGCAGATCTCATGTTTCCTTGCGGAGATAGCCCATGGTATATCTTGCATTTGTTAGGAAAACCTGCTTATAGCATGAAAAGTGCCCATTTCAGATAGAGGTCAAATTCGAAAAACAAACACATATTCATGTTCCCCCGCCTCCCTGAAGACCAAAAAACCATGATTTGTGCAGATCTGATGTTTCCTTGCGGAGATAGCCAATGTTATATCTTGAATTTGTTAGGAAAAACTGCTTATAGCATGAAAAGTGCCCATTGCAGAAAGAGCTCAAATTCGAAAAACAAAAACATATTCATGTTCCCCCTCCTCCCCGAAGACCAAAAAACTATAACGTTTGCAGATCTCATGTTTCCTTGCGGAGATAGCCCATGTTATATCTTGCATTTGTTAGGAAAAACTGCTTATAGTATGAAAAGTGCCCATTGCAGAAAGAGCTCAAATTCGAAAAACAAACACATATTCATGTTCCCCCTCCTCCCCGAAGACCAAAAAACCATGAGTTGAGCAGATCTGATGTTGCCTTGCGGAGAAAGCCAACGTTATATCTTGCATTTGTTAGGAAAAACTGCTTATAGCATGAAAAGTGCCCATTGCAGAAAGAGCTCAAATTCGAAAAACAAACACATATTCATGTTCCCCATCCTCCCCAAACACCAAAAATCCATGACTTTTGCAGATCTCATGTTTCCTTGCGGAGATAGCCCATGGTATATCTTGCATTTGTTAGGAAAAACTGCTTATAGCATGAAAAGTGCCCATTGCAGAAAGAGCTCAAATTCGAAAAACAAACACATATTCATGTTCCCCATCCTCCCCGAAGACCAAAAATCCATGACTTTTGCAGATCTGATGTTTCCTTGCGGAGATAGCCCATGGTATATCTTGCATTTGTTAGGAAAACCTGCTTATAGCATGAAAAGTGCCCATTTCAGATAGAGGTCAAATTCGAAAAACAAACACATATTCATGTTCCCCCGCCTCCCTGAAGACCAAAAAACCATGATTTGTGCAGATCTGATGTTTCCTTGCGGAGATAGCCAATGTTATATCTTGAATTTGTTAGGAAAAACTGCTTATAGCATGAAAAGTGCCCATTGCAGAAAGAGCTCAAATTCGAAAAACAAAAACATATTCATGTTCCCCCTCCTCCCCGAAGACCAAAAAACTATAACGTTTGCAGATCTCATGTTTCCTTGCGGAGATAGCCCATGTTATATCTTGCATTTGTTAGGAAAAACTGCTTATAGCATGAAAAGTGCCCATTGCGGAAAGAGCTCAAATTCGAAAAACAAACACATATTCATGTTCCCCATCGGGGAACATGAAGACCAAAAAACCATGACTTTTGCAGATCTCATGTTTCCTTGCGGAGATAGCCCATGTTATATCTTGCATTTGTTAGGAAAAACTGCTTATAGTATGAAAAGTGCCCATTGCAGAAAGAGCTCAAATTCGAAAAACAAACATATATTCATGTTCCCCCGCCTCCCCGAAGACCAAAAAACCATGAGTTGTGCAGATCTGATGTTTCCTTGCGGAGATAGCCCATGTTATATCTTGCATTTGTTAGGAAAAACTGCTTAGAGCATGAAAAGTGCTCATTTCAGATAGAGGTCAAATTCGAAAAACAAACACATATTCATGTTCCCCATCCTCCCCGAAGACCAAAAAACCATAACTTTTGCAGATCTCATGTTTCCTTGCGGAGATAGCCCATGTTATATCTTGCATTTGTTAGGAAAAACTGCTAATAGTATGAAAAGTGCCCATTGCAGAAAGAGCTCAAATTCGAAAAACAAACACATATTCATGTTCCCCCTCCTCCCCGAAGACCAAAAAACCATGAGTTGAGCAGATCTGATGTTGCCTTGCGGAGAAAGCCAATGTTATATCTTGCATTTGTTAGGAAAAACTGCTTATAGCATGAAAAGTGCCCATTGCAGAAAGAGCTCAAATTCGAAAAACAAACACATATTCATGTTCCCCATCCTCCCCGAAGACCAAAAATCCATGACTTTTGCAGATCTCATGTTTCCTTGCGGAGATAGCCCATGGTATATCTTGCATTTGTTAGGAAAAACTGCTTATAGCATGAAAAGTGCCCATTGCGGAAAGAGCTCAAATTCGAAAAACAAACACATATTCATGTTCCCCATCGGGGAACATGAAGACCAAAAAACCATGACTTTTGCAGATCTCATGTTTCCTTGCGGAGATAGCCCATGTTATATCTTGCATTTGTTAGGAAAAACTGCTTAGAGCATGAAAAGTGCTCATTTCAGATAGAGGTCAAATTCGAAAAACAAACACATATTCATGTTCCCCATCCTCCCCGAAGACCAAAAAACCATAACTTTTGCAGATCTCATGTTTCCTTGCGGAGATAGCCCATGTTATATCTTGCATTTGTTAGGAAAAACTGCTAATAGTATGAAAAGTGCCCATTGCAGAAAGAGCTCAAATTCGAAAAACAAACACATATTCATGTTACCCCTCCTCCCCGAAGACCAAAAAACCATGAGTTGAGCAGATCTGATGTTGCCTTGCGGAGAAAGCCAATGTTATATCTTGCATTTGTTAGGAAAAACTGCTTATAGCATGAAAAGTGCCCATTGCAGAAAGAGCTCAAATTCAAAAAACAAACACATATTCATGTTCCCCATCCTCCCCGAAGACCAAAAATCCATGACTTTTGCAGATCTCATGTTTCCTTGCGGAGATAGCCCATGGTATATCTTGCATTTGTTAGGAAAACCTGCTTATAGCATGAAAAGTGCCCATTTCAGATAGAGGTCAAATTCGAAAAACAAACACATATTCATGTTCCCCCGCCTCCCTGAAGACCAAAAAACCATGATTTGTGCAGATCTGATGTTTCCTTGCGGAGATAGCCAATGTTATATCTTGAATTTGTTAGGAAAAACTGCTTATAGCATGAAAAGTGCCCATTGCAGAAAGAGCTCAAATTCGAAAAACAAAAACATATTCATGTTCCCCCTCCTCCCCGAAGACCAAAAAACTATAACGTTTGCAGATCTCATGTTTCCTTGCGGAGATAGCCCATGTTATATCTTGCATTTGTTAGGAAAAACTGCTTATAGTATGAAAAGTGCCCATTGCAGAAAGAGCTCAAATTCGAAAAACAAACACATATTCATGTTCCCCCTCCTCCCCGAAGACCAAAAAACCATGAGTTGAGCAGATCTGATGTTGCCTTGCGGAGAAAGCCAACGTTATATCTTGCATTTGTTAGGAAAAACTGCTTATAGCATGAAAAGTGCCCATTGCAGAAAGAGCTCAAATTCGAAAAACAAACACATATTCATGTTCCCCATCCTCCCCAAACACCAAAAATCCATGACTTTTGCAGATCTCATGTTTCCTTGCGGAGATAGCCCATGGTATATCTTGCATTTGTTAGGAAAAACTGCTTATAGCATGAAAAGTGCCCATTGCAGAAAGAGCTCAAATTCGAAAAACAAACACATATTCATGTTCCCCATCCTCCCCGAAGACCAAAAATCCATGACTTTTGCAGATCTGATGTTTCCTTGCGGAGATAGCCCATGGTATATCTTGCATTTGTTAGGAAAACCTGCTTATAGCATGAAAAGTGCCCATTTCAGATAGAGGTCAAATTCGAAAAACAAACACATATTCATGTTCCCCCGCCTCCCTGAAGACCAAAAAACCATGATTTGTGCAGATCTGATGTTTCCTTGCGGAGATAGCCAATGTTATATCTTGAATTTGTTAGGAAAAACTGCTTATAGCATGAAAAGTGCCCATTGCAGAAAGAGCTCAAATTCGAAAAACAAAAACATATTCATGTTCCCCCTCCTCCCCGAAGACCAAAAAACTATAACGTTTGCAGACCAAAAAACTATAACGTTTGCAGACCAAAAAACCATGACTTTTGCAGATCTCATGTTTCCTTGCGGAGATAGCCCATGTTATATCTTGCATTTGTTAGGAAAAACTGCTTATAGTATGAAAAGTGCCCATTGCAGAAAGAGCTCAAATTCGAAAAACAAACATATATTCATGTTCCCCCGCCTCCCCGAAGACCAAAAAACCATGAGTTGTGCAGATCTGATGTTTCCTTGCGGAGATAGCCCATGTTATATCTTGCATTTGTTAGGAAAAACTGCTTAGAGCATGAAAAGTGCTCATTTCAGATAGAGGTCAAATTCGAAAAACAAACACATATTCATGTTCCCCATCCTCCCCGAAGACCAAAAAACCATAACTTTTGCAGATCTCATGTTTCCTTGCGGAGATAGCCCATGTTATATCTTGCATTTGTTAGGAAAAACTGCTAATAGTATGAAAAGTGCCCATTGCAGAAAGAGCTCAAATTCGAAAAACAAACACATATTCATGTTCCCCCTCCTCCCCGAAGACCAAAAAACCATGAGTTGAGCAGATCTGATGTTGCCTTGCGGAGAAAGCCAATGTTATATCTTGCATTTGTTAGGAAAAACTGCTTATAGCATGAAAAGTGCCCATTGCAGAAAGAGCTCAAATTCGAAAAACAAACACATATTCATGTTCCCCATCCTCCCCGAAGACCAAAAATCCATGACTTTTGCAGATCTCATGTTTCCTTGCGGAGATAGCCCATGTTATATCTTGCATTTGTTAGGAAAAACTGCTAATAGTATGAAAAGTGCCCATTGCAGAAAGAGCTCAAATTCGAAAAACAAACACATATTCATGTTCCCCCTCCTCCCCGAAGACCAAAAAACCATGAGTTGAGCAGATCTCATGTTTCCTTGCGGAGATAGCCCATGGTATATCTTGCATTTGTTAGGAAAAACTGCTTATAGCATGAAAAGTGCCCATTGCGGAAAGAGCTCAAATTCGAAAAACAAACACATATTCATGTTCCCCATCGGGGAACATGAAGACCAAAAAACCATGACTTTTGCAGATCTCATGTTTCCTTGCGGAGATAGCCCATGTTATATCTTGCATTTGTTAGGAAAAACTGCTTAGAGCATGAAAAGTGCTCATTTCAGATAGAGGTCAAATTCGAAAAACAAACACATATTCATGTTCCCCATCCTCCCCGAAGACCAAAAAACCATAACTTTTGCAGATCTCATGTTTCCTTGCGGAGATAGCCCATGTTATATCTTGCATTTGTTAGGAAAAACTGCTAATAGTATGAAAAGTGCCCATTGCAGAAAGAGCTCAAATTCGAAAAACAAACACATATTCATGTTACCCCTCCTCCCCGAAGACCAAAAAACCATGAGTTGAGCAGATCTGATGTTGCCTTGCGGAGAAAGCCAATGTTATATCTTGCATTTGTTAGGAAAAACTGCTTATAGCATGAAAAGTGCCCATTGCAGAAAGAGCTCAAATTCAAAAAACAAACACATATTCATGTTCCCCATCCTCCCCGAAGACCAAAAATCCATGACTTTTGCAGATCTCATGTTTCCTTGCGGAGATAGCCCATGGTATATCTTGCATTTGTTAGGAAAACCTGCTTATAGCATGAAAAGTGCCCATTTCAGATAGAGGTCAAATTCGAAAAACAAACACATATTCATGTTCCCCCGCCTCCCTGAAGACCAAAAAACCATGATTTGTGCAGATCTGATGTTTCCTTGCGGAGATAGCCCATGTTATATCTTGCATTTGTTAGGAAAAACTGCTAATAGTATGAAAAGTGCCCATTGCAGAAAGAGCTCAAATTCGAAAAACAAACACATATTCATGTTCCCCCTCCTCCCCGAAGACCAAAAAACCATGAGTTGAGCAGATCTGATGTTTCCTTGCGGAGATAGCCAATGTTATATCTTGCATTTGTTAGGAAAAACTGCTTATAGCATAAAAAGTGCCCATTGCAGAAAGAGCTCAAATTCGAAAAACAAAAATATTTTCAAGTTTCCCATCCTCCCCGAAGACCAAAAAACCATAACTTTTGCAGATCTGATGTTTCCTTGCGGAGATAGCCAATGTTATATCTTGCATTTGTTAGGAAAAACTGCTTATAGCATGAAAAGTGCCCACTGCAGAAAGAGCTCAAATTCGAAAAACAAACACATATTCATGTTCCCCATCCTCCCCGAAGACCAAAAATCCATGACTTTTGCAGATCTCATGTTTCCTTGCGGAGATAGCCCATGTTATATCTTGCATTTGTTAGGAAAAACTGCTAATAGTATGAAAAGTGCCCATTGCAGAAAGAGCTCAAATTCGAAAAACAAACACATATTCATGTTCCCCCTCCTCCCCGAAGACCAAAAAACCATGAGTTGAGCAGATCTCATGTTTCCTTGCGGAGATAGCCCATGGTATATCTTGCATTTGTTAGGAAAAACTGCTTATAGCATGAAAAGTGCCCATTGCGGAAAGAGCTCAAATTCGAAAAACAAACACATATTCATGTTCCCCATCGGGGAACATGACTTTTGCAGAACATGACTTTTGCAGAACATGACTTTTGCAGATCTCATGTTTCCTTGCGGAGATAGCCCATCGGGGAACATGACTTTTGCAGAACATGACTTTTGCAGAACATGACTTTTGCAGATCTCATGTTTCCTTGCGGAGATAGCCCATGTTATATCTTGCATTTGTTAGGAAAAACTGCTTAGAGCATGAAAAGTGCTCATTTCAGATAGAGGTCAAATTCGAAAAACAAACACATATTCATGTTCCCCATCCTCCCCGAAGACCAAAAAACCATAACTTTTGCAGATCTCATGTTTCCTTGCGGAGATAGCCCATGTTATATCTTGCATTTGTTAGGAAAAACTGCTAATAGTATGAAAAGTGCCCATTGCAGAAAGAGCTCAAATTCGAAAAACAAACACATATTCATGTTACCCCTCCTCCCCGAAGACCAAAAAACCATGAGTTGAGCAGATCTGATGTTGCCTTGCGGAGAAAGCCAATGTTATATCTTGCATTTGTTAGGAAAAACTGCTTATAGCATGAAAAGTGCCCATTGCAGAAAGAGCTCAAATTCAAAAAACAAACACATATTCATGTTCCCCATCCTCCCCGAAGACCAAAAATCCATGACTTTTGCAGATCTCATGTTTCCTTGCGGAGATAGCCCATGGTATATCTTGCATTTGTTAGGAAAACCTGCTTATAGCATGAAAAGTGCCCATTTCAGATAGAGGTCAAATTCGAAAAACAAACACATATTCATGTTCCCCCGCCTCCCTGAAGACCAAAAAACCATGATTTGTGCAGATCTGATGTTTCCTTGCGGAGATAGCCCATGTTATATCTTGCATTTGTTAGGAAAAACTGCTAATAGTATGAAAAGTGCCCATTGCAGAAAGAGCTCAAATTCGAAAAACAAACACATATTCATGTTCCCCCTCCTCCCCGAAGACCAAAAAAACCATGAGTTGAGCAGATCTGATGTTTCCTTGCGGAGATAGCCAATGTTATATCTTGCATTTGTTAGGAAAAACTGCTTATAGCATAAAAAGTGCCCATTGCAGAAAGAGCTCAAATTCGAAAAACAAAAATATATTCAAGTTCCCCATCCTCCCCGAAGACCAAAAAACCATAACTTTTGCAGATCTGATGTTTCCTTGCGGAGATAGCCAATGTTATATCTTGCATTTGTTAGGAAAAACTGCTTATAGCATGAAAAGTGCCCACTGCAGAAAGAGCTCAAATTCGAAAAACAAACACATATTCATGTTCCCCATCCTCCCCGAAGACCAAAAATCCATGACTTTTGCAGATCTCATGTTTCCTTGCGGAGAAAAGCCCATGGTATATGTTGCATTTGTTAGGAAAACCTGCTTTTAGCATGAAAAGTGCCCATTTCAGATAGAGGTCAAATTCGAAAAACAAACACATATTCATGTTCCCCCTCCTCCCCGAAGACCAAAAAACCATGAGTTGAGCAGATCTGATGTTTCCTTGCGGAGATAGCCCATGTTATATCTTGCATTTGTTAGGAAAAACTGCTTATAGCATGAAAAGTGCCCATTGCGGAAAGAGCTCAAATTCGAATTACAAACACATATTCATGTTCCCCATCCTCCCCGAAGACCAAAAAACCATAACTTTTGCAAATCTGATGTTTCCTTGCGGAGATAGCCAATGTTATATCTTGCATTTGTTAGGAAAAACTGCTAATAGTATGAAAAGTGCCCATTGCAGAAAGAGCTTAAATTCGAATAACAAACACATATTCATGTTCCCCATCCTCCCCGAAGACCAAAAAACCATGAGTTGTGCAGATCTGATGTTTCCTTGCGGAGATAGCCCATGTTATATCTTGCATTTGTTAGGAAAAACTGCTAATAATATGAAAAGTGCCCATTGCAGAAAGAGCTCAAATTCGAAAAACAAACACATATTCATGTTCCCCATCCTCCCCGAAGACCAAAAAACCATGAGTTGTGCAGATCTGATGTTTCCTTGCGGAGATAGCCCATGTTATATCTTGCATTTGTTAGGAAAAACTGCTAATAGTATGAAAAGTGCTCATTTCAGAAAGAGCTCAAATTTGAAAAACACATATTCATGTTCCCCCTCCTCCCCGAAGACCAAAAAACCATGAGTTGAGCAGATCTGATGTTGCCTTGCAGAGAAAGCCAATGTTATATCTTGCATTTGTTAGGAAAAACTGCTTATAGCATGAAAAGTGCCCATTTCAGATAGAGGTCAAATTCGAAAAACAAACACATATTCGTGTTCCCCCGCCTCCCCGAAGACCAAAAAACCATGAGTTGTGCAGATCTGATGTTTCCTTGCGGAGATAGCCCATGTTATATCTTGAATTTGTTAGGAAAAACTGCTTATAGCATGAAAAGTGCCCATTGCAGAAAGAGCTCAAATTCGAAAAACAAAAACATATTCATGTTCCCCATCCTCCCCGAAGACCAAAAAACCATAACGTTTGCAGATCTCATGTTTCCTTGCGGAGATAGCCCATGTTATATCTTGCATTTGATAGGAAAAACTGCTTATAGCATGAAAAGTGCCCATTGCAGAAAGAGCTCAAATTCGAAAAACAAACACATATTCATGTTCCCCCGCCTCCCCGAAGACCAAAAAACCATGAGTTGTGCAGATCTGATGTTTCCTTGCGGAGATAGCCCATGTTATATCTTGCATTTGTTAGGAAAAACTGCTTATAGCATGAAAAGTGCCCATTGCAGAAAGAGCTCAAATTCGAAAAACAAACACATATTCATATTCCCCATCCTCCCCGAAGACCAAAAAACCGTGACTTTTGCAGATCTCATGTTTCCTTGCGCAGATAGCCCATGTTATATCTTGCATTTGTTAGGAAAACCTGCTTATAGCATGAAAAGTGCCCATTGCAGAAAGAGCTCAAATTCGAAAAACAAACACATATTCCTGTTCCCCCTCCTCCCCGAAGACCAAAAAACCATGAGTTGAGCAGATCTGATGTTGCATTGCGGAGAAAGCCAATGTTATATCTTGCATTTGTTAGGAAAAACTGCTTATAGCATGAAAAGTGCCCATTGCAGAAAGAGCTCAAATTCGAAAAACAAACACATATTCATGTTCCCCATCCTCCCCAAAGACCAAAAATCCATGACTTTTGCAGATCTCATGTTTCCTTGCGGAGATAGCCCATGTTATATCTTGCATTTGTTAGGAAAACCTTCTTATAGCATGAAAAGTGCCCATTTCAGATAGAGGTCAAATTCGAAAAACAAACACATATTCATGTTCCCCCGCCTCCCCGAAGACCAAAAAACCATGAGTTGTGCAGATCTGATGTTTCCTGGCGGAGATAGCCCATGTTATATCTTGCATTTGTTAGGAAAAACTGCTAATAATATGAAAAGTGCCCATTGCAGAAAGAGCTCAAATTCGAATAACAAACACATATTCATGTTCCCCATCCTCCCCGAATACCAAAAAACCATGAGTTGTGCAGATCTGATGTTTCCTTGCGGAGATAGCCCATGTTATATCTTGCATTTGTTAGGAAAAACTGCTAATAGTATGAAAAGTGCCCATTGCAGAAAGAGCTCAAATTCGAATAACAAACACATATTCATGTTCCCCATCCTCCCCGAAGACCAAAAAACCATGAGTTGTGCAGATCTCATGTTTCCTTGCGGAGATAGCCAATGTTATATCTTGCATTTGTTAGGAAAAACTGCTTAGAGCATGAAAAGTGCTCATTTCAGATAGAGGTCAAATTCGAAAAACAAACACATATTCATGTTCCCCATCCTCCCCGAAGACCAAAAAACCATAACTTTTGCAGATCTCATGTTTCCTTGCGGAGATAGCCCATGTTATATCTTGCATTTGTTAGGAAAAACTGCTTATAGCATGAAAAGTGCCCATTGCGGAAAGAGCTCAAATTCGAAAAACAAACACATATTCATGTTCCCCATCCTCCCCGAAGACCAAAAAACCGTGACTTTTGCAGATCTCATGTTTCCTTGCGGAGATAGCCCATGTTATATCTTGCATTTGTTAGGAAAACCTGCTTATAGCATGAAAAGTGCCCATTTCAGATAGAGGTCAAATTTGAAAAACAAACACATATTCATGTTCCCCCGCCTCCCCAAAAACCAAAAAACCATGAGTTGTGCAGATCTGACGTTTCCTTGCGGAGATAGCCCATGTTATATCTTGCATTTGTTAGGAAAAACTGCTAATAGTATGAAAAGTGCCCATTGCAGAAAGAGCTAAAATTCGAATACCAAACACATATTCATGTTCCCCATCCTCCCCGAAGACCAAAAAACCATGAGTTGTGCAGATCTGATGTTTCCTTGCGGAGATAGCCCATGTTATATCTTGCATTTGTTAGGAAAAACTGCTAATAATATGAAAAGTGCCCATTGCAGAAAGAGCTCAAATTCGAATAACAAACACATATTCATGTTCCCCATCCTCCCCGAATACCAAAAAACCATGAGTTGTGCAGATCTGATGTTTCCTTGCGGAGATAGCCCATGTTATATCTTGCATTTGTTAGGAAAAACTGCTAATAGTATGAAAAGTGCCCATTGCAGAAAGAGCTCAAATTCGAATAACAAACACATATTCATGTTCCCCATCCTCCCCGAAGACCAAAAAACCATGAGTTGTGCAGATCTCATGTTTCCTTGCGGAGATAGCCAATGTTATATCTTGCATTTGTTAGAAAAAACTGCTTAGAGCATGAAAAGTGCTCATTTCAGATAGAGGTCAAATTCGAAAAACAAACACATATTCATGTTCCCCATCCTCCCCGAAGACCAAAAAACCATAACTTTTGCAGATCTCATGTTTCCTTGCGGAGATAGCCCATGTTATATCTTGCATTTGTTAGGAAAAACTGCTAATAGTATGAAAAGTGCATATTGCAGAAAGAGCTCAAATTCAAAAAACAAACACATATTCATGTTCCCCCTCCTCCCCGAAGAACAAAAAACCATGAGTTGAGCAGATCTGATGTTGCCTTGCGGAAAAAGCCAATGTTATATCTTGCATTTGTTAGGAAAAACTGCTTATAGCATGAAAAGTGCCCATTGCAGAAAGAGCTCAAATTCGAAAAACAAACACATATTCATGTTCCCCATCCTCCCCAAAGACCAAAAATCCATGACTTTTGCAGATCTCATGTTTCCTTGCGGAGATAGCCAATGTTATATCTTGCATTTGTTAGGAAAAACTGCTAATAGTATGAAAAGTGCTCATTTCAGAAAGAGCTCAAATTTGAAAAACACATATTCATGTTCCCCCTCCTCCCCGAAGACCAAAAAACCATGAGTTGAGCAGATCTGATGTTGCCTTGCAGAGAAAGCCAATGTTATATCTTGCATTTGTTAGGAAAAACTGCTTATAGCATGAAAAGTGCCCATTTCAGATAGAGGTCAAATTCGAAAAACAAACACATATTCGTGTTCCCCCGCCTCCCCGAAGACCAAAAAACCATGAGTTGTGCAGATCTGATGTTTCCTTGCGGAGATAGCCCATGTTATATCTTGAATTTGTTAGGAAAAACTGCTTATAGCATGAAAAGTGCCCATTGCAGAAAGAGCTCAAATTCGAAAAACAAAAACATATTCATGTTCCCCATCCTCCCCGAAGACCAAAAAACCATAACGTTTGCAGATCTCATGTTTCCTTGCGGAGATAGCCCATGTTATATCTTGCATTTGATAGGAAAAACTGCTTATAGCATGAAAAGTGCCCATTGCAGAAAGAGCTCAAATTCGAAAAACAAACACATATTCATGTTCCCCCGCCTCCCCGAAGACCAAAAAACCATGAGTTGTGCAGATCTGATGTTTCCTTGCGGAGATAGCCCATGTTATATCTTGCATTTGTTAGGAAAAACTGCTTATAGCATGAAAAGTGCCCATTGCAGAAAGAGCTCAAATTCGAAAAACAAACACATATTCATATTCCCCATCCTCCCCGAAGACCAAAAAACCGTGACTTTTGCAGATCTCATGTTTCCTTGCGCAGATAGCCCATGTTATATCTTGCATTTGTTAGGAAAACCTGCTTATAGCATGAAAAGTGCCCATTGCAGAAAGAGCTCAAATTCGAAAAACAAACACATATTCCTGTTCCCCCTCCTCCCCGAAGACCAAAAAACCATGAGTTGAGCAGATCTGATGTTGCATTGCGGAGAAAGCCAATGTTATATCTTGCATTTGTTAGGAAAAACTGCTTATAGCATGAAAAGTGCCCATTGCAGAAAGAGCTCAAATTCGAAAAACAAACACATATTCATGTTCCCCATCCTCCCCAAAGACCAAAAATCCATGACTTTTGCAGATCTCATGTTTCCTTGCGGAGATAGCCCATGTTATATCTTGCATTTGTTAGGAAAACCTTCTTATAGCATGAAAAGTGCCCATTTCAGATAGAGGTCAAATTCGAAAAACAAACACATATTCATGTTCCCCCGCCTCCCCGAAGACCAAAAAACCATGAGTTGTGCAGATCTGATGTTTCCTGGCGGAGATAGCCCATGTTATATCTTGCATTTGTTAGGAAAAACTGCTAATAATATGAAAAGTGCCCATTGCAGAAAGAGCTCAAATTCGAATAACAAACACATATTCATGTTCCCCATCCTCCCCGAATACCAAAAAACCATGAGTTGTGCAGATCTGATGTTTCCTTGCGGAGATAGCCCATGTTATATCTTGCATTTGTTAGGAAAAACTGCTAATAGTATGAAAAGTGCCCATTGCAGAAAGAGCTCAAATTCGAATAACAAACACATATTCATGTTCCCCATCCTCCCCGAAGACCAAAAAACCATGAGTTGTGCAGATCTCATGTTTCCTTGCGGAGATAGCCAATGTTATATCTTGCATTTGTTAGGAAAAACTGCTTAGAGCATGAAAAGTGCTCATTTCAGATAGAGGTCAAATTCGAAAAACAAACACATATTCATGTTCCCCATCCTCCCCGAAGACCAAAAAACCATAACTTTTGCAGATCTCATGTTTCCTTGCGGAGATAGCCCATGTTATATCTTGCATTTGTTAGGAAAAACTGCTTATAGCATGAAAAGTGCCCATTGCGGAAAGAGCTCAAATTCGAAAAACAAACACATATTCATGTTCCCCATCCTCCCCGAAGACCAAAAAACCGTGACTTTTGCAGATCTCATGTTTCCTTGCGGAGATAGCCCATGTTATATCTTGCATTTGTTAGGAAAACCTGCTTATAGCATGAAAAGTGCCCATTTCAGATAGAGGTCAAATTTGAAAAACAAACACATATTCATGTTCCCCCGCCTCCCCGAAAACCAAAAAACCATGAGTTGTGCAGATCTGACGTTTCCTTGCGGAGATAGCCCATGTTATATCTTGCATTTGTTAGGAAAAACTGCTAATAGTATGAAAAGTGCCCATTGCAGAAAGAGCTAAAATTCGAATACCAAACACATATTCATGTTCCCCATCCTCCCCGAAGACCAAAAAACCATGAGTTGTGCAGATCTGATGTTTCCTTGCGGAGATAGCCCATGTTATATCTTGCATTTGTTAGGAAAAACTGCTAATAATATGAAAAGTGCCCATTGCAGAAAGAGCTCAAATTCGAATAACAAACACATATTCATGTTCCCCATCCTCCCCGAATACCAAAAAACCATGAGTTGTGCAGATCTGATGTTTCCTTGCGGAGATAGCCCATGTTATATCTTGCATTTGTTAGGAAAAACTGCTAATAGTATGAAAAGTGCCCATTGCAGAAAGAGCTCAAATTCGAATAACAAACACATATTCATGTTCCCCATCCTCCCCGAAGACCAAAAAACCATGAGTTGTGCAGATCTCATGTTTCCTTGCGGAGATAGCCAATGTTATATCTTGCATTTGTTAGAAAAAACTGCTTAGAGCATGAAAAGTGCTCATTTCAGATAGAGGTCAAATTCGAAAAACAAACACATATTCATGTTCCCCATCCTCCCCGAAGACCAAAAAACCATAACTTTTGCAGATCTCATGTTTCCTTGCGGAGATAGCCCATGTTATATCTTGCATTTGTTAGGAAAAACTGCTAATAGTATGAAAAGTGCATATTGCAGAAAGAGCTCAAATTCAAAAAACAAACACATATTCATGTTCCCCCTCCTCCCCGAAGACCAAAAAACCATGAGTTGAGCAGATCTGATGTTGCCTTGCGGAAAAAGCCAATGTTATATCTTGCATTTGTTAGGAAAAACTGCTTATAGCATGAAAAGTGCCCATTGCAGAAAGAGCTCAAATTCGAAAAACAAACACATATTCATGTTCCCCATCCTCCCCAAAGACCAAAAATCCATGACTTTTGCAGATCTCATGTTTCCTTGCGGAGATAGCCAATGTTATATCTTGCATTTGTTAGGAAAAACTGCTTATAGCATGAAAAGTGCCCATTGCAGAAAGAGCTCAAATTCGAAAAACAAACACATATTCATGTTCCCCATCCTCCCCGAAGACCAAAAAACCATGACTTTTGCAGATCTCATGTTTCCTTGCGGAGATAGCCCATGTTATATCTTGCATTTGTTAGGAAAAACTGCTAATAGCATGAAAAGTGCCCATTGCAGAAAGAGCTCAAATTCAAAAAACAAACACATATTCATGTTCCCCACCCTCCCCGAAGACCAAAAAACCATGACTTTTGCAGATCTCATGTTTCCTTGCGGAGATAGCCAATGTTATATCTTGCATTTGTTAGGAAAAACTGCTTATAGCATGAAAAGTGCCCATTGCAGAAAGAGCTCAAATTCGAAAAACAAACACATATTCATGTTCCCCATCCTCCCCGAAGACCAAAAAACCGTGACTTTTGCAGATCTCATGTTTCCTTGCGGAGATAGCCCATGTTATATCTTGCATTTGTTAGGAAAACCTGCTTATAGCATGAAAAGTGCCCATTGCAGAAAGAGCTCAAATTCGAAAAACAAACACATATTCCTGTTCCCCCTCCTCCCCGAAGACCAAAAAACCATGAGTTGAGCAGATCTGATGTTGCATTGCGGAGAAAGCCAATGTTATATCTTGCATTTGTTAGGAAAAACTGCTTATAGCATGAAAAGTGCCCATTGCAGAAAGAGCTCAAATTCGAAAAACAAACACATATTCATGTTCCCCATCCTCCCCAAAGACCAAAAATCCATGACTTTTGCAGATCTCATGTTTCCTTGCGGAGATAGCCCATGTTATATCTTGCATTTGTTAGGAAAACCTGCTTATAGCATGAAAAGTGCCCATTTCAGATAGAGGTCAAATTCGAAAAACAAACACATATTCATGTTCCCCCGCCTCCCCGAAGACCAAAAAACCATGAGTTGTGCAGATCTGATGTTTCCTGGCGGAGATAGCCCATGTTATATCTTGCATTTGTTAGGAAAAACTGCTAATAGTATGAAAAGTGCCCATTGCAGAAAGAGCTAAAATTCAAATACCAAACACATATTCATGTTCCCCATCCTCCCCGAATACCAAAAAACCATGAGTTGTGCAGATCTGATGTTTCCTTGAGGAGATAGCCCATGTTATATCTTGCATTTGTTAGGAAAAACTGCTAATAATATGAAAAGTGCCCATTGCAGAAAGAGCTCAAATTCGAATAACAAACACATAATCATGTTCCCCATCCTCCCCGAATACCAAAAAACCATGAGTTGTGCAGATCTGATGTTTCCTTGCGGAGATAGCCCATGTTATATCTTGCATTTTTTAGGAAAAACTGCTAATAGTATGAAAAGTGCCCATTGCAGAAAGAGCTCAAATTCGAATAACAAACACATATTCATGTTCCCCATCCTCCCCGAAGACCAGAAAACCATGAGTTGAGCAGATCTGATGTTGCCTTGCAGAGAAAGCCAATGTTATATCTTGCATTTGTTAGGGAAAACTGCTTATAGCATGAAAAGTGCCCATTTCAGATAGAGGTCAAATTCGAAAAACAAACACATATTCGTGTTCCCCCGCCTCCCCGAAGACCAAAAAACCATGAGTTGTGCAGATCTGATGTTTCCTTGCGGAGATAGCCCATGTTATATCTTGAATTTGTTAGGAAAAACTGCTTATAGCATGAAAAGTGCCCATTGCAGAAAGAGCTCAAATTCGAAAAACAAAAACATATTCATGTTCCCCATCCTCCCCGAAGACCAAAAAACCATAACGTTTGCAGATCTCATGTTTCCTTGCGGAGATAGCCCATGTTATATCTTGCATTTGATAGGAAAAACTGCTTATAGCATGAAAAGTGCCCATTGCAGAAAGAGCTCAAATTCGAAAAACAAACACATATTCATGTTCCCCCGCCTCCCCGAAGACCAAAAAACCATGAGTTGTGCAGATCTGATGTTTCCTTGCGGAGATAGCCCATGTTATATCTTGCATTTGTTAGGAAAAACTGCTTATAGCATGAAAAGTGCCCATTGCAGAAAGAGCTCAAATTCGAAAAACAAACACATATTCATATTCCCCATCCTCCCCGAAGACCAAAAAACCGTGACTTTTGCAGATCTCATGTTTCCTTGCGCAGATAGCCCATGTTATATCTTGCATTTGTTAGGAAAACCTGCTTATAGCATGAAAAGTGCCCATTGCAGAAAGAGCTCAAATTCGAAAAACAAACACATATTCCTGTTCCCCCTCCTCCCCGAAGACCAAAAAACCATGAGTTGAGCAGATCTGATGTTGCATTGCGGAGAAAGCCAATGTTATATCTTGCATTTGTTAGGAAAAACTGCTTATAGCATGAAAAGTGCCCATTGCAGAAAGAGCTCAAATTCGAAAAACAAACACATATTCATGTTCCCCATCCTCCCCAAAGACCAAAAATCCATGACTTTTGCAGATCTCATGTTTCCTTGCGGAGATAGCCCATGTTATATCTTGCATTTGTTAGGAAAACCTTCTTATAGCATGAAAAGTGCCCATTTCAGATAGAGGTCAAATTCGAAAAACAAACACATATTCATGTTCCCCCGCCTCCCCGAAGACCAAAAAACCATGAGTTGTGCAGATCTGATGTTTCCTGGCGGAGATAGCCCATGTTATATCTTGCATTTGTTAGGAAAAACTGCTAATAATATGAAAAGTGCCCATTGCAGAAAGAGCTCAAATTCGAATAACAAACACATATTCATGTTCCCCATCCTCCCCGAATACCAAAAAACCATGAGTTGTGCAGATCTGATGTTTCCTTGCGGAGATAGCCCATGTTATATCTTGCATTTGTTAGGAAAAACTGCTAATAGTATGAAAAGTGCCCATTGCAGAAAGAGCTCAAATTCGAATAACAAACACATATTCATGTTCCCCATCCTCCCCGAAGACCAAAAAACCATGAGTTGTGCAGATCTCATGTTTCCTTGCGGAGATAGCCAATGTTATATCTTGCATTTGTTAGGAAAAACTGCTTAGAGCATGAAAAGTGCTCATTTCAGATAGAGGTCAAATTCGAAAAACAAACACATATTCATGTTCCCCATCCTCCCCGAAGACCAAAAAACCATAACTTTTGCAGATCTCATGTTTCCTTGCGGAGATAGCCCATGTTATATCTTGCATTTGTTAGGAAAAACTGCTTATAGCATGAAAAGTGCCCATTGCGGAAAGAGCTCAAATTCGAAAAACAAACACATATTCATGTTCCCCATCCTCCCCGAAGACCAAAAAACCGTGACTTTTGCAGATCTCATGTTTCCTTGCGGAGATAGCCCATGTTATATCTTGCATTTGTTAGGAAAACCTGCTTATAGCATGAAAAGTGCCCATTTCAGATAGAGGTCAAATTTGAAAAACAAACACATATTCATGTTCCCCCGCCTCCCCGAAAACCAAAAAACCATGAGTTGTGCAGATCTGACGTTTCCTTGCGGAGATAGCCCATGTTATATCTTGCATTTGTTAGGAAAAACTGCTAATAGTATGAAAAGTGCCCATTGCAGAAAGAGCTAAAATTCGAATACCAAACACATATTCATGTTCCCCATCCTCCCCGAAGACCAAAAAACCATGAGTTGTGCAGATCTGATGTTTCCTTGCGGAGATAGCCCATGTTATATCTTGCATTTGTTAGGAAAAACTGCTAATAATATGAAAAGTGCCCATTGCAGAAAGAGCTCAAATTCGAATAACAAACACATATTCATGTTCCCCATCCTCCCCGAATACCAAAAAACCATGAGTTGTGCAGATCTGATGTTTCCTTGCGGAGATAGCCCATGTTATATCTTGCATTTGTTAGGAAAAACTGCTAATAGTATGAAAAGTGCCCATTGCAGAAAGAGCTCAAATTCGAATAACAAACACATATTCATGTTCCCCATCCTCCCCGAAGACCAAAAAACCATGAGTTGTGCAGATCTCATGTTTCCTTGCGGAGATAGCCAATGTTATATCTTGCATTTGTTAGAAAAAACTGCTTAGAGCATGAAAAGTGCTCATTTCAGATAGAGGTCAAATTCGAAAAACAAACACATATTCATGTTCCCCATCCTCCCCGAAGACCAAAAAACCATAACTTTTGCAGATCTCATGTTTCCTTGCGGAGATAGCCCATGTTATATCTTGCATTTGTTAGGAAAAACTGCTAATAGTATGAAAAGTGCATATTGCAGAAAGAGCTCAAATTCAAAAAACAAACACATATTCATGTTCCCCCTCCTCCCCGAAGACCAAAAAACCATGAGTTGAGCAGATCTGATGTTGCCTTGCGGAAAAAGCCAATGTTATATCTTGCATTTGTTAGGAAAAACTGCTTATAGCATGAAAAGTGCCCATTGCAGAAAGAGCTCAAATTCGAAAAACAAACACATATTCATGTTCCCCATCCTCCCCAAAGACCAAAAATCCATGACTTTTGCAGATCTCATGTTTCCTTGCGGAGATAGCCAATGTTATATCTTGCATTTGTTAGGAAAAACTGCTTATAGCATGAAAAGTGCCCATTGCAGAAAGAGCTCAAATTCGAAAAACAAACACATATTCATGTTCCCCATCCTCCCCGAAGACCAAAAAACCATGACTTTTGCAGATCTCATGTTTCCTTGCGGAGATAGCCCATGTTATATCTTGCATTTGTTAGGAAAAACTGCTAATAGCATGAAAAGTGCCCATTGCAGAAACAGCTCAAATTCGAAAAACAAACACATATTCATGTTCCCCACCCTCCCCGAAGACCAAAAAACCATGACTTTTGCAGATCTCATGTTTCCTTGCGGAGATAGCCAATGTTATATCTTGCATTTGTTAGGAAAAACTGCTTATAGCATGAAAAGTGCCCATTGCAGAAAGAGCTCAAATTCGAAAAACAAACACATATTCATGTTCCCCATCCTCCCCGAAGACCAAAAAACCGTGACTTTTGCAGATCTCATGTTTCCTTGCGGAGATAGCCCATGTTATATCTTGCATTTGTTAGGAAAACCTGCTTATAGCATGAAAAGTGCCCATTGCAGAAAGAGCTCAAATTCGAAAAACAAACACATATTCCTGTTCCCCCTCCTCCCCGAAGACCAAAAAACCATGAGTTGAGCAGATCTGATGTTGCATTGCGGAGAAAGCCAATGTTATATCTTGCATTTGTTAGGAAAAACTGCTTATAGCATGAAAAGTGCCCATTGCAGAAAGAGCTCAAATTCGAAAAACAAACACATATTCATGTTCCCCATCCTCCCCAAAGACCAAAAATCCATGACTTTTGCAGATCTCATGTTTCCTTGCGGAGATAGCCCATGTTATATCTTGCATTTGTTAGGAAAACCTGCTTATAGCATGAAAAGTGCCCATTTCAGATAGAGGTCAAATTCGAAAAACAAACACATATTCATGTTCCCCCGCCTCCCCGAAGACCAAAAAACCATGAGTTGTGCAGATCTGATGTTTCCTGGCGGAGATAGCCCATGTTATATCTTGCATTTGTTAGGAAAAACTGCTAATAGTATGAAAAGTGCCCATTGCAGAAAGAGCTAAAATTCAAATACCAAACACATATTCATGTTCCCCATCCTCCCCGAAGACCAAAAAACCATGAGTTGTGCAGATCTGATGTTTCCTTGAGGAGATAGCCCATGTTATATCTTGCATTTGTTAGGAAAAACTGCTAATAATATGAAAAGTGCCCATTGCAGAAAGAGCTCAAATTCGAATAACAAACACATAATCATGTTCCCCATCCTCCCCGAATACCAAAAAACCATGAGTTGTGCAGATCTGATGTTTCCTTGCGGAGATAGCCCATGTTATATCTTGCATTTTTTAGGAAAAACTGCTAATAGTATGAAAAGTGCCCATTGCAGAAAGAGCTCAAATTCGAATAACAAACACATATTCATGTTCCCCATCCTCCCCGAAGACCAGAAAACCATGAGTTGTGCAGATCTCATGTTTCCTTGCGGAGATAGCCCATGTTATATCTTGCATTTGTTAGGAAAAACTGCTTAGAGCATGAAAAGTGCTCATTTCAGATAGAGGTCAAATTCGAAAAACAAACACATATTCATGTTCCCCATCCTCCCCGAAGACCAAAAAACCATAACTTTTGCAGATCTCATGTTTCCTTGCGGAGATAGCCCATGTTATATCTTGCATTTGTTAGGAAAAACTGCTTATAGCATGAAAAGTGCCCATTGCGGAAAGAGCTCAAATTCGAAAAACAAACACATATTCATGTTCCCCATCCTCCCCGAAGACCAAAAAACCGTGACTTTTGCAGATCTCATGTTTCCTTGCGGAGATAGCCCATGTTATATCTTGCATTTGTTAGGAAAACCTGCTTATAGCATGAAAAGTGCCCATTTCAGATAGAGGTCAAATTTGAAAAACAAACACATATTCATGTTCCCCCGCCTCCCCGAAGACCAAAAAACCATGAGTTGTGCAGATCTGATGTTTCCTTGCGGAGATAGCCCATGTTATATCTTGCATTTGTTAGGAAAAACTGCTAATAGTATGAAAAGTGCCCATTGCAGAAAGAGCTAAAATTCGAATACCAAACACATATTCATGTTCCCCATCCTCCCCGAAGACCAAAAAACCATGAGTTGTGCAGATCTGATGTTTCCTTGCGGAGATAGCCCATGTTATATCTTGCATTTGTTAGGAAAAACTGCTAATAATATGAAAAGTGCCCATTGCAGAAAGAGCTCAAATTCGAAAAACAAACACATATTCATGTTCCCCATCCTCCCCGAAGACCAAAAAACCATGAGTTGTGCAGATCTGATGTTTCCTTGCGGAGATAGCCCATGTTATATCTTGCATTTGTTAGGAAAAACTGCTAATAGTATGAAAAGTGCTCATTTCAGAAAGAGCTCAAATTTGAAAAACACATATTCATGTTCCCCCTCCTCCCCGAAGACCAAAAAACCATGAGTTGAGCAGATCTGATGTTGCCTTGCAGAGAAAGCCAATGTTATATCTTGCATTTGTTAGGAAAAACTGCTTATAGCATGAAAAGTGCCCATTTCAAATAGAGGTCAAATTCGAAAAACAAACACATATTCGTGTTCCCCCGCCTCCCCGAAGACCAAAAAACCATGAGTTGTGCAGATCTGATGTTTCCTTGCGGAGATAGCCCATGTTATATCTTGAATTTGTTAGGAAAAACTGCTTATAGCATGAAAAGTGCCCATTGCAGAAAGAGCTCAAATTCGAAAAACAAAAACATATTCATGTTCCCCATCCTCCCCGAAGACCAAAAAACCATAACGTTTGCAGATCTCATGTTTCCTTGCGGAGATAGCCCATGTTATATCTTGCATTTGATAGGAAAAACTGCTTATAGCATGAAAAGTGCCCATTGCAGAAAGAGCTCAAATTCGAAAAACAAACACATATTCATGTTCCCCCGCCTCCCCGAAGACCAAAAAACCATGAGTTGTGCAGATCTGATGTTTCCTTGCGGAGATAGCCCATGTTATATCTTGCATTTGTTAGGAAAAACTGCTTATAGCATGAAAAGTGCCCATTGCAGAAAGAGCTCAAATTCGAAAAACAAACACATATTCATATTCCCCATCCTCCCCGAAGACCAAAAAACCGTGACTTTTGCAGATCTCATGTTTCCTTGCGCAGATAGCCCATGTTATATCTTGCATTTGTTAGGAAAACCTGCTTATAGCATGAAAAGTGCCCATTGCAGAAAGAGCTCAAATTCGAAAAACAAACACATATTCCTGTTCCCCCTCCTCCCCGAAGACCAAAAAACCATGAGTTGAGCAGATCTGATGTTGCATTGCGGAGAAAGCCAATGTTATATCTTGCATTTGTTAGGAAAAACTGCTTATAGCATGAAAAGTGCCCATTGCAGAAAGAGCTCAAATTCGAAAAACAAACACATATTCATGTTCCCCATCCTCCCCAAAGACCAAAAATCCATGACTTTTGCAGATCTCATGTTTCCTTGCGGAGATAGCCCATGTTATATCTTGCATTTGTTAGGAAAACCTTCTTATAGCATGAAAAGTGCCCATTTCAGATAGAGGTCAAATTCGAAAAACAAACACATATTCATGTTCCCCCGCCTCCCCGAAGACCAAAAAACCATGAGTTGTGCAGATCTGATGTTTCCTGGCGGAGATAGCCCATGTTATATCTTGCATTTGTTAGGAAAAACTGCTAATAATATGAAAAGTGCCCATTGCAGAAAGAGCTCAAATTCGAATAACAAACACATATTCATGTTCCCCATCCTCCCCGAATACCAAAAAACCATGAGTTGTGCAGATCTGATGTTTCCTTGCGGAGATAGCCCATGTTATATCTTGCATTTGTTAGGAAAAACTGCTAATAGTATGAAAAGTGCCCATTGCAGAAAGAGCTCAAATTCGAATAACAAACACATATTCATGTTCCCCATCCTCCCCGAAGACCAAAAAACCATGAGTTGTGCAGATCTCATGTTTCCTTGCGGAGATAGCCAATGTTATATCTTGCATTTGTTAGGAAAAACTGCTTAGAGCATGAAAAGTGCTCATTTCAGATAGAGGTCAAATTCGAAAAACAAACACATATTCATGTTCCCCATCCTCCCCGAAGACCAAAAAACCATAACTTTTGCAGATCTCATGTTTCCTTGCGGAGATAGCCCATGTTATATCTTGCATTTGTTAGGAAAAACTGCTTATAGCATGAAAAGTGCCCATTGCGGAAAGAGCTCAAATTCGAAAAACAAACACATATTCATGTTCCCCATCCTCCCCGAAGACCAAAAAACCGTGACTTTTGCAGATCTCATGTTTCCTTGCGGAGATAGCCCATGTTATATCTTGCATTTGTTAGGAAAACCTGCTTATAGCATGAAAAGTGCCCATTTCAGATAGAGGTCAAATTTGAAAAACAAACACATATTCATGTTCCCCCGCCTCCCCGAAAACCAAAAAACCATGAGTTGTGCAGATCTGACATTTCCTTGCGGAGATAGCCCATGTTATATCTTGCATTTGTTAGGAAAAACTGCTAATAGTATGAAAAGTGCCCATTGCAGAAAGAGCTAAAATTCGAATACCAAACACATATTCATGTTCCCCATCCTCCCCGAAGACCAAAAAACCATGAGTTGTGCAGATCTGATGTTTCCTTGCGGAGATAGCCCATGTTATATCTTGCATTTGTTAGGAAAAACTGCTAATAATATGAAAAGTGCCCATTGCAGAAAGAGCTCAAATTCGAATAACAAACACATATTCATGTTCCCCATCCTCCCCGAATACCAAAAAACCATGAGTTGTGCAGATCTGATGTTTCCTTGCGGAGATAGCCCATGTTATATCTTGCATTTGTTAGGAAAAACTGCTAATAGTATGAAAAGTGCCCATTGCAGAAAGAGCTCAAATTCGAATAACAAACACATATTCATGTTCCCCATCCTCCCCGAAGACCAAAAAACCATGAGTTGTGCAGATCTCATGTTTCCTTGCGGAGATAGCCAATGTTATATCTTGCATTTGTTAGAAAAAACTGCTTAGAGCATGAAAAGTGCTCATTTCAGATAGAGGTCAAATTCGAAAAACAAACACATATTCATGTTCCCCATCCTCCCCGAAGACCAAAAAACCATAACTTTTGCAGATCTCATGTTTCCTTGCGGAGATAGCCCATGTTATATCTTGCATTTGTTAGGAAAAACTGCTAATAGTATGAAAAGTGCATATTGCAGAAAGAGCTCAAATTCAAAAAACAAACACATATTCATGTTCCCCCTCCTCCCCGAAGACCAAAAAACCATGAGTTGAGCAGATCTGATGTTGCCTTGCGGAAAAAGCCAATGTTATATCTTGCATTTGTTAGGAAAAACTGCTTATAGCATGAAAAGTGCCCATTGCAGAAAGAGCTCAAATTCGAAAAACAAACACATATTCATGTTCCCCATCCTCCCCAAAGACCAAAAATCCATGACTTTTGCAGATCTCATGTTTCCTTGCGGAGATAGCCAATGTTATATCTTGCATTTGTTAGGAAAAACTGCTTATAGCATGAAAAGTGCCCATTGCAGAAAGAGCTCAAATTCGAAAAACAAACACATATTCATGTTCCCCATCCTCCCCGAAGACCAAAAAACCATGACTTTTGCAGATCTCATGTTTCCTTGCGGAGATAGCCCATGTTATATCTTGCATTTGTTAGGAAAAACTGCTAATAGCATGAAAAGTGCCCATTGCAGAAAGAGCTCAAATTCGAAAAACAAACACATATTCATGTTCCCCCGCCTCCCCGAAGACCAAAAAACCATGAGTTGTGCAGATCTGATGTTTCCTGGCGGAGATAGCCCATGTTATATCTTGCATTTGTTAGGAAAAACTGCTAATAGTATGAAAAGTGCCCATTGCAGAAAGAGCTAAAATTCGAATACCAAACACATATTCATGTTCCCCATCCTCCCCGAATACCAAAAAACCATGAGTTGTGCAGATCTGATGTTTCCTTGCGGAGATAGCCCATGTTATATCTTGCATTTGTTAGGAAAAACTGCTAATAGTATGAAAAGTGCCCATTGCAGAAAGAGCTCAAATTCGAATAACAAACACATATTCATGTTCCCCATCCTCCCCGAAGACCAAAAAACCATGAGTTGTGCAGATCTCATGTTTCCTTGCGGAGATAGCCAATGTTATATCTTGCATTTGTTAGGAAAAACTGCTTAGAGCATGAAAAGTGCTCATTTCAGATAGAGGTCAAATTCGAAAAACAAACACATATTCATGTTCCCCATCCTCCCCGAAGACCAAAAAACCATAACTTTTGCAGATCTCATGTTTCCTTGCGGAGATAGCCCATGTTATATCTTGCATTTGTTAGGAAAAACTGCTTATAGCATGAAAAGTGCCCATTGCGGAAAGAGCTCAAATTCGAAAAACAAAGACATATTCATGTTCCCCATCCTCCCCGAAGACCAAAAAACCGTGACTTTTGCAGATCTCATGTTTCCTTGCGGAGATAGCCCATGTTATATCTTGCATTTGTTAGGAAAACCTGCTTATAGCATGAAAAGTGCCCATTTCAGATAGAGGTCAAATTTGAAAAACAAACACATATTCATGTTCCCCCGCCTCCCCGAAAACCAAAAAACCATGAGTTGTGCAGATCTGACGTTTCCTTGCGGAGATAGCCCATGTTATATCTTGCATTTGTTAGGAAAAACTGCTAATAGTATGAAAAGTGCCCATTGCAGAAAGAGCTAAAATTCGAATACCAAACACATATTCATGTTCCCCATCCTCCCCGAAGACCAAAAAACCATGAGTTGTGCAGATCTGATGTTTCCTTGCGGAGATAGCCCATGTTATATCTTGCATTTGTTAGGAAAAACTGCTAATAATATGAAAAGTGCCCATTGCAGAAAGAGCTCAAATTCGAATAACAAACACATATTCATGTTCCCCATCCTCCCCGAATACCAAAAAACCATGAGTTGTGCAGATCTGATGTTTCCTTGCGGAGATAGCCCATGTTATATCTTGCATTTGTTAGGAAAAACTGCTAATAGTATGAAAAGTGCCCATTGCAGAAAGAGCTCAAATTCGAATAACAAACACATATTCATGTTCCCCATCCTCCCCGAAGACCAAAAAACCATGAGTTGTGCAGATCTCATGTTTCCTTGCGGAGATAGCCAATGTTATATCTTGCATTTGTTAGGAAAAACTGCTTAGAGCATGAAAAGTGCTCATTTCAGATAGAGGTCAAATTCGAAAAAAAAACACATATTCATGTTCCCCATCCTCCCCGAAGACCAAAAAACCATAACGTTTGCAGATCTCATGTTTCCTTGCGGAGATAGCCCATGTTATATCTTGCATTTGATAGGAAAAACTGCTTATAGCATGAAAAGTGCCCATTGCAGAAAGAGCTCAAATTCGAAAAACAAACACATATTCATGTTCCCCACCCTCCCCGAAGACCAAAAAACCATGACTTTTGCAGATCTCATGTTTCCTTGCGGAGATAGCCAATGTTATATCTTGCATTTGTTAGGAAAAACTGCTTATAGTATGAAAAGTGCCCATTGCAGAAAGAGCTCAAATTCGAAAAACAAACATATATTCATGTTCCCCCGCCTCCCCGAAGACCAAAAAACCATGAGTTGTGCAGATCTGATGTTTCCTTGCGGAGATAGCCCATGTTATATCTTGCATTTGTTAGGAAAAACTGCTTATAGCATGAAAAGTGCCCATTGCAGAAAGAGCTCAAATTCGAAAAACAAACACATATTCATGTTCCCCATCCTCCCCGAAGACCAAAAAACCGTGACTTTTGCAGATCTCATGTTTCCTTGCGGAGATAGCCCATGTTATATCTTGCATTTGTTAGGAAAACCTGCTTATAGCATGAAAAGTGCCCATTGCAGAAAGAGCTCAAATTCGAAAAACAAACACATATTCCTGTTCCCCATCCTCCCCAAAGACCCAAAATCCATGACTTTTGCAGATCTCATGTTTCCTTGCGGAGATAGCCCATGTTATATCTTGCATTTGTTAGGAAAACCTGCTTATAGCATGAAAAGTGCCCATTTCAGATAGAGGTCAAATTCGAAAAACAAACACATATTCATGTTCCCCCGCCTCCCCGAAGACCAAAAAACCATGAGTTGTGCAGATCTGATGTTTCCTGGCGGAGATAGCCCATGTTATATCTTGCATTTGTTAGGAAAAACTGCTAATAGTATGAAAAGTGCCCATTGCAGAAAGAGCTAAAATTCGAATACCAAACACATATTCATGTTCCCCATCCTCCCCGAAGACCAAAAAACCATGAGTTGTGCAGATCTGATGTTTCCTTGCGGAGATAGCCCATGTTATATCTTGCATTTGTTAGGAAAAACTGCTAATAATATGAAAAGTGCCCATTGCAGAAAGAGCTCAAATTCGAATAACAAACACATATTCATGTTCCCCATCCTCCCCGAATACCAAAAAACCATGAGTTGTGCAGATCTGATGTTTCCTTGCGGAGATAGCCAATGTTATATCTTGCATTTGTTAGGAAAACTGCTTAGAGCATGAAAAGTGCTCATTTCAGATAGAGGTCAAATTCGAAAAACAAACACATATTCATGTTCCCCATCCTCCCCGAAGACCAAAAAACCATAACTTTTGCAGATCTCATGTTTCCTTGCGGAGATAGCCCATGTTATATCTTGCATTTGTTAGGAAAAACTGCTAATAGTATGAAAAGTGCCCATTGCAGAAAGAGCTCAAATTCAAAAAACAAACACATATTCATGTTCCCCCTCCTCCCCGAAGACCAAAAAACCATGAGTTGAGCAGATCTGATGTTTCCTTGCGGAGATAGCCAATGTTATATCTTGCATTTGTTAGGAAAAACTGCTTATAGCATGAAAAGTGTCCATTTCAGATAGAGGTCAAATTCAAAAAACAAACACATATTCATGTTCCCCCGCCTCCCCGAAGACCAAAAAACCATGAGTTGTGCAGATCTGATGTTTCCTTGCGGAGATAGCCAATGTTATATCTTGAATTTGTTAGGAAAAACTGCTTATAGCATGAAAAGTGCCCATTGCAGAAAGAGCTCAAATTCGAAAAAAAAAACATATTCATGTTCCCCATCCTCCCCGAAGACCAAAAAACTATAACGTTTGCAGATCTCATGTTTCCTTGCGGAGATAGCCCATGTTATATCTTGCATTTGTTAGGAAAAACTGCTTATAGCATGAAAAGTGCCCATTGCGGAAAGAGCTCAAATTCGAATAACACACACATATTCATGTTCCCCATCCTCCCCAAATACCAAAAAACCATGAGTTGTGCAGATCTCATGTTTCCTTGCGGAGATAGCCAATGTTATATCTTGCATTTGTTAGGAAAACCTGCTTATAGCATGAAAAGTGCCCATTTCAGATAGAGGTCAAATTCGAAAAACAAACACATATTCATGTTCCCCCGCCTCCCCGAAGACCAAAAAACCATGAGTTGTGCAGATCTGATGTTTCCTGGCGGAGATAGCCCATGTTATATCTTGCATTTGTTAGGAAAAACTGCTTATAGCATGAAAACTGCCCATTGCAGAAAGAGCTCAAATTCGAAATACAAACACATATTCATGTTCCCCACCATCCCCAAAGACCAAAAAACCATGAGTTGTGCAGATCTGATGTTTCCTTGCGGAGATAGCCCATGTTATATCTTGCATTTGTTAGGAAAAACTGCTAATAGTATGAAAAGTGCCCATTGCAGAAAGAGCTCAAATTCGAATAACAAACACATATTCATGTTCCCCATCCTCCCCGAATACCAAAAAACCATAACTTTTGCAGATCTGATGTTTCCTTGCGGAGATAGCCAATGGTATATCTTGCATTTGTTAGGAAAAACTGCTTATAGCATGAAAAGTGCCCATTTCAGATAGAGGTCAAATTCGAAAAACAAACACATATTCGTGTTCCCCCGCCTCCCCGAAGACCAAAAAACCATAACGTTTGCAGATCTCATGTTTCCTTGCGGAGATAGCCCATGTTATATCTTGCATTTGTTAGGAAAAACTGCTAATAGTATGAAAAGTGCCCATTGCAGAAAGAGCTCAAATTCGAAAAACAAACACATATTCATGTTCCCCACCCTCCCCGAAGACCAAAAAACCATGAGTTGTGCAGATCTCATGTTTCCTTGCGGAGATAGCCAATGTTATATCTTGCATTTGTTAGGAAAAACTGCTTATAGCATGAAAAGTGCCCATTGCAGAAAGAGCTCAAATTCGAAAAACAAACACATATTCATGTTCCCCACCCTCCCCAAAGACCAAAAAACCATGTGTTGTGCAGATCTGATGTTTCCTTGCGGAGATAGCCCATGTTATATCTTGCATTTGTTAGGAAAAACTGCTAATAGTATGAAAAGTGCCCATTGCAGAAAGAGCTAAAATTCGAATACCAAACACATATTCATGTTCCCCATCCTCCCCGAAGACCAAAAAACCATGAGTTGTGCAGATCTGATGTTTCCTTGCGGAGATAGCCCATGTTATATCTTGCATTTGTTAGGAAAAACTGCTAATAGTATGAAAAGTGCCCATTGCAGAAAGAGCTCAAATTCGAATAACAAACACATATTCATGTTCCCCATCCTCCCCGAATACCAAAAAACCATGAGTTGTGCAGATCTGATGTTTCCTTGCGGAGATAGCCCATGTTATATCTTGCATTTGTTAGGAAAAACTGCTAATAGTATGAAAAGTGCCCATTGCAGAAAGAGCTCAAATTCGAATAACAAACACATATTCATGTTCCCCATCCTCCCCGAAGACCAAAAAACCATGAGTTGTGCAGATCTCATGTTTCCTTGCGGAGATAGCCAATGTTATATCTTGCATTTGTTAGGAAAAACTGCTTAGAGCATGAAAAGAGCTCATTTCAGATAGAGGTCAAATTCGAAAAACAAACACATATTCATGTTCCCCATCCTCCCCGAATACCAAAAAACCATGAGTTGTGCAGATCTGATGTTTCCTTGCGGAGATAGCCCATGTTATATCTTGCATTTGTTAGGAAAAACTGCTAATAGTATGAAAAGTGCCCATTGCAGAAAGAGCTCAAATTCGAATACCAAACACATATTCATGTTCCCCATCCTCCCTGAAGACCAAAAAACCATGAGTTGTGCAGATCTCATGTTTCCTTGCGGAGATAGCCAATGTTATATCTTGCATTTGTTAGGAAAAACTGCTTAGAGCATGAAAATTGCTCATTTCAGATAGAGGTCAAATTCGAAAAACAAACACATATTCATGTTCCCCATCCTCCCCGAAGACCAAAAAACCATAACTTTTGCAGATCTCATGTTTCCTTGCGGAGATAGCCCATGTTATATCTTGCATTTGTTAGGAAAAACTGCTTATAGCATGAAAAGTGCCCATTTCAGATAGAGGTCATATTCATAAAACGAACACATTTTCATGTTCCCCCGCCTCCCCGAAGACCAAAAAACCATGAGTTGTGCAGATCTGATGTTTCCTTGCGGAGATAGCCAATGTTATATCTTGCATTTGTTAGGAAAAACTGCTTATAGCATGAAAAGTGCCCATTTCAGATAGAGGTCAAATTCGAAAAACAAACACATATTCATGTTCCCCCGCCACCCCGAAGACCAAAAAACCATGAGTTGTGCAGATCTGGTTTCCTTGCGGAGATAGCCAATGTTATATCTTGCATTTGTTAGGAAAAACTGCTTATAGCATGAAAAGTGCCCATTGCAGAAAGAGCTCAAATTCGAAAAACAAAAACATATTCATGTTCCCCATCCTCCCCGAAGACCAATAAACCATAACTTTTGCAGATCTCATGTTTCCTTGCGGAAATAGCCCATGTTATATCTTGCATTTGTTAGGAAAAACTGCTTATAGCATGAAAAGTGCCCATTGCAGAAAGAGCTCAAATTCGAAAAACAATCACATATTCATGTTCCCCATCCTCCCCGAAGATCAAAAAACCATGACTTTTGCAGATCTCATGTTTCCTTGTGGAGATAGCCCATTTTTAGGAAAACCTGCTTATAGCATGAAAAGTGCCCATTGCAGAAAGAGCTCAAATTCGAAAAACAAACACATATTCATGTTCCCCATCATCCCCAAAGACCAAAAAACCATGAGTTGAGCAGATCTGATGTTTCCTTGCGGAGATAGCCAATGTTATATCTTGCATTTGTTAGGAAAAACTGCTTATAGCATGAAAAGTGCCCATTGCAGAAAGATCTCAAATTCGAAAAACAAACACATATTCATGTTCGACCTCCTCCCCGAAGACCAAAAAACCATGAGTAGTGCAGATCTGATGTTTCCTTGCGGAGATTGCCAAAGTTATATCTTGCATTTGTTAGGAAAAACTGCTTAGAACATGAAAATTGCTCATTTCAGATAGAGGTCAAATTCGAAAAACAAACACATATTCATGTTCCCCATCCTCCCCGAAGACCAAAAAACCATAACTTTTGCAGATCTCATGTTTCCTTGCGGAGATAGCCCATGTTATATCTTGCATTTGTTAGGAAAAACTGCTTATAGCATGAAAAGTGCCCATTTCAGATAGAGGTCAAATTCGTAAAACCAACACATTTTCATGTTCCCCCGCCTCCCCGAAGACCAAAAAACCATGAGTTGTGCAGATCTGATGTTTCCTTGCGGAGATAGCCAATGTTATATCTTGCATTTGTTAGGAAAAACTGCTTATAGTATGAAAAGTGCCCATTGCAGAAAGAGCTCAAATTCGAAAAACAAAAACATATTCATGTTCCCCATCCTCCCCGAAGACCAATAAACCATAACTTTTGCAGATCTCATGTTTCCTTGCGGAAATAGCCCATGTTATATCTTGCATTTGTTAGGAAAACCTGCTTATAGCATGAAAAGTGCCCATTTCAGATAGAGGTCAAATTCGAAAAACAAACACATTTTCATGTTCCCCCGCCTCCCCGAAGACAAAAAAACCATGAGTTGTGCAGATCTGATGTTTCCTTGCGGAGATAGCCAATGTTATATCTTGCATTTGTTAGGAAAAACTGCTTATAGCATGAAAAGTGCCCATTGCAGAAAGAGCTCAAATTCAAAAAACAATCACATATTCATGTTCCCCATCCTCCCCGAAGACCAATAAACCATAACTTTTGCAGATCTCATGTTTCCTTGCGGAAATAGCCCATGTTATATCTTGCATTTGTTAGGAAAAACTGCTTATAGCATGAAAAGTGCCCATTGCAGAAAGAGCTCAAATTCGAAAAACAATCACATATTCATGTTCCCCATCCTCCCCGAAGATCAAAAAACCATGACTTTTGCAGATCTCATGTTTCCTTGTGGAGATAGCCCATTTTTAGGAAAACCTGCTTATAGCATGAAAAGTGCCCATTGCAGAAAGAGCTCAAATTCGAAAAACAAACACATATTCATGTTCCCCATCATCCCCAAAGACCAAAAAACCATGAGTTGAGCAGATCTGATGTTTCCTTGCGGAGATAGCCAATGTTATATCTTGCATTTGTTAGGAAAAACTGCTTATAGCATGAAAAGTGCCCATTGCAGAAAGATCTCAAATTCGAAAAACAAACACATATTCATGTTCGACCTCCTCCCCGAAGACCAAAAAACCATGAGTAGTGCAGATCTGATGTTTCCTTGCGGAGATTGCCAAAGTTATATCTTGCATTTGTTAGGAAAAACTGCTTAGAACATGAAAATTGCTCATTTCAGATAGAGGTCAAATTCGAAAAACAAACACATATTCATGTTCCCCATCCTCCCCGAAGACCAAAAAACCATAACTTTTGCAGATCTCATGTTTCCTTGCGGAGATAGCCCATGTTATATCTTGCATTTGTTAGGAAAAACTGCTTATAGCATGAAAAGTGCCCATTTCAGATAGAGGTCAAATTCGTAAAACCAACACATTTTCATGTTCCCCCGCCTCCCCGAAGACCAAAAAACCATGAGTTGTGCAGATCTGATGTTTCCTTGCGGAGATAGCCAATGTTATATCTTGCATTTGTTAGGAAAAACTGCTTATAGTATGAAAAGTGCCCATTGCAGAAAGAGCTCAAATTCGAAAAACAAAAACATATTCATGTTCCCCATCCTCCCCGAAGACCAATAAACCATAACTTTTGCAGATCTCATGTTTCCTTGCGGAAATAGCCCATGTTATATCTTGCATTTGTTAGGAAAACCTGCTTATAGCATGAAAAGTGCCCATTTCAGATAGAGGTCAAATTCGAAAAACAAACACATTTTCATGTTCCCCCGCCTCCCCGAAGACAAAAAAACCATGAGTTGTGCAGATCTGATGTTTCCTTGCGGAGATAGCCAATGTTATATCTTGCATTTGTTAGGAAAAACTGCTTATAGCATGAAAAGTGCCCATTGCAGAAAGAGCTCAAATTCAAAAAACAATCACATATTCATGTTCCCCATCCTCCCCGAAGACCAAAAAACCATGACTTTTGCAGATCTCATGTTTCCTTGCGGAGATAGCCCATGTTATATCTTGCATTTGTTAGGAAAAACTGCTTATAGTATGAAAAGTGCCCATTGCAGAAAGAGCTCAAATTCGAAAAACAAACATATATTCATGTTCCCCCGCCTCCCCGAAGACCAAAAAACCATGAGTTGTGCAGATCTGATGTTTCCTTGCGGAGATAGCCCATGTTATATCTTGCATTTGTTAGGAAAAACTGCTTATAGCATGAAAAGTGCCCATTGCAGAAAGAGCTCAAATTCGAAAAACAAACACATATTCATGTTCCCCATCCTCCCCGAAGACCAAAAAACCATGAGTTGTGCAGATCTGATGTTTCCTTGCGGAGATAGCCAATGTTATATCTTGCATTTGTTAGGAAAAACTGCTTATAGCATGAAAAGTGCCCATTTCAGATAGAGGTCAAATTCGAAAAACAAACACATATTCATGTTCCCCCGCCACCCCGAAGACCAAAAAACCATGAGTTGTGCAGATCTGGTTTCCTTGCGGAGATAGCCAATGTTATATCTTGCATTTGTTAGGAAAAACTGCTTATAGCATGAAAAGTGCCCATTGCAGAAAGAGCTCAAATTCGAAAAACAAAAACATATTCATGTTCCCCATCCTCCCCGAAGACCAATAAACCATAACTTTTGCAGATCTCATGTTTCCTTGCGGAAATAGCCCATGTTATATCTTGCATTTGTTAGGAAAAACTGCTTATAGCATGAAAAGTGCCCATTGCAGAAAGAGCTCAAATTCGAAAAACAATCACATATTCATGTTCCCCATCCTCCCCGAAGATCAAAAAACCATGACTTTTGCAGATCTCATGTTTCCTTGTGGAGATAGCCCATTTTTAGGAAAACCTGCTTATAGCATGAAAAGTGCCCATTGCAGAAAGAGCTCAAATTCGAAAAACAAACACATATTCATGTTCCCCATCATCCCCAAAGACCAAAAAACCATGAGTTGAGCAGATCTGATGTTTCCTTGCGGAGATAGCCAATGTTATATCTTGCATTTGTTAGGAAAAACTGCTTATAGCATGAAAAGTGCCCATTGCAGAAAGATCTCAAATTCGAAAAACAAACACATATTCATGTTCGACCTCCTCCCCGAAGACCAAAAAACCATGAGTAGTGCAGATCTGATGTTTCCTTGCGGAGATTGCCAAAGTTATATCTTGCATTTGTTAGGAAAAACTGCTTAGAACATGAAAATTGCTCATTTCAGATAGAGGTCAAATTCGAAAAACAAACACATATTCATGTTCCCCATCCTCCCCGAAGACCAAAAAACCATAACTTTTGCAGATCTCATGTTTCCTTGCGGAGATAGCCCATGTTATATCTTGCATTTGTTAGGAAAAACTGCTTATAGCATGAAAAGTGCCCATTTCAGATAGAGGTCAAATTCGTAAAACCAACACATTTTCATGTTCCCCCGCCTCCCCGAAGACCAAAAAACCATGAGTTGTGCAGATCTGATGTTTCCTTGCGGAGATAGCCAATGTTATATCTTGCATTTGTTAGGAAAAACTGCTTATAGTATGAAAAGTGCCCATTGCAGAAAGAGCTCAAATTCGAAAAACAAAAACATATTCATGTTCCCCATCCTCCCCGAAGACCAATAAACCATAACTTTTGCAGATCTCATGTTTCCTTGCGGAAATAGCCCATGTTATATCTTGCATTTGTTAGGAAAACCTGCTTATAGCATGAAAAGTGCCCATTTCAGATAGAGGTCAAATTCGAAAAACAAACACATTTTCATGTTCCCCCGCCTCCCCGAAGACAAAAAAACCATGAGTTGTGCAGATCTGATGTTTCCTTGCGGAGATAGCCAATGTTATATCTTGCATTTGTTAGGAAAAACTGCTTATAGCATGAAAAGTGCCCATTGCAGAAAGAGCTCAAATTCAAAAAACAATCACATATTCATGTTCCCCATCCTCCCCGAAGACCAATAAACCATAACTTTTGCAGATCTCATGTTTCCTTGCGGAAATAGCCCATGTTATATCTTGCATTTGTTAGGAAAAACTGCTTATAGCATGAAAAGTGCCCATTGCAGAAAGAGCTCAAATTCGAAAAACAATCACATATTCATGTTCCCCATCCTCCCCGAAGATCAAAAAACCATGACTTTTGCAGATCTCATGTTTCCTTGTGGAGATAGCCCATTTTTAGGAAAACCTGCTTATAGCATGAAAAGTGCCCATTGCAGAAAGAGCTCAAATTCGAAAAACAAACACATATTCATGTTCCCCATCATCCCCAAAGACCAAAAAACCATGAGTTGAGCAGATCTGATGTTTCCTTGCGGAGATAGCCAATGTTATATCTTGCATTTGTTAGGAAAAACTGCTTATAGCATGAAAAGTGCCCATTGCAGAAAGATCTCAAATTCGAAAAACAAACACATATTCATGTTCGACCTCCTCCCCGAAGACCAAAAAACCATGAGTAGTGCAGATCTGATGTTTCCTTGCGGAGATTGCCAAAGTTATATCTTGCATTTGTTAGGAAAAACTGCTTAGAACATGAAAATTGCTCATTTCAGATAGAGGTCAAATTCGAAAAACAAACACATATTCATGTTCCCCATCCTCCCCGAAGACCAAAAAACCATAACTTTTGCAGATCTCATGTTTCCTTGCGGAGATAGCCCATGTTATATCTTGCATTTGTTAGGAAAAACTGCTTATAGCATGAAAAGTGCCCATTTCAGATAGAGGTCAAATTCGTAAAACCAACACATTTTCATGTTCCCCCGCCTCCCCGAAGACCAAAAAACCATGAGTTGTGCAGATCTGATGTTTCCTTGCGGAGATAGCCAATGTTATATCTTGCATTTGTTAGGAAAAACTGCTTATAGTATGAAAAGTGCCCATTGCAGAAAGAGCTCAAATTCGAAAAACAAAAACATATTCATGTTCCCCATCCTCCCCGAAGACCAATAAACCATAACTTTTGCAGATCTCATGTTTCCTTGCGGAAATAGCCCATGTTATATCTTGCATTTGTTAGGAAAACCTGCTTATAGCATGAAAAGTGCCCATTTCAGATAGAGGTCAAATTCGAAAAACAAACACATTTTCATGTTCCCCCGCCTCCCCGAAGACAAAAAAACCATGAGTTGTGCAGATCTGATGTTTCCTTGCGGAGATAGCCAATGTTATATCTTGCATTTGTTAGGAAAAACTGCTAATAATATGAAAAGTGCCCATTGCAGAAAGAGCTCAAATTCAAAAAACAATCACATATTCATGTTCCCCATCCTCCCCGAAGACCAAAAAACCATGACTTTTGCAGATCTCATGTTTCCTTGCGGAGATAGCCCATGTTATATCTTGCATTTGTTAGGAAAAACTGCTTATAGTATGAAAAGTGCCCATTGCAGAAAGAGCTCAAATTCGAAAAACAAACATATATTCATGTTCCCCCGCCTCCCCGAAGACCAAAAAACCATGAGTTGTGCAGATCTGATGTTTCCTTGCGGAGATAGCCCATGTTATATCTTGCATTTGTTAGGAAAAACTGCTTATAGCATGAAAAGTGCCCATTGCAGAAAGAGCTCAAATTCGAAAAACAAACACATATTCATGTTCCCCATCCTCCCCGAAGACCAAAAAACCGTGACTTTTGCAGATCTCATGTTTCCTTGCGGAGATAGCCCATGTTATATCTTGCATTTGTTAGGAAAACCTGCTTATAGCATGAAAAGTGCCCATTGCAGAAAGAGCTCAAATTCGAAAAACAAACACATATTCCTGTTCCCCCTCCTCCCCGAAGACCAAAAAACCATGAGTTGAGCAGATCTGATGTTGCATTGCGGAGAAAGCCAATGTTATATCTTGCATTTGTTAGGAAAAACTGCTTATAGCATGAAAAGTGCCCATTGCAGAAAGAGCTCAAATTCGAAAAACAAACACATATTCATGTTCCCCATCCTCCCCGAAGACCAAAAAACCATGAGTTGTGCAGATCTGATGTTTCCTTGCGGAGATAGCCCATGTTATATCTTGCATTTGTTAGGAAAAACTGCTAATAATATGAAAAGTGCCCATTGCAGAAAGAGCTCAAATTCGAATAACAAACACATATTCATGTTCCCCATCCTCCCCGAATACCAAAAAACCATGAGTTGTGCAGATCTGATGTTTCCTTGCGGAGATAGCCAATGTTATATCTTGCATTTGTTAGGAAAAACTGCTTAGAGCATGAAAAGTGCTCATTTCAGATAGAGGTCAAATTCGAAAAACAAACACATATTCATGTTCCCCATCCTCCCCGAAGACCAAAAAACCATAACTTTTGCAGATCTCATGTTTCCTTGCGGAGATAGCCCATGTTATATCTTGCATTTGTTAGGAAAAACTGCTTATAGCATGAAAAGTGCCCATTGCGGAAAGAGCTCAAATTCGAAAAACAAACACATATTCATGTTCCCCATCCTCCCCGAAGACCAAAAAACCGTGACTTTTGCAGATCTCATGTTTCCTTGCGGAGATAGCCCATGTTATATCTTGCATTTGTTAGGAAAACCTGCTTATAGCATGAAAAGTGCCCATTTCAGATAGAGGTCAAATTTGAAAAACAAACACATATTCATGTTCCCCCGCCTCCCCGAAGACCAAAAAACCATGAGTTGTGCAGATCTGATGTTTCCTTGCGGAGATAGCCCATGTTATATCTTGCATTTGTTAGGAAAAACTGCTAATAGTATGAAAAGTGCCCATTGCAGAAAGAGCTAAAATTCGAATACCAAACACATATTCATGTTCCCCATCCTCCCCGAAGACCAAAAAACCATGAGTTGTGCAGATCTGATGTTTCCTTGCGGAGATAGCCCATGTTATATCTTGCATTTGTTAGGAAAAACTGCTAATAATATGAAAAGTGCCCATTGCAGAAAGAGCTCAAATTCGAATAACAAACACATATTCATGTTCCCCATCCTCCCCGAATACCAAAAAACCATGAGTTGTGCAGATCTGATGTTTCCTTGCGGAGATAGCCCATGTTATATCTTGCATTTGTTAGGAAAAACTGCTAATAGTATGAAAAGTGCCCATTGCAGAAAGAGCTCAAATTCGAATAACAAACACATATTCATGTTCCCCATCCTCCCCGAAGACCAAAAAACCATGAGTTGTGCAGATCTCATGTTTCCTTGCGGAGATAGCCAATGTTATATCTTGCATTTGTTAGGAAAACTGCTTAGAGCATGAAAAGTGCTCATTTCAGATAGAGGTCAAATTCGAAAAACAAACACATATTCATGTTCCCCATCCTCCCCGAAGACCAAAAAACCATAACTTTTGCAGATCTCATGTTTCCTTGCGGAGATAGCCCATGTTATATCTTGAATTTGTTAGGAAAAACTGCTTATAGCATGAAAAGTGCCCATTGCAGAAAGAGCTCAAATTCAAAAAACAAACACATATTCATGTTCCCCCTCCTCCCCGAAGACCAAAAAACCATGAGTTGAGCAGATCGGATGTTGCCTTGCGGAGAAAGCCAATGTTATATCTTGCATTTGTTAGGAAAAACTGCTTATAGCATGATAAGTGTCCATTGCAGAAAGAGCTCAAATTCGAAAAACAAACACATATTCATGTTCCCCATCCTCCCCAAAGACCAAAAATCCATGACTTTTGCAGATCTCATGTTTCCTTGCGGAGATAGCCCATGGTATATCTTGCATTTGTTAGGAAAAACTGCTTATAGCATGAAAAGTGCCCATTGCAGAAAGAGCTCAAATTCGAAAAACAAACACATATTCATGTTCCCCATCCTCCCCGAAGACCAAAAAACCATGACTTTTGCAGATCTCATGTTTCCTTGCGGAGATAGCCCATGTTATATCTTGCATTTGTTAGGAAAAACTGCTAATAGTATGAAAAGTGCCCATTGCAGAAAGAGCTCAAATTCGAAAAACAAACACATATTCATGTTCCCCCTCCTCCCTGAAGACCAAAAAACCATGAGTTGAGCAGATCTGATGTTTCCTTGCGGAGATAGCCAATGTTATATCTTGCATTTGTTAGGAAAAACTGCTTATAGCATGAAAAGTGTCCATTTCAGATAGAGGTCAAATTCGAAAAACAAACACATATTCATGTTCCCCCGCCTCCCCGAAGACCAAAAAACCATAACTTTTGCAGATCTCATGTTTCCTTGCGGAGATAGCCCATGGTATATCTTGCATTTGTTAGGAAAAACTGCTTATAGCATGAAAAGTGCCCATTGCAGAAAGAGCTCAAATTCGAAAAACAAACACATATTCATGTTCCCCATCCTCCCCGAAGACCAAAAAACCATGACTTTTGCAGATCTCATGTTTCCTTGCGGAGATAGCCCATGTTATATCTTGCATTTGTTAGGAAAAACTGCTAATAGTATGAAAAGTGCCCATTGCAGAAAGAGCTCAAATTCGAAAAACAAACACATATTCATGTTCCCCCTCCTCCCTGAAGACCAAAAAACCATGAGTTGAGCAGATCTGATGTTTCCTTGCGGAGATAGCCAATGTTATATCTTTCATTTGTTAGGAAAAACTGCTTATAGCATGAAAAGTGTCCATTTCAGATAGAGGTCAAATTCGAAAAACAAACACATATTCATGTTCCCCCGCCTCCCCGAAGACCAAAAAACCATGAGTTGTGCAGATCTGATGTTTCCTTGCGGAGATAGCCAATGTTATATCTTGAATTTGTTAGGAAAAACTGCTTATAGCATGAAAAGTGCCCATTGCAGAAAGAGCTCAAATTCGAAAAACAAAAACATATTCATGTTCCCCATCCTCCCCGAAGACCAAAAAACTATAACGTTTGCAGATCTCATGTTTCCTTGCGGAGATAGCCCATGTTATATCTTGCATTTGTTAGGAAAAACTGCTTATAGCATGAAAAGTGCCCATTGCGGAAAGAGCTAAAATTCGAATAACACACACATATTCATGTTCCCCATCCTCCCTGAATACCAAAAAACCATGAGTTGTGCAGATCTCATGTTTCCTTGCGGAGATAGCCAATGTTATATCTTGCATTTGTTAGGAAAAACTGCTTAGAGCATGAAAAGTGCTCATTTCAGATAGAGGTCAAATTCGAAAAACAAACACATATTCATGTTCCCCATCCTCCCCGAATACCAAAAAACCATGTGTTGTGCAGATCTGATGTTTCCTTGCGGAGATAGCCCATGTTATATCTTGCATTTGTTAGGAAAAACTGCTAATAGTATGAAAAGTGCCCATTGCAGAAAGAGCTCAAATTCGAATAACAAACACATATTCATGTTCCCCATCCTCCCCGAAGACCAAAAAACCATGAGTTGTGCAGATCTGATGTTTCCTTGCGGAGATAGCCAATGTTATATCTTGCATTTGTTAGGAAAAACTGCTTAGAGCATGAAAAGTGCTCATTTCAGATAGAGGTCAAATTCGAAAAACAAACACATATTCATGTTCCCCCTCCTCCCCGAAGACCAAAAAACCATGAGTTGAGTAGATCTGATGTTTCCTTGCGGAGATAGCCAATGTTATATCTTGCATTTGTTAGGAAAAACTGCTTAGAGCATGAAAAGTGCCCACTGCAGAAAGAGCTCAAATTCGAAAAACAAACACATATTCATGTTCCCCATCCTCCCCGAAGACCAAAAATCCATGACTTTTGCAGATCTCATGTTTCCTTGCGGAGACAGCCCATGGTATATCTTGCATTTGTTAGGAAAACCTGCTTTTAGCATGAAAAGTGCCCATTTCAGATAGAGGTCAAATTCGAAAAACAAACACATATTCATGTTCCCCCGCCTCCCCGAAGACCAAAAAACCATGAGTTGTGCAGATCTGATGTTTCCTTGCGGAGATAGCCAATGTTATATCTTGAATTTGTTAGGAAAAACTGCTTATAGCATGAAAAGTGCCCATTGCAGAAAGAGCTCAAATTCGAAAAACAAACACATATTCATGTTCCCCCTCCTCCCCGAAGACCAAAAAACCATGAGTTGAGCAGATCTGATGTTTCCTTGCGGAGATAGCCCATGTTATATCTTGCATTTGTTAGGAGAAACTGCTTATAGCATGAAAAGTGCCCATTGCAGAAAGAGCTCAAATTCGAAAAACAAACACATATTCGTGTTCCCCCGCCTCCCCGAAGACCAAAAAACCATGAGTTGTGCAGATCTGATGTTTCCTTGCGGAGATAGCCCATGTTATATCTTGAATTTGTTAGGAAAAACTGCTTATAGCATGAAAAGTGCCCATTGCAGAAAGAGCTCAAATTCGAAAAACAAAAACATATTCATGTTCCCCATCCTCCCCGAAGACCAAAAAACCATAACGTTTGCAGATCTCATGTTTCCTTGCGGAGATAGCCCATGTTATATCTTGCATTTGATAGGAAAAACTGCTTATAGCATGAAAAGTGCCCATTGCAGAAAGAGCTCAAATTCGAAAAACAAACACATATTCATGTTCCCCCGCCTCCCCGAAGACCAAAAAACCATGAGTTGTGCAGATCTGATGTTTCCTTGCGGAGATAGCCCATGTTATATCTTGCATTTGTTAGGAAAAACTGCTTATAGCATGAAAAGTGCCCATTGCAGAAAGAGCTCAAATTCGAAAAACAAACACATATTCATATTCCCCATCCTCCCCGAAGACCAAAAAACCGTGACTTTTGCAGATCTCATGTTTCCTTGCGCAGATAGCCCATGTTATATCTTGCATTTGTTAGGAAAACCTGCTTATAGCATGAAAAGTGCCCATTGCAGAAAGAGCTCAAATTCGAAAAACAAACACATATTCCTGTTCCCCCTCCTCCCCGAAGACCAAAAAACCATGAGTTGAGCAGATCTGATGTTGCATTGCGGAGAAAGCCAATGTTATATCTTGCATTTGTTAGGAAAAACTGCTTATAGCATGAAAAGTGCCCATTGCAGAAAGAGCTCAAATTCGAAAAACAAACACATATTCATGTTCCCCATCCTCCCCAAAGACCAAAAATCCATGACTTTTGCAGATCTCATGTTTCCTTGCGGAGATAGCCCATGTTATATCTTGCATTTGTTAGGAAAACCTTCTTATAGCATGAAAAGTGCCCATTTCAGATAGAGGTCAAATTCGAAAAACAAACACATATTCATGTTCCCCCGCCTCCCCGAAGACCAAAAAACCATGAGTTGTGCAGATCTGATGTTTCCTGGCGGAGATAGCCCATGTTATATCTTGCATTTGTTAGGAAAAACTGCTAATAGTATGAAAAGTGCCCATTGCAGAAAGAGCTAAAATTCGAATACCAAACACATATTCATGTTCCCCATCCTCCCCGAAGACCAAAAAACCATGAGTTGTGCAGATCTGATGTTTCCTTGCGGAGATAGCCCATGTTATATCTTGCATTTGTTAGGAAAAACTGCTAATAATATGAAAAGTGCCCATTGCAGAAAGAGCTCAAATTCGAATAACAAACACATATTCATGTTCCCCATCCTCCCCGAATACCAAAAAACCATGAGTTGTGCAGATCTGATGTTTCCTTGCGGAGATAGCCCATGTTATATCTTGCATTTGTTAGGAAAAACTGCTAATAGTATGAAAAGTGCCCATTGCAGAAAGAGCTCAAATTCGAATAACAAACACATATTCATGTTCCCCATCCTCCCCGAAGACCAAAAAACCATGAGTTGTGCAGATCTCATGTTTCCTTGCGGAGATAGCCCATGTTATATCTTGCATTTGTTAGGAAAAACTGCTTAGAGCATGAAAATTGCTCATTTCAGATAGAGGTCAAATTCGAAAAACAAACACATATTCATGTTCCCCATCCTCCCCGAAGACCAAAAAACCATAACTTTTGCAGATCTCATGTTTCCTTGCGGAGATAGCCCATGTTATATCTTGCATTTGTTAGGAAAAACTGCTTATAGCATGAAAAGTGCCCATTTCAGATAGAGGTCAAATTCATAAAACGAACACATTTTCATGTTCCCCCGCCTCCCCGAAGACCAAAAAACCATGAGTTGTGCAGATCTGATGTTTCCTTGCGGAGAAAGCCAATGTTATATCTTGCATTTGTTAGGAAAAACTGCTTATAGCATGAAAAGTGCCCATTTCAGATAGAGGTCAAATTCGAAAAACAAACACATATTCATGTTCCCCCGCCACCCCGAAGACCAAAAAACCATGAGTTGTGCAGATCTGGTTTCCTTGCGGAGATAGCCAATGTTATATCTTGCATTTGTTAGGAAAAACTGCTTATAGCATGAAAAGTGCCCATTGCAGAAAGAGCTCAAATTCGAAAAACAAAAACATATTCATGTTCCCCATCCTCCCCGAAGACCAATAAACCATAACTTTTGCAGATCTCATGTTTCCTTGCGGAAATAGCCCATGTTATATCTTGCATTTGTTAGGAAAAACTGCTTATAGCATGAAAAGTGCCCATTGCAGAAAGAGCTCAAATTCGAAAAACAATCACATATTCATGTTCCCCATCCTCCCCGAAGATCAAAAAACCATGACTTTTGCAGATCTCATGTTTCCTTGTGGAGATAGCCCATTTTTAGGAAAACCTGCTTATAGCATGAAAAGTGCCCATTGCAGAAAGAGATAAAATTCGAATACCAAACACATATTCATGTTCCCCATCCTCCCCGAAGACCAAAAAACTATGAGTTGTGCAGATCTGATGTTTCCTTGCGGAGATAGCCCATGTTATATCTTGCATTTGTTAGGAAAAACTGCTAATAATATGAAAAGTGCCCATTGCAGAAAGAGCTCAAATTCGAATAACAAACACATATTCATGTTCCCCATCCTCCCCGAATACCAAAAAACCATGAGTTGTGCAGATCTGATGTTTCCTTGCGGAGATAGCCCATGTTATATCTTGCATTTGTTAGGAAAAACTGCTAATAGTATGAAAAGTGCCCATTGCAGAAAGAGCTCAAATTCGAATAACAAACACATATTCATGTTCCCCATCCTCCCCGAAGACCAAAAAACCATGAGTTGTGCAGATCTCATGTTTCCTTGCGGAGAAAGCCAATGTTATATCTTGCATTTGTTAGGAAAAACTGCTTAGAGCATGAAAATTGCTCATTTCAGATAGAGGTCAAATTCGAAAAACAAACACATATTCATGTTCCCCATCCTCCCCGAAGACCAAAAAACCATAACTTTTGCAGATCTCATGTTTCCTTGCGGAGATAGCCCATGTTATATCTTGCATTTGTTAGGAAAAACTGCTTATAGCATGAAAAGTGCCCATTTCAGATAGAGGTCAAATTCATAAAACGAACACATTTTCATGTTCCCCCGCCTCCCCGAAGACCAAAAAACCATGAGTTGTGCAGATCTGATATTTCCTTGCGGAGATAGCCAATGTTATATCTTGCATTTGTTAGGAAAAACTGCTTATAGCATGAAAAGTGCCCATTTCAGATAGAGGTCAAATTCGAAAAACAAACACATATTCATGTTCCCCCGCCACCCCGAAGACCAAAAAACCATGAGTTGTGCAGATCTGGTTTCCTTGCGGAGATAGCCAATGTTATATCTTGCATTTGTTAGGAAAAACTGCTTATAGCATGAAAAGTGCCCATTGCAGAAAGAGCTCAAATTCGAAAAACAAAAACATATTCATGTTCCCCATCCTCCCCGAAGACCAATAAACCATCACTTTTGCAGATCTCATGTTTCCTTGCGGAAATAGCCCATGTTATATCTTGCATTTGTTAGGAAAAACTGCTTATAGCATGAAAAGTGCCCATTGCAGAAAGAGCTCAAATTCGAAAAACAATCACATATTCATGTTCCCCATCCTCCCCGAAGATCAAAAAACCATGACTTCTGCAGATCTCATGTTTCCTTGTGGAGATAGCCCATTTTTAGGAAAACCTGCTTATAGCATGAAAAGTGCCCATTGCAGAAAGAGCTCAAATTCGAAAAACAAACACATATTCATGTTCCCCATCATCCCCAAAGACCAAAAAACCATGAGTTGAGCAGATCTGATGTTTCCTTGCGGAGATAGCCAATGTTATATCTTGCATTTGTTAGGAAAAACTGCTTATAGCATGAAAAGTGCCCATTGCAGAAAGATCTCAAATTCGAAAAACAAACACATATTCATGTTCGACCTCCTCCCCGAAGACCAAAAAACCATGAGTAGTGCAGATCTGATGTTTCCTTGCGGAGATTGCCAAAGTTATATCTTGCATTTGTTAGGAAAAACTGCTTAGAACATGAAAATTGCTCATTTCAGATAGAGGTCAAATTCGAAAAACAAACACATATTCATGTTCCCCCGCCTCCCCGAAGACCAAAAAACCATGAGTTGTGCAGATCTGATGTTTCCTTGCGGAGATAGCCAATGTTATATCTTGAATTTGTTAGGAAAAACTGCTTATAGCATGAAAAGTGCCCATTGCAGAAAGAGCTCAAATTCGAAAAACAAAAACATATTCATGTTCCCCATCCTCCCCGAAGACCAAAAAACTATAACGTTTGCAGATCTCATGTTTCCTTGCGGAGATAGCCCATGTTATATCTTGCATTTGTTAGGAAAAACTGCTTATAGCATGAAAAGTGCCCATTGCGGAAAGAGCTCAAATTCGAATAACAAACACATATTCATGTTCCCCATCCTCCCCGAATACCAAAAAACCATGTGTTGTGCAGATCTGATGTTTCCTTGCGGAGATAGCCCATGTTATATCTTGCATTTGTTAGGAAAAACTGCTAATAGTATGAAAAGTGCCCATTGCAGAAAGAGCTCAAATTCGAATAACAAACACATATTCATGTTCCCCATCCTCCCCGAAGACCAAAAAACCATGAGTTGTGCAGATCTGATGTTTCCTTGCGGAGACAGCCCATGGTATATCTTGCATTTGTTAGGAAAAACTGCTTTTAGCATGAAAAGTGCCCATTTCAGATAGAGGTCAAATTCGAAAAACAAACACATATTCATGTTCCCCCGCCTCCCCGAAGACCAAAAAACCATGAGTTGTGCAGATCTGATGTTTCCTTGCGGAGATAGCCAATGTTATATCTTGAATTTGTTAGGAAAAACTGCTTATAGCATGAAAAGTGCCCATTGCAGAAAGAGCTCAAATTCGAAAAACAAACACATATTCATGTTCCCCCTCCTCCCCGAAGACCAAAAAACCATGAGTTGAGCAGATCTGATGTTTCCTTGCGGAGATAGCCCATGTTATATCTTGCATTTGTTAGGAGAAACTGCTTATAGCATGAAAAGTGCCCATTGCAGAAAGAGCTCAAATTCGAAAAACAAACACATATTCGTGTTCCCCCGCCTCCCCGAAGACCAAAAAACCATGAGTTGTGCAGATCTGATGTTTCCTTGCGGAGATAGCCCATGTTATATCTTGAATTTGTTAGGAAAAACTGCTTATAGCATGAAAAGTGCCCATTGCAGAAAGAGCTCAAATTCGAAAAACAAAAACATATTCATGTTCCCCATCCTCCCCGAAGACCAAAAAACCATAACGTTTGCAGATCTCATGTTTCCTTGCGGAGATAGCCCATGTTATATCTTGCATTTGATAGGAAAAACTGCTTATAGCATGAAAAGTGCCCATTGCAGAAAGAGCTCAAATTCGAAAAACAAACACATATTCATGTTCCCCCGCCTCCCCGAAGACCAAAAAACCATGAGTTGTGCAGATCTGATGTTTCCTTGCGGAGATAGCCCATGTTATATCTTGCATTTGTTAGGAAAAACTGCTTATAGCATGAAAAGTGCCCATTGCAGAAAGAGCTCAAATTCGAAAAACAAACACATATTCATATTCCCCATCCTCCCCGAAGACCAAAAAACCGTGACTTTTGCAGATCTCATGTTTCCTTGCGCAGATAGCCCATGTTATATCTTGCATTTGTTAGGAAAACCTGCTTATAGCATGAAAAGTGCCCATTGCAGAAAGAGCTCAAATTCGAAAAACAAACACATATTCCTGTTCCCCCTCCTCCCCGAAGACCAAAAAACCATGAGTTGAGCAGATCTGATGTTGCATTGCGGAGAAAGCCAATGTTATATCTTGCATTTGTTAGGAAAAACTGCTTATAGCATGAAAAGTGCCCATTGCAGAAAGAGCTCAAATTCGAAAAACAAACACATATTCATGTTCCCCATCCTCCCCAAAGACCAAAAATCCATGACTTTTGCAGATCTCATGTTTCCTTGCGGAGATAGCCCATGTTATATCTTGCATTTGTTAGGAAAACCTTCTTATAGCATGAAAAGTGCCCATTTCAGATAGAGGTCAAATTCGAAAAACAAACACATATTCATGTTCCCCCGCCTCCCCGAAGACCAAAAAACCATGAGTTGTGCAGATCTGATGTTTCCTGGCGGAGATAGCCCATGTTATATCTTGCATTTGTTAGGAAAAACTGCTAATAGTATGAAAAGTGCCCATTGCAGAAAGAGCTAAAATTCGAATACCAAACACATATTCATGTTCCCCATCCTCCCCGAAGACCAAAAAACCATGAGTTGTGCAGATCTGATGTTTCCTTGCGGAGATAGCCCATGTTATATCTTGCATTTGTTAGGAAAAACTGCTAATAATATGAAAAGTGCCCATTGCAGAAAGAGCTCAAATTCGAATAACAAACACATATTCATGTTCCCCATCCTCCCCGAATACCAAAAAACCATGAGTTGTGCAGATCTGATGTTTCCTTGCGGAGATAGCCCATGTTATATCTTGCATTTGTTAGGAAAAACTGCTAATAGTATGAAAAGTGCCCATTGCAGAAAGAGCTCAAATTCGAATAACAAACACATATTCATGTTCCCCATCCTCCCCGAAGACCAAAAAACCATGAGTTGTGCAGATCTCATGTTTCCTTGCGGAGATAGCCAATGTTATATCTTGCATTTGTTAGGAAAAACTGCTTAGAGCATGAAAATTGCTCATTTCAGATAGAGGTCAAATTCGAAAAACAAACACATATTCATGTTCCCCATCCTCCCCGAAGACCAAAAAACCATAACTTTTGCAGATCTCATGTTTCCTTGCGGAGATAGCCCATGTTATATCTTGCATTTGTTAGGAAAAACTGCTTATAGCATGAAAAGTGCCCATTTCAGATAGAGGTCAAATTCATAAAACGAACACATTTTCATGTTCCCCCGCCTCCCCGAAGACCAAAAAACCATGAGTTGTGCAGATCTGATGTTTCCTTGCGGAGATAGCCAATGTTATATCTTGCATTTGTTAGGAAAAACTGCTTATAGCATGAAAAGTGCCCATTTCAGATAGAGGTCAAATTCGAAAAACAAACACATATTCATGTTCCCCCGCCACCCCGAAGACCAAAAAACCATGAGTTGTGCAGATCTGGTTTCCTTGCGGAGATAGCCAATGTTATATCTTGCATTTGTTAGGAAAAACTGCTTATAGCATGAAAAGTGCCCATTGCAGAAAGAGCTCAAATTCGAAAAACAAAAACATATTCATGTTCCCCATCCTCCCCGAAGACCAATAAACCATAACTTTTGCAGATCTCATGTTTCCTTGCGGAAATAGCCCATGTTATATCTTGCATTTGTTAGGAAAAACTGCTTATAGCATGAAAAGTGCCCATTGCAGAAAGAGCTCAAATTCGAAAAACAATCACATATTCATGTTCCCCATCCTCCCCGAAGATCAAAAAACCATGACTTTTGCAGATCTCATGTTTCCTTGTGGAGATAGCCCATTTTTAGGAAAACCTGCTTATAGCATGAAAAGTGCCCATTGCAGAAAGAGCTAAAATTCGAATACCAAACACATATTCATGTTCCCCATCCTCCCCGAAGACCAAAAAACCATGAGTTGTGCAGATCTGATGTTTCCTTGCGGAGATAGCCCATGTTATATCTTGCATTTGTTAGGAAAAACTGCTAATAATATGAAAAGTGCCCATTGCAGAAAGAGCTCAAATTCGAATAACAAACACATATTCATGTTCCCCATCCTCCCCGAATACCAAAAAACCATGAGTTGTGCAGATCTGATGTTTCCTTGCGGAGATAGCCCATGTTATATCTTGCATTTGTTAGGAAAAACTGCTAATAGTATGAAAAGTGCCCATTGCAGAAAGAGCTCAAATTCGAATAACAAACACATATTCATGTTCCCCATCCTCCCCGAAGACCAAAAAACCATGAGTTGTGCAGATCTCATGTTTCCTTGCGGAGATAGCCAATGTTATATCTTGCATTTGTTAGGAAAAACTGCTTAGAGCATGAAAATTGCTCATTTCAGATAGAGGTCAAATTCGAAAAACAAACACATATTCATGTTCCCCATCCTCCCCGAAGACCAAAAAACCATAACTTTTGCAGATCTCATGTTTCCTTGCGGAGATAGCCCATGTTATATCTTGCATTTGTTAGGAAAAACTGCTTATAGCATGAAAAGTGCCCATTTCAGATAGAGGTCAAATTCATAAAACGAACACATTTTCATGTTCCCCCGCCTCCCCGAAGACCAAAAAACCATGAGTTGTGCAGATCTGATGTTTCCTTGCGGAGATAGCCAATGTTATATCTTGCATTTGTTAGGAAAAACTGCTTATAGCATGAAAAGTGCCCATTTCAGATAGAGGTCAAATTCGAAAAACAAACACATATTCATGTTCCCCCGCCACCCCGAAGACCAAAAAACCATGAGTTGTGCAGATCTGGTTTCCTTGCGGAGATAGCCAATGTTATATCTTGCATTTGTTAGGAAAAACTGCTTATAGCATGAAAAGTGCCCATTGCAGAAAGAGCTCAAATTCGAAAAACAAAAACATATTCATGATCCCCATCCTCCCCGAAGACCAATAAACCATAACTTTTGCAGATCTCATGTTTCCTTGCGGAAATAGCCCATGTTATATCTTGCATTTGTTAGGAAAAACTGCTTATAGCATGAAAAGTGCCCATTGCAGAAAGAGCTCAAATTCGAAAAACAATCACATATTCATGTTCCCCATCCTCCCCGAAGATCAAAAAACCATGACTTCTGCAGATCTCATGTTTCCTTGTGGAGATAGCCCATTTTTAGGAAAACCTGCTTATAGCATGAAAAGTGCCCATTGCAGAAAGAGCTCAAATTCGAAAAACAAACACATATTCATGTTCCCCATCATCCCCAAAGACCAAAAAACCATGAGTTGAGCAGATCTGATGTTTCCTTGCGGAGATAGCCAATGTTATATCTTGCATTTGTTAGGAAAAACTGCTTATAGCATGAAAAGTGCCCATTGCAGAAAGATCTCAAATTCGAAAAACAAACACATATTCATGTTCGACCTCCTCCCCGAAGACCAAAAAACCATGAGTAGTGCAGATCTGATGTTTCCTTGCGGAGATTGCCAAAGTTATATCTTGCATTTGTTAGGAAAAACTGCTTAGAACATGAAAATTGCTCATTTCAGATAGAGGTCAAATTCGAAAAACAAACACATATTCATGTTCCCCATCCTCCCCGAAGACCAAAAAACCATAACTTTTGCAGATCTCATGTTTCCTTGCGGAGATAGCCCATGTTATATCTTGCATTTGTTAGGAAAAACTGCTTATAGCATGAAAAGTGCCCATTTCAGATAGAGGTCAAATTCGTAAAACCAACACATTTTCATGTTCCCCCGCCTCCCCGAAGACCAAAAAACCATGAGTTGTGCAGATCTGATGTTTCCTTGCGGAGATAGCCAATGTTATATCTTGCATTTGTTAGGAAAAACTGCTTATAGTATGAAAAGTGCCCATTGCAGAAAGAGCTCAAATTCGAAAAACAAAAACATATTCATGTTCCCCATCCTCCCCGAAGACCAGTAAACCATAACTTTTGCAGATCTCATGTTTCCTTGCGGAAATAGCCCATGTTATATCTTGCATTTGTTAGGAAAACCTGCTTATAGCATGAAAAGTGCCCATTTCAGATAGAGGTCAAATTCGAAAAACAAACACATTTTCATGTTCCCCCGCCTCCCCGAAGACAAAAAAACCATGAGTTGTGCAGATCTGATGTTTCCTTGCGGAGATAGCCAATGTTATATCTTGCATTTGTTAGGAAAAACTGCTTATAGCATGAAAAGTGCCCATTGCAGAAAGAGCTCAAATTCAAAAAACAATCACATATTCATGTTCCCCATCCTCCCCGAAGACCAAAAAACCATGACTTTTGCAGATCTCATGTTTCCTTGCGGAGATAGCCCATGTTATATCTTGCATTTGTTAGGAAAAACTGCTTATAGTATGAAAAGTGCCCATTGCAGAAAGAGCTCAAATTCGAAAAACAAACATATATTCATGTTCCCCCGCCTCCCCGAAGACCAAAAAACCATGAGTTGTGCAGATCTGATGTTTCCTTGCGGAGATAGCCCATTTTATATCTTGCATTTGTTAGGAAAAACTGCTTATAGCATGAAAAGTGCCCATTGCAGAAAGAGCTCAAATTCGAAAAACAAACACATATTCATGTTCCCCATCCTCCCCGAACACCAAAAAACCGTGACTTTTGCAGATCTCATGTTTCCTTGCGGAGATAGCCCATGTTATATCTTGCATTTGTTAGGAAAACCTGCTTATAGCATGAAAAGTGCCCATTGCAGAAAGAGCTCAAATTCGAATAACAAACACATATTCATGTTCCCCATCCTCCCCGAATACCAAAAAACCATGAGTTGTGCAGATCTGATGTTTCCTTGCGGAGATAGCCAATGTTATATCTTGCATTTGTTAGGAAAAACTGCTTAGAGCATGAAAAGTGCTCATTTCAGATAGAGGTCAAATTCGAAAAACAAACACATATTCATGTTCCCCATCCTCCCCGAAGACCAAAAAACCATAACTTTTGCAGATCTCATGTTTCCTTGCGGAGATAGCCCATGTTATATCTTGCATTTGTTAGGAAAAACTGCTTATAGCATGAAAAGTGCCCATTGCGGAAAGAGCTCAAATTCGAAAAACAAACACATATTCATGTTCCCCATCCTCCCCGAAGACCAAAAAACCGTGACTTTTGCAGATCTCATGTTTCCTTGCGGAGATAGCCCATGTTATATCTTGCATTTGTTAGGAAAACCTGCTTATAGCATGAAAAGTGCCCATTTCAGATAGAGGTCAAATTTGAAAAACAAACACATATTCATGTTCCCCCGCCTCCCCGAAGACCAAAAAACCATGAGTTGTGCAGATCTGATGTTTCCTTGCGGAGATAGCCCATGTTATATCTTGCATTTGTTAGGAAAAACTGCTAATAGTATGAAAAGTGCCCATTGCAGAAAGAGCTAAAATTCGAATACCAAACACATATTCATGTTCCCCATCCTCCCCGAAGACCAAAAAACCATGAGTTGTGCAGATCTGATGTTTCCTTGCGGAGATAGCCCATGTTATATCTTGCATTTGTTAGGAAAAACTGCTAATAATATGAAAAGTGCCCATTGCAGAAAGAGCTCAAATTCGAATAACAAACACATATTCATGTTCCCCATCCTCCCCGAATACCAAAAAACCATGAGTTGTGCAGATCTGATGTTTCCTTGCGGAGATAGCCCATGTTATATCTTGCATTTGTTAGGAAAAACTGCTAATAGTATGAAAAGTGCCCAATGCAGAAAGAGCTCAAATTCGAATAACAAACACATATTCATGTTCCCCATCCTCCCCGAAGACCAAAAAACCATGAGTTGTGCAGATCTCATGTTTCCTTGCGGAGATAGCCAATGTTATATCTTGCATTTGTTAGGAAAACTGCTTAGAGCATGAAAAGTGCTCATTTCAGATAGAGGTCAAATTCGAAAAACAAACACATATTCATGTTCCCCATCCTCCCCGAAGACCAAAAAACCGTGACTTTTGCAGATCTCATGTTTCCTTGCGGAGATAGCCCATGTTATATCTTGCATTTGTTAGGAAAAACTGCTAATAGTATGAAAAGTGCCCATTGCAGAAAGAGCTCAAATTCAAAAAACAAACACATATTCATGTTCCCCCTCCTCCCCGAAGACCAAAAAACCATGAGTTGAGCAGATCGGATGTTGCCTTGCGGAGAAAGCCAATGTTATATCTTGCATTTGTTAGGAAAAACTGCTTATAGCATGATAAGTGCCCATTGCAGAAAGAGCTCAAATTCGAAAAACAAACACATATTCATGTTCCCCATCCTCCCCAAAGACCAAAAATCCAAGACTTTTGCAGATCTCATGTTTCCTTGCGGAGATAGCCCATGGTATATCTTGCATTTGTTAGGAAAAACTGCTTATAGCATGAAAAGTGCCCATTGCAGAAAGAGCTCAAATTCGAAAAACAAACACATATTCATGTTCCCCATCCTCCCCGAAGACCAAAAAACCATGACTTTTGCAGATCTCATGTTTCCTTGCGGAGATAGCCCATGTTATATCTTGCATTTGTTAGGAAAAACTGCTAATAGTATGAAAAGTGCCCATTGCAGAAAGAGCTCAAATTCGAAAAACAAACACATATTCATGTTCCCCCTCCTCCCTGAAGACCAAAAAACCATGAGTTGAGCAGATCTGATGTTTCCTTGCGGAGATAGCCAATGTTATATCTTGCATTTGTTAGGAAAAACTGCTTATAGCATGAAAAGTGTCCATTTCAGATAGAGGTCAAATTCGAAAAACAAACACATATTCATGTTCCCCCGCCTCCCCGAAGACTTAAAAACCATAACTTTTGCAGATCTCATGTTTCCTTGCGGAGATAGCCCATGGTATATCTTGCATTTGTTAGGAAAAACTGCTTATAGCATGAAAAGTGCCCATTGCAGAAAGAGCTCAAATTCGAAAAACAAACACATATTCATGTTCCCCATCCTCCCCGAAGACCAAAAAACCATGACTTTTCCAGATCTCATGTTTCCTTGCGGAGATAGCCCATGTTATATCTTGCATTTGTTAGGAAAAACTGCTAATAGTATGAAAAGTGCCCATTGCAGAAAGAGCTCAAATTCGAAAAACAAACACATATTCATGTTCCCCCTCCTCCCTGAAGACCAAAAAACCATGAGTTGAGCAGATCTGATGTTTCCTTGCGGAGATAGCCAATGTTATATCTTGCATTTGTTAGGAAAAACTGCTTATAGCATGAAAAGTGTCCATTTCAGATAGAGGTCAAATTCGAAAAACAAACACATATTCATGTTCCCCCGCCTCCCCGAAGACCAAAAAACCATGAGTTGTGCAGATCTGATGTTTCCTTGCGGAGATAGCCAATGTTATATCTTGAATTTGTTAGGAAAAACTGCTTATAGCATGAAAAGTGCCCATTGCAGAAAGAGCTCAAATTCGAAAAACAAAAACATATTCATGTTCCCCATCCTCCCCAAAGACCAAAAAACTATAACGTTTGCAGATCTCATGTTTCCTTGCGGAGATAGCCCATGTTATATCTTGCATTTGTTAGGAAAAACTGCTTATAGCATGAAAAGTGCCCATTGCGGAAAGAGCTAAAATTCGAATAACACACACATATTCATGTTCCCCATCCTCCCTGAATACCAAAAAACCATGAGTTGTGCAGATCTCATGTTTCCTTGCGGAGATAGCCAATGTTATATCTTGCATTTGTTAGGAAAAACTGCTTAGAGCATGAAAAGTGCTCATTTCAGATAGAGGTCAAATTCGAAAAACAAACACATATTCATGTTCCCCATCCTCCCCGAATACCAAAAAACCATGTGTTGTGCAGATCTGATGTTTCCTTGCGGAGATAGCCCATGTTATATCTTGCATTTGTTAGGAAAAACTGCTAATAGTATGAAAAGTGCCCATTGCAGAAAGAGCTCAAATTCGAATAACAAACACATATTCATGTTCCCCATCCTCCCCGAAGACCAAAAAACCATGAGTTGTGCAGATCTGATGTTTCCTTGCGGAGATAGCCAATGTTATATCTTGCATTTGTTAGGAAAAACTGCTTAGAGCATGAAAAGTGCTCATTTCAGATAGAGGTCAAATTCGAAAAACAAACACATATTCATGTTCCCCCTCCTCCCCGAAGACCAAAAAACCATGAGTTGAGTAGATCTGATGTTTCCTTGCGGAGATAGCCAATGTTATATCTTGCATTTGTTAGGAAAAACTGCTTAGAGCATGAAAAGTGCCCACTGCAGAAAGAGCTCAAATTCGAAAAACAAACACATATTCATGTTCCCCATCCTCCCCGAAGACCAAAAATCCATGACTTTTGCAGATCTCATGTTTCCTTGCGGAGACAGCCCATGGTATATCTTGCATTTGTTAGGAAAACCTGCTTTTAGCATGAAAAGTGCCCATTTCAGATAGAGGTCAAATTCGAAAAACAAACACATATTCATGTTCCCCCGCCTCCCCGAAGACCAAAAAACCATGAGTTGTGCAGATCTGATGTTTCCTTGCGGAGATAGCCAATGTTATATCTTGAATTTGTTAGGAAAAACTGCTTATAGCATGAAAAGTGCCCATTGCAGAAAGAGCTCAAATTCGAAAAACAAACACATATTCATGTTCCCCCTCCTCCCCGAAGACCAAAAAACCATGAGTTGAGCAGATCTGATGTTTCCTTGCGGAGATAGCCCATGTTATATCTTGCATTTGTTAGGAGAAACTGCTTATAGCATGAAAAGTGCCCATTGCAGAAAGAGCTCAAATTCGAAAAACAAACACATATTCGTGTTCCCCCGCCTCCCCGAAGACCAAAAAACCATGAGTTGTGCAGATCTGATGTTTCCTTGCGGAGATAGCCCATGTTATATCTTGAATTTGTTAGGAAAAACTGCTTATAGCATGAAAAGTGCCCATTGCAGAAAGAGCTCAAATTCGAAAAACAAAAACATATTCATGTTCCCCATCCTCCCCGAAGACCAAAAAACCATAACGTTTGCAGATCTCATGTTTCCTTGCGGAGATAGCCCATGTTATATCTTGCATTTGATAGGAAAAACTGCTTATAGCATGAAAAGTGCCCATTGCAGAAAGAGCTCAAATTCGAAAAACAAACACATATTCATGTTCCCCCGCCTCCCCGAAGACCAAAAAACCATGAGTTGTGCAGATCTGATGTTTCCTTGCGGTGATAGCCCATGTTATATCTTGCATTTGTTAGGAAAAACTGCTTATAGCATGAAAAGTGCCCATTGCAGAAAGAGCTCAAATTCGAAAAACAAACACATATTCATATTCCCCATCCTCCCCGAAGACCAAAAAACCGTGACTTTTGCAGATCTCATGTTTCCTTGCGCAGATAGCCCATGTTATATCTTAGATTTGTTAGGAAAACCTGCTTATAGCATGAAAAGTGCCCATTGCAGAAAGAGCTCAAATTCGAAAAACAAACACATATTCCTGTTCCCCCTCCTCCCCGAAGACCAAAAAACCATGAGTTGAGCAGATCTGATGTTGCATTGCGGAGAAAGCCAATGTTATATCTTGCATTTGTTAGGAAAAACTGCTTATAGCATGAAAAGTGCCCATTGCAGAAAGAGCTCAAATTCGAAAAACAAACACATATTCATGTTCCCCATTATCCCCAAAGACCAAAAATCCATGACTTTTGCAGATCTCATGTTTCCTTGCGGAGATAGCCCATGTTATATCTTGCATTTGTTAGGAAAACCTTCTTATAGCATGAAAAGTGCCCATTTCAGATAGAGGTCAAATTCGAAAAACAAACACATATTCATGTTCCCCCGCCTCCCCGAAGACCAAAAAACCATGAGTTGTGCAGATCTGATGTTTCCTGGCGGAGATAGCCCATGTTATATCTTGCATTTGTTAGGAAAAACTGCTAATAGTATGAAAAGTGCCCATTGCAGAAAGAGCTAAAATTCGAATACCAAACACATATTCATGTTCCCCATCCTCCCCGAAGACCAAAAAACCATGAGTTGTGCAGATCTGATGTTTCCTTGCGGAGATAGCCCATGTTATATCTTGCATTTGTTAGGAAAAACTGCTAATAATATGAAAAGTGCCCATTGCAGAAAGAGCTCAAATTCGAATAACAAACACATATTCATGTTCCCCATCCTCCCCGAATACCAAAAAACCATGAGTTGTGCAGATCTGATGTTTCCTTGCGGAGATAGCCCATGTTATATCTTGCATTTGTTAGGAAAAACTGCTAATAGTATGAAAAGTGCCCATTGCAGAAAGAGCTCAAATTCGAATAACAAACACATATTCATGTTCCCCATCCTCCCCGAAGACCAAAAAACCATGAGTTGTGCAGATCTCATGTTTCCTTGCGGAGATAGCCAATGTTATATCTTGCATTTGTTAGGAAAAACTGCTTAGAGCATGAAAAGTGCTCATTTCAGATAGAGGTCAAATTCGAAAAACAAACACATATTCATGTTCCCCATCCTCCCCGAAGACCAAAAAACCATAACTTTTGCAGATCTCATGTTTCCTTGCGGAGATAGCCCATGTTATATCTTGCATTTGTTAGGAAAAACTGCTTATAGCATGAAAAGTGCCCATTGCGGAAAGAGCTCAAATTCGAAAAACAAACACATATTCATGTTCCCCATCCTCCCCGAAGACCAAAAAACCGTGACTTTTGCAGATCTCATGTTTCCTTGCGGAGATAGCCCATGTTATATCTTGCATTTGTTAGGAAAACCTGCTTATAGCATGAAAAGTGCCCATTTCAGATAGAGGTCAAATTTGAAAAACAAACACATATTCATGTTCCCCCGCCTCCCCGAAAACCAAAAAACCATGAGTTGTGCAGATCTGACGTTTCCTTGCGGAGATAGCCCATGTTATATCTTGCATTTGTTAGGAAAAACTGCTAATAGTATGAAAAGTGCCCATTGCAGAAAGAGCTAAAATTCGAATACCAAACACATATTCATGTTCCCCATCCTCCCCGAAGACCAAAAAACCATGAGTTGTGCAGATCTGATGTTTCCTTGCGGAGATAGCCCATGTTATATCTTGCATTTGTTAGGAAAAACTGCTAATAATATGAAAAGTGCCCATTGCAGAAAGAGCTCAAATTCGAATAACAAACACATATTCATGTTCCCCATCCTCCCCGAATACCAAAAAACCATGAGTTGTGCAGATCTGATGTTTCCTTGCGGAGATAGCCCATGTTATATCTTGCATTTGTTAGGAAAAACTGCTAATAGTATGAAAAGTGCCCATTGCAGAAAGAGCTCAAATTCGAATAACAAACACATATTCATGTTCCCCATCCTCCCCGAAGACCAAAAAACCATGAGTTGTGCAGATCTCATGTTTCCTTGCGGAGATAGCCAATGTTATATCTTGCATTTGTTAGGAAAAACTGCTTAGAGCATGAAAAGTGCTCATTTCAGATAGAGGTCAAATTCGAAAAACAAACACATATTCATGTTCCCCATCCTCCCCGAAGACCAAAAAACCATAACTTTTGCAGATCTCATGTTTCCTTGCGGAGATAGCCCATGTTATATCTTGCATTTGTTAGGAAAAACTGCTAATAGTATGAAAAGTGCATATTGCAGAAAGAGCTCAAATTCAAAAAAAAAAACACATATTAATGTTCCCCCTCCTCCCCGAAGACCAAAAAACCATGAGTTGAGCAGATCTGATGTTGCCTTGCGGAAAAAGCCAATGTTATATCTTGCATTTGTTAGGAAAAACTGCTTATAGCATGAAAAGTGCCCATTGCAGAAAGAGCTCAAATTCGAAAAACAAACACATATTCATGTTCCCCATCCTCCCCAAAGACCAAAAATCCATGACTTTTGCAGATCTCATGTTTCCTTGCGGAGATAGCCCATGGTATATCTTGCATTTGTTAGGAAAAACTGCTTATAGCATGAAAAGTGCCCATTGCAGAAAGAGCTCAAATTCGAAAAACAAACACATATTCATGTTCCCCATCCTCCCCGAAGACCAAAAAACCATGACTTTTGCAGATCTCATGTTTCCTTGCGGAGATAGCCCATGTTATATCTTGCATTTGTTAGGAAAAACTGCTAATAGTATGAAAAGTGCCCATTGCAGAAAGAGCTCAAATTCGAAAAACAAACACATATTCATGTTCCCCATCCTCCCCGAAGACCAAAAAACCATGAGTTGTGCAGATCTCATGTTTCCTTGCGGAGATAGCCAATGTTATATCTTGCATTTGTTAGGAAAAACTGCTTAGAGCATGAAAAGTGCTCATTTCAGATAGAGGTCAAATTCGAAAAACAAACACATATTCATATTCCCCATCCTCCCCGAAGACCAAAAAACCATAACTTTTGCAGATCTCATGTTTCCTTGCGGATATAGCCCATGTTATATCTTGCACTTGTTAGGAAAAACTGCTAATAGTATGAAAAGTGCCCATTGCAGAAAGAGCTCAAATTTGAAAAACACATAATCATGTTCCCCCTCCTCCCCGAAGACCAAAAAACCATGAGTTGAGCAGATCTGATGTTGCCTTGCAGAGAAAGCCAATGTTATATCTTGCATTTGTTAGGAAAAACTGCTTATAGCATGAAAAGTGCCCATTGCAGAAAGAGCTCAAATTCGAAAAACAAACACATATTCATGTTCCCCATCCTCCCCGAAGACCAAAAATCCATGACTTTTGCAGATCTCATGTTTCCTTACGGAGATAGCCCATGGTATATCTTGCATTTGTTAGGAAAACCTGCTTATAGCATGAAAAGTGCCCATTTCAGATAGAGGTCAAATTCGAAAAACAAACACATATTCGTGTTCCCCCGCCTCCCCGAAGACCAAAAAACCATGAGTTGTGCAGATCTGATGTTTCCTTGCGGAGATAGCCCATGTTATATCTTGAATTTGTTAGGAAAAACTGCTTATAGCATGAAAAGTGCCCATTGCAGAAAGAGCTCAAATTCGAAAAACAAAAACATATTCATGTTCCCCATCCTCCCCGAAGAACAAAAAACCATAACGTTTGCAGATCTCATGTTTCCTTGCGGAGATAGCCCATGTTATATCTTGCATTTGATAGGAAAAACTGCTTATAGCATGAAAAGTGCCCATTGCAGAAAGAGCTCAAATTCGAAAAACAAACACATATTCATGTTCCCCACCCTCCCCGAAGACCAAAAAACCATGACTTTTGCAGATCTCATGTTTCCTTGCGGAGATAGCCAATGTTATATCTTGCATTTGTTAGGAAAAACTGCTTATAGTATGAAAAGTGCCCATTGCAGAAAGAGCTCAAATTCGAAAAACAAACATATATTCATGTTCCCCCGCCTCCCCGAATACCAAAAAACCATGAGTTGTGCAGATCTGATGTTTCCTTGCGGAGATAGCCCATGTTATATCTTGCATTTGTTAGGAAAAACTGCTTATAGCATGAAAAGTGCCCATTGCAGAAAGAGCTCAAATTCGAAAAACAAACACATATTCATGTTCCCCATCCTCCCCGAAGACCAAAAAACCGTGACTTTTGCAGATCTCATGTTTCCTTGCGGAGATAGCCCATGTTATATCTTGCATTTGTTAGGAAAACCTGCTTATAGCATGAAAAGTGCCCATTGCAGAAAGAGCTCAAATTCGAAAAACAAACACATATTCCTGTTCCCCATCCTCCCCAAAGACCAAAAATCCATGACTTTTGCAGATCTCATGTTTCCTTGCGGAGATAGCCCATGTTATATCTTGCATTTGTTAGGAAAACCTGCTTATAGCATGAAAAGTGCCCATTTCAGATAGAGGTCAAATTCGAAAAACAAACACATATTCATGTTCCCCCGCCTCCCCGAAGACCAAAAAACCATGAGTTGTGCAGATCTGATGTTTCCTGGCGGAGATAGCCCATGTTATATCTTGCATTTGTTAGGAAAAACTGCTAATAGTATGAAAAGTGCCCATTGCAGAAAGAGCTAAAATTCGAATACCAAACACATATTCATGTTCCCCATCCTCCCCGAAGACCAAAAAACCATGAGTTGTGCAGATCTGATGTTTCCTTGCGGAGATAGCCCATGTTATATCTTGCATTTGTTAGGAAAAACTGCTAATAATATGAAAAGTGCCCATTGCAGAAAGAGCTCAAATTCGAATAACAAACACATATTCATGTTCCCCATCCTCCCCGAATACCAAAAAACCATGAGTTGTGCAGATCTGATGTTTCCTTGCGGAGATAGCCAATGTTATATCTTGCATTTGTTAGGAAAACTGCTTAGAGCATGAAAAGTGCTCATTTCAGATAGAGGTCAAATTCGAAAAACAAACACATATTCATGTTCCCCATCCTCCCCGAAGACCAAAAAACCATAACTTTTGCAGATCTGATGTTTCCTTGCGGAGATAGCCCATGTTATATCTTGCATTTGTTAGGAAAAACTGCTAATAGTATGAAAAGTGCCCATTGCAGAAAGAGCTCAAATTCAAAAAACAAACACATATTCATGTTCCCCCTCCTCCCCGAAGACCAAAAAACCATGAGTTGAGCAGATCTGATGTTTCCTTGCGGAGATAGCCAATGTTATATCTTGCATTTGTTAGGAAAAACTGCTTATAGCATGAAAAGTGTCCATTTCAGATAGAGGTCAAATTCGAAAAACAAACACATATTCATGTTCCCCCGCCTCCCCGAAGACCAAAAAACCATGAGTTGTGCAGATCTGATGTTTCCTTGCGGAGATAGCCAATGTTATATCTTGAATTTGTTAGGAAAAACTGCTTATAGCATGAAAAGTGCCCATTGCAGAAAGAGCTCAAATTCGAAAAAAAAAACATATTCATGTTCCCCCTCCTCCCCGAAGACCAAAAAACTATAACGTTTGCAGATTTCATGTTTCCTTGCGGAGATAGCCCATGTTATATCTTGCATTTGTTAGGAAAAACTGCTTATAGCATGAAAAGTGCCCATTGCGGAAAGAGCTCAAATTCGAATAACACACACATATTCATGTTCCCCATCCTCCCCGAATACCAAAAAACCATGTGTTGTGCAGATCTGATGTTTCCTTGCGGAGATAGCCCATGTTATATCTTGCATTTGTTAGGAAAAACTGCTAATAGTATGAAAAGTGCCCATTGCAGAAAGAGCTCAAATTCGAATAACAAACACATATTCATGTTCCCCCTCCTCCCCGAAGACCAAAAAACCATGAGTTGAGTAGATCTGATGTTTCCTTGCGGAGATAGCCAATGTTATATCTTGCATTTGTTAGGAAAAACTGCTTATAGCATGAAAAGTGCCCATTGCAGAAAGAGCTCAAATTTGAAAAACAAAAACATATTCAAGTTCCCCATCCTCCCCGAAGACCAAAAAACCATAACTTTTGCAGATCTGATGTTTCCTTGCGGAGATAGCCAATGTTATATCTTGCATTTGTTAGGAAAAACTGCTTATAGCATGAAAAGTGCCCACTGCAGAAAGAGCTCAAATTCGAAAAACAAACACATATTCATGTTCCCCATCCTCCCCGAAGACCAAAAATCCATGACTTTTGCAGATCTCATGTTTCCTTGCGGAGACAGCACATGGTATATCTTGCATTTGTTAGGAAAACCTGCTTTTAGCATCAAAAGTGCCCATTTCAGATAGAGGTCAAATTCGAAAAACAAACACATATTCATGTTCCCCCGCCTCCCCGAAGACCAAAAAACCATGAGTTGTGCAGATCTGATGTTTCCTTGCGGAGATAGCCAATGTTATATCTTGAATTTGTTAGGAAAAACTGCTTATAGCATGAAAAGTGCCCATTGCAGAAAGAGCTCAAATTCGAAAAACAAACACATATTCATGTTCCCCCTCCTCCCCGAAGACCAAAAAACCATGAGTTGAGCAGATCTGATGTTTCCTTGCGGAGATAGCCCATGTTATATCTTGCATTTGTTAGGAGAAACTGCTTATAGCATGAAAAGTGCCCATTGCAGAAAGAGCTCAAATTCGAAAAACAAAAACATATTCATGTTCCCCATCCTCCCCGAAGAACAAAAAACCATAACGTTTGCAGATGTCATGTTTCCTTGCGGAGATAGCCCATGTTATATCTTGCATTTGTTAGGAAAAACTGCTAATAGTATGAAAAGTGCCCATTGCAGAAAGAACTTAAATTCGAATAACAAACACATATTCATGTTCCCCATCCTCCCCGAAGACCAATAAACCATAACTTTTGCAGATCTCATGTTTCCTTGCGGAGATAGCCAATGTTATATCTTGCATTTGTTAGGAAAAACTGCTTATAGCATGAAAACTGCCCATTGCAGAAAGAGCTCAAATTCGAAAAACAAACACATATTCATGTTCCCCACCCTCCCCAAAGACCAAAAAACCATGAGTTGTGCAGATCTGATGTTTCCTTGCGGAGATAGCCCATGTTATATCTTGCATTTGTTAGGAAAAACTGCTAATAGTATGAAAAGTGCCCATTGCAGAAAGAGCTAAAATTCGAATACCAAACACATATTCATGTTCCCCATCCTCCCCGAAGACCAAAAAACCATGAGTTGTGCAGATCTGATGTTTCCTTGCGGAGATAGCCCATGTTATATCTTGCATTTGTTAGGAAAAACTGCTAATAGTATGAAAAGTGCCCATTGCAGAAAGAGCTCAAATTCGAATAACAAACACATATTCATGTTCCCCATCCTCCCCGAATACCAAAAAACCATAACTTTTGCAGATCTGATGTTTCCTTGCGGAGATAGCCAATGGTATATCTTGCATTTGTTAGGAAAAACTGCTTATAGCATGAAAAGTGCCCATTTCAGATAGAGGTCAAATTCGAAAAACAAACACATATTCGTGTTCCCCCGCCTCCCCGAAGACCAAAAAACCATGAGTTGTGCAGATCTGATGTTTCCTTGCGGAGATAGCCCATGTTATATCTTGAATTTGTTAGGAAAAACTGCTTATAGCATGAAAAGTGCCCATTGCAGAAAGAGCTCAAATTCGAAAAACAAAAACATATTCATGTTCCCCATCCTCCCCGAAGACCAAAAAACCATAACGTTTGCAGATCTCATGTTTCCTTGCGGAGATAGCCCATGTTATATCTTGCATTTGTTAGGAAAAACTGCTAATAGTATGAAAAGTGCCCATTGCAGAAAGAACTTAAATTCGAATAACAAACACATATTCATGTTCCCCATCCTCCCCGAAGACCAAAAAACCATGAGTTGTGCAGATCTCATGTTTCCTTGCGGAGATAGCCAATGTTATATCTTGCATTTGTTAGGAAAAACTGCTTATAGCATGAAAAGTGCCCATTGCAGAAAGAGCTCAAATTCGAAAAACAAACACATATTCATGTTCCCCACCCTCCCCAAAGACCAAAAAACCATGTGTTGTGCAGATCTGATGTTTCCTTGCGGAGATAGCCCATGTTATATCTTGCATTTGTTAGGAAAAACTGCTAATAGTATGAAAAGTGCCCATTGCAGAAAGAGCTAAAATTCGAATACCAAACACATATTCATGTTCCCCATCCTCCCCGAAGACCAAAAAACCATGAGTTGTGCAGATCTGATGTTTCCTTGCGGAGATAGCCCATGTTATATCTTGCATTTGTTAGGAAAAACTGCTAATAGTATGAAAAGTGCCCATTGCAGAAAGAGCTCAAATTCGAATAACAAACACATATTCATGTTCCCCATCCTCCCCGAATACCAAAACACCATGAGTTGTGCAGATCTGATGTTTCCTTGCGGAGATAGCCCATGTTATATCTTGCATTTGTTAGGAAAAACTGCTAATAGTATGAAAAGTGCCCATTGCAGAAAGAGCTCAAATTCGAATACCAAACACATATTCATGTTCCCCATCCTCCCCGAAGACCAAAAAACCATGAGTTGTGCAGATCTCATGTTTCCTTGCGGAGATAGCCAATGTTATATCTTGCATTTGTTAGGAAAAACTGCTTAGAGCATGAAAAGTGCTCATTTCAGATAGAGGTCAAATTCGAAAAACAAACACATATTCATGTTCCCCATCCTCCCCGAATACCAAAAAACCATGAGTTGTGCAGATCTGATGTTTCCTTGCGGAGATAGCCCATGTTATATCTTGCATTTGTTAGGAAAAACTGCTAATAGTATGAAAAGTGCCCATTGCAGAAAGAGCTCAAATTCGAATACCAAACACATATTCATGTTCCCCATCCTCCCCGAAGACCAAAAAACCATGAGTTGTGCAGATCTCATGTTTCCTTGCGGAGATAGCCAATGTTATATCTTGCATTTGTTAGGAAAAACTGCTTAGAGCATGAAAATTGCTCATTTCAGATAGAGGTCAAATTCGAAAAACAAACACATATTCATGTTCCCCATCCTCCCCGAAGACCAAAAAACCATAACTTTTGCAGATCTCATGTTTCCTTGCGGAGATAGCCCATGTTATATCTTGCATTTGTTAGGAAAAACTGCTTATAGCATGAAAAGTGCCCATTTCAGATAGAGGTCAAATTCATAAAACGAACACATTTTCATGTTCCCCCGCCTCCCCGAAGACCAAAAAACCATGAGTTGTGCAGATCTGATGTTTCCTTGCGGAGATAGCCAATGTTATATCTTGCATTTGTTAGGAAAAACTGCTTATAGCATGAAAAGTGCCCATTTCAGATAGAGGTCAAATTCGAAAAACAAACACATATTCATGTTCCCCCGCCTCCCCGAAGACCAAAAAACCATGAGTTGTGCAGATCTGGTTTCCTTGCGGAGATAGCTAATGTTATATCTTGCATTTGTTAGGAAAAACTGCTTATAGCATGAAAAGTGCCCATTGCAGAAAGAGCTCAAATTCGAAAAACAAAAACATATTCATGTTCCCCATCCTCCCCGAAGACCAATAAACCATAACTTTTGCAGATCTCATGTTTCCTTGCGGAAATAGCCCATGTTATATCTTGCATTTGTTAGGAAAAACTGCTTATAGCATGAAAAGTGCCCATTGCAGAAAGAGCTCAAATTCGAAAAACAATCACATATTCATGTTCCCCATCCTCCCCGAAGATCAAAAAACCATGACTTTTGCAGATCTCATGTTTCCTTGTGGAGATAGCCCATTTTTAGGAAAACCTGCTTATAGCATGAAAAGTGCCCATTGCAGAAAGAGCTCAAATTCGAAAAACAAACACATATTCATGTTCCCCATCATCCCCAAAGACCAAAAAACCATGAGTTGAGCAGATCTGATGTTTCCTTGCGGAGATAGCCAATGTTATATCTTGCATTTGTTAGGAAAAACTGCTTATAGCATGAAAAGTGCCCATTGCAGAAAGATCTCAAATTCGAAAAACAAACACATATTCATGTTCGACCTCCTCCCCGAAGACCAAAAAACCATGAGTAGTGCAGATCTGATGTTTCCTTGCGGAGATTGCCAAAGTTATATCTTGCATTTGTTAGGAAAAACTGCTTAGAACATGAAAATTGCTCATTTCAGATAGAGGTCAAATTCGAAAAACAAACACATATTCATGTTCCCCATCCTCCCCGAAGACCAAAAAACCATAACTTTTGCAGATCTCATGTTTCCTTGCGGAGATAGCCCATGTTATATCTTGCATTTGTTAGGAAAAACTGCTTATAGCATGAAAAGTGCCCATTTCAGATAGAGGTCAAATTCGTAAAACCAACACATTTTCATGTTCCCCCGCCTCCCCGAAGACCAAAAAACCATGAGTTGTGCAGATCTGATGTTTCCTTGCGGAGATAGCCAATGTTATATCTTGCATTTGTTAGGAAAAACTGCTTATAGTATGAAAAGTGCCCATTGCAGAAAGAGCTCAAATTCGAAAAACAAAAACATATTCATGTTCCCCATCCTCCCCGAAGACCAATAAACCATAACTTTTGCAGATCTCATGTTTCCTTGCGGAAATAGCCCATGTTATATCTTGCATTTGTTAGGAAAACCTGCTTATAGCATGAAAAGTGCCCATTTCAGATAGAGGTCAAATTCGAAAAACAAACACATTTTCATGTTCCCCCGCCTCCCCGAAGACAAAAAAACCATGAGTTGTGCAGATCTGATGTTTCCTTGCGGAGATAGCCAATGTTATATCTTGCATTTGTTAGGAAAAACTGCTTATAGCATGAAAAGTGCCCATTGCAGAAAGAGCTCAAATTCAAAAAACAATCACATATTCATGTTCCCCATCCTCCCCGAAGACCAAAAAACCATGACTTTTGCAGATCTCATGTTTCCTTGCGGAGATAGCCCATGTTATATCTTGCATTTGTTAGGAAAAACTGCTTATAGTATGAAAAGTGCCCATTGCAGAAAGAGCTCAAATTCGAAAAACAAACATATATTCATGTTCCCCCGCCTCCCCGAAGACCAAAAAACCATGAGTTGTGCAGATCTGATGTTTCCTTGCGGAGATAGCCCATGTTATATCTTGCATTTGTTAGGAAAAACTGCTTATAGCATGAAAAGTGCCCATTGCAGAAAGAGCTCAAATTCGAAAAACAAACACATATTCATGTTCCCCATCCTCCCCGAAGACCAAAAAACCGTGACTTTTGCAGATCTCATGTTTCCTTGCGGAGATAGCCCATGTTATATCTTGCATTTGTTAGGAAAACCTGCTTATAGCATGAAAAGTGCCCATTGCAGAAAGAGCTCAAATTCGAAAAACAAACACATATTCCTGTTCCCCCTCCTCCCCGAAGACCAAAAAACCATGAGTTGAGCAGATCTGATGTTGCATTGCGGAGAAAGCCAATGTTATATCTTGCATTTGTTAGGAAAAACTGCTTATAGCATGAAAAGTGCCCATTGCAGAAAGAGCTCAAATTCGAAAAACAAACACATATTCATGTTCCCCATCCTCCCCGAAGACCAAAAAACCATGAGTTGTGCACATCTGATGTTTCCTGGCGGAGATAGCCCATGTTATATCTTGCATTTGTTAGGAAAAACTGCTAATAATATGAAAAGTGCCCATTGCAGAAAGAGCTCAAATTCGAATAACAAACACATATTCATGTTCCCCATCCTCCCCGAAGACCAAAAAACCATGAGTTGTGCAGATCTGATGTTTCCTTGCGGAGATAGCCAATGTTATATCTTGCATTTGTTAGGAAAAACTGCTTAGAGCATGAAAAGTGCTCATTTCAGATAGAGGTCAAATTCGAAAAACAAACACATATTCATGTTCCCCATCCTCCCCGAAGACCAAAAAACCATAACTTTTGCAGATCTCATGTTTCCTTGCGGAGATAGCCCATGTTATATCTTGCATTTTTTAGGAAAAACTGCTTATAGCATGAAAAGTGCCCATTGCGGAAAGAGCTCAAATTCGAAAAACAAACACATATTCATGTTCCCCATCCTCCCCGAAGACCAAAAAACCGTGACTTTTGCAGATCTCATGTTTCCTTGCGGAGATAGCCCATGTTATATCTTGCATTTGTTAGGAAAACCTGCTTATAGCATGAAAAGTGCCCATTTCAGATAGAGGTCAAATTTGAAAAACAAACACATATTCATGTTCCCCCGCCTCCCCGAAGACCAAAAAACTATGAGTTGTGCAGATCTGATGTTTCCTTGCGGAGATAGCCCATGTTATATCTTGCATTTGTTAGGAAAAACTGCTAATAGTATGAAAAGTGCCCATTGCAGAAAGAGCTAAAATTCGAATACCAAACACATATTCATGTTCCCCATCCTCCCCGAAGACCAAAAAACCATGAGTTGTGCAGATCTGATGTTTCCTTGCGGAGATAGCCCATGTTATATCTTGCATTTGTTAGGAAAAACTGCTAATAATATGAAAAGTGCCCATTGCAGAAAGAGCTCAAATTCGAATAACAAACACATATTCATGTTCCCCATCCTCCCCGAATACCAAAAAACCATGAGTTGTGCAGATCTGATGTTTCCTTGCGGAGATAGCCCATGTTATATCTTGCATTTGTTAGGAAAAACTGCTAATAGTATGAAAAGTGCCCATTGCAGAAAGAGCTCAAATTCGAATAACAAACACATATTCATGTTCCCCATCCTCCCCGAAGACCAAAAAACCATGAGTTGTGCAGATCTCATGTTTCCTTGCGGAGATAGCCAATGTTATATCTTGCATTTGTTAGGAAAACTGCTTAGAGCATGAAAAGTGCTCATTTCAGATAGAGGTCAAATTCGAAAAACAAACACATATTCATGTTCCCCATCCTCCCCGAAGACCAAAAAACCATAACTTTTGCAGATCTCATGTTTCCTTGCGGAGATAGCCCATGTTATATCTTGCATTTGTTAGGAAAAACTGCTAATAGTATGAAAAGTGCCCATTGCAGAAAGAGCTCAAATTCAAAAAACAAACACATATTCATGTTCCCCCTCCTCCCCGAAGACCAAAAAACCATGAGTTGAGCAGATCGGATGTTGCCTTGCGGAGAAAGCCAATGTTATATCTTGCATTTGTTAGGAAAAACTGCTTATAGCATGATAAGTGCCCATTGCAGAAAGAGCTCAAATTCGAAAAACAAACACATATTCATGTTCCCCATCCTCCCCAAAGACCAAAAATCCATGACTTTTGCAGATCTCATGTTTCCTTGCGGAGATAGCCCATGGTATATCTTGCATTTGTTAGGAAAAACTGCTTATAGCATGAAAAGTGCCCATTGCAGAAAGAGCTCAAATTCGAAAAACAAACACAGATTCATGTTCCCCATCCTCCCCGAAGACCAAAAAACCATGACTTTTGCAGATCTCATGTTTCCTTGCGGAGATAGCCCATGTTATATCTTGCATTTGTTAGGAAAAACTGCTAATAGTATGAAAAGTGCCCATTGCAGAAAGAGCTCAAATTCGAAAAACAAACACATATTCATGTTCCCCCTCCTCCCTGAAGACCAAAAAACCATGAGTTGAGCAGATCTGATGTTTCCTTGCGGAGATAGCCAATGTTATATCTTGCATTTGTTAGGAAAAACTGCTTATAGCATGAAAAGTGTCCATTTCAGATAGAGGTCAAATTCGAAAAACAAACACATATTCATGTTCCCCCGCCTCCCCGAAGACCAAAAAACCATAACTTTTGCAGATCTCATGTTTCCTTGCGGAGATAGCCCATGGTATATCTTGCATTTGTTAGGAAAAACTGCTTATAGCATGAAAAGTGCCCATTGCAGAAAGAGCTCAAATTCGAAAAACAAACACATATTCATGTTCCCCATCCTCCCCGAAGACCAAAAAACCATGACTTTTGCAGATCTCATGTTTCCTTGCGGAGATAGCCCATGTTATATCTTGCATTTGTTAGGAAAAACTGCTAATAGTATGAAAAGTGCCCATTTCAGAAAGAGCTCAAATTCAAAAAACAAACACATATTCATGTTCCCCCTCCTCCCTGAAGACCAAAAAACCATGAGTTGAGCAGATCTGATGTTTCCTTGCGGAGATAGCCAATGTTATATCTTGCATTTGTTAGGAAAAACTGCTTATAGCATGAAAAGTGTCCATTTCAGATAGAGGTCAAATTCGAAAAACAAACACATATTCATGTTCCCCCGCCTCCCCGAAGACCAAAAAACCATGAGTTGTGCAGATCTGATGTTTCCTTGCGGAGATAGCCAATGTTATATCTTGAATTTGTTAGGAAAAACTGCTTATAGCATGAAAAGTGCCCATTGCAGAAAGAGCTCAAATTCGAAAAACAAAAACATATTCATGTTCCCCATCCTCCCCGAAGACCAAAAAACTATAACGTTTGCAGATCTCATGTTTCCTTGCGGAGATAGCCCATGTTATATCTTGCATTTGTTAGGAAAAACTGCTTATAGCATGAAAAGTGCCCATTGCGGAAAGAGCTAAAATTCGAATAACACACACATATTCATGTTCCCCATCCTCTCTGAATACCAAAAAACCATGAGTTGTGCAGATCTCATGTTTCCTTGCGGAGATAGCCAATGTTATATCTTGCATTTGTTAGGAAAAACTGCTTAGAGCATGAAAAGTGCTCATTTCAGATAGAGGTCAAATTCGAAAAACAAACACATATTCATGTTCCCCATCCTCCCCGAATACCAAAAAACCATGAGTTGTGCAGATCTGATGTTTCCTTGCGGAGATAGCCAATGTTATATCTTGAATTTGTTAGGAAAAACTGCTTATAGCATGAAAAGTGCCCATTGCAGAAAGAGCTCAAATTCGAAAAACAAAAACATATTCATGTTCCCCATCCTCCCCGAAGACCAAAAAACTATAACATTTGCAGATCTCATGTTTCCTTGCGGAGATAGCCCATGTTATATCTTGCATTTGTTAGGAAAAACTGCTTATAGCATGAAAAGTGCCCATTGCGGAAAGAGCTAAAATTCGAATAACACACACATATTCATGTTCCCCATCCTCCCTGAATACCAAAAAACCATGAGTTGTGCAGATCTCATGTTTCCTTGCGGAGATAGCCAATGTTATATCTTGCATTTGTTAGGAAAAACTGCTTAGAGCATGAAAAGTGCTCATTTCAGATAGAGGTCAAATTCGAAAAACAAACACATATTCATGTTCCCCATCCTCCCCGAATACCAAAAAACCATGTGTTGTGCAGATCTGATGTTTCCTTGCGGAGATAGCCCATGTTATATCTTGCATTTGTTAGGAAAAACTGCTAATAGTATGAAAAGTGCCCATTGCAGAAAGAGCTCAAATTCGAATAACAAACACATATTCATGTTCCCCATCCTCCCCGAAGACCAAAAAACCATGAGTTGTGCAGATCTGATGTTTCCTTGCGGAGATAGCCAATGTTATATCTTGCATTTGTTAGGAAAAACTGCTTAGAGCATGAAAAGTGCTCATTTCAGATAGAGGTCAAATTCGAAAAACAAACAAATATTCATGTTCCCCCTCCTCCCCGAAGACCAAAAAACCATGAGTTGAGTAGATCTGATGTTTCCTTGCGGAGATAGCCAATGTTATATCTTGCATTTGTTAGGAAAAACTGCTTAGAGCATGAAAAGTGCCCACTGCAGAAAGAGCTCAAATTCGAAAAACAAACACATATTCATGTTCCCCATCCTCCCCGAAGACCAAAAATCCATGACTTTTGCAGATCTCATGTTTCCTTGCGGAGACAGCCCATGGTATATCTTGCATTTGTTAGGAAAACCTGCTTTTAGCATGAAAAGTGCCCATTTCAGATAGAGGTCAAATTCGAAAAACAAACACATATTCATGTTCCCCCGCCTCCCCGAAGACCAAAAAACCATGAGTTGTGCAGATCTGATGTTTCCTTGCGGAGATAGCCAATGTTATATCTTGAATTTGTTAGGAAAAACTGCTTATAGCATGAAAAGTGCCCATTGCAGAAAGAGCTAAAATTCGAAAAACAAACACATATTCATGTTCCCCCTCCTCCCCGAAGACCAAAAAACCATGAGTTGAGCAGATCTGATGTTTCCTTGCGGAGATAGCCCATGTTATATCTTGCATTTGTTAGGAGAAACTGCTTATAGCATGAAAAGTGCCCATTGCAGAAAGAGCTCAAATTCGAAAAACAAAAACATATTCATGTTCCCCATCCTCCCCGAAGACCAAAAAACCATAACGTTTGCAGATGTCATGTTTCCTTGCGGAGATAGCCCATGTTATATCTTGCATTTGTTAGGAAAAACTGCTAATAGTATGAAAAGTGCCCATTGCAGAAAGAACTTAAATTCGAATAACAAACACATATTCATGTTCCCCATCCTCCCCGAAGACCAAAAAACCATGAGTTGTGCAGATCTCATGTTTCCTTGCGGAGATAGCCAATGTTATATCTTGCATTTGTTAGGAAAAACTGCTTTTAGCATGAAAACTGCCCATTGCAGAAAGAGCTCAAATTCGAAAAACAAACACATATTCATGTTCCCCACCCTCCCCAAAGACCAAAAAACCATGAGTTGTGCAGATCTGATGTTTCCTTGCGGAGATAGCCCATGTTATATCTTGCATTTGTTAGGAAAAACTGCTAATAGTATGAAAAGGGCCCATTGCAGAAAGAGCTAAAATTCGAATACCAAACACATATTCATGTTCCCCATCCTCCCCGAAGACCAAAAAACCATGAGTTGTGCAGATCTGATGTTTCCTTGCGGAGATAGCCCATGTTATATCTTGCATTTGTTAGGAAAAACTGCTAATAGTATGAAAAGTGCCCATTGCAGAAAGAGCTCAAATTCGAATAACAAACACATATTCATGTTCCCCATCCTCCCCGAATACCAAAAAACCATAACTTTTGCAGATCTGATGTTTCCTTGCGGAGATAGCCAATGGTATATCTTGCATTTGTTAGGAAAAACTGCTTATAGCATGAAAAGTGCCCATTTCAGATAGAGGTCAAATTCGAAAAACAAACACATATTCGTGTTCCCCCGCCTCCCCGAAGACCAAAAAACCATGAGTTGTGCAGATCTGATGTTTCCTTGCGGAGATATCCCATGTTATATCTTGCATTTGTTAGGAAAAACTGCTAATAGTATGAAAAGTGCCCATTGCAGAAAGAGCTAAAATTCGAATACCAAACACATATTCATGTTCCCCATCCTCCCCGAAGACCAAAAAACCATGAGTTGTGCAGATCTGATGTTTCCTTGCGGAGATAGCCCATGTTATATCTTGCATTTGTTAGGAAAAACTGCTAATAGTATGAAAAGTGCCCATTGCAGAAAGAGCTCAAATTCGAATACCAAACACATTTTCATGTTCCCCATCCTCCCCGAAGACCAAAAAACCATGAGTTGTGCAGATCTCATGTTTCCTTGCGGAGATAGCCAATGTTATATCTTGCATTTGTTAGGAAAAACTGCTTAGAACATGAAAAGTGCTCATTTCAGATAGAGGTCAAATTCGAAAAACAAGCACATATTCATGTTCCCCATCCTCCCCGAAGACCAAAAAACCATAACTTTTGCAGATCTCATGTTTCCTTGCGTAGATAGCCCATGTTATATCTTGCATTTGTTAGGAAAAACTGCTAATAGTATGAAAAGTGCCCATTGCAGAAAGAGCTCAAATTCGAATAACAAACACATATTCATGTTCCCCATCCTCCCCGAAGACCAAAAAACCATGAGTTGTGCAGATCTCATGTTTCCTTGCGGAGATAGCCCATGTTATATCTTGCATTTGTTAGGAAAAACTGCTTATAGCATGAAAAGTGCAAATTTCAGATAGAGGTCAAATTCGAAAAACAAACACATATTCATGTTCCCCCACCTCCCCGAAGACCAAAAAACCATGAGTTGTGCAGATGTCATGTTTCCTTGCGGAGATAGCCAATGTTATATCTTGCATTTGTTAGGAAAAACTGCTTATAGCATGAAAAGTGCCCATTGCAGAAAGAGCTCAAATTCGAAAAACAAAAACATATCCATGTTCCGCATCCTCCCCGAAGACCAATAAACCATAACTTTTGCAGATCTCATGTTTCCTTGCGGAGATAGCCCATGTTATATCTTGCATTTGTTAGGAAAAACTGCTTATAGCATGAAAAGTGCCCATTGCAGAAAGAGCTCAAATTTGAAAAACAAACACATATTCATGTTCCCCATCCTCCCCAAAGACCAAAAAACCATGAGTTGAGCAGATCTGATGTTTCCTTGCGGAGATAGCCAATGTTATATCTTGCATTTGTTAGGAAAAACTGCTTATAGCATGAAAAGTGCCCATTGCAGAAAGATCTCAAATTCGAAAAACAAACACATATTCATGTTCGACCTCCTCCCTGAAGACCAAAAAACCATGAGTAGTGCAGATCTGATGTTTCCTTGCGGAGATTGCCAAAGTTATATCTTGCATTTGTTAGGAAAAACTGCTTAGAACATGAAAATTGCTCATTTCAGATAGAGGTCAAATTCGAAAAACAAACACATATTCATGTTCCCCATCCTCCCCGAAGACCAAAAAACCATAACTTTTGCAGATCTCATGTTTCCTTGCGGAGATAGCCCATGTTATATCTTGCATTTGTTAGGAAAAACTGCTTATAGCATGAAAAGTGCCCATTTCAGATAGAGGTCAAATTCGTAAAACGAACACATTTTCATGTTCCCCCGCCTCCCCGAAGACCAAAAAACCATGAGTTGTGCAGATCTGATGTTTCCTTGCGGAGATAGCCAATGTTATATCTTGCATTTGTTAGGAAAAACTGCTTATAGCATGAAAAGTGCCCATTGCAGAAAGAGCTCAAATTTGAAAAACAAAAACATATTCAAGTTCCCCATCCTCCCCGAAGACCAAAAAACCATAACTTTTGCAGATCTGATGTTTCCTTGCGGAGATAGCCAATGTTATATCTTGCATTTGTTAGGAAAAACTGCTTATAGCATGAAAAGTGCCCACTGCAGAAAGAGCTCAAATTCGAAAAACAAACACATATTCATGTTCCCCATCCTCCCCGAAGACCAAAAATCCATGACTTTTGCAGATCTCATGTTTCCTTGCGGAGACAGCACATGGTATATCTTGCATTTGTTAGGAAAACCTGCTTTTAGCATCAAAAGTGCCCATTTCAGATAGAGGTCAAATTCGAAAAACAAACACATATTCATGTTCCCCCGCCTCCCCGAAGACCAAAAAACCATGAGTTGTGCAGATCTGATGTTTCCTTGCGGAGATAGCCAATGTTATATCTTGAATTTGTTAGGAAAAACTGCTTATAGCATGAAAAGTGCCCATTGCAGAAAGAGCTCAAATTCGAAAAACAAACACATATTCATGTTCCCCCTCCTCCCCGAAGACCAAAAAACCATGAGTTGAGCAGATCTGATGTTTCCTTGCGGAGATAGCCCATGTTATATCTTGCATTTGTTAGGAGAAACTGCTTATAGCATGAAAAGTGCCCATTGCAGAAAGAGCTCAAATTCGAAAAACAAAAACATATTCATGTTCCCCATCCTCCCCGAAGAACAAAAAACCATAACGTTTGCAGATGTCATGTTTCCTTGCGGAGATAGCCCATGTTATATCTTGCATTTGTTAGGAAAAACTGCTAATAGTATGAAAAGTGCCCATTGCAGAAAGAACTTAAATTCGAATAACAAACACATATTCATGTTCCCCATCCTCCCCGAAGACCAATAAACCATAACTTTTGCAGATCTCATGTTTCCTTGCGGAGATAGCCAATGTTATATCTTGCATTTGTTAGGAAAAACTGCTTATAGCATGAAAACTGCCCATTGCAGAAAGAGCTCAAATTCGAAAAACAAACACATATTCATGTTCCCCACCCTCCCCAAAGACCAAAAAACCATGAGTTGTGCAGATCTGATGTTTCCTTGCGGAGATAGCCCATGTTATATCTTGCATTTGTTAGGAAAAACTGCTAATAGTATGAAAAGTGCCCATTGCAGAAAGAGCTAAAATTCGAATACCAAACACATATTCATGTTCCCCATCCTCCCCGAAGACCAAAAAACCATGAGTTGTGCAGATCTGATGTTTCCTTGCGGAGATAGCCCATGTTATATCTTGCATTTGTTAGGAAAAACTGCTAATAGTATGAAAAGTGCCCATTGCAGAAAGAGCTCAAATTCGAATAACAAACACATATTCATGTTCCCCATCCTCCCCGAATACCAAAAAACCATAACTTTTGCAGATCTGATGTTTCCTTGCGGAGATAGCCAATGGTATATCTTGCATTTGTTAGGAAAAACTGCTTATAGCATGAAAAGTGCCCATTTCAGATAGAGGTCAAATTCGAAAAACAAACACATATTCGTGTTCCCCCGCCTCCCCGAAGACCAAAAAACCATGAGTTGTGCAGATCTGATGTTTCCTTGCGGAGATAGCCCATGTTATATCTTGAATTTGTTAGGAAAAACTGCTTATAGCATGAAAAGTGCCCATTGCAGAAAGAGCTCAAATTCGAAAAACAAAAACATATTCATGTTCCCCATCCTCCCCGAAGACCAAAAAACCATAACGTTTGCAGATCTCATGTTTCCTTGCGGAGATAGCCCATGTTATATCTTGCATTTGTTAGGAAAAACTGCTAATAGTATGAAAAGTGCCCATTGCAGAAAGAACTTAAATTCGAATAACAAACACATATTCATGTTCCCCATCCTCCCCGAAGACCAAAAAACCATGAGTTGTGCAGATCTCATGTTTCCTTGCGGAGATAGCCAATGTTATATCTTGCATTTGTTAGGAAAAACTGCTTATAGCATGAAAAGTGCCCATTGCAGAAAGAGCTCAAATTCGAAAAACAAACACATATTCATGTTCCCCACCCTCCCCAAAGACCAAAAAACCATGTGTTGTGCAGATCTGATGTTTCCTTGCGGAGATAGCCCATGTTATATCTTGCATTTGTTAGGAAAAACTGCTAATAGTATGAAAAGTGCCCATTGCAGAAAGAGCTAAAATTCGAATACCAAACACATATTCATGTTCCCCATCCTCCCCGAAGACCAAAAAACCATGAGTTGTGCAGATCTGATGTTTCCTTGCGGAGATAGCCCATGTTATATCTTGCATTTGTTAGGAAAAACTGCTAATAGTATGAAAAGTGCCCATTGCAGAAAGAGCTCAAATTCGAATAACAAACACATATTCATGTTCCCCATCCTCCCCGAATACCAAAACACCATGAGTTGTGCAGATCTGATGTTTCCTTGCGGAGATAGCCCATGTTATATCTTGCATTTGTTAGGAAAAACTGCTAATAGTATGAAAAGTGCCCATTGCAGAAAGAGCTCAAATTCGAATACCAAACACATATTCATGTTCCCCATCCTCCCCGAAGACCAAAAAACCATGAGTTGTGCAGATCTCATGTTTCCTTGCGGAGATAGCCAATGTTATATCTTGCATTTGTTAGGAAAAACTGCTTAGAGCATGAAAAGTGCTCATTTCAGATAGAGGTCAAATTCGAAAAACAAACACATATTCATGTTCCCCATCCTCCCCGAATACCAAAAAACCATGAGTTGTGCAGATCTGATGTTTCCTTGCGGAGATAGCCCATGTTATATCTTGCATTTGTTAGGAAAAACTGCTAATAGTATGAAAAGTGCCCATTGCAGAAAGAGCTCAAATTCGAATACCAAACACATATTCATGTTCCCCATCCTCCCCGAAGACCAAAAAACCATGAGTTGTGCAGATCTCATGTTTCCTTGCGGAGATAGCCAATGTTATATCTTGCATTTGTTAGGAAAAACTGCTTAGAGCATGAAAATTGCTCATTTCAGATAGAGGTCAAATTCGAAAAACAAACACATATTCATGTTCCCCATCCTCCCCGAAGACCAAAAAACCATAACTTTTGCAGATCTCATGTTTCCTTGCGGAGATAGCCCATGTTATATCTTGCATTTGTTAGGAAAAACTGCTTATAGCATGAAAAGTGCCCATTTCAGATAGAGGTCAAATTCATAAAACGAACACATTTTCATGTTCCCCCGCCTCCCCGAAGACCAAAAAACCATGAGTTGTGCAGATCTGATGTTTCCTTGCGGAGATAGCCAATGTTATATCTTGCATTTGTTAGGAAAAACTGCTTATAGCATGAAAAGTGCCCATTTCAGATAGAGGTCAAATTCGAAAAACAAACACATATTCATGTTCCCCCGCCTCCCCGAAGACCAAAAAACCATGAGTTGTGCAGATCTGGTTTCCTTGCGGAGATAGCTAATGTTATATCTTGCATTTGTTAGGAAAAACTGCTTATAGCATGAAAAGTGCCCATTGCAGAAAGAGCTCAAATTCGAAAAACAAAAACATATTCATGTTCCCCATCCTCCCCGAAGACCAATAAACCATAACTTTTGCAGATCTCATGTTTCCTTGCGGAAATAGCCCATGTTATATCTTGCATTTGTTAGGAAAAACTGCTTATAGCATGAAAAGTGCCCATTGCAGAAAGAGCTCAAATTCGAAAAACAATCACATATTCATGTTCCCCATCCTCCCCGAAGATCAAAAAACCATGACTTTTGCAGATCTCATGTTTCCTTGTGGAGATAGCCCATTTTTAGGAAAACCTGCTTATAGCATGAAAAGTGCCCATTGCAGAAAGAGCTCAAATTCGAAAAACAAACACATATTCATGTTCCCCATCATCCCCAAAGACCAAAAAACCATGAGTTGAGCAGATCTGATGTTTCCTTGCGGAGATAGCCAATGTTATATCTTGCATTTGTTAGGAAAAACTGCTTATAGCATGAAAAGTGCCCATTGCAGAAAGATCTCAAATTCGAAAAACAAACACATATTCATGTTCGACCTCCTCCCCGAAGACCAAAAAACCATGAGTAGTGCAGATCTGATGTTTCCTTGCGGAGATTGCCAAAGTTATATCTTGCATTTGTTAGGAAAAACTGCTTAGAACATGAAAATTGCTCATTTCAGATAGAGGTCAAATTCGAAAAACAAACACATATTCATGTTCCCCATCCTCCCCGAAGACCAAAAAACCATAACTTTTGCAGATCTCATGTTTCCTTGCGGAGATAGCCCATGTTATATCTTGCATTTGTTAGGAAAAACTGCTTATAGCATGAAAAGTGCCCATTTCAGATAGAGGTCAAATTCGTAAAACCAACACATTTTCATGTTCCCCCGCCTCCCCGAAGACCAAAAAACCATGAGTTGTGCAGATCTGATGTTTCCTTGCGGAGATAGCCAATGTTATATCTTGCATTTGTTAGGAAAAACTGCTTATAGTATGAAAAGTGCCCATTGCAGAAAGAGCTCAAATTCGAAAAACAAAAACATATTCATGTTCCCCATCCTCCCCGAAGACCAATAAACCATAACTTTTGCAGATCTCATGTTTCCTTGCGGAAATAGCCCATGTTATATCTTGCATTTGTTAGGAAAACCTGCTTATAGCATGAAAAGTGCCCATTTCAGATAGAGGTCAAATTCGAAAAACAAACACATTTTCATGTTCCCCCGCCTCCCCGAAGACAAAAAAACCATGAGTTGTGCAGATCTGATGTTTCCTTGCGGAGATAGCCAATGTTATATCTTGCATTTGTTAGGAAAAACTGCTTATAGCATGAAAAGTGCCCATTGCAGAAAGAGCTCAAATTCAAAAAACAATCACATATTCATGTTCCCCATCCTCCCCGAAGACCAAAAAACCATGACTTTTGCAGATCTCATGTTTCCTTGCGGAGATAGCCCATGTTATATCTTGCATTTGTTAGGAAAAACTGCTTATAGTATGAAAAGTGCCCATTGCAGAAAGAGCTCAAATTCGAAAAACAAACATATATTCATGTTCCCCCGCCTCCCCGAAGACCAAAAAACCATGAGTTGTGCAGATCTGATGTTTCCTTGCGGAGATAGCCCATGTTATATCTTGCATTTGTTAGGAAAAACTGCTTATAGCATGAAAAGTGCCCATTGCAGAAAGAGCTCAAATTCGAAAAACAAACACATATTCATGTTCCCCATCCTCCCCGAAGACCAAAAAACCGTGACTTTTGCAGATCTCATGTTTCCTTGCGGAGATAGCCCATGTTATATCTTGCATTTGTTAGGAAAACCTGCTTATAGCATGAAAAGTGCCCATTGCAGAAAGAGCTCAAATTCGAAAAACAAACACATATTCCTGTTCCCCCTCCTCCCCGAAGACCAAAAAACCATGAGTTGAGCAGATCTGATGTTGCATTGCGGAGAAAGCCAATGTTATATCTTGCATTTGTTAGGAAAAACTGCTTATAGCATGAAAAGTGCCCATTGCAGAAAGAGCTCAAATTCGAAAAACAAACACATATTCATGTTCCCCATCCTCCCCGAAGACCAAAAAACCATGAGTTGTGCACATCTGATGTTTCCTGGCGGAGATAGCCCATGTTATATCTTGCATTTGTTAGGAAAAACTGCTAATAATATGAAAAGTGCCCATTGCAGAAAGAGCTCAAATTCGAATAACAAACACATATTCATGTTCCCCATCCTCCCCGAAGACCAAAAAACCATGAGTTGTGCAGATCTGATGTTTCCTTGCGGAGATAGCCAATGTTATATCTTGCATTTGTTAGGAAAAACTGCTTAGAGCATGAAAAGTGCTCATTTCAGATAGAGGTCAAATTCGAAAAACAAACACATATTCATGTTCCCCATCCTCCCCGAAGACCAAAAAACCATAACTTTTGCAGATCTCATGTTTCCTTGCGGAGATAGCCCATGTTATATCTTGCATTTTTTAGGAAAAACTGCTTATAGCATGAAAAGTGCCCATTGCGGAAAGAGCTCAAATTCGAAAAACAAACACATATTCATGTTCCCCATCCTCCCCGAAGACCAAAAAACCGTGACTTTTGCAGATCTCATGTTTCCTTGCGGAGATAGCCCATGTTATATCTTGCATTTGTTAGGAAAACCTGCTTATAGCATGAAAAGTGCCCATTTCAGATAGAGGTCAAATTTGAAAAACAAACACATATTCATGTTCCCCCGCCTCCCCGAAGACCAAAAAACTATGAGTTGTGCAGATCTGATGTTTCCTTGCGGAGATAGCCCATGTTATATCTTGCATTTGTTAGGAAAAACTGCTAATAGTATGAAAAGTGCCCATTGCAGAAAGAGCTAAAATTCGAATACCAAACACATATTCATGTTCCCCATCCTCCCCGAAGACCAAAAAACCATGAGTTGTGCAGATCTGATGTTTCCTTGCGGAGATAGCCCATGTTATATCTTGCATTTGTTAGGAAAAACTGCTAATAATATGAAAAGTGCCCATTGCAGAAAGAGCTCAAATTCGAATAACAAACACATATTCATGTTCCCCATCCTCCCCGAATACCAAAAAACCATGAGTTGTGCAGATCTGATGTTTCCTTGCGGAGATAGCCCATGTTATATCTTGCATTTGTTAGGAAAAACTGCTAATAGTATGAAAAGTGCCCATTGCAGAAAGAGCTCAAATTCGAATAACAAACACATATTCATGTTCCCCATCCTCCCCGAAGACCAAAAAACCATGAGTTGTGCAGATCTCATGTTTCCTTGCGGAGATAGCCAATGTTATATCTTGCATTTGTTAGGAAAACTGCTTAGAGCATGAAAAGTGCTCATTTCAGATAGAGGTCAAATTCGAAAAACAAACACATATTCATGTTCCCCATCCTCCCCGAAGACCAAAAAACCATAACTTTTGCAGATCTCATGTTTCCTTGCGGAGATAGCCCATGTTATATCTTGCATTTGTTAGGAAAAACTGCTAATAGTATGAAAAGTGCCCATTGCAGAAAGAGCTCAAATTCAAAAAACAAACACATATTCATGTTCCCCCTCCTCCCCGAAGACCAAAAAACCATGAGTTGAGCAGATCGGATGTTGCCTTGCGGAGAAAGCCAATGTTATATCTTGCATTTGTTAGGAAAAACTGCTTATAGCATGATAAGTGCCCATTGCAGAAAGAGCTCAAATTCGAAAAACAAACACATATTCATGTTCCCCATCCTCCCCAAAGACCAAAAATCCATGACTTTTGCAGATCTCATGTTTCCTTGCGGAGATAGCCCATGGTATATCTTGCATTTGTTAGGAAAAACTGCTTATAGCATGAAAAGTGCCCATTGCAGAAAGAGCTCAAATTCGAAAAACAAACACAGATTCATGTTCCCCATCCTCCCCGAAGACCAAAAAACCATGACTTTTGCAGATCTCATGTTTCCTTGCGGAGATAGCCCATGTTATATCTTGCATTTGTTAGGAAAAACTGCTAATAGTATGAAAAGTGCCCATTGCAGAAAGAGCTCAAATTCGAAAAACAAACACATATTCATGTTCCCCCTCCTCCCTGAAGACCAAAAAACCATGAGTTGAGCAGATCTGATGTTTCCTTGCGGAGATAGCCAATGTTATATCTTGCATTTGTTAGGAAAAACTGCTTATAGCATGAAAAGTGTCCATTTCAGATAGAGGTCAAATTCGAAAAACAAACACATATTCATGTTCCCCCGCCTCCCCGAAGACCAAAAAACCATAACTTTTGCAGATCTCATGTTTCCTTGCGGAGATAGCCCATGGTATATCTTGCATTTGTTAGGAAAAACTGCTTATAGCATGAAAAGTGCCCATTGCAGAAAGAGCTCAAATTCGAAAAACAAACACATATTCATGTTCCCCATCCTCCCCGAAGACCAAAAAACCATGACTTTTGCAGATCTCATGTTTCCTTGCGGAGATAGCCCATGTTATATCTTGCATTTGTTAGGAAAAACTGCTAATAGTATGAAAAGTGCCCATTGCAGAAAGAGCTCAAATTCAAAAAACAAACACATATTCATGTTCCCCCTCCTCCCTGAAGACCAAAAAACCATGAGTTGAGCAGATCTGATGTTTCCTTGCGGAGATAGCCAATGTTATATCTTGCATTTGTTAGGAAAAACTGCTTATAGCATGAAAAGTGTCCATTTCAGATAGAGGTCAAATTCGAAAAACAAACACATATTCATGTTCCCCCGCCTCCCCGAAGACCAAAAAACCATGAGTTGTGCAGATCTGATGTTTCCTTGCGGAGATAGCCAATGTTATATCTTGAATTTGTTAGGAAAAACTGCTTATAGCATGAAAAGTGCCCATTGCAGAAAGAGCTCAAATTCGAAAAACAAAAACATATTCATGTTCCCCATCCTCCCCGAAGACCAAAAAACTATAACGTTTGCAGATCTCATGTTTCCTTGCGGAGATAGCCCATGTTATATCTTGCATTTGTTAGGAAAAACTGCTTATAGCATGAAAAGTGCCCATTGCGGAAAGAGCTAAAATTCGAATAACACACACATATTCATGTTCCCCATCCTCCCTGAATACCAAAAAACCATGAGTTGTGCAGATCTCATGTTTCCTTGCGGAGATAGCCAATGTTATATCTTGCATTTGTTAGGAAAAACTGCTTAGAGCATGAAAAGTGCTCATTTCAGATAGAGGTCAAATTCGAAAAACAAACACATATTCATGTTCCCCATCCTCCCCGAATACCAAAAAACCATGAGTTGTGCAGATCTGATGTTTCCTTGCGGAGATAGCCAATGTTATATCTTGAATTTGTTAGGAAAAACTGCTTATAGCATGAAAAGTGCCCATTGCAGAAAGAGCTCAAATTCGAAAAACAAAAACATATTCATGTTCCCCATCCTCCCCGAAGACCAAAAAACTATAACGTTTGCAGATCTCATGTTTCCTTGCGGAGATAGCCCATGTTATATCTTGCATTTGTTAGGAAAAACTGCTTATAGCATGAAAAGTGCCCATTGCGGAAAGAGCTAAAATTCGAATAACACACACATATTCATGTTCCCCATCCTCCCTGAATACCAAAAAACCATGAGTTGTGCAGATCTCATGTTTCCTTGCGGAGATAGCCAATGTTATATCTTGCATTTGTTAGGAAAAACTGCTTAGAGCATGAAAAGTGCTCATTTCAGATAGAGGTCAAATTCGAAAAACAAACACATATTCATGTTCCCCATCCTCCCCGAATACCAAAAAACCATGTGTTGTGCAGATCTGATGTTTCCTTGCGGAGATAGCCCATGTTATATCTTGCATTTGTTAGGAAAAACTGCTAATAGTATGAAAAGTGCCCATTGCAGAAAGAGCTCAAATTCGAATAACAAACACATATTCATGTTCCCCATCCTCCCCGAAGACCAAAAAACCATGAGTTGTGCAGATCTGATGTTTCCTTGCGGAGATAGCCAATGTTATATCTTGCATTTGTTAGGAAAAACTGCTTAGAGCATGAAAAGTGCTCATTTCAGATAGAGGTCAAATTCGAAAAACAAACAAATATTCATGTTCCCCCTCCTCCCCGAAGACCAAAAAACCATGAGTTGAGTAGATCTGATGTTTCCTTGCGGAGATAGCCAATGTTATATCTTGCATTTGTTAGGAAAAACTGCTTAGAGCATGAAAAGTGCCCACTGCAGAAAGAGCTCAAATTCGAAAAACAAACACATATTCATGTTCCCCATCCTCCCCGAAGACCAAAAATCCATGACTTTTGCAGATCTCATGTTTCCTTGCGGAGACAGCCCATGGTATATCTTGCATTTGTTAGGAAAACCTGCTTTTAGCATGAAAAGTGCCCATTTCAGATAGAGGTCAAATTCGAAAAACAAACACATATTCATGTTCCCCCGCCTCCCCGAAGACCAAAAAACCATGAGTTGTGCAGATCTGATGTTTCCTTGCGGAGATAGCCAATGTTATATCTTGAATTTGTTAGGAAAAACTGCTTATAGCATGAAAAGTGCCCATTGCAGAAAGAGCTAAAATTCGAAAAACAAACACATATTCATGTTCCCCCTCCTCCCCGAAGACCAAAAAACCATGAGTTGAGCAGATCTGATGTTTCCTTGCGGAGATAGCCCATGTTATATCTTGCATTTGTTAGGAGAAACTGCTTATAGCATGAAAAGTGCCCATTGCAGAAAGAGCTCAAATTCGAAAAACAAAAACATATTCATGTTCCCCATCCTCCCCGAAGACCAAAAAACCATAACGTTTGCAGATGTCATGTTTCCTTGCGGAGATAGCCCATGTTATATCTTGCATTTGTTAGGAAAAACTGCTAATAGTATGAAAAGTGCCCATTGCAGAAAGAACTTAAATTCGAATAACAAACACATATTCATGTTCCCCATCCTCCCCGAAGACCAAAAAACCATGAGTTGTGCAGATCTCATGTTTCCTTGCGGAGATAGCCAATGTTATATCTTGCATTTGTTAGGAAAAACTGCTTTTAGCATGAAAACTGCCCATTGCAGAAAGAGCTCAAATTCGAAAAACAAACACATATTCATGTTCCCCACCCTCCCCAAAGACCAAAAAACCATGAGTTGTGCAGATCTGATGTTTCCTTGCGGAGATAGCCCATGTTATATCTTGCATTTGTTAGGAAAAACTGCTAATAGTATGAAAAGGGCCCATTGCAGAAAGAGCTAAAATTCGAATACCAAACACATATTCATGTTCCCCATCCTCCCCGAAGACCAAAAAACCATGAGTTGTGCAGATCTGATGTTTCCTTGCGGAGATAGCCCATGTTATATCTTGCATTTGTTAGGAAAAACTGCTAATAGTATGAAAAGTGCCCATTGCAGAAAGAGCTCAAATTCGAATAACAAACACATATTCATGTTCCCCATCCTCCCCGAATACCAAAAAACCATAACTTTTGCAGATCTGATGTTTCCTTGCGGAGATAGCCAATGGTATATCTTGCATTTGTTAGGAAAAACTGCTTATAGCATGAAAAGTGCCCATTTCAGATAGAGGTCAAATTCGAAAAACAAACACATATTCGTGTTCCCCCGCCTCCCCGAAGACCAAAAAACCATGAGTTGTGCAGATCTGATGTTTCCTTGCGGAGATATCCCATGTTATATCTTGCATTTGTTAGGAAAAACTGCTAATAGTATGAAAAGTGCCCATTGCAGAAAGAGCTAAAATTCGAATACCAAACACATATTCATGTTCCCCATCCTCCCCGAAGACCAAAAAACCATGAGTTGTGCAGATCTGATGTTTCCTTGCGGAGATAGCCCATGTTATATCTTGCATTTGTTAGGAAAAACTGCTTATAGCATGAAAAGTGCCCATTGCAGAAAGAGCTAAAATTCGAAAAACAAACACATATTCATGTTCCCCCTCCTCCCCGAAGACCAAAAAACCATGAGTTGAGCAGATCTGATGTTTCCTTGCGGAGATAGCCCATGTTATATCTTGCATTTGTTAGGAGAAACTGCTTATAGCATGAAAAGTGCCCATTGCAGAAAGAGCTCAAATTCGAAAAACAAAAACATATTCATGTTCCCCATCCTCCCCGAAGACCAAAAAACCATAACGTTTGCAGATGTCATGTTTCCTTGCGGAGATAGCCCATGTTATATCTTGCATTTGTTAGGAAAAACTGCTAATAGTATGAAAAGTGCCCATTGCAGAAAGAACTTAAATTCGAATAACAAACACATATTCATGTTCCCCATCCTCCCCGAAGACCAAAAAACCATGAGTTGTGCAGATCTCATGTTTCCTTGCGGAGATAGCCAATGTTATATCTTGCATTTGTTAGGAAAAACTGCTTTTAGCATGAAAACTGCCCATTGCAGAAAGAGCTCAAATTCGAAAAACAAACACATATTCATGTTCCCCACCCTCCCCAAAGACCAAAAAACCATGAGTTGTGCAGATCTGATGTTTCCTTGCGGAGATAGCCCATGTTATATCTTGCATTTGTTAGGAAAAACTGCTAATAGTATGAAAAGGGCCCATTGCAGAAAGAGCTAAAATTCGAATACCAAACACATATTCATGTTCCCCATCCTCCCCGAAGACCAAAAAACCATGAGTTGTGCAGATCTGATGTTTCCTTGCGGAGATAGCCCATGTTATATCTTGCATTTGTTAGGAAAAACTGCTAATAGTATGAAAAGTGCCCATTGCAGAAAGAGCTCAAATTCGAATAACAAACACATATTCATGTTCCCCATCCTCCCCGAATACCAAAAAACCATAACTTTTGCAGATCTGATGTTTCCTTGCGGAGATAGCCAATGGTATATCTTGCATTTGTTAGGAAAAACTGCTTATAGCATGAAAAGTGCCCATTTCAGATAGAGGTCAAATTCGAAAAACAAACACATATTCGTGTTCCCCCGCCTCCCCGAAGACCAAAAAACCATGAGTTGTGCAGATCTGATGTTTCCTTGCGGAGATATCCCATGTTATATCTTGCATTTGTTAGGAAAAACTGCTAATAGTATGAAAAGTGCCCATTGCAGAAAGAGCTAAAATTCGAATACCAAACACATATTCATGTTCCCCATCCTCCCCGAAGACCAAAAAACCATGAGTTGTGCAGATCTGATGTTTCCTTGCGGAGATAGCCCATGTTATATCTTGCATTTGTTAGGAAAAACTGCTAATAGTATGAAAAGTGCCCATTGCAGAAAGAGCTCAAATTCGAATACCAAACACATTTTCATGTTCCCCATCCTCCCCGAAGACCAAAAAACCATGAGTTGTGCAGATCTCATGTTTCCTTGCGGAGATAGCCAATGTTATATCTTGCATTTGTTAGGAAAAACTGCTTAGAACATGAAAAGTGCTCATTTCAGATAGAGGTCAAATTCGAAAAACAAGCACATATTCATGTTCCCCATCCTCCCCGAAGACCAAAAAACCATAACTTTTGCAGATCTCATGTTTCCTTGCGTAGATAGCCCATGTTATATCTTGCATTTGTTAGGAAAAACTGCTAATAGTATGAAAAGTGCCCATTGCAGAAAGAGCTCAAATTCGAATAACAAACACATATTCATGTTCCCCATCCTCCCCGAAGACCAAAAAACCATGAGTTGTGCAGATCTCATGTTTCCTTGCGGAGATAGCCCATGTTATATCTTGCATTTGTTAGGAAAAACTGCTTATAGCATGAAAAGTGCAAATTTCAGATAGAGGTCAAATTCGAAAAACAAACACATATTCATGTTCCCCCACCTCCCCGAAGACCAAAAAACCATGAGTTGTGCAGATGTCATGTTTCCTTGCGGAGATAGCCAATGTTATATCTTGCATTTGTTAGGAAAAACTGCTTATAGCATGAAAAGTGCCCATTGCAGAAAGAGCTCAAATTCGAAAAACAAAAACATATCCATGTTCCGCATCCTCCCCGAAGACCAATAAACCATAACTTTTGCAGATCTCATGTTTCCTTGCGGAGATAGCCCATGTTATATCTTGCATTTGTTAGGAAAAACTGCTTATAGCATGAAAAGTGCCCATTGCAGAAAGAGCTCAAATTCGAAAAACAAACACATATTCATGTTCCCCATCCTCCCCAAAGACCAAAAAACCATGAGTTGAGCAGATCTGATGTTTCCTTGCGGAGATAGCCAATGTTATATCTTGCATTTGTTAGGAAAAACTGCTTATAGCATGAAAAGTGCCCATTGCAGAAAGATCTCAAATTCGAAAAACAAACACATATTCATGTTCGACCTCCTCCCTGAAGACCAAAAAACCATGAGTAGTGCAGATCTGATGTTTCCTTGCGGAGATTGCCAAAGTTATATCTTGCATTTGTTAGGAAAAACTGCTTAGAACATGAAAATTGCTCATTTCAGATAGAGGTCAAATTCGAAAAACAAACACATATTCATGTTCCCCATCCTCCCCGAAGACCAAAAAACCATAACTTTTGCAGATCTCATGTTTCCTTGCGGAGATAGCCCATGTTATATCTTGCATTTGTTAGGAAAAACTGCTTATAGCATGAAAAGTGCCCATTTCAGATAGAGGTCAAATTCGTAAAACGAACACATTTTCATGTTCCCCCGCCTCCCCGAAGACCAAAAAACCATGAGTTGTGCAGATCTGATGTTTCCTTGCGGAGATAGCCAATGTTATATCTTGCATTTGTTAGGAAAAACTGCTTAGAGCATGAAAAGTGACCATTGCAGAAAGAGCTCAAATTCGAAAAACAAAAACATATTCATGTTCCCCATCCTCCCCGAAGACCAATAAACCATAACTTTTGCAGATCTCATGTTTCCTTGCGGAAATAGCCCATGTTATATCTTGCATTTGTTAGGAAAAACTGCTTATAGCATGAAAAGTGCCCATTGCAGAAAGATCTCAAATTCGAAAAACAATCACATATTCATGTTCCCCATCCTCCCCGAAGACCAATAAACCATAACTTTTGCAGATCTCATGTTTCCTTGCGGAAATAGCCCATGTTATATCTTGCATTTGTTAGGAAAAACTGCTTATAGCATGAAAAGTGCCCATTGCAGAAAGAGCTCAAATTCGAAAAACAATCACATATTCATGTTCCCCATCCTCCCCGAAGATCAAAAAACCATGACTTTTGCAGATCTCATGTTTCCTTGTGGAGATAGCCCATTTTTAGGAAAACCTGCTTATAGCATGAAAAGTGCCCATTGCAGAAAGAGCTCAAATTCGAAAAACAAACACATATTCATGTTCCCCATCATCCCCAAAGACCAAAAAACCATGAGTTGAGCAGATCTGATGTTTCCTTGCGGAGATAGCCAATGTTATATCTTGCATTTGTTAGGAAAAACTGCTTATAGCATGAAAAGTGCCCATTGCAGAAAGATCTCAAATTCGAAAAACAAACACATATTCATGTTCGACCTCCTCCCCGAAGACCAAAAAACCATGAGTAGTGCAGATCTGATGTTTCCTTGCGGAGATTGCCAAAGTTATATCTTGCATTTGTTAGGAAAAACTGCTTAGAACATGAAAATTGCTCATTTCAGATAGAGGTCAAATTCGAAAAACAAACACATATTCATGTTCCCCATCCTCCCCGAAGACCAAAAAACCATAACTTTTGCAGATCTCATGTTTCCTTGCGGAGATAGCCCATGTTATATCTTGCATTTGTTAGGAAAAACTGCTTATAGCATGAAAAGTGCCCATTTCAGATAGAGGTCAAATTCGTAAAACCAACACATTTTCATGTTCCCCCGCCTCCCCGAAGACCAAAAAACCATGAGTTGTGCAGATCTGATGTTTCCTTGCGGAGATAGCCAATGTTATATCTTGCATTTGTTAGGAAAAACTGCTTATAGCATGAAAAGTGCCCCTTGCAGAAAGAGCTCAAATTCGAAAAACAAACACATTTTCATGTTCCCCCGACTCCCCGAAGACCAAAAAACCATGACTTTTGCAGATCTCATGTTTCCTTGCGGAGATAGCCCATTTTTAGGAAAACCTGCTTATAGCATGAAAAGTGCCCATTTCAGATAGAGGTCAAATTCGAAAAACAAACACATATTCCTGTTCCCCCGCCTCCCCGAAGACCAAAAACCATGAGTTGTGCAGAACTGATGTTATCTTGCGGAGATAGCCAATGTTATATCTTGCATTTGTTAGGAAAAACTGCTTATAGCATGAAAAGTGCCCATTGCAGAAAGATCTCAAATTCGAAAAACAAAAACATATTCATGTTCCCCATCATCCCCGAAGACCAAAAAACCATGACTTTTGCAGATCTCATGTTTCCTTGCGGAGATAGCCCATTTGTTAGGAAAACCTGCTTATAGCATGAAAAGTGCCCATTTCAGATTGAGGTCAAATTCGAAAAACAAACACATATTCATGTTCCCCCACCTCCCCGAAGACCAAAAAACCATGCGTTGTGCAGATCTCATGTTTCCTTGCGGAGATAGCCAATGTTATATCTTGCATTTGTTAGAAAAAACTGCTTTTAGCATGAAAAGTGCCCATTGCAGAAAGAGCTCAAATTCGAAAAACAAAAAGATATTCATGTTCCCCATCCTCCCCGAAGACCAAAAAACCATAACGTTTGAAGATCTCATGTTTCCTTGCGGAGATAGCCCTTGTTATATCTTGCATTTGTTAGGAAAAACTGCTTATAGTATGAAAAGTGCCCATTGCAGAAAAAGCTAAAATTCGAATACCAAACACATATTCATGTTCCCCATCCTCCCCGAAGACCAAAAAACCATGAGTTGTGCAGATCTGATGTTTCCTTGCGGAGATAGCCCATGTTATATCTTGCATTTGTTAGGAAAAACTGCTAATAGTATGAAAAGTGCCCATTGCAGAAAGAGCTCAAATTCGAATAACAAACACATATTCATGTTCCCCATCCTCCCCGAATACCAAAAAACCATAACTTTTGCAGATCTGATGTTTCCTTGCGGAGATAGCCAATGGTATATCTTGCATTTGTTAGGAAAAACTGCTTATAGCATGAAAAGTGCCCATTTCAGATAGAGGTCAAATTCGAAAAACAAACACATATTCGTGTTCCCCCGCCTCCCCGAAGACCAAAAAACCATGAGTTGTGCAGATCTGATGTTTCCTTGCGGAGATAGCCCATGTTATATCTTGAATCTGTTAGGAAAAACTGCTTATAGCATGAAAAGTGCCCATTGCAGAAAGAGCTCAAATTCGAAAAACAAAAACATATTCATGTTCCCCATCCTCCCCGAAGACCAAAAAACCATAACGTTTGAAGATCTCATGTTTCCTTGCGGAGATAGCCCATGTTATATCTTGCATTTGTTAGGAAAAACTGCTTATAGCATGAAAAGTGCCCATTGCAGAAAGAGCTCAAATTCAAAAAACAAACACATATTCATGTTCCCCATCCTCCCCGAAAACCAAAAAACCATGACTTTTGCAGATGTCATGTTTCCTTGCGGAGATAGCCCGTGGTATATCTTGCATTTGTTAGGAAAACCTGCTTATAGCATGAAAAGTGCCCATTGCAGAAAGATCTCAAATTCGAAAAACAAACACATATCCTCCCCGAAGACCAAAAAACCATGAGTTGTGCAGATCTGATGTTTCCTTGCGGAGATAGCCAATGTTATATCTTGCATTTGTTAGGGAAAACTGCTTAGAGCATGAAAAGTGCTCATTTCAGATAGAGGTCAAATTCGAAAAACAAACACATATTCATGTTCCCCCGCCACCCCGAAGACCAAAAAACCATGAGTTGTGCAGATCTGGTTTCCTTGCGGAGATAGCCCATGTTATATCTTGCATTTGTTAGGAAAACCTGCTTATAGCATGAAAAGTGCCCATTTCAGATAGAGGTCAAATTCGAAAAACAAACACATTTTCGTGTTCCCCCGCCTCCCCGAAGACCAAAAAACCATGACTTTTGCAGATCTCATGTTTCCTTGCGGAGATAGCCCATGGTATATCTATCATTTGTTAGGAAAAACTGCTTATAGCATGAAAAGTGCCCATTGCAGAAAGATCTCAAATTCGAAAAACAAACACATATTCATGTTCCCCATCCTCCCCGAAGACCAAAAAACCATAACTTTTGCAGATCTCATGTTTTCTTGCGGAGATAGCCCATGTCATATCTTGCATTTGATAGGAAAAACTGCTTATAGCATGAAAAGTGCCCATTTCAGATAGAGGTCAAATTCGTAAAACCAACACATTTTCATGTTCCCCCGCCTCCCCAAAGACCAAAAAACCATGAGTTGTGCAGATCTGATGTTTCCTTGCGGAGATAGCCAATGTTATATCTTGCATTTGTTAGGAAAAACTGCTTATAGTATGAAAAGTGCCCATTGCAGAAAGAGCTCAAATTCGAAAAACAATCACATATTCATGTTCCCCATCCTCCCCGAAGATCAAAAAACCATGACTTTTGCAGATCTCATGTTTCCTTGCGGAGATAGCCCATTTTTAGGAAAACCTGCTTATAGCATGAAAAGTGCCCATTTCAGATAGAGGTCAAATTCGAAAAACAAACACATATTCATGTTCCCCCGGCTCCCCGAAGACCAAAAAACCATGAGTTGTGCAGATCTGATGTTTCCTTGCGGAGATAGCCAATGTTATATCTTGCATTTGTTACGAAAAACTGCTTAGAGCATGAAAAGTGCTCATTTCAGATAGAGGTCAAATTCGAAAAACAAACACATATTCATGTTCCCCATCCTCCCCGAAGACCAAAAAACCATAACTTTTCCAGATCTCATGTTTCCTTGCGGAGATAGCCCATGTTATATCTTGCATTTGTTAGGAAAAACTGCTTATAGCATGAAAAGTGCCCATTTCAGATAGAGGTCAAAGTCGTAAAACCAACACATTTTCATGTTCCCCCGCGTCCCCGAAGACCAAAAAACCATGAGTTGTGCAGATCTGATGTTTCCTTGCGGAGATAGCCAATGTTATATCTTGCATTTGTTAGGAAAAACTGCTTATAGCATGAAAAGTGCCCATTGCAGAAAGATCTCAAATTTGAAAAACAAAAACATATTCATGTTCCCCATCCTCCCCGAAGACCAAAAAACCATGACTTTTGCAGATCTCATGTTTCCTTGCGGAGATAGCCCACTTGTTAGGAAAACCTGCTTATAGCATGAAAAGTGCCCATTTCAGATTGAGGTCAAATTCGAAAAACAAACACATATTCATGTTCCCCCACCTCCCCGAAGACCAAAAAACCATGAGTTGTGCAGATCTGATGTTTCCTTGCAGAGATAGCCAATGTTATACCTTAAATTTGTTAGGAAAAACTGCTTAAAGCATGAAAAGTGCCCATTTCAGATAGAGGTCAAATTCGAAAAACAAACACATATTCATGTTCCCCCACCTCCCCGAAGACCAAAAAACCATGGGTTGTGCAGATCTGATGTTTCCTTGCGGAGATAGCCCATGGTATATCTTGCATTTGTTAGGAAAAACTGCTTATAGCATGAAAAGTGCCCATTGCAGAAAGAGCTCAAATTCGAAAATCAAACACATATTCATGTTCCCCATCCTCCCCGAAGACCAAAAAACCATGAGTTGTGCAGATCTGATGTTTCCTTGCGGAGATAGCCCATGTTATATCTTGCATTTGTTAGGAAAAACTGCTTATAGCATGAAAAGTGCCCATTTCAGATAGAGGTCAAATTCGTAAAACCAACACATTTTCATGTTCCCCCGCCTCCCCGAAGACCAAAAAACCATGAGTTGTGCAGATCTGATGTTTCCTTGCGGAGATAGCCAATGTTATATCTTGCATTTGTTAGGAAAAACTGCTTATAGCATGAAAAGTGCCTATTGCAGAAAGAGCTCAAATTCGAAAAACAATCACATATTCATGTTCCCCATCCTCCCCGAAGATCAAAAAACCATGACTTTTGCAGATCTCATGTTTCCTTGCGGAGATAGCCCATTTTTAGGAAAACCTGCTTATAGCATGAAAAGTGCCCATTGCAGAAAGAGCTCAAATTCGAAAAACAAACACATATTCATGTTCCCCATCCTCCCCGAAGACCAAAAAACCATGAGTTGTGCAGATCTGATGTTTCCTTGCGGAGATAGCCAATGTTATATCTTGCATTTGTTAGGAAAAACTGCTTATAGCATGAAAAGTGCCCATTGCAGAAAGATCTCAAATTCGAAAAACAAACACATATTCATGTTCCCCCTCCTCCCCGAAGACTAAAAATCCATGAGTTGTACAGATCTGATGTTTCCTTGCGGAGATAGCCAATGTTATATCTTGCATTTGTTAGGAAAAACTGCTTAGAGCATGAAAAGTGCTCATTTCAGATAGAGGTCAAATTCGAAAAACAAACACATATTCATGTTCCCCATCCTCCCCGAAGACCAAAAAACCATAACTTTTCCAGATCTCATGTTTCCTTGCGGAGATAGCCCATGTTATATCTTGCATTTGTTAGGAAAAACTGCTTATAGCATGAAAAGTGCCCATTTCAGATAGAGGTCAAATTCGAAAAACAAACACATATTCATGTTCCCCCGCCTCCCCGAAGACCAAAAAACCATGAGTTGTGCAGATCTGATGTTTCCTTGCGGAGATAGCCAATGTTATATCTTGCATTTGTTAGGAAAAACTGCTTATAGCATGAAAAGTGCCCATTGCAGAAAGATCTCAAATTCGAAAAACAAAAACATATTAATGTTCCCCAACCTCCCCGAAGACCAAAAAACCATGACTTTTGCAGATCTCATGTTTCCTTGCGGAGATAGCCCATTTGTTAGGAAAACCTGTTTATAGCATGAAAAGTGCCCATTTCAGATAGAGGTCAAATTCGAAAAACAAACACATTTTCATGTTCCCCTGCCTCCCCAAAGACCAAAAAACCATGAGTTGTGCAGATCTGATGTTTTCTTACGGAGATAGCCAATGTTATATCTTGCATTTGTTAGGAAAAACTGCTTATAGCATGAACAGTGCCCATTGCAGAAAGAGCTCAAATTCGAAAAACAAACACATATTCATGTTCCCCATCCTCCCCGAAGACCAAAAAACCATGACTTTTGCAGATCTCATGTTTCCTTGCGGAGATAGCCCATGGTATATCTTGCATTTGTTAGGAAAAACTGCTTATAGTATGAAAAGTGCCCATTGCAGAAAGAGCTCAAATTCGAAAAACAATCACATATTCATGTTCCCCATCCTCCCCGAAGATCAAAAAACCATGACTTTTGCAGATCTCATGTTTCCGTGCGGAGATAGCCCATGTTATATCTTGCATTTGTTAGGAAAAACTGCTTATAGCATGAAAAGTGCCCATTGCAGAAAGAGCTCAAATTCGAAAAACAATCACATATTCATGTTCTCCATCCTCCCCAAAGATCAAAAAACCATGACTTTTGCAGATCTCATGTTTCCTTGTGGAGATAGCCCATGTTATATCTTGCATTTGTTAGGAAAACCTGTTTATAGCATGAAAAGTGCCCATTTCAGATAGAGGTCAAATTCGAAAAACAAACACATTTTCATGTTCCCCCGCCTCCCCAAAGACCAAAAAACCATGAGTTGTGCAGATCTGATGTTTCCTTACGGAGATAGCCAATGTTATATCTTGCATTTGTTAGGAAAAACTGCTTATAGCATGAAAAGTGCCCATTGCAGAAAGAGCTCAAATTCGAAAAACAATCACATATTCATGTTCCCCATCCTCCCCGAAGACCAAAAAACCATGACTTTTGCAGATCTCATGTTTCCTTGCGGAGATAGCCCAAGGTATATCTTGCATTTGTTAGGAAAAACTGCTTATAGCATGAAAAGTGCCCATTTCAGATAGAGGTCAAATTCGAAAAACAAACACATTTTCATGTTCCCCCGCCTCCCCAAAGACCAAAAAACCATGAGTTGTGCAGATCTGATGTTTCCTTACGGAGATAGCCAATGTTATATCTTGCATTTGTTAGGAAAAACTGCTTATAGCATGAAAAGTGCCCATTGCAGAAAGAGCTCAAATTCGAAAAACAATCACATATTCATGTTCCCCATCCTCCCCGAAGACCAAAAAACCATGACTTTTGCAGATCTCATGTTTCCTTGCGGAGATAGCCCAAGGTATATCTTGCATTTGTTAGGAAAAACTGCTTATAGCATGAAAAGTGCCCATTGCAGAAAGAGCTCAAATTCGAAAAACAAACACATATTCATGTTCCCCATCCTCCCCGAAGACCAAAAAACCATGACTTTTGCAGATCTCATGTTTCCTTGCGGAGATAGCCCATGGTATATCTTGCATTTGTTAGGAAAAACTGCTTATAGTATGAAAAGTGCCCATTGCAGAAAGAGCTCAAATTCGAAAAACAATCACATATTCATGTTCCCCATCCTCCCCGAAGACCAAAAAACCATGACTTTTGCAGATCTCATGTTTCCTTGCGGAGATAGCCCATGTTATATCTTGCATTTGTTAGGAAAAACTGCTTATAGCATGAAAAGTGCCCATTGCAGAAAGAGCTCAAATTCGAAAAACAATCACATATTCATTTTCCCCATCCTCCCCGAAGATCAAAAAACCATGACTTTTGCAGATCTCATGTTTCCTTGTGGAGATAGCCCATTTTTAGGAAAACCTGCTTATAGCATGAAAAGTGCCCATTGTAGAAAGAGCTCAAATTCGAAAAACAAAAACATATTCATGTTCCGCATCCTCCCCGAAGACCAATAAACCATAACTTTTGCAGATCTCATGTTTCCTTGCGGAGATAGCCCATGTTATATCTTGCATTTGTTAGGAAAAACTGCTTATAGCATGAAAAGTGACCATTGCAGAAAGAGCTCAAATTCGAAAAACAAACACATATTCATGTTCCCCATCATCCCCAAAGACCAAAAAACCATGACTTTTGCAGATCTCATGTTTCCTTGTGGAGATAGCCCATGTTATATCTTGCATTTGTTAGGAAAACCTGCTTATAGCATGAAAAGTGCCCATTTCAGATAGAGGTCAAATTCGAAAAACAAACACATTTTCATGTTCCCCCGCCTCCCCGAAGACCAAAAAACCATGAGTTGTGCAGATCTGATGTTTCCTTGCGGAGATAGCCCATGTTATATCTTGCATTTGTTAGGAAAAACTGCTAATAGTATGAAAAGTGCCCATTGCAGAAAGAGCTCAAATTCGAAAAACAAACACATATTCATGTTCCCCATCCTCCCCGAAGACCAAAAAACCATGACTTTTGCAGATCTCATGTTTCCTTGCGGAGATAGTTTATAGTTTATAGTTTATTTGATTTATATACCGCCCTTCTCCTTGGTAGGGACTCAGGGCGGTTCACAGGGCATATATAAAAAAGATAATACAAAAATTAAAAAAAGATTAAACCCATGCCCAATTAAAACAGTAATACAAATTTAAAAAACAATTAAAAACCCATAATCCCCCATCAGGCCAGACCAGCTATTTCAAAAAGGTGGGTCTTCAGGCCCCGACGGAAAGTTCGGAGGTCTGGTGCCATCCGGAGCTCCACCGGCAGTTGATTCCATAATGCCGGGGCGCCCACAGAGAAGGCCCTCCCCCTGGGGGCCACCAGTCGGCATTCCCTGACTGGCGGCACCCTGAGGAGGCCCTCTCTGTGGGAACGCACAGGGCGGAGGGGAATCGATGCCGGCAGCAGGTGGTCCCTGAGGTATCCCGGACCCATGCCATGTAGGGACTTAAAGATCGTAACCAACACCTTGAACCTCACCCGAAAGACAACTGGTAACCAATGCAGCTCGCGGAGCAAAGGTATAACATGGGAGTACCGGGAAACTCCCAAGACAACTCTCGCGGCCGCATTCTGTACCAGTTGGAGCCTCCGAGTGGTCTTCAAGGGAAGCCCCATGTAGAGAGCATTACAGTAGTCAAGGCGAGAGGTCACGAGCGCATGAGTGACCGTACACAAGGCATAGGGCCGCAACTGGCGCACCAGGCGAACCTGGGCGAAAGCCCCCCTAGTCACGGCCACTATATGATCTTCCAGGGTAAGCCGTGAATCTTGGAGGACTCCCAAGTTGCGAGCCCTATCCACGGGGGGTAAGAGCTCACCCCCCATAGAAAGAGATGGAACATTTTGAATGTCCCGGGATGCCGGAATGCACAGCCACTCAGTCTTGTCAGGGTTGAGTTGAAGTCTGTTCCTCCCCATCCAGACCCGAACCGCCTCCAGGCAACGGGACATCACGGCGAGGGCATCACTGGGGTGGTTTGGGGTCGAAAAGAAAAGTTGGGTATCATCGGCATACTGATGATACCAACTCCAAAACCACGAATGATCTCACCCAGCGGTTTCATATAGATGTTGAACAGGAGAGGCGAGAGAACCGACCCCTGAGGAACTCCACAAACGAGAGACCTAGGGGCCGATCTCTGCCCCCCTGCCAACACCGACTGCGAGCGTCCCAGGAGATAGGAGGAGAACCACTGAAGAACTGTGCCTCCCACTCCCAATCCCTTGAGACGCCGCAGCAAGATACCATGGTCGATGGTATCGAAAGCCGCTGAGAGGTCTAATAGGACTAGGACAGAGGAATATCCCCTATCCCGCGCCCTCCAGAGATCATTCACCAGAGCGACCAATGCCGTCTCCGTGCTGTACCCGGGCCTGAAACCCGATTGGTAGGGGTCCAGATAATCCGCTTCATCCAGGACTAGAGGGAGCTGATGCGCCACCACACTCTCAACAACCTTCGCAAGAAAGCGAAGGTTGGAGACTGGACGAAAGTTGTTCAAAACAGCTGGGTCCAGGGCAGGCTTCTTGAGGAGAGGTCTCACCACCGCCTCCTTCAAGACGGTGGGGAAATAACCCTCACTCAGAGAAGCAGATATAACCGCCTGGAGCCAGCCTCGTGTCCTCTCCCTAGTTGCATAAACCAGCCAAGAAGGGCACGGGTCCAACAAACATGTGGAGGAGCTCAGCCTCCCCATAATCCTGTCCACTTCATCAGGGGTCACAGAATCAAACTCTTCCCAGATAACATTGACAAGACCGCCCGTGTCCTGATCGCCTGACTCTGCCCAGCTGGAGTCCAAACCGGTCCGAATCCGAGCGATTTTATCCGACAGATGTTGACTAAATTCCTCGGCACGACCTTGCAAGGGATCCTCCCTCACCTCCTGATTAAGAAGTGAGCGAGTCACCCTAAACAAGGCGGCCGGGTGATTATCTGCGGACGCGATGAGGGTGGAGAAGTAATTACACCTCGCCACCCTCATCGCTGCGAGATAAGACCTAATATAGGTTCTTAACCGCAACCGGTCGGGTTCGGATCGGCTAGACCTCCAGCAGCTCTCTAGGCCCCGTTTCCGACGCTTCATCTTCCGGAGCTCCGCGGAAAACCATGGAGCTCGCTGGGATCTGCGCCGGGTCAGGGGCCGCAAGGGTACAACCCGGTCAAGTGCCTCAGCGGCTGCCCTTTCCCAGGCTTCCACTAAGGCATCAGCCGAGCTGTGAGCAGTGGAGGCAGGTGGGGACCCCAGCGCCGCTTGGAATCTATCAGGATCCATTAAGCGTCTGGGGCGGTACCATCTAATTGGCTCCGTACCCCCACGGCGGGGGGTGGCAAAGCGGAAGACCAGCCGCAGGAGATGATGATCGGTCCATGACAGGGGCATAATACATGGAGAGCCCCCACCTAGATCATCCAACCACCGTCTAGATAAAAAAATCAGGTCAAGGGTGTGGCCTCCCTCATGAGTTGGCTCTGAAATTACTTGCGTCAGGTCCATGGCCGCCATGGAAGCCATGAACTCCCGAGCTAGCTCAGATGAACCTCCCAGGGATGGTAGATTGAAGTCTCCCAAATCTATAAGTTTGGGAAACTCAACCACCAAACCCGAGAGGATATCGAGCAGCTCGGGCAGGGCTGCCGCTGTGCGACTAGGCAAAATGTACACCAGCAGCAAGCCCAACTGCGCCCCAGGACCAAATCTCATAAAGAGAGACTCACACCCGACTATCTGAGGAACGGTGGTCTCCCGCGGACATAAGGTCTCCCTAATGGTAACCGCCACTCCCCCACCCCTACCTTGAGCTCGTGGCCGGTGTAGCACCCGGAAGCCTGGTGGGCAGAGGTCAACCAGAGGGACCCCACCCTCTAGGCGCAACCAAGTCTCCGTGATGCAAGCCAGGTCCGCATGCTCACCCTCAACTAAATCCCTAACGAGGGGAGCTTTATTAACCACGGACCTGGCATTCAGGTACACCAGCCGGAGCTCAGGAGGCTGCACATCCCCGCTCCCGGCACCTCGGGGAAGAACCAGAGGGTCGGAGCGCCTCACCGCTTGTAGACAGCGGAGACGGCCCTCCCGGTAACGATATGGCCCCCTGTCTATCCGCCTGCTGCCATTCCCCGTCGTGGGAATTGGGAATCCCACGACCCGCTCATGAGCCCCAGATGTAACCACAACCCGCTCCCCCCGAACGCCGTCAGACCCAGGCCTGGCCTGCAACAAAGTTGTTTGGCTACCCCCCACCGCCAGACAACCACTACCCCCCACCCCCCTCCCCAACCCCCTAAAAAATTTGACTAAAAAATTAACCAGGGGCCTCTTATTAAATTTATATCGAGAACCCCTGGCCTTACCCGGCCATCTCTCAGGGTCCCAATAATTGGGCCCCTCATCGAGACTAGGGATAGAAAAGAAGGCGGGACGCACCCAGGAGAGGGGGGCACCCCTGAGGGCGAGTAAGTCCGTATCGGAATATCGATGCATACAGTCAGCAAGTCCAGAGAGGGCAGTCCAATAATTAAAACCAACAGGAGGATCGAAGGAAAGGAGTGGGACATTTGGGCCATCCACCAACCAACTGCCACTTGGTAGGATGCTCCCAGGGGCACACCACAACCCATCCTCTCACAACGGGGTGCGAGTCTGCCTCCGGGGATGGTCCAAAATGCCCACCCTGGGTGGGGCAGCACCCACAGAGCTCCCACCTCTATGGGGCTGCCGATGTAAAACAGGCCACTCTCCCACTGTGGCCTGTACCCAGGTCCGTCCCAGTCCAAAGGGGAAAGAAGGAGGCAGATGGAAAGTTAATAAATAAGATAATAAATAAGTTAATGAATAAGTTGGCAGTCCGCTGTATCGCCACTGTTGCCACAGATATCGTTGCTGCCGGTAAAACAGGCCAATGGGCCACGGAGACGCCACCATCACCATCACCGTCGCCGCCATCATCTCAAGCAGCCGGAACCCAACGAATCGCTGTCGCCATGGTCTTCCTCTCCACCGCCCAGAGCAGCCAGAGGACGCCGTCGCCATAACCACCTCCATCGCCGGCAGTAGCTCAGAACCCGCACAAAGGGCAGCCTTATCAATAAAGTAACAAGCGGCTGTCTTCTCCGCCGCCAAACGGCCCGAAGACGCCGCAGCCGCCAACAAAACAGCACAGGCAGGTCCAACAACAAAGTGTCTCCGCCGCCGCTGCAGCCATTGCCGCCGCTGCCGCTGCCGCCGCCGCCAGAATAGTCTGCAGGCATCTCGCACAGGCTCTCCTCCCCTCTCACGGAAGCGCCGATCAGCTGGGGCTCTGAGGACGCCGAAAGCTCCAGGGACGCCGAGAACACCGCCGAAAACGGGCGAAAATCGTCCGAAACAGCAGCGCCGACCCGACAGCCCATGGCAGCCCAAGACAGATGGAAACACCCCCGCTGCCGACCGCAGCCTCCTAGGAGAGGTCCGGAGACACCAGGGCAGCAGAAACCGGCAGGCCGAAGAAGCCGAACCCAGCAACACCGCGGGAGACAAACAGGCGAGGGAAAGGCGACGCGCAGATGGAACAGGCAAGCAGCAAAACTGCCTCCTCATTTGCCTCGTAATTCAGCTTCGTGGATTAAGAATCCACATCCCCTACCCAGCGGGCCCAAAAAGACCCCTGAGGGACTCCGAAGGGATGCCCCACAGCCGGAGCTCACGGAGCTCAGCCCGACACGTCCGCCATCTTCAAAAGCCGGAATAAATAGCCCATGGTATATCTTGCATTTGTTAGGAAAAACTGCTTATAGTATGAAAAGTGCCCATTGCAGAAAGAGCTCAAATTCGAAAAACAATCACATATTCATGTTCCCCATCCTCCCCGAAGACCAAAAAACCATGACTTTTGCAGATCTCATGTTTCTTTGCGGAGATAGCCCGTGGTATATCTTGCATTTGTTAGGAAAACCTGCTTATAGCATGAAAAGTGCCCATTGTAGAAAGAGCTCAAATTCGAAAAACAATCACATATTCATGTTCCCCATCCTCCCCGAAGACCAAAGAACCATGACTTTTGCAGATCTCATGTTTCCTTGCGGAGATAGCCCATGTGATATCTCGCATTTGTTAGGAAAACCTGCTTATAGCATGAAAAGTGCCCATTTCAGATAGAGGTCAAATTTGAAAAACAAACACATTTTCATGTTCCTCCGCCTCCCCGAAGACCAAAAAACCATGAGTTGTGCAGATCTGATGTTTCCTTGCGGAGATAGCCAATGTTATATCTTGCATTTGTTAGGAAAACCTGCTTATAGCATGAAAAGTGCCCATTGCAGAAAGAGCTCAAATTCGAAAAACAATCACATATTCATGTTCCCCATCCTCCCCGAAGACCAAAGAACCATGACTTTTGCAGATCTCATGTTTCCTTGCGGAGATAGCCCATGGTATATCTTGCATTTGTTAGGAAAAACTGCTTAGAGCATGAAAAGTGCTCATTTCAGATAGAGGTCAAATTCGAAAAACAAACACATATTCATGTTCCCCATCCTCCCCAAAGACCAAAAAACCATAACTTTTGCAGATCTCATGTTTCCTTGCGGAGATAGCCCATGTTATATCTTGCTTTTGTTAGGAAAAACTGCTTATAGCATGAAAAGTGCCCATTTCAGATAGAGGTCAAATTTGAAAAACAAACACATATTCATGTTCCCCCACCTCCCCGAAGACCAATAAACCATAACTTTTGCAGATCTCATGTTTCCTTGCGGAGATAGCCCATGTTATATCTTGCATTTGTTAGGAAAAACTGCTTATAGCATGAAAAGTGCCCATTGCAGAAAGAGCTCAAATTCGAAAAACAAACACATATTCATGTTCCCCATCATCCCCAAAGACCAAAAAACCATGAGTTGAGCAGATCTGATGTTTCCTTGCGGAGATAGCCAATGTTATATCTTGCATTTCTTAGGAAAAACTGCTTATAGCATGAAAAGTGCCCATTGCAGAAAGATCTCAAATTCGAAAAACAAACACATATTCATGTTCGACCTCCTCCCCGAAGACCAAAAAACCATGAGTAGTGCAGATCTGATGTTTCCTTGCGGAGATTGCCAAAGTTATATCTTGCATTTGTTAGGAAAAACTGCTTAGAACATGAAAATTGCTCATTTCAGATAGAGGTCAAATTCGAAAGACAAACACATATTCATGTTCCCCATCCTCCCCGAAGACCAAAAAACCATAACTTTTGCAGATCTCATGTTTCCTTGCGGAGATAGCCCATGTTATATCTTGCATTTGTTAGGAAAAACTGCTAATAGCCTGAAAAGTGCCCATTTCAGATAGAGGTCAAATTCGTAAAACCAACACATTTTCATGTTCCCCCGCCTCCCCGAAGACCAAAAAACCATGAGTTGTGCAGATCTGATGTTTCCTTGCGGAGATAGCCAATGTTATATCTTGCATTTGTTAGGAAAAACTGCTTAGAGCATGAAAAGTGCCCATTGCAGATAGAGCTCAAATTCGAAAAAACCCACATTCTTGTTCCCCCGCCTCCCCGAAGCCTAAAAAACCATTAGTTTTGCAGATCTGATGTCTCTTTGCAGAGATAGCCCATGTTATACCTTGCATTTGTTAGGAAAAACTGCTTATAGCATGAAAGGTGCCCATTGCAGATAGAGCTCAAATTCGAAAAACAAACACGTATTCATGTTCCCCCGCCTCCCCAAAGACCAAAACACCATGATTTTTGAAGATCTGATGTCTCCTTGCGGAGATGGCCCATGCTATATCTTGCATTTGTTTGTTAAAACTGCTTATAGCATGAAAAGTGCCCATTGCAGATAGAGGTCAAATTCGAAAAACAAACACATATTCTTGTTCTCCCGCCTCCCCGAAGACCAAAAAACCATTAGTTTTACAGATCTGATGTCTCTTTGCGGAGATAGCCCATGTTATATCTTGCATTTGTTAGGAAAAACTGCTTATAGCATGAAAGGTGCCCATTGCAGATAGAGCTCAAATTCGAAAAACAAACACATATTCATGTTCCCCCAGCTCCCCAAAGACCAGAAAACCATGACTTTTGCAGATCTGATGTCTCCTTGCGGAGATAGCCCATGTTATAACTTGCATTTGTTAGGAAAATCTGCTTATAGCATGAAAAGTACCCATTGCAGATAGAGCTGAGATTCGAAAAACAAACACATATTCATGTTCCCCCTGCTCCTTGAAGACCAAAAAACCATGACTTTTGCAGATCTGATGTCTTCTTGCGGAGATAGCCCATGTTATATCTTGCATTTGTTAGGAAAATCTGCTTATAGCATGAAAAGTACCCATTGCAGATAGAGCTGAGATTCAAAAAACAAACACATATTCATGTTCCCCCTGCTCCCCGAAGACCAAAAAACCATGACTTTTGCAGATCTGATGTCTCCTTGCGGAGATAGCCCATGTTATATCTTGCATTTGTTTGGAAAATCTGCTTATAGCATGAAAAGTGCCCATTGCAGAAAGAGCTCAAATTCGAAAAACAAACACATATTCATGTTCCCCATCCTCCCCAAAGACCAAAAAACCATAACTTTTGCAGATCTCATGTTTCCTTGCGGAGATAGCCCATGTTATATCTTGCTTTTGTTAGGAAAAACTGCTTATAGCATGAAAAGTGCCCATTTCAGATAGAGGTCAAATTTGAAAAACAAACACATATTCATGTTCCCCCACCTCCCCGAAGACCAATAAACCATAACTTTTGCAGATCTCATGTTTCCTTGCGGAGATAGCCCATGTTATATCTTGCATTTGTTAGGAAAAACTGCTTATAGCATGAAAAGTGCCCATTGCAGAAAGAGCTCAAATTCGAAAAACAAACACATATTCATGTTCCCCATCATCCCCAAAGACCAAAAAACCATGAGTTGAGCAGATCTGATGTTTCCTTGCGGAGATAGCCAATGTTATATCTTGCATTTCTTAGGAAAAACTGCTTATAGCATGAAAAGTGCCCATTGCAGAAAGATCTCAAATTCGAAAAACAAACACATATTCATGTTCGACCTCCTCCCCGAAGACCAAAAAACCATGAGTAGTGCAGATCTGATGTTTCCTTGCGGAGATTGCCAAAGTTATATCTTGCATTTGTTAGGAAAAACTGCTTAGAACATGAAAATTGCTCATTTCAGATAGAGGTCAAATTCGAAAGACAAACACATATTCATGTTCCCCATCCTCCCCGAAGACCAAAAAACCATAACTTTTGCAGATCTCATGTTTCCTTGCGGAGATAGCCCATGTTATATCTTGCATTTGTTAGGAAAAACTGCTAATAGCCTGAAAAGTGCCCATTTCAGATAGAGGTCAAATTCGTAAAACCAACACATTTTCATGTTCCCCCGCCTCCCCGAAGACCAAAAAACCATGAGTTGTGCAGATCTGATGTTTCCTTGCGGAGATAGCCAATGTTATATCTTGCATTTGTTAGGAAAAACTGCTTAGAGCATGAAAAGTGCCCATTGCAGATAGAGCTCAAATTCGAAAAAACCCACATTCTTGTTCCCCCGCCTCCCCGAAGCCTAAAAAACCATTAGTTTTGCAGATCTGATGTCTCTTTGCAGAGATAGCCCATGTTATACCTTGCATTTGTTAGGAAAAACTGCTTATAGCATGAAAGGTGCCCATTGCAGATAGAGCTCAAATTCGAAAAACAAACACGTATTCATGTTCCCCCGCCTCCCCAAAGACCAAAACACCATGATTTTTGAAGATCTGATGTCTCCTTGCGGAGATGGCCCATGCTATATCTTGCATTTGTTTGTTAAAACTGCTTATAGCATGAAAAGTGCCCATTGCAGATAGAGGTCAAATTCGAAAAACAAACACATATTCTTGTTCTCCCGCCTCCCCGAAGACCAAAAAACCATTAGTTTTACAGATCTGATGTCTCTTTGCGGAGATAGCCCATGTTATATCTTGCATTTGTTAGGAAAAACTGCTTATAGCATGAAAGGTGCCCATTGCAGATAGAGCTCAAATTCGAAAAACAAACACATATTCATGTTCCCCCAGCTCCCCAAAGACCAGAAAACCATGACTTTTGCAGATCTGATGTCTCCTTGCGGAGATAGCCCATGTTATAACTTGCATTTGTTAGGAAAATCTGCTTATAGCATGAAAAGTACCCATTGCAGATAGAGCTGAGATTCGAAAAACAAACACATATTCATGTTCCCCCTGCTCCTTGAAGACCAAAAAACCATGACTTTTGCAGATCTGATGTCTTCTTGCGGAGATAGCCCATGTTATATCTTGCATTTGTTAGGAAAATCTGCTTATAGCATGAAAAGTACCCATTGCAGATAGAGCTGAGATTCAAAAAACAAACACATATTCATGTTCCCCCTGCTCCCCGAAGACCAAAAAACCATGACTTTTGCAGATCTGATGTCTCCTTGCGGAGATAGCCCATGTTATATCTTGCATTTGTTTGGAAAATCTGCTTATAGCATGAAAAGTGCCCATTGCAGAAAGAGCTCAAATTCGAAAAACAAACACATATTCATGTTCCCCAGCCTCCCCGAAGACCAAAAAACCATGGGTTTTGCAGATCTGATGTCTCCTTGCGGAGATAGCCCATGCTATATCCTGCATTTGTTAGGAAAAACTGCTTTATAGCATGAAAAGTGCCCATTGCAGATAGAGCTTAATTTCGCAAAACAAACACATATTCCTGTTCCCCGCCTCCCCAAAGACCAAAAAACTATGATTTTTGAAGATCTGATGTCTCCTTGCGGAGATAGCCCATGTTATATCTTGCATTTGTTAGGAAAATCTGCGTATAGCATGAAAAGTGCCCATTGCAGATAGAGCTCAAATTCGAAAAACAAACACATATTCTTTTTCCCCCGCCTCCCCAAAGACCAAAAAACCATGATTTTTGAAGATCTGATGTCTCCTTGCGGATATAGCCCATGCTATATCTTGCATTGTTAGGAAAAACTGCTTATAGCATGAAAAGTGCCCTTTGCGGATAGAGCTCAAATACGAAAAAAAACACATATTCCTGTTCCCCCGCATCACCAAAAACCAAAAAACCATGGGTTTTGCAGATCTGATGTCTCCTTGCGGAGATAGCCCATGCTATATCCTGCATTTGTTAGGAAAAACTGCTTTATAGCATGAAAAGTGCCCATTGCAGATAGAGCTCAATTTCGCAAAACAAACACATATTTCTGTTCCCCCACCTCCCCAAAAAACAAAAAAACATGTTTTTTTGAAGATCTGATGTTTCATTGCGGAGATAGCCCATGCTATATCTTGCATTTGTTTGTTAAAACTGCTTATAGCATGAAAAGTGCCCATTGCAGATAGAGCTCAAATTCGAAAAACAAATAGATATTCATGTTCCCCCGCCACCCCGAAGACCAAAAAACCATGACTTTTGCAGATCTGATGTCTCTTTCCGGAGATAGCCCATGTAATATCTTGCATTTGTTAGGAAAAACTAGTTGTAGCATGAAAACTGGCCATTGCAGATAGAGCTCAAATTCGAAAAACAAACACATATTCATGTTCCCCCGCCTCCCCAAAGACCAAAAAACAATGACTTTTGCAGATCTGATGTCTCCTTGCGGAGATAGCCCATGTTATATCTTGCATTTGTTAGGAAAATCTGCTTATAGCATGAAAAGTGCCCATTGCAGATAGAGCTCAAATTTGAAAAACAAACACATATTCCTGTTCCCCCACCTCCCAAAAAAACCAAAAAACCATGATTTTTGAAGATCTGATGTCTCATTGCGGAGATAGCCCATGCTATATCTTGCATTTGTTTGTTAAAACTGCTTATAGCATGAAAAGTGCCCATTGCAGATAGAGCTTAAATTCGGAAAACAAACCCACATTCTTGTTCCCCCGCCTCCCCGAAGCCTAAAAAACCATTAGTTTTACAGATCTGATGTCTCTTTGCGGAGATAACCCATGTTATATCTTGCATTTGTTAGGAAAAACTGCTTTATAGCATGAAAAGTTCCCATTGCAGATAGAGCTCAATTTAGCAAAACAAACACATATTCCTGTTCCCCTGCCTCCCCAAAGACCAAAATGCATGAGTTTTGAAGATCTGACATCTCCTTGCGGAGATAGCCCATGCTATATCTTGCATTGTTAGGAAAAACTGCTTATAGCATGAAAAGTGCCCATTGCAGATAGAGCTCAAATTCGAAAAACAAACACATATTCCTGTTCCCCCGCCTCCCCAAAGACCAAAATGCATGAGTTTTGAAGATCTGATGTCTCCTTGCGGATATAGCCCATGCTATATCCTGCATTTGTTTGTTAAAACTGCTTATAGCATGAAAAGTGCCCATTGCAGATAGAGCTCAAATTCGAAAAAGAAACACATATTCTTGTACCCCCGCCACCCCGAAGCCTAAAAAACCATTAGTTTTACAGATCTGATGTCTCTTTGCGGAGATAGCCCATGTTATATCTTGCATTTGTTAGGAAAAACTGCTTATAGCATGAAAGGTGCCCATTGCAGATAGAGCTCAAATTCGAAAAACAAACACATATTCATGTTCCCCCGGCTCCCCGTAGACCAAAAAACCATGACTTTTGCAGATCTGATGTCTCCTTGCGGAGATAGCCCATGTTATAACTTGCATTTGTTAGGAAAATCTGCTTATAGCATGAAAAGTGCCCATTGCAGATAGAGCTCAAATTCGAAAAACAAACACATATTATTTTCCTCCGCCTCCCCAAAAACCAAAAAACCATGATTTTTGAAGATCTGATGTCTCTTTGCGGAGATAGCCCATGTTATATCCAGCATTTGTTAGGAAAAATTGTTTATAGCATGAAAAGTGCCCATTGCAGAAAGAGCTCAAATTCGAAAAACAAACACATATTCATGTTCCCCATCCTCCCCGAACACCACAAAACCATGGGTTTTGCAGATCTGATGTCTCCTTGCGGAGATAGCCCATGCTATATCCTGCATTTGTTAGGAAAAACTGCTTTATAGCATGAAAAGTTCCCATTGCAGATAGAGCTCAATTTCGCAAAACAAACACATATTCCTGTTCCCCCGCCTCCCCAAAGACCAAAATGCATGAGTTTTGAAGATCTGATGTCTCCTTGCGGAGATAGCCCATGCTATATCTTGCATTGTTAGGAAAAACTGCTTATAGCATGAAAAGTGCCCATTGCAGATAGAGCTCAAATTCGAAAAACAAACATATATTTCTGTTCCCCCACCTCCCCAAAGACGGAAAAACCATGATTTATGAAGATCTGATGTCTCCTTGCGGAGATATCCCATGTTATATCTAGCATTTGTTAGGAAAAACTGCTTTTAGCATGAAAAGTGCCCATTGCAGAAAGAGCTCAAATTCAAAAAACAAACACATATTCATGTTCCCCAGCCTCCCCGAAGACCACAAAACCATGGGTTTTGCAGATCTGATGTCTCCTTGCGGAGATAGCCCATGCTATATCCTGCATTTGTTAGGAAAAACTGCTTATAGCATGAAAAGTGCCCATTGCGGATAGAGCTCAAATTCGAAAAACAAACACATATTCCTGTTCCCCCGCCTCCCCAAAGACCAAAATGCATGAGTTTTGAAGATCTGATGTCTCCTTGCGGAGATAGCCCATGTTATATCTTGCATTTGTTAGGAAAAACTGCTTATAGCATGAAAAGTGCCCATTGCGGACAGAGCTCAAATTCGAAAAACAAACATATATTTCTGTTCCCCCACCTCCCCAAAGACGGAAAAACCATGATTTTTGAAGATCTGATGTCTCCTTGTGGAGATAGCCCATGTTATATCTAGCATTTGTTAGGAAAAACTGCTTATAGCATGAAAAGTGCCCATTGCAGAAAGAGCTCAAATTCAAAAAACAAACACATATTCATGTTTCCCCGCCTCCCCGAAGACCAAAAAACCATGGGTTTTGCAGATCTGATGTATCCTTGCGGAGATAGCCCATGCTATATCCTGCATTTGTTAGGAAAAACTGCTTATAGCATGAAAAGTGCCCATTGCGGATAGAGCTCAAATTCGAAAAACAAACATATATTCCTGTTCCCCTGCCTCCCCAAGGACAAAAAAACCCATGATTTTTGAAGATCTGATGTCTCCTTGCGGAGATAGCCCATGCTATATCCTGCATTTGTTAGGAAAAACTGCTTTATAGCATGAAAAGTGCCCATTGCAGATAGAGCTCAATTTCGCAAAACAAACACATATTCCTGTTCCCCCACCTCCCCAAAAACCAAAAAACCATGATTTTTGAAGATCTGATTTCTCATTGCGGAGATAGCCCATGCTATATCTTGCATTTGTTTGTTAAAACTGCTTATAGCATGAAAAGTGCCCATTGCAGATAGAGCTCAAATTCGGAAAACAAACCCACATTCTTGTTCCCCCGCCTCCCCGAAGCCTAAAAAACCATTAGTTTTACAGATCTGATGTCTCTTTGCGGAGATAACCCATGTTATATCTTGCATTTGTTAGGAAAAACTGCTTATAGCATGAAAGGTGCCCATTGCAGATAGAGCTCAAATTCAAAAAACAAACACATATTCATGTTCCCCCGGCACCCCGTAGACCAGAAAACCATGACTTTTGCAGATCTGATGTCTCCTTGCGGAGATAGCCCATGTTATAACTTGCATTTGTTAGGAAAATCTGCTTATAGCATGAAAAGTGCCCATTGCAGATAGAGCTCAAATTCGAAAAACAAACACATATTATTTTCCTCCGCCTCCCCAAAAACCAAAAAACCATGATTTTTGAAGATCTGATGTCTCTTTCCGGAGATAGCCCAGCATTTGTTAGGAAAAATTGGTTAAAGCATGAAAAGTGCCCATTGCAGAAAGAGCTCAAATTCGAAAAACAAACACATATTCATGTTCCCCAGCCTCCCCGAAGACCACAAAACCATGGGTTTTGCAGATCTGATGTCTCCTTGCGGAGATAGCCCATGCTATATCCTGCATTTGTTAGGAAAAACTGCTTTATAGCATGAAAAGTTCCCATTGCAGATAGAGCTCAATTTCGCAAAACAAACACATATTCCTGTTCCCCCGCCTCCCCAAAGACCAAAATGCATGAGTTTTGAAGATCTGATGTCTCCTTGCGGAGATAGCCCATGCTATATCTTGCATTGTTAGGAAAAACTGCTTATAGCATGAAAAGTGCCCATTGCAGATAGAGCTCAAATTCGAAAAACAAACATATATTTCTGTTCCCCCACCTCCCCAAAGACGGAAAAACCATGATTTATGAAGATCTGATGTCTCCTTGCGGAGATATCCCATGTTATATCTAGCATTTGTTAGGAAAAACTGCTTTTAGCATGAAAAGTGCCCATTGCAGAAAGAGCTCAAATTCAAAAAACAAACACATATTCATGTTCCCCAGCCTCCCCGAAGACCACAAAACCATGGGTTTTGCAGATCTGATGTCTCCTTGCGGAGATAGCCCATGCTATATCCTGCATTTGTTAGGAAAAACTGCTTATAGCATGAAAAGTGCCCATTGCGGATAGAGCTCAAATTCGAAAAACAAACACATATTCCTGTTCCCCCGCCTCCCCAAAGACCAAAATGCATGAGTTTTGAAGATCTGATGTCTCCTTGCGGAGATAGCCCATGTTATATCTTGCATTTGTTAGGAAAAACTGCTTATAGCATGAAAAGTGCCCATTGCGGACAGAGCTCAAATTCGAAAAACAAACATATATTTCTGTTCCCCCACCTCCCCAAAGACGGAAAAACCATGATTTTTGAAGATCTGATGTCTCCTTGTGGAGATAGCCCATGTTATATCTAGCATTTGTTAGGAAAAACTGCTTATAGCATGAAAAGTGCCCATTGCAGAAAGAGCTCAAATTCAAAAAACAAACACATATTCATGTTTCCCCGCCTCCCCGAAGACCAAAAAACCATGGGTTTTGCAGATCTGATGTATCCTTGCGGAGATAGCCCATGCTATATCCTGCATTTGTTAGGAAAAACTGCTTATAGCATGAAAAGTGCCCATTGCGGATAGAGCTCAAATTCGAAAAACAAACATATATTCCTGTTCCCCTGCCTCCCCAAGGACAAAAAAACCCATGATTTTTGAAGATCTGATGTCTCCTTGCGGAGATAGCCCATGCTATATCCTGCATTTGTTAGGAAAAACTGCTTTATAGCATGAAAAGTGCCCATTGCAGATAGAGCTCAATTTCGCAAAACAAACACATATTCCTGTTTCCCCACCTCCCCAAAAACCAAAAAACCATGATTTTTGAAGATCTGATTTCTCATTGCGGAGATAGCCCATGCTATATCTTGCATTTGTTTGTTAAAACTGCTTATAGCATGAAAAGTGCCCATTGCAGATAGAGCTCAAATTCGGAAAACAAACCCACATTCTTGTTCCCCCGCCTCCCCGAAGCCTAAAAAACCATTAGTTTTACAGATCTGATGTCTCTTTGCGGAGATAACCCATGTTATATCTTGCATTTGTTAGGAAAAACTGCTTATAGCATGAAAGGTGCCCATTGCAGATAGAGCTCAAATTCAAAAAACAAACACATATTCATGTTCCCCCGGCACCCCGTAGACCAGAAAACCATGACTTTTGCAGATCTGATGTCTCCTTGCGGAGATAGCCCATGTTATAACTTGCATTTGTTAGGAAAATCTGCTTATAGCATGAAAAGTGCCCATTGCAGATAGAGCTCAAATTCGAAAAACAAACACATATTATTTTCCTCCGCCTCCCCAAAAACCAAAAAACCATGATTTTTGAACATCTGATGTCTCTTTCCGGAGATAGCCCAGCATTTGTTAGGAAAAATTGGTTAAAGCATGAAAAGTGCCCATTGCAGAAAGAGCTCAAATTCGAAAAACAAACACATATTCATGTTCCCCAGCCTCCCCGAAGACCACAAAACCATGGGTTTTGCAGATCTGATGTCTCCTTGCGGAGATAGCCCATGCTATATCCTGCATTTGTTAGGAAAAACTGCTTTATAGCATGAAAAGTTCCCATTGCAGATAGAGCTCAAGTTCGCAAAACAAACACATATTCCTGTTCCCCCGCCTCCCCAAAGACCAAAATGCATGAGTTTTGAAGATCTGATGTCTCCTTGCGGAGATAGCCCATGCTATATCTTGCATTGTTAGGAAAAACTGCTTATAGCATGAAAAGTGCCCATTGCAGATAGAGCTCAAATTCGAAAAACAAACATATATTTCTGTTCCCCCACCTCCCCAAAGATGGAAAAACCATGATTTTTGAAGATCTGATGTCTCCTTGCGGAGATATCCCATGTTATATCTAGCATTTGTTAGGAAAAACTGCTTATAGCATGAAAAGTGCCCATTGCAGAAAGAGCTCAAATTCAAAAAACAAACACATATTCATGTTCCCGAGCCTCCCCGAAGACCACAAAACCATGGGTTTTGCAGATCTGATGTCTCCTTGCGGAGATAGCCCATGCTATATCCTGCATTTGTTAGGAAAAACTGCTTATAGCATGAAAAGTGCCCATTGCGGATAGAGCTCAAATTCGAAAAACGAACACATATTCCTGTTCCCCTGCCTCCCCAAGGACAAAAAAACCATGATTTTTGAAGATCTGATGTCTCCTTGCGGAGATAGCCCATGTTATATCCAGCATTTGTTAGGAAAAATTGTTTATAGCATGAAAAGTGCCCATTGCAGAAAGAGCTCAAATTCGAAAAACAAACACATATTCATGTTCCCCAGCCTCCCCGAAGACCAAAAAACCATGGGTTTTGCAGATCTGATTTCTCCTTGCGGAGATAGCCCATGCTATATCCTGCATTTGTTAGGAAAAACTGCTTTATAGCATGAAAAGTGCCCATTGCAGATAGAGCTCAATTTCGCAAAACAAACACATATTCCTGTTCCCCGCCTCCCCAAAGACCAAAAAACCATGATTTTTGAAGATCTGATGTCTCTTTGCGGGGATAGCCCATGTTATATCTTGCATTTGTTAGGAAAATCTGCTTATAGCATGAAAAGTGCCCATTGCAGATAGAGCTCAAATTCGAAAAACAAACACATATTCATGTTCCCCCGCCTCCCCGAAGACCAAAAAAACCATGAGTTTTGCAGATCTGATGTCTCCTTGTGGATATAGCCCATGTTATATCTTGCATTTGTTAGGAAACTGCTTATAGCATAAAAAGTTCCCATTGCAGATAGAGCTAGAATTTGCAAAACAAACACATATTCATGTTCCCCCGCCTCCCCAAAGACCAAAAAACCATGACTTTTGCAGATCTGATGTTTCCTTGCGGAGATATCCCATGCTATATCTTGCATTTGTTAGGAAAAACTGCTTATAGCATGAAAAGTGCCCATTGCAGATAGAGCTCAAATTCGAAAAACAAACACATATTCCTGTTCCCCCAACTCCCCAAAGACCAAAAAACCATGATTTTTTGAAGATCTGATGTCTCCTTGCGGAGATAGCCCATGCTATATCTTGCATTTGTTAGGAAAAACTGCTTATAGTATGAAAGGTGCCCATTGCAGATAGAGCTCAAATTCGAAAAACAAACACGTATTCATGTTCCCCCGGCTCCCCGAAGACCAGAAAACCATGACTTTTGCAGATCTGATGTCTCCTTGCGGAGATAGAACATGTTATAACTTGCATTTGTTAGGAAAATCTGCTTATAGCATGAAAAGTGCCCATTGCAGATAGAGCTCAAATTCGAAAAACAAACACATATTCCTGTTCCCCCGCCTCCCCAAAGACCAAAAAACCATGATTTTTGAAGATCTGATGTCTCCTTGCGGAGATGGCCCATGCTATATCTTGCATTTGTTTGTTAAAACTGCTTATAGCATGAAAAGTGCCCATTGCAGATAGAGCTCAAATTCGAAAAACAAACACATATTCTTGTTCTCCCGCCTCCCCGAAGCCTAAAAAACCATTAGTTTTACAGTTCTGATGTCTCTTTGCGGAGATAGCCCATGTTATATCTTGCATTTGTTAGGAAAAACTGCTTATAGCATGAAAGGTGCCCATTGCAGATGGAGCTCAAATTCGAAAAACAAACACATATTCATGTTCCCCCGGCTCCCCGTAGACCAGAAAACCATGACCTTTGCAGATCTGATGTCTCCTTGCGGAGATATCCCATGTTATAACTTGCATTTGTTAGGAAAATCTGCTTATAGCATGAAAAGTGCCCATTGCAGATAGAGCTCAAATTCGAAAAACAAACACATATTATTTTCCTCCGCCTCCCCAAAAACCAAAAAACCATGATTTTTGAAGATCTGATGTCTGTTTGCGGATTTAGCCCATGTTATATCCAGCATTTGTTAGGAAAAACTGCTTTATAGCATGAAAAGTTCCCATTGCAGATAGAGCTCAATTTCGCAAAACAAACACATATTCCTGTTGCCCCGCCTCCCCAAAGACCAAAATGCATGAGTTTTGAAGATCTGATGTCTCCTTGCGGAGATAGCCCATGCTATATCTTGCATTGTTAGGAAAAACTGCTTATAGCATGAAAAGTGCCCATTGCAGATAGAGCTCAAATTCGAAAAACAAACATATATTTCTGTTCCCCCACCTCCCCAAAGACGGAAAAACCATGATTTTTGAAGATCTGATGTCTCCTTGCGGAGATATCCCATGTTATATCTAGCATTTGTTAGGAAAAACTGCTTATAGCATGAAAAGTGCCCATTGCAGAAAGAGCTCAAATTCAAAAAACAAACACATATTCATGTTCCCCAGCCTCCCCGAAGACCACAAAACCATGGGTTTTGCAGATCTGATGTCTCCTTGCGGAGATAGCCCATGCTATATCCTGCATTTGTTAGGAAAAACTGCTTATAGCATGAAAAGTGCCCATTGCGGATAGAGCTCAAATTCGAAAAACAAACACATATTCCTGTTCCCCCGCCTCCCCAAAGACCAAAATGCATGAGTTTTGAAGATCTGATGTCTCCTTGCGGAGATAGCCCATGTTATATCTTGCATTTGTTAGGAAAAACTGCTTATAGCATGAAAAGTGCCCATTGCGGACAGAGCTCAAATTTGAAAAACAAACATATATTTCTGTTCCCCCACCTCCCCAAAGACGGAAAAACCATGATTTTTGAAGATCTGATGTCTCCTTGTGGAGATAGCCCATGTTATATCTAGCATTTGTTAGGAAAAACTGCTTATAGCATGAAAAGTGCCCATTGCAGAAAGAGCTCAAATTCAAAAAACAAACACATATTCATGTTTCCCCGCCTCCCCGAAGACCAAAAAACCATGGGTTTTGCAGATCTGATGTCTCCTTGCGGAGATAGCCCATGCTATATCCTGCATTTGTTAGGAAAAACTGCTTATAGCATGAAAAGTGCCCATTGCGGATAGAGCTCAAATTCGAAAAACAAACACATATTCCTGTTCCCCTGCCTCCCCAAGGACAAAAAAACCATGATTTTTGAAGATCTGATGTCTCCTTGCGGAGATAGCCCATGCTATATCCTGCATTTGTTAGGAAAAACTGCTTTATAGCATGAAAAGTGCCCATTGCAGATAGAGCTCAATTTCGCAAAACAAACACATATTCCTGTTCCCCCACCTCCCCAAAAACCCAAAAACCATGATTTTTGAAGATCTGATGTCTCATTGCGGAGATAGCCCATGCTATATCTTGCATTTGTTTGTTAAAACTGCTTATAGCATGAAAAGTGCCCATTGCAGATAGAGCTCAAATTCGGAAAACAAACCCACATTCTTGTTCCCCCGCCTCCCCGAAGCCTAAAAAACCATTAGTTTTACAGATCTGATGTCTCTTTGCGGAGATAACCCATGTTATATCTTGCATTTGTTAGGAAAAACTGCTTATAGCATGAAAGGTGCCCATTGCAGATAGAGCTCAAATTCAAAAAACAAACACATATTCATGTTCCCCCGGAACCCCGTAGACCAGAAAACCATGACTTTTGCAGATCTGATGTCTCCTTGCGGAGATAGCCCATGTTATAACTTGCATTTGTTAGGAAAATCTGCTTATAGCATGAAAAGTGCCCATTGCAGATAGAGCTCAAATTCGAAAAACAAACACATATTATTTTCCTCCGCCTCCCCAAAAACCAAAAAACCATGATTTTTGAAGATCTGATGTCTCTTTGCGGAGATAGCCCAGCATTTGTTAGGAAAAATTGTTTAAAGCATGAAAAGTGCCCATTGCAGAAAGAGCTCAAATTCGAAAAACAAACACATATTCATGTTCCCCAGCCTCCCCGAAGACCACAAAACCATGGGTTTTGCAGATCTGATGTCTCCTTGCGGAGATAGCCCATGCTATATCCTGCATTTGTTAGGAAAAACTGTTTTATAGCATGAAAAGTTCCCATTGCAGATAGAGCTCAATTTCGCAAAACAAACACATATTCCTGTTCCCCCGCCTCCCCAAAGACCAAATTGCATGAGTTTTGAAGATCTGATGTCTCCTTGCGGAGATAGCCCATGCTATATCTTGCATTGTTAGGAAAAACTGCTTATAGCATGAAAAGTGCCCATTGCAGATAGAGCTCAAATTCGAAAAACAAACATATATTTCTGTTCCCCCACCTCCCCAAAGACGGAAAAACCATGATTTTTGAAGATCTGATGTCTCCTTGCGGAGATATCCCATGTTATATCTAGCATTTGTTAGGAAAAACTGCTTATAGCATGAAAAGTGCCCATTGCAGAAAGAGCTCAAATTCAAAAAACAAACACATATTCATGTTCCCCAGCCTCCCCGAAGACCACAAAACCATGGGTTTTGCAGATCTGATGTCTCCTTGCGGAGATAGCCCATGCTATATCCTGCATTTGTTAGGAAAAACTGCTTATAGCATGAAAAGTGCCCATTGCGGATAGAGCTCAAATTCGAAAAACGAACACATATTCCTGTTCCCCTGCCTCCCCAAGGACAAAAAAACCATGATTTTTGAAGATCTGATGTCTCCTTGCGGAGATAGCCCATGTTATATCCAGCATTTGTTAGGAAAAATTGTTTATAGCATGAAAAGTGCCCATTGCAGAAAGAGCTCAAATTCGAAAAACAAACACATATTCATGTTCCCCAGCCTCCCCGAAGACCAAAAAACCATGGGTTTTGCAGATCTGATGTCTCCTTGCGGAGATAGCCCATGCTATATCCTGCATTTGTTAGGAAAAACTGCTTTATAGAATGAAAAGTGCCCATTGCAGATAGAGCTCAATGTCGCAAAACAAACACATATTCCTGTTCCCCGCCTCCCCAAAGACCAAAAAACCATGATTTTTGAAGATCTGATGTCTCTTTGCGGAGATAGCCCATGTTATATCTTGCATTTGTTAGGAAAATCTGCTTATAGCATGAAAAGTGCCCATTGCAGATAGAGCTCAAATTCGAAAAACAAACACATATTCCTGTTCCCCCGCCTCCCCGAAGACCAAAAAACCATGAGTTTTGCAGATCTGATGTCTCCTTGTGGATATAGCCCATGTTATATCTTGCATTTGTTAGGAAACTGCTTATAGCATAAAAAGTTCCCATTGCAGATAGAGCTAGAATTTGCAAAACAAACACATATTCATGTTCCCCCGCCTCCCCAAAGACCAAAAAACCATGACTTTTGAAGATCTGATGTCTCCTTGCGGAGATGGCCCATGCTATATCTTGCATTTGTTTGTTAAAACTGCTTATAGCATGAAAAGTGCCCATTGCAGATAGAGCTCAAATTCGAAAAACAAACACATATTCTTGTTCCCCTGCCTCCCCAAGGACAAAAAAACCATGATTTTTGAAGATCTGATGTCTCCTTGCGGAGATAGCCCATGCTATATCCTGCATTTGTTAGGAAAAACTGCTTTATAGCATGAAAAGTGCCCATTGCAGATAGAGCTCAATTTCGCAAAACAAACACATATTCCTGTTCCCCCACCTCCCCAAAAACCCAAAAACCATGATTTTTGAAGATCTGATGTCTCATTGCGGAGATAGCCCATGCTATATCTTGCATTTGTTTGTTAAAACTGCTTATAGCATGAAAAGTGCCCATTGCAGATAGAGCTCAAATTCGGAAAACAAACCCACATTCTTGTTCCCCCGCCTCCCCGAAGCCTAAAAAACCATTAGTTTTACAGATCTGATGTCTCTTTGCGGAGATAACCCATGTTATATCTTGCATTTGTTAGGAAAAACTGCTTATAGCATGAAAGGTGCCCATTGCAGATAGAGCTCAAATTCAAAAAACAAACACATATTCATGTTCCCCCGGAACCCCGTAGACCAGAAAACCATGACTTTTGCAGATCTGATGTCTCCTTGCGGAGATAGCCCATGTTATAACTTGCATTTGTTAGGAAAATCTGCTTATAGCATGAAAAGTGCCCATTGCAGATAGAGCTCAAATTCGAAAAACAAACACATATTATTTTCCTCCGCCTCCCCAAAAACCAAAAAACCATGATTTTTGAAGATCTGATGTCTCTTTGCGGAGATAGCCCAGCATTTGTTAGGAAAAATTGTTTAAAGCATGAAAAGTGCCCATTGCAGAAAGAGCTCAAATTCGAAAAACAAACACATATTCATGTTCCCCAGCCTCCCCGAAGACCACAAAACCATGGGTTTTGCAGATCTGATGTCTCCTTGCGGAGATAGCCCATGCTATATCCTGCATTTGTTAGGAAAAACTGTTTTATAGCATGAAAAGTTCCCATTGCAGATAGAGCTCAATTTCGCAAAACAAACACATATTCCTGTTCCCCCGCCTCCCCAAAGACCAAATTGCATGAGTTTTGAAGATCTGATGTCTCCTTGCGGAGATAGCCCATGCTATATCTTGCATTGTTAGGAAAAACTGCTTATAGCATGAAAAGTGCCCATTGCAGATAGAGCTCAAATTCGAAAAACAAACATATATTTCTGTTCCCCCACCTCCCCAAAGACGGAAAAACCATGATTTTTGAAGATCTGATGTCTCCTTGCGGAGATATCCCATGTTATATCTAGCATTTGTTAGGAAAAACTGCTTATAGCATGAAAAGTGCCCATTGCAGAAAGAGCTCAAATTCAAAAAACAAACACATATTCATGTTCCCCAGCCTCCCCGAAGACCACAAAACCATGGGTTTTGCAGATCTGATGTCTCCTTGCGGAGATAGCCCATGCTATATCCTGCATTTGTTAGGAAAAACTGCTTATAGCATGAAAAGTGCCCATTGCGGATAGAGCTCAAATTCGAAAAACGAACACATATTCCTGTTCCCCTGCCTCCCCAAGGACAAAAAAACCATGATTTTTGAAGATCTGATGTCTCCTTGCGGAGATAGCCCATGTTATATCCAGCATTTGTTAGGAAAAATTGTTTATAGCATGAAAAGTGCCCATTGCAGAAAGAGCTCAAATTCGAAAAACAAACACATATTCATGTTCCCCAGCCTCCCCGAAGACCAAAAAACCATGGGTTTTGCAGATCTGATGTCTCCTTGCGGAGATAGCCCATGCTATATCCTGCATTTGTTAGGAAAAACTGCTTTATAGAATGAAAAGTGCCCATTGCAGATAGAGCTCAATGTCGCAAAACAAACACATATTCCTGTTCCCCGCCTCCCCAAAGACCAAAAAACCATGATTTTTGAAGATCTGATGTCTCTTTGCGGAGATAGCCCATGTTATATCTTGCATTTGTTAGGAAAATCTGCTTATAGCATGAAAAGTGCCCATTGCAGATAGAGCTCAAATTCGAAAAACAAACACATATTCCTGTTCCCCCGCCTCCCCGAAGACCAAAAAACCATGAGTTTTGCAGATCTGATGTCTCCTTGTGGATATAGCCCATGTTATATCTTGCATTTGTTAGGAAACTGCTTATAGCATAAAAAGTTCCCATTGCAGATAGAGCTAGAATTTGCAAAACAAACACATATTCATGTTCCCCCGCCTCCCCAAAGACCAAAAAACCATGACTTTTGAAGATCTGATGTCTCCTTGCGGAGATGGCCCATGCTATATCTTGCATTTGTTTGTTAAAACTGCTTATAGCATGAAAAGTGCCCATTGCAGATAGAGCTCAAATTCGAAAAACAAACACATATTCTTGTTCCCCCGCCTCCCCGAAGCCTAAAAAACCATTAGTTTTACAGTTCTGATGTCTCTTTGCGGAGATAGCCCATGTTATATCTTGCATTTGTTAGGAAAAACTGCTTATAGCATGAAAGGTGCCCATTGCAGATGGAGCTCAAATTCGAAAAACAAACACATATTCATGTTCCCCCGGCTCCCCGTAGACCAGAAAACCATGACTTTTGCAGATCTGATCTCTCCTTGCGGAGATAGCCCATGTTATAACTTGCATTTGTTAGGAAAATCTGCTTATAGCATGAAAAGTGCCCATTGCAGATAGAGCTCAAATTCGAAAAACAAACACATATTATTTTCCTCCGCCTCCCCAAAAACCAAAAAACCATGATTTTTGAAGATCTGATGTCTCTTTGCGGAGATAGCCCATGTTATATCCAGCATTTGTTAGGAAAAATTGTTTATAGCATGAAAAGTGCCCATTGCAGAAAGAGCTCAAATTCGAAAAACAAACACATATTCATGTTCCCCAGCCTCCCCGAAGACCACAAAACCATGGGTTTTGCAGATCTGATGTCTCCTTGCGGAGATAGCCCATGCTATATCCTGCATTTGTTAGGAAAAACTGCTTTATAGCATGAAAAGTGCCCATTGCAGATAGAGCTCAATTTCGCAAAACAAACACATATTCCTGTTCCCCCGCCTCCCCAAAGACCAAAATGCATGAGTTGTGAAGATCTGATGTCTCCTTGCGGAGATAGCCCATGCTATATCTTGCATTGTTAGGAAAAACTGCTTATAGCATGAAAAGTGCCCATTGCAGATAGAGCTCAAATTCGAAAAACAAACATATATTTCTGTTCCCCCACCTCCCCAAAGACGGAAAAACCATGATTTTTGAAGATCTGATGTCTCCTTGCGGAGATATCCCATGTTATATCTAGGATTTGTTAGGAAAAACTGCTTATAGCATGAAAAGTGCCCATTGCAGAAAGAGCTCAAATTCAAAAAACAAACACATATTCATGTTCCCGAGCCTCCCCGAAGACCACAAAACCATGGGTTTTGCAGATCTGATGTCTCCTTGCGGAGATAGCCCATGCTATATCCTGCATTTGTTAGGAAAAACTGCTTATAGCATGAAAAGTGCCCATTGCGGATATGGCTCAAATTCGAAAAACGAACACATATTCCTGTTCCCCTGCCTCCCCAAGGACAAAAAAACCATGATTTTTAAAGATCTGATGTCTCCTTGCGGAGATAGCCCATGTTATATCCAGCATTTGTTAGGAAAAATTGTTTATAGCATGAAAAGTGCCCATTGCAGAAAGAGCTCAAATTCGAAAAACAAACACATATTCATGTTCCCCAGCCTCCCCGAAGACCACAAAACCATGGGTTTTGCAGATCTGATGTCTCCTTGCGGAGATAGCCCATGCTATATCCTGCATTTGTTAGGAAAAACTGCTTTATAGCATGAAAAGTGCCCATTGCAGATAGAGCTCAATTTCGCAAAGCAAACACATATTCCTGTTCCCCCGCCTCCCCAAAGACCAAAATGCATGAGTTGTGAAGATCTGATGTCTCCTTGCGGAGATAGCCCATGCTATATCTTGCATTGTTAGGAAAAACTGCTTATAGCATGAAAAGTGCCCATTGCAGATAGAGCTCAAATTCGAAAAACAAACATATATTTCTGTTCCCCCACCTCCCCAAAGACGGAAAAACCATGATTTTTGAAGATCTGATGTCTCCTTGCGGAGATATCCCATGTTATATCTAGGATTTGTTAGGAAAAACTGCTTATAGCATGAAAAGTGCCCATTGCAGAAAGAGCTCAAATTCAAAAAACAAACACATATTCATGTTCCCGAGCCTCCCCGAAGACCACAAAACCATGGGTTTTGCAGATCTGATGTCTCCTTGCGGAGATAGCCCATGCTATATCCTGCATTTGTTAGGAAAAACTGCTTATAGCATGAAAAGTGCCCATTGCGGATATGGCTCAAATTCGAAAAACGAACACATATTCCTGTTCCCCTGCCTCCCCAAGGACAAAAAAACCATGATTTTTAAAGATCTGATGTCTCCTTGCGGAGATAGCCCATGTTATATCCAGCATTTGTTAGGAAAAATTGTTTATAGCATGAAAAGTGCCCATTGCAGAAAGAGCTCAAATTCGAAAAACAAACACATATTCATGTTCCCCAGCCTTCCCGAAGACCAAAAAACCATGGGTTTTGCAGATCTGATGTCTCCTTGCGGAGATAGCCCATGCTATATCCTGCATTTGTTAGGAAAAACTGCTTTATAGCATGAAAAGTGCCCATTGCAGATAGAGCTCAATTTCGCAAAACAAACACATATTCCTGTTCCCCGCCTCCCCAAAGACCAAAAAACCATGATTTTTGAAGATCTGATGTCTCTTTGCGGAGATAGCCCATGTTATATCTTGCATTTGTTAGGAAAATCTGCTTATAGCATGAAAAGTGCCCATTGCGGATAGAGCTCAAATTCGAAAAACGAACACATATTCCTGTTCCCCTGCCTCCCCAAGGACAAAAAAACCATGATTTTTGAAGATCTGATGTCTCCTTGCGGAGATAGCCCATGTTATATCCAGCATTTGTTAGGAAAAATTGTTTATAGCATGAAAAGTGCCCATTGCAGAAAGAGCTCAAATTCGAAAAACAAACACATATTCATGTTCCCCAGCCTCCCCGAAGACCAAAAAACCATGGGTTTTGCAGATCTGATGTCTCCTTGCGGAGATAGCCCATGCTATATCCTGCATTTGTTAGGAAAAACTGCTTTATAGCATGAAAAGTGCCCATTGCAGATAGAGCTCAATTTCGCAAAACAAACACATATTCCTGTTCCCCGCCTCCCCAAAGACCAAAAAACCATGATTTTTGAAGATCTGATGTCTCTTTGCGGAGATAGCCCATGTTATATCTTGCATTTGTTAGGAAAATCTGCTTATAGCATGAAATGTGCCCATTGCAGATAGAGCTCAAATTCGAAAAACAAACACATATTCCTGTTCCCCCGCCTCCCCGAAGACCAAAAAACCATGAGTTTTGCAGATCTGATGTCTCCTTGTGGATATAGCCCATGTTATATCTTGCATTTGTTAGGAAACTGCTTATAGCATAAAAAGTTCCCATTGCAGATAGAGCTAGAATTTGCAAAACAAACACATATTCATGTTCCCCCGCCTCCCCAAAGACCAAAAAACCATGACTTTTGCAGATCTGATGTTTCCTTGCGGAGATAGCCCATGCTATATCTTGCATTTGTTAGGAAAAACTGCTTATAGCATGAAAAGTGCCCATTGCAGATAGAGCTCAAATTCGAAAAACAAACACATATTCCTGTTCCCCCAACTCCCCAAAGACCAAAAAACCATGATTTTTTGAAGATCTGATGTCTCCTTGCGGAGATAGCCCATGCTATATCTTGCATTTGTTAGGAAAAACTGGTTATAGCATGAAAGGTGCCCATTGCAGATAGAGCTCAAATTCGAAAAACAAACACGTATTCATGTTCCCCCGGCTCCCCGAAGACCAGAAAACCATGACTTTTGCAGATCTGATGTCTCCTTGCGGAGATAGCCCATGTTATAACTTGCATTTGTTAGGAAAATCTGCTTATAGCATGAAAAGTGCCCATTGCAGATAGAGCTCAAATTCGAAAAACAAACACATATTCCTGTTCCCCCGCCTCCCCAAAGACCAAAAAACCATGACTTTTGCAGATCTGATGTCACCTTGCGGAGATAGCCCATGTTATATCCAGCATTTGTTAGGAAAAATTGTTTATAGCATGAAAAGTGCCCATTGCAGAAAGAGCTCAAATTCGAAAAACAAACACATATTCATGTTCCCCAGCCTCCCCGAAGACCACAAAACCATGGGTTTTGCAGATCTGATGTCTCCTTGCGGAGATAGCCCATGCTATATCCTGCATTTGTTAGGAAAAACTGCTTTATAGCATGAAAAGTTCCCATTGCAGATAGAGCTCAATTTCGCAAAACAAACACATATTCCTGTTCCCCCGCCTCCCCAAAGACCAAAATGCATGAGTTGTGAAGATCTGATGTCTCCTTGCGGAGATAGCCCATGCTATATCTTGCATTGTTAGGAAAAACTGCTTATAGCATGAAAAGTGCCCATTGCAGATAGAGCTCAAATTCGAAAAACAAACATATATTTCTGTTCCCCCACCTCCCCAAAGACGGAAAAACCATGATTTTTGAAGATCTGATGTCTCCTTGCGGAGATATCCCATGTTATATCTAGCATTTGTTAGGAAAAACTGCTTATAGCATGAAAAGTGCCCATTGCAGAAAGAGCTCAAATTCAAAAAACAAACACATATTCATGTTTCCCCGCCTCCCCGAAGACCAAAAAACCATGGGTTTTGCAGATCTGATGTCTCCTTGCGGAGATAGCCCATGCTATATCCTGCATTTGTTAGGAAAAACTGCTTATAGCATGAAAAGTGCCCATTGCGGATAGAGCTCAAATTCGAAAAACAAACACATATTCCTGTTCCCCTGCCTCCCCAAGGACAAAAAAACCATGATTTTTGAAGATCTGATGTCTCCTTGCGGAGATAGCCCATGTTATATCCAGCATTTGTTAGGAAAAATTGTTTATAGCATGAAAAGTGCCCATTGCAGAAAGAGCTCAAATTCGAAAAACAAACACATATTCATGTTCCCCAGCCTCCCCGAAGACCACAAAACCATGGGTTTTGCAGATCTGATGTCTCCTTGCGGAGATAGCCCATGCTATATCCTGCATTTGTTAGGAAAAACTGCTTTATAGCATGAAGAGTGCCCATTGCAGATAGAGCTCAATTTCGCAAAACAAACACATATTCCTGTTCCCCGCCTCCCCAAAGACCAAAAAACCATGATTTTTGAAGGTCTGATGTCTCCTTGCGGAGATAGCCCATGTTATATCTTGCATTTGTTAGGAAAATCTGCTTATAGCATGAAAAGTGCCCATTGCAGATAGAGCTCAAATTCGAAAAACAAACACATATTCCTGTTCCCCCGCCTCCCCGAAGACCGAAAAACCATGAGTTTTGCAGATCTGATGTCTCCTTGTGGATATAGCCCATGCTATATCTTGCATTTGTTAGGAAAAACTGCTTATAGCATGAAAAGTGCCCACTGCAGATAGAGCTCAAATTCGAAAAACAAACAATATTCTTGTTCCCCCGCCTCCCCGAAGCCTAAAAAACCATGACTTTTGCAGATCTGATGTCTCTTTGCAGAGATAGCCCATGTTATATCTTGCATTTGTTAGGAAAAACTGCTTATAGCATAAAAGGTGCCCATTGCAGATAGAGCTCAAATTCGAAAAACAAACACGTATTCATGTTCCCCCGGCTCCCCGAAGACCAGAAAACCATGACTTTTGCAGATCTGATGTCTCCTTGTGGAGATTGCACATGTTATAACTTGCATTTGTTAGGAAAATCTGCTTATAGCATGAAAAGTGCCCATTGCAGATAGAGCTCAAATTCGAAAAACAAACACATATTCCTGTTCCCCCAACTCCCCAAAGACCAAAAAACTATGATTTTTTGAACATCTGATGTCTCCTTGCGGAGATAGCCCATGCTATATCTTGCATTTGTTAGGAAAAACTGCTTATAGCATGAAAAGTGCCCATTGCAGATAGAGCTCAAATTCGAAAAACAAACAATATTCTTGTTCCCCCGCCTCCCCGAAGCCTAAAAAACCATGACTTTTGCAGATCTGATGTCTCTTTGCAGAGATAGCCCATGTTATATCTTGCATTTGTTAAGAAAAACTGCTTATAGCATGAAAGGTGCCCATTGCAGATAGAGCTCAAATTCGAAAAACAAACACGTATTCATGTTCCCCCGGCTCCCCGAAGACCAGAAAACCATGACTTTTGCAGATCTGATGTCTCCTTGCGGAGATTGCCCATGTTATAACTTGCATTTGTTAGGAAAATCTGCTTATAGCATGAAAAGTGCCCATTGCAGATAGAGCTCAAATTCGAAAAACAAACACATATTCCTGTTCCCACAACTCCCCAAAACCCAAAAAACCATGATTTTTGAAGAACTGATGTTTCTTTGCGGAGATAGCCCATGTTATATCCAGCATTTGTTAGGAAAAATTGTTTATAGCATGAAAAGTGCCCATTGCAGAAAGAGCTCAAATTTGAAAAACAAACATATATTCATGTTCCCCAGCCTCCCCGAAGACCACAAAACCATGGGTTTTGCAGATCTGATGTCTCCTTGCGGAGATAGCCCATGCAATATCCTGCATTTGTTAGGAAAAACTGCTTTATAGCATGAAAAGTTCCCATTGCAGATAGAGCTCAATTTCGCAAAACAAACACATATTCCTGTTCCCCCGCCTCCCCAAAGACAAAAATACATGAGTTGTGAAGATCTGATGTCTCCTTGCGGAGATAGCCCATGCTATATCTTGCATTGTTAGGAAATACTGCTTATAGCATGAAAAGTGCCCATTGCAGATAGAGCTCAAATTCAAAAAACAAACATATATTTCTGTTCCCCCACCTCCCCAAAGACGGAAAAACCATGATTTTTGAAGATCTGATGTCTCCTTGCGGAGATATCCCATGTTATATCTAGCATTTGTTAGGAAAAACTGCTTATAGCATGAAAAGTGCCCATTGCAGAAAGAGCTCAAATTCAAAAAACAAACACATATTCATGTTTCCCCGCCTCCCCGAAGACCAAAAAACCATGGGTTTTGCAGATCTGATGTCTCCTTGCGGAGATAGCCCATGCTATATCCTGCATTTGTTAGGAAAAACTGCTTATATCATGAAAAGTGCCCATTGCGGATAGAGCTCAAATTCGAAAAACAAACACATATTCCTGTTCCCCTGCCTCCCCAAGGACAAAAAAACCATGATTTTTGAAGATCTGATGTCTCCTTGCGGAGATAGCCCATGTTATATCCAGCATTTGTTAGGAAAAATTGTTTATAGCATGAAAAGTGCCCATTGCAGAAAGAGCTCAAATTCGAAAAACAAACAGATATTCATGTTCCCCCGCCACCCCACAGACCAAAAAACCATGATTTTTGAAGATCTGATGTCTCCTTGCGGAGATAGCCCATGCTACATCTTGCATTGTTAGGAAAAACTGCTTATAGCATGAAAAGTGCCCTTTGCGGATAGAGCTCAAATACGAAAAAAAAACACATATTCCTGTTCCCCCGCATCACCAAAAACCAAAAAACCATGATTTTTGAAGATCTGATGTCTCCTTGCGGAGATAGCCCTTGCTATATCTTGCATTTGTTAGGAAAAACTGCTTATAGCATGAAAAGTGCCCATTGCGGATAGAGCTCAAATTCGAAAAATAAACACATATTCCTGTTCCCCCACCTCCCCAAAAACCAAAAAAAACATGTTTTTTTGAAGATCTGATGTCTCATTGCGGAGATAGCCCGTGCTATATCTTGCATTTGTTTGTTAAAACTGCTTATAGCATGAAAAGTGCCCATTGCAGATAGAGCTCAAATTCGAAAAACAAACACATATTCCTGTTCCCCCGCCTCCCCAAAGACCAAAAAACCATGATTTTTGAAGATCTGATGTCTCCTTTCGGACATGGGCCATGCTATATCTTACATTTGTTTGTTAAAACTGCTTATAGCATGAAAAGTGCCCATTGCAGATAGAGCTCAAATTCGAAAAACAAACACATATTCTTGTTCCCCCGCCTCCCCGAAGCCTAAAAAACCATTAGTTTTACAGATCTGATGTCTCTTTGCGGAGATAGCCCATGTTATATCTTGCATTTGTTAGGAAAAACTGCTTATAGCATGAAAGGTGCCCATTTCAGATAGAGCTCAAATCCGAAAAACAAACACATATTCATGATCCCCCGGCTCTGCGAAGACCAGATAACCATGACTTTTGCAGATCTGATGTCTCCTTGCGGAGATAGCCCATGTTATAACTTGCATTTGTTAGGAAAATCTGCTTATAGCATGAAAAGTACCCATTGCAGATAGAGCTGAGATTCGAAAAACAAACACATATTCATGTTCCCCCTGCTCCCCGACGACCAAAAAACCATGACGTTTGCAGATCTGATGTCTCCTTGCGGAGATAGCCCATTTTATATCTTGCATTTGTTAGGAAAATCTGCTTATAGCATGAAAAGTGCCCATTGCAGATAGAGCTCAAATTCGAAAAACAAACAGATATTCATGTTCCCCCGCCACCCCAAAGACCAAAAAACCATTATTTTTGAAGATCTGATGTCTCCTTGCGGAGATAGCCCATGCTACATCTTGCATTGTTAGGAAAAACTGCTTATAGCATGAAAAGTGCCCTTTGCGGATAGAGCTCAAATACGAAAAAAAAACACATATTCCTGTTCCCCCGTATCACCAAAAACCAAAAAACCATGATTTTTGAAGATCTGATGTCTCCTTGCGGAGATAGCCCTTGCTATATCTTGCATTTGTTAGGAAAAACTGCTTATAGCATGAAAAGTGCCCATTGCGGATAGAGCTCAAATTCGAAAAATAAACACATATTCCTGTTCCCCCACCTCCCCAAAAACCAAAAAAACATGTTTTTTTGAAGATCTGATGTCTCATTGTGGAGATAGCCCATGCTATATCTTGCATTTGTTTGTTAAAACTGCTTATAGCATGAAAAGTGCCCATTGCAGATAGAGCTCAAATTCGAAAAACAAACACATATTCTTGTTCCCCCGCCTCCCCGAAGCCTAAAAAACCATTAGTTTTACAGATCTGATGTCTCTTTGCGGAGATAGCCCATGTTATATCTTGCATTTGTTAGGAAAAACTGCTTATAGCATGAAAGGTGCCCATTGCAGATAGAGCTCAAATTCGAAAAACAAACACATATTCATGTTCCCCCGGCTCCCCGAAGACCAGATAACCATGACTTTTGCAGATCTGATGTCTCCTTGCGGAGATAGCCCATGTTATAACTTGCATTTGTTAGGAAAATCTGCTTATAGCATGAAAAGTACCCATTGCAGATAGAGCTGAGATTCGAAAAACAAACACATATTCATGTTCCCCCTGCTCCCCGAAGACCAAAAAACCATGACTTTTGCAGATCTGATGTCTCCTTGCGGAGATAGCCCATGTTATATCTTGCATTTGTTAGGAAAATCTGCTTATAGCATGAAAAGTGCCCATTGCGGATAGAGCTCAAATTCGAAAAATAAACACATATTCCTGTTCCACCACCTCCCCAAAAACCAAAAAACCATGTTTTTTTGAAGATCTGATGTCTCATTGCGGAGATGGCCCATGCTATATCTTGCATTTGTTTGTTAAAACTGATTATAGCATGAAAAGTGCCCATTGCAGATAGAGCTCAAATTCGAAAAACAAACACATATTCATGTTTGCCCTGCTCCCCGATGACCAAAAAACCATGGGTTTTGCAGATCTGATGTCTCCTTGCAGAGATAGCCCATGCTATATCCTGCATTTGTTAGGAAAAACTGCTTATAGCATGAAAAGTGCCCATTGCGGATAGAGCTCAAATTCGAAAAACAAACACATATTCCTGTTCCCCTGCCTCCCCAAGGATGAAAAAACCATGATTTTTGAAGATCTGATGTCTCCTTGCGGAGATAGCCCATGTTATATCCAGCATTTGTTAGGAAAAACTGTTTATAGCATGAAAAGTGCCCATTGCAGAAAGAGCTCAAATTCGAAAAACAAACACATATTCATGTTCCCCAGCCTCCCCGAAGACCACAAAACCATGGGTTTTGCGGATCTGATGTCTCCTTGCGGAGATAGCCCATGCTATATCCTGCATTTGTTAGGAAAAACTGCTTTATAGCATGAAAAGTGCCCATTGCAGATAGAGCTCAATTTCGCAAAACAAACACATATTCCTGTTCCCCGCCTCCCCAAAGACCAAAAAACCATGATTTTTGAAGATCTGATGTCTCCTTGCGGAGATAGCCCATGTTATATCTTGCATTTGTTAGGAAAATCTGCGTATAGCATGAAAAGTGCCCATTGCAGATAGAGCTCAAATTCGAAAAATAAACACATATTCTTTTTCCCCCGCCTCCCCAAAGACCAAAAAACCATGATTTTTGAAGATCTGATGTCTCCTTGCGGATATAGCCCATGCTATATCTTGCATTGTTAGGAAAAACTGCTTATAGCATGAAAAGTGCCCTTTGCGGATAGAGCTCAAATACGAAAAAAAACACATATTCCTGTTCCCCCGCATCACCAAAAACCAAAAAACCATGATTTTTGAAGTTCTGATGTCTCCTTGCGGAGATAGCCCTTGCTATATCTTGCATTTGTTAGGAAAAACTGCTTATAGCATGAAAAGTGCCCATTGCGGATAGAGCTCAAATTCGAAAAATAAACACATATTCCTGTTCCCCCACCTCCCAAAAAACCAAAAAAACATGTTTTTTGAAGATCTCATGTCTCATTGCGGAGATAGCCCATGCTATATCTTGCATTTGTTTGTTAAAACTGCTTATAGCATGAAAAGTGCCCATTGCAGATAGAGCTCAAATTCGAAAAACAAACAGATATTCATGTTCCCCTGCCACCCCGAAGACCAAAAAACCATGACTTTTGCAGATCTGATGTCTCTTTCCGGAGATAGCCCATATAATTTCTTGCATTTGTTAGGAAAAACTAGTTGTAGCATGAAAACTGCCCATTGCAGATAGAGCTCAAATTCGAAAAACAAACACATATTCATGTTCCCCCGCCTCCCCAAAGACCAAAAAACAATGACTTTTGCAGATCTGATGTCTCCTTGCGGAGATAGCCCATGTTATATCTTGCATTTGTTAGGAAAATCTGCTTATAGCATGAAAAGTGCCCATTGCAGATAGAGCTCAAATTCGAAAAACAAACACATATTCTTTTTCCCCCGCCTCCCCAAAGACCAAAAAACCATGATTTTTGAAGATCTGATGTCTCCTTGCGGAGATAGCCCATGCTATATCTTGCATTGTTAGGAAAAACTGCTTATTAGCATGAAAAGTGCCCATTGCGGATAGAGCTCAAATTCGAAAAATAAACACATATTCCTGTTCCCCCACCTCCCCAAAAACCAAAAAACCATGATTTTTGAAGATCTGATGTCTCATTGCGGAGATAGCCCATGCTATATCTTGCATTTGTTAGGAAAAACTGCTTATAGCATGAAAGGTGCCCATTGCAGATAGAGCTCAAATTCGAAAAACAAACACGTATTCATGTTCCCCCGGCTCCCCGAAGACCAGAAAACCATGACTTTTGCAGATCTGATGTCTCCTTGCGGAGATTGCCCATGTTATAACTTGCATTTTTTAGGAAAATCTGCTTATAGCATGAAAAGTGCCCATTGCAGATAGAGCTCAAATTCGAAAAACAAACACATATTCCTGTTCCCCCAACTCCCCAAAGACCAAAAAAACATGATTTTTTGAAGATCTGATGTCTCCTTGCGGAGATAGCCCATGCTATATCTTGCATTTGTTAGGAAAAACTGCTTATAGCATGAAAAGTGCCCATTGCGGATAGAGCTCAAATTCGAAAAATAAACACATATTCCTGTTCCCCCACCTCCCCAAAAACCAAAAAACCATGATTTTTGAAGATCTGATGTCTCATTGCGGAGATAGCCCATGCTATATCTTGCATTTGTTTGTTAAAACTGCTTATAGCATGAAAAGTGCCCATTGCAGATAGAGCTCAAATTCGGAAAACAAACCCACATTCTTGTTCCTCCGCCTCCCCGAAGCCTAAAAAACCATTAGTTTTACAGATCTGATGTCTCTTTGCGGAGATAACCCATGTTATATCTTGCATTTGTTAGGAAAAACTGCTTATAGCATGAAAGGTGCCCATTGCAGATAGAGCTCAAATTCAAAAAACAAACACATATTCATGTTCCCCCGGCTCCCCGTAGACCAGAAAACCATGACTTTTGCAGATCTGATGTCACCTTGCGGAGATAGCCCATGTTATATCCAGCATTTGTTAGGAAAAATTGTTTATAGCATGAAAAGTGCCCATTGCAAAAAGAGCTCAAATTCGAAAAACAAACACATATTCATGTTCCCCAGCCTCCCCGAAGACCACAAAACCATGGGTTTTGCAGATCTGATGTCTCCTTGCGGAGATAGCCCATGCTATATCCTGCATTTGTTAGGAAATACTGCTTTATAGCATGAAAAGTTCCCATTGCAGATAGAGCTCAATTTCGCAAAACAAACACATATTCCTGTTCCCCCGCCTCCCCGAAGACCAAAATGCATGAGTTGTGAAGATCTGATGTCTCCTTGCGGAGATAGCCCATGCTATATCTTGCATTGTTAGGAAAAACTGCTTATAGCATGAAAAGTGCCCATTGCAGATAGAGCTCAAATTCGAAAAACAAACATATATTTCTGTTCCCCCACCTCCCCAAAGACGGAAAAACCATGATTTTTGAAGATCTGATGTCTCCTTGCGGAGATATCCCATGTTATATCTAGCATTTGTTAGGAAAAACTGCTTATAGCATGAAAAGTGCCCATTGCAGAAAGAGCTCAAATTCAAAAAACAAACACATATTCATGTTTCCCCGCCTCCCTGAAGACCAAAAAACCATGGGTTTTGCAGATCTGATATCTCCTTGCGGAGATAGCCCATGCTATATCCTGCATTTGTTAGGAAAAACTGCTTATAGCATGAAAAGTGCCCATTGCGGATAGAGCTCAAATTCGAAAAACAAACACATATTCCTGTTCCCCTGCCTCCCCAAGGACAAAAAAACCATGATTTTTGAAGATCTGATGTCTCCTTGCGGAGATAGCCCATGTTATATCCAGCATTTGTTAGGAAAAATTGTTTATAGCATGAAAAGTGCCCATTGCAGAAAGAGCTCAAATTCGAAAAACAAACACATATTCATGTTCCCCAGCCTCCCCGAAGACCACAAAACCATGGGTTTTGCAGATCTGATGTCTCCTTGCGGAGATAGCCCATGCTATATCCTGCATTTGTTAGGAAAAACTGCTTTATAGCATGAAGAGTGCCCATTGCAGATAGAGCTCAATTTCGCAAAACAAACACATATTCCTGTTCCCCGCCTCCCCAAAGACCAAAAAACCATGATTTTTGAAGGTCTGATGTCTCCTTGCGGAGATAGCCCATGTTATATCTTGCATTTGTTAGGAAAATCTGCTTATAGCATGAAAAGTGCCCATTGCAGATAGAGCTCAAATTCGAAAAACAAACACATATTCCTGTTCCCCCGCCTCCCCGAAGACCGAAAAACCATGAGTTTTGCAGATCTGATGTCTCCTTGTGGATATAGCCCATGTTATATCTTGCATTTGTTAGGAAACTGCTTATAGCATAAAAAGTTCCCATTGCAGATAGAGCTAGAATTTGCAAAACAAACACATATTCATGTTCCCCCGCCTCCCCAAGGACCAAAAAACCATGACTTTTGCAGATCTGATGTTTCCTTGCGGAGATAGCCCATGCTATATCTTGCATTTGTTAGGAAAAACTGCTTATAGCATAAAAGGTGCCCATTGCAGATAGAGCTCAAATTCGAAAAACAAACACGTATTCATGTTCCCCCGGCTCCCCGAAGACCAGAAAACCATGACATTTGCAGATCTGATGTCTCCTTGTGGAGATTGCACATGTTATAACTTGCATTTGTTAGGAAAATCTGCTTATAGCATGAAAAGTGCCCATTGCAGATAGAGCTCAAATTCGAAAAACAAACACATATTCCTGTTCCCCCAACTCCCCAAAGACCAAAAAACTATGATTTTTTGAACATCTGATGTCTCCTTGCGGAGATAGCCCATGCTATATCTTGCATTTGTTAGGAAAAACTGCTTATAGCATGAAAAGTGCCCACTGCAGATAGAGCTCAAATTCGAAAAACAAACAATATTCTTGTTCCCCCGCCTCCCCGAAGCCTAAAAAACCATGACTTTTGCAGATCTGATGTCTCTTTGCAGAGATAGCCCATGTTATATCTTGCATTTGTTAGGAAAAACTGCTTATAGCATAAAAGGTGCCCATTGCAGATAGAGCTCAAATTCGAAAAACAAACACGTATTCATGTTCCCCCGGCTCCCCGAAGACCAGAAAACCATGACATTTGCAGATCTGATGTCTCCTTGCGGAGATATCCCATGTTATAACTTGCATTTGTTAGGAAAATCTGCTTATAGCATGAAAAGTGCCCATTGCAGATAGAGCTCAAATTCGAAAAACAAACACATATTCCTGTTCCCCCAACTCCCCAAAGACCAAAAAACTATGATTTTTTGAACATCTGATGTCTCCTTGCGGAGATAGCCCATGCTATATCTTGCATTTGTTAGGAAAAACTGCTTATAGCATGAAAAGTGCCCATTGCAGATAGAGCTCAAATTCGAAAAACAAACAATATTCTTGTTCCCCCGCCTCCCCGAAGCCTAAAAAACCATGACTTTTGCAGATCTGATGTCTCTTTGCAGAGATAGCCCATGTTATATCTTGCATTTGTTAAGAAAAACTGCTTATAGCATGAAAGGTACCCATTGCAGATAGAGCTCAAATTCGAAAAACAAACACGTATTCATGTTCCCCCGGCTCCCCGAAGACCAGAAAACCATGACTTTTGAAGATCTGATCTCTCCTTGCGGAGATAGCCCATGCTATATCTTGCATTTGTTAGGAAAAACTGCTTATAGCATGAAAAGTGCCCATTGCGGATAGAGCTCAAATTCGAAAAATAAACACATATTCCTGTTCCCCCACCTCCCCAAAAACCAAAAAACCATGATTTTTGAAGATCTGATGTCTCATTGCGGAGATAGCCCATGCTATATCTTGCATTTGTTTGTTAAAACTGCTTATAGCATGAAAAGTGCCCATTGCAGATAGAGCTCAAATTCGGAAAACAAACCCACATTCTTGTTCCTCCGCCTCCCCGAAGCCTAAAAAACCATTAGTTTTACAGATCTGATGTCTCTTTGCGGAGATAACCCATGTTATATCTTGCATTTGTTAGGAAAAACTGCTTATAGCATGAAAGGTGCCCATTGCAGATAGAGCTCAAATTCAAAAAACAAACACATATTCATGTTCCCCCGGCTCCCCGTAGACCAGAAAACCATGACTTTTGCAGATCTGATGTCACCTTGCGGAGATAGCCCATGTTATATCCAGCATTTGTTAGGAAAAATTGTTTATAGCATGAAAAGTGCCCATTGCAGAAAGAGCTCAAATTCGAAAAACAAACACATATTCATGTTCCCCAGCCTCCCCGAAGACCACAAAACCATGGGTTTTGCAGATCTGATGTCTCCTTGCGGAGATAGCCCATGCTATATCCTGCATTTGTTAGGAAAAACTGCTTTATAGCATGAAAAGTTCCCATTGCAGATAGAGCTCAATTTCGCAAAAGAAACACATATTCCTGTTCCCCCGCCTCCCCGAAGACCAAAATGCATGAGTTGTGAAGATCTGATGTCTCCTTGCGGAGATAGCCCATGCTATATCTTGCATTGTTAGGAAAAACTGCTTATAGCATGAAAAGTGCCCATTGCAGATAGAGCTCAAATTCGAAAAACAAACATATATTTCTGTTCCCCCACCTCCCCAAAGACGGAAAAACCATGATTTTTGAAGATCTGATGTCTCCTTGCGGAGATATCCCATGTTATATCTAGCATTTGTTAGGAAAAACTGCTTATAGCATGAAAAGTGCCCATTGCAGAAAGAGCTCAAATTCAAAAAACAAACACATATTCATGTTTCCCCGCCTCCCTGAAGACCAAAAAACCATGGGTTTTGCAGATCTGATATCTCCTTGCGGAGATAGCCCATGCTATATCCTGCATTTGTTAGGAAAAACTGCTTATAGCATGAAAAGTGCCCATTGCGGATAGAGCTCAAATTCGAAAAACAAACACATATTCCTGTTCCCCTGCCTCCCCAAGGACAAAAAAACCATGATTTTTGAAGATCTGATGTCTCCTTGCGGAGATAGCCCATGTTATATCCAGCATTTGTTAGGAAAAATTGTTTATAGCATGAAAAGTGCCCATTGCAGAAAGAGCTCAAATTCGAAAAACAAACACATATTCATGTTCCCCAGCCTCCCCGAAGACCACAAAACCATGGGTTTTGCAGATCTGATGTCTCCTTGCGGAGATAGCCCATGCTATATCCTGCATTTGTTAGGAAAAACTGCTTTATAGCATGAAGAGTGCCCATTGCAGATAGAGCTCAATTTCGCAAAACAAACACATATTCCTGTTCCCCGCCTCCCCAAAGACCAAAAAACCATGATTTTTGAAGGTCTGATGTCTCCTTGCGGAGATAGCCCATGTTATATCTTGCATTTGTTAGGAAAATCTGCTTATAGCATGAAAAGTGCCCATTGCAGATAGAGCTCAAATTCGAAAAACAAACACATATTCCTGTTCCCCCGCCTCCCCGAAGACCGAAAAACCATGAGTTTTGCAGATCTGATGTCTCCTTGTGGATATAGCCCATGTTATATCTTGCATTTGTTAGGAAACTGCTTATAGCATAAAAAGTTCCCATTGCAGATAGAGCTAGAATTTGCAAAACAAACACATATTCATGTTCCCCCGCCTCCCCAAGGACCAAAAAACCATGACTTTTGCAGATCTGATGTTTCCTTGCGGAGATAGCCAATGCTATATCTTGCATTTGTTAGGAAAAACTGCTTATAGCATGAAAAGTGCCCACTGCAGATAGAGCTCAAATTCGAAAAACAAACAATATTCTTGTTCCCCCGCCTCCCCGAAGCCTAAAAAACCATGACTTTTGCAGATCTGATGTCTCTTTGCAGAGATAGCCCATGTTATATCTTGCATTTGTTAGGAAAAACTGCTTATAGCATAAAAGGTGCCCATTGCAGATAGAGCTCAAATTCGAAAAACAAACACGTATTCATGTTCCCCCGGCTCCCCGAAGACCAGAAAACCATGACATTTGCAGATCTGATGTCTCCTTGTGGAGATTGCACATGTTATAACTTGCATTTGTTAGGAAAATCTGCTTATAGCATGAAAAGTGCCCATTGCAGATAGAGCTCAAATTCGAAAAACAAACACATATTCCTGTTCCCCCAACTCCCCAAAGACCAAAAAACTATGATTTTTTGAACATCTGATGTCTCCTTGCGGAGATAGCCCATGCTATATCTTGCATTTGTTAGGAAAAACTGCTTATAGCATGAAAAGTGCCCATTGCAGATAGAGCTCAAATTCGAAAAACAAACAATATTCTTGTTCCCCCGCCTCCCCGAAGCCTAAAAAACCATGACTTTTGCAGATCTGATGTCTCTTTGCAGAGATAGCCCATGTTATATCTTGCATTTGTTAAGAAAAACTGCTTATAGCATGAAAGGTACCCATTGCAGATAGAGCTCAAATTCGAAAAACAAACACGTATTCATGTTCCCCCGGCTCCCCGAAGACCAGAAAACCATGACTTTTGCAGATCTGATGTCTCCTTGCGGAGATTGCCCATGTTATAACTTGCATTTGTTAGGAAAATCTGCTTATAGCATGAAAAGTGCCCATTGCAGATAGAGCTCAAATTCGAAAAACAAACACATATTCCTGTTCCCACAACTCCCCAAAGACCAAAAAACCATGATTTTTTGAAGATCTGATCTCTCCTTGCGGAGATAGCCCATGCTATATCTTGCATTTGTTAGGAAAAACTGCTTATAGCATGAAAAGTGCCCATTGCGGATAGAGCACAAATTCGAAAAATAAACACATATTCCTGTTCCCCCACCTCCCCAAAAACCAAAAAACCATGATTTTTGAAGATCTGATGTCTCATTGCGGAGATAGCCCATGCTATATCTTGCATTTGTTTGTTAAAACTGCTTATAGTATGAAAAGTGCCCATTGCAGATAGAGCTCAAATTCGGAAAACAAACCCACATTCTTGTTCCTCCGCCTCCCCGAAGCCTAAAAAACCATTAGTTTTACAGATCTGATGTCTCTTTGCGGAGATAACCCATGTTATATCTTGCATTTGTTAGGAAAAACTGCTTATAGCATGAAAGGTGCCCATTGCAGATAGAGCTCAAATTCAAAAAACAAACACATATTCATGTTCCCCCGGCTCCCCGTAGACCAGAAAACCATGACTTTTGCAGATCTGATGTCACCTTGCGGAGATAGCCCATGTTATAACTTGCATTTGTTAGGAAAATCTGCTTATAGCATGAAAAGTGCCCATTGCAGATAGAGCTCAAATTCGAAAAACAAACACATATTATTTTCCTCCGCCTCCCCAAAACACAAAAAACCATGATTTTTGAAGAACTGATGTCTCTTTGCGGAGATAACCCATGTTATATCTTGCTTTTGTTAGGAAAAACTGCTTATAGCATGAAAAGTGCCCATTTCAGATAGAGGTCAAATTTGAAAAACAAACACATATTCATGTTCCCCCACCTCCCCGAAGACCAATAAACCATAACTTTTGCAGATCTCATGTTTCCTTGCGGAGATAGCCCATGTTATATCTTGCATTTGTTAGGAAAAACTGCTTATAGCATGAAAAGTGCCCATTGCAGAAAGAGCTCAAATTCGAAAAACAAACACATATTCATGTTCCCCATCATCCCCAAAGACCAAAAAACCATGAGTTGAGCAGATCTGATGTTTCCTTGCGGAGATAGCCAATGTTATATCTTGCATTTCTTAGGAAAAACTGCTTATAGCATGAAAAGTGCCCATTGCAGAAAGATCTCAAATTCGAAAAACAAACACATATTCATGTTCGACCTCCTCCCCGAAGACCAAAAAACCATGAGTAGTGCAGATCTGATGTTTCCTTGCGGAGATTGCCAAAGTTATATCTTGCATTTGTTAGGAAAAACTGCTTAGAACATGAAAATTGCTCATTTCAGATAGAGGTCAAATTCGAAAGACAAACACATATTCATGTTCCCCATCCTCCCCGAAGACCAAAAAACCATAACTTTTGCAGATCTCATGTTTCCTTGCGGAGATAGCCCATGTTATATCTTGCATTTGTTAGGAAAAACTGCTAATAGCCTGAAAAGTGCCCATTTCAGATAGAGGTCAAATTCGTAAAACCAACACATTTTCATGTTCCCCCGCCTCCCCGAAGACCAAAAAACCATGAGTTGTGCAGATCTGATGTTTCCTTGCGGAGATAGCCAATGTTATATCTTGCATTTGTTAGGAAAAACTGCTTAGAGCATGAAAAGTGCCCATTGCAGATAGAGCTCAAATTCGAAAAAACCCACATTCTTGTTCCCCCGCCTCCCCGAAGCCTAAAAAACCATTAGTTTTGCAGATCTGATGTCTCTTTGCAGAGATAGCCCATGTTATACCTTGCATTTGTTAGGAAAAACTGCTTATAGCATGAAAGGTGCCCATTGCAGATAGAGCTCAAATTCGAAAAACAAACACGTATTCATGTTCCCCCGCCTCCCCAAAGACCAAAACACCATGATTTTTGAAGATCTGATGTCTCCTTGCGGAGATGGCCCATGCTATATCTTGCATTTGTTTGTTAAAACTGCTTATAGCATGAAAAGTGCCCATTGCAGATAGAGGTCAAATTCGAAAAACAAACACATATTCTTGTTCTCCCGCCTCCCCGAAGACCAAAAAACCATTAGTTTTACAGATCTGATGTCTCTTTGCGGAGATAGCCCATGTTATATCTTGCATTTGTTAGGAAAAACTGCTTATAGCATGAAAGGTGCCCATTGCAGATAGAGCTCAAATTCGAAAAACAAACACATATTCATGTTCCCCCAGCTCCCCAAAGACCAGAAAACCATGACTTTTGCAGATCTGATGTCTCCTTGCGGAGATAGCCCATGTTATAACTTGCATTTGTTAGGAAAATCTGCTTATAGCATGAAAAGTACCCATTGCAGATAGAGCTGAGATTCGAAAAACAAACACATATTCATGTTCCCCCTGCTCCTTGAAGACCAAAAAACCATGACTTTTGCAGATCTGATGTCTTCTTGCGGAGATAGCCCATGTTATATCTTGCATTTGTTAGGAAAATCTGCTTATAGCATGAAAAGTACCCATTGCAGATAGAGCTGAGATTCAAAAAACAAACACATATTCATGTTCCCCCTGCTCCCCGAAGACCAAAAAACCATGACTTTTGCAGATCTGATGTCTCCTTGCGGAGATAGCCCATGTTATATCTTGCATTTGTTTGGAAAATCTGCTTATAGCATGAAAAGTGCCCATTGCAGAAAGAGCTCAAATTCGAAAAACAAACACATATTCATGTTCCCCAGCCTCCCCGAAGACCAAAAAACCATGGGTTTTGCAGATCTGATGTCTCCTTGCGGAGATAGCCCATGCTATATCCTGCATTTGTTAGGAAAAACTGCTTTATAGCATGAAAAGTGCCCATTGCAGATAGAGCTTAATTTCGCAAAACAAACACATATTCCTGTTCCCCGCCTCCCCAAAGACCAAAAAACTATGATTTTTGAAGATCTGATGTCTCCTTGCGGAGATAGCCCATGTTATATCTTGCATTTGTTAGGAAAATCTGCGTATAGCATGAAAAGTGCCCATTGCAGATAGAGCTCAAATTCGAAAAACAAACACATATTCTTTTTCCCCCGCCTCCCCAAAGACCAAAAAACCATGATTTTTGAAGATCTGATGTCTCCTTGCGGATATAGCCCATGCTATATCTTGCATTGTTAGGAAAAACTGCTTATAGCATGAAAAGTGCCCTTTGCGGATAGAGCTCAAATACGAAAAAAAACACATATTCCTGTTCCCCCGCATCACCAAAAACCAAAAAACCATGGGTTTTGCAGATCTGATGTCTCCTTGCGGAGATAGCCCATGCTATATCCTGCATTTGTTAGGAAAAACTGCTTTATAGCATGAAAAGTGCCCATTGCAGATAGAGCTCAATTTCGCAAAACAAACACATATTTCTGTTCCCCCACCTCCCCAAAAAACAAAAAAACATGTTTTTTTGAAGATCTGATGTTTCATTGCGGAGATAGCCCATGCTATATCTTGCATTTGTTTGTTAAAACTGCTTATAGCATGAAAAGTGCCCATTGCAGATAGAGCTCAAATTCGAAAAACAAATAGATATTCATGTTCCCCCGCCACCCCGAAGACCAAAAAACCATGACTTTTGCAGATCTGATGTCTCCTTGCGGAGATAGCCCATGTTATATCTTGCATTTGTTAGGAAAAACTAGTTGTAGCATGAAAACTGGCCATTGCAGATAGAGCTCAAATTCGAAAAACAAACACATATTCATGTTCCCCCGCCTCCCCAAAGACCAAAAAACAATGACTTTTGCAGATCTGATGTCTCCTTGCGGAGATAGCCCATGTTATATCTTGCATTTGTTAGGAAAATCTGCTTATAGCATGAAAAGTGCCCATTGCAGATAGAGCTCAAATTTGAAAAACAAACACATATTCCTGTTCCCCCACCTCCCAAAAAAACCAAAAAACCATGATTTTTGAAGATCTGATGTCTCATTGCGGAGATAGCCCATGCTATATCTTGCATTTGTTTGTTAAAACTGCTTATAGCATGAAAAGTGCCCATTGCAGATAGAGCTTAAATTCGGAAAACAAACCCACATTCTTGTTCCCCCGCCTCCCCGAAGCCTAAAAAACCATTAGTTTTACAGATCTGATGTCTCTTTGCGGAGATAACCCATGTTATATCTTGCATTTGTTAGGAAAAACTGCTTTATAGCATGAAAAGTTCCCATTGCAGATAGAGCTCAATTTAGCAAAACAAACACATATTCCTGTTCCCCTGCCTCCCCAAAGACCAAAATGCATGAGTTTTGAAGATCTGACATCTCCTTGCGGAGATAGCCCATGCTATATCTTGCATTGTTAGGAAAAACTGCTTATAGCATGAAAAGTGCCCATTGCAGATAGAGCTCAAATTCGAAAAACAAACACATATTCCTGTTCCCCCGCCTCCCCAAAGACCAAAATGCATGAGTTTTGAAGATCTGATGTCTCCTTGCGGATATAGCCCATGCTATATCCTGCATTTGTTTGTTAAAACTGCTTATAGCATGAAAAGTGCCCATTGCAGATAGAGCTCAAATTCGAAAAAGAAACACATATTCTTGTACCCCCGCCACCCCGAAGCCTAAAAAACCATTAGTTTTACAGATCTGATGTCTCTTTGCGGAGATAGCCCATGTTATATCTTGCATTTGTTAGGAAATACTGCTTATAGCATGAAAGGTGCCCATTGCAGATAGAGCTCAAATTCGAAAAACAAACACATATTCATGTTCCCCCGGCTCCCCGTAGACCAAAAAACCATGACTTTTGCAGATCTGATGTCTCCTTGCGGAGATAGCCCATGTTATAACTTGCATTTGTTAGGAAAATCTGCTTATAGCATGAAAAGTGCCCATTGCAGATAGAGCTCAAATTCGAAAAACAAACACATATTATTTTCCTCCGCCTCCCCAAAAACCAAAAAACCATGATTTTTGAAGATCTGATGTCTCTTTGCGGAGATAGCCCATGTTATATCCAGCATTTGTTAGGAAAAATTGTTTATAGCATGAAAAGTGCCCATTGCAGAAAGAGCTCAAATTCGAAAAACAAACACATATTCATGTTCCCCATCCTCCCCGAACACCACAAAACCATGGGTTTTGCAGATCTGATGTCTCCTTGCGGAGATAGCCCATGCTATATCCTGCATTTGTTAGGAAAAACTGCTTTATAGCATGAAAAGTTCCCATTGCAGATAGAGCTCAATTTCGCAAAACAAACACATATTCCTGTTCCCCTGCCTCCCCAAAGACCAAAATGCATGAGTTTTGAAGATCTGATGTCTCCTTGCGGAGATAGCCCATGCTATATCTTGCATTGTTAGGAAAAACTGCTTATAGCATGAAAAGTGCCCATTGCAGATAGAGCTCAAATTCGAAAAACAAACATATATTTCTGTTCCCCCACCTCCCCAAAGACGGAAAAACCATGATTTATGAAGATCTGATGTCTCCTTGCGGAGATATCCCATGTTATATCTAGCATTTGTTAGGAAAAACTGCTTTTAGCATGAAAAGTGCCCATTGCAGAAAGAGCTCAAATTCAAAAAACAAACACATATTCATGTTCCCCAGCCTCCCCGAAGACCACAAAACCATGGGTTTTGCAGATCTGATGTCTCCTTGCGGAGATAGCCCATGCTATATCCTGCATTTGTTAGGAAAAACTGCTTATAGCATGAAAAGTGCCCATTGCGGATAGAGCTCAAATTCGAAAAACAAACACATATTCCTGTTCCCCCGCCTCCCCAAAGACCAAAATGCATGAGTTTTGAAGATCTGATGTCTCCTTGCGGAGATAGCCCATGTTATATCTTGCATTTGTTAGGAAAAACTGCTTATAGCATGAAAAGTGCCCATTGCGGACAGAGCTCAAATTCGAAAAACAAACATATATTTCTGTTCCCCCACCTCCCCAAAGACGGAAAAACCATGATTTTTGAAGATCTGATGTCTCCTTGTGGAGATAGCCCATGTTATATCTAGCATTTGTTAGGAAAAACTGCTTATAGCATGAAAAGTGCCCATTGCAGAAAGAGCTCAAATTCAAAAAACAAACACATATTCATGTTTCCCCGCCTCCCCGAAGACCAAAAAACCATGGGTTTTGCAGATCTGATGTATCCTTGCGGAGATAGCCCATGCTATATCCTGCATTTGTTAGGAAAAACTGCTTATAGCATGAAAAGTGCCCATTGCGGATAGAGCTCAAATTCGAAAAACAAACATATATTCCTGTTCCCCTGCCTCCCCAAGGACAAAAAAACCCATGATTTTTGAAGATCTGATGTCTCCTTGCGGAGATAGCCCATGCTATATCCTGCATTTGTTAGGAAAAACTGCTTTATAGCATGAAAAGTGCCCATTGCAGATAGAGCTCAATTTCGCAAAACAAACACATATTCCTGTTCCCCCACCTCCCCAAAAACCAAAAAACCATGATTTTTGAAGATCTGATTTCTCATTGCGGAGATAGCCCATGCTATATCTTGCATTTGTTTGTTAAAACTGCTTATAGCATGAAAAGTGCCCATTGCAGATAGAGCTCAAATTCGGAAAACAAACCCACATTCTTGTTCCCCCGCCTCCCCGAAGCCTAAAAAACCATTAGTTTTACAGATCTGATGTCTCTTTGCGGAGATAACCCATGTTATATCTTGCATTTGTTAGGAAAAACTGCTTATAGCATGAAAGGTGCCCATTGCAGATAGAGCTCAAATTCAAAAAACAAACACATATTCATGTTCCCCCGGCACCCCGTAGACCAGAAAACCATGACTTTTGCAGATCTGATGTCTCCTTGCGGAGATAGCCCATGTTATAACTTGCATTTGTTAGGAAAATCTGCTTATAGCATGAAAAGTGCCCATTGCAGATAGAGCTCAAATTCGAAAAACAAACACATATTATTTTCCTCCGCCTCCCCAAAAACCAAAAAACCATGATTTTTGAAGATCTGATGTCTCTTTCCGGAGATAGCCCAGCATTTGTTAGGAAAAATTGGTTAAAGCATGAAAAGTGCCCATTGCAGAAAGAGCTCAAATTCGAAAAACAAACACATATTCATGTTCCCCAGCCTCCCCGAAGACCACAAAACCATGGGTTTTGCAGATCTGATGTCTCCTTGCGGAGATAGCCCATGCTATATCCTGCATTTGTTAGGAAAAACTGCTTTATAGCATGAAAAGTTCCCATTGCAGATAGAGCTCAATTTCGCAAAACAAACACATATTCCTGTTCCCCCGCCTCCCCAAAGACCAAAATGCATGAGTTTTGAAGATCTGATGTCTCCTTGCGGAGATAGCCCATGCTATATCTTGCATTGTTAGGAAAAACTGCTTATAGCATGAAAAGTGCCCATTGCAGATAGAGCTCAAATTCGAAAAACAAACATATATTTCTGTTCCCCCACCTCCCCAAAGACGGAAAAACCATGATTTATGAAGATCTGATGTCTCCTTGCGGAGATATCCCATGTTATATCTAGCATTTGTTAGGAAAAACTGCTTTTAGCATGAAAAGTGCCCATTGCAGAAAGAGCTCAAATTCAAAAAACAAACACATATTCATGTTCCCCAGCCTCCCCGAAGACCACAAAACCATGGGTTTTGCAGATCTGATGTCTCCTTGCGGAGATAGCCCATGCTATATCCTGCATTTGTTAGGAAAAACTGCTTATAGCATGAAAAGTGCCCATTGCGGATAGAGCTCAAATTCGAAAAACAAACACATATTCCTGTTCCCCCGCCTCCCCAAAGACCAAAATGCATGAGTTTTGAAGATCTGATGTCTCCTTGCGGAGATAGCCCATGTTATATCTTGCATTTGTTAGGAAAAACTGCTTATAGCATGAAAAGTGCCCATTGCGGACAGAGCTCAAATTCGAAAAACAAACATATATTTCTGTTCCCCCACCTCCCCAAAGACGGAAAAACCATGATTTTTGAAGATCTGATGTCTCCTTGTGGAGATAGCCCATGTTATATCTAGCATTTGTTAGGAAAAACTGCTTATAGCATGAAAAGTGCCCATTGCAGAAAGAGCTCAAATTCAAAAAACAAACACATATTCATGTTTCCCCGCCTCCCCGAAGACCAAAAAACCATGGGTTTTGCAGATCTGATGTATCCTTGCGGAGATAGCCCATGCTATATCCTGCATTTGTTAGGAAAAACTGCTTATAGCATGAAAAGTGCCCATTGCGGATAGAGCTCAAATTCGAAAAACAAACATATATTCCTGTTCCCCTGCCTCCCCAAGGACAAAAAAACCCATGATTTTTGAAGATCTGATGTCTCCTTGCGGAGATAGCCCATGCTATATCCTGCATTTGTTAGGAAAAACTGCTTTATAGCATGAAAAGTGCCCATTGCAGATAGAGCTCAATTTCGCAAAACAAACACATATTCCTGTTTCCCCACCTCCCCAAAAACCAAAAAACCATGATTTTTGAAGATCTGATTTCTCATTGCGGAGATAGCCCATGCTATATCTTGCATTTGTTTGTTAAAACTGCTTATAGCATGAAAAGTGCCCATTGCAGATAGAGCTCAAATTCGGAAAACAAACCCACATTCTTGTTCCCCCGCCTCCCCGAAGCCTAAAAAACCATTAGTTTTACAGATCTGATGTCTCTTTGCGGAGATAACCCATGTTATATCTTGCATTTGTTAGGAAAAACTGCTTATAGCATGAAAGGTGCCCATTGCAGATAGAGCTCAAATTCAAAAAACAAACACATATTCATGTTCCCCCGGCACCCCGTAGACCAGAAAACCATGACTTTTGCAGATCTGATGTCTCCTTGCGGAGATAGCCCATGTTATAACTTGCATTTGTTAGGAAAATCTGCTTATAGCATGAAAAGTGCCCATTGCAGATAGAGCTCAAATTCGAAAAACAAACACATATTATTTTCCTCCGCCTCCCCAAAAACCAAAAAACCATGATTTTTGAACATCTGATGTCTCTTTCCGGAGATAGCCCAGCATTTGTTAGGAAAAATTGGTTAAAGCATGAAAAGTGCCCATTGCAGAAAGAGCTCAAATTCGAAAAACAAACACATATTCATGTTCCCCAGCCTCCCCGAAGACCACAAAACCATGGGTTTTGCAGATCTGATGTCTCCTTGCGGAGATAGCCCATGCTATATCCTGCATTTGTTAGGAAAAACTGCTTTATAGCATGAAAAGTTCCCATTGCAGATAGAGCTCAAGTTCGCAAAACAAACACATATTCCTGTTCCCCCGCCTCCCCAAAGACCAAAATGCATGAGTTTTGAAGATCTGATGTCTCCTTGCGGAGATAGCCCATGCTATATCTTGCATTGTTAGGAAAAACTGCTTATAGCATGAAAAGTGCCCATTGCAGATAGAGCTCAAATTCGAAAAACAAACATATATTTCTGTTCCCCCACCTCCCCAAAGATGGAAAAACCATGATTTTTGAAGATCTGATGTCTCCTTGCGGAGATATCCCATGTTATATCTAGCATTTGTTAGGAAAAACTGCTTATAGCATGAAAAGTGCCCATTGCAGAAAGAGCTCAAATTCAAAAAACAAACACATATTCATGTTCCCGAGCCTCCCCGAAGACCACAAAACCATGGGTTTTGCAGATCTGATGTCTCCTTGCGGAGATAGCCCATGCTATATCCTGCATTTGTTAGGAAAAACTGCTTATAGCATGAAAAGTGCCCATTGCGGATAGAGCTCAAATTCGAAAAACGAACACATATTCCTGTTCCCCTGCCTCCCCAAGGACAAAAAAACCATGATTTTTGAAGATCTGATGTCTCCTTGCGGAGATAGCCCATGTTATATCCAGCATTTGTTAGGAAAAATTGTTTATAGCATGAAAAGTGCCCATTGCAGAAAGAGCTCAAATTCGAAAAACAAACACATATTCATGTTCCCCAGCCTCCCCGAAGACCAAAAAACCATGGGTTTTGCAGATCTGATTTCTCCTTGCGGAGATAGCCCATGCTATATCCTGCATTTGTTAGGAAAAACTGCTTTATAGCATGAAAAGTGCCCATTGCAGATAGAGCTCAATTTCGCAAAACAAACACATATTCCTGTTCCCCGCCTCCCCAAAGACCAAAAAACCATGATTTTTGAAGATCTGATGTCTCTTTGCGGGGATAGCCCATGTTATATCTTGCATTTGTTAGGAAAATCTGCTTATAGCATGAAAAGTGCCCATTGCAGATAGAGCTCAAATTCGAAAAACAAACACATATTCATGTTCCCCCGCCTCCCCGAAGACCAAAAAAACCATGAGTTTTGCAGATCTGATGTCTCCTTGTGGATATAGCCCATGTTATATCTTGCATTTGTTAGGAAACTGCTTATAGCATAAAAAGTTCCCATTGCAGATAGAGCTAGAATTTGCAAAACAAACACATATTCATGTTCCCCCGCCTCCCCAAAGACCAAAAAACCATGACTTTTGCAGATCTGATGTTTCCTTGCGGAGATATCCCATGCTATATCTTGCATTTGTTAGGAAAAACTGCTTATAGCATGAAAAGTGCCCATTGCAGATAGAGCTCAAATTCGAAAAACAAACACATATTCCTGTTCCCCCAACTCCCCAAAGACCAAAAAACCATGATTTTTTGAAGATCTGATGTCTCCTTGCGGAGATAGCCCATGCTATATCTTGCATTTGTTAGGAAAAACTGCTTATAGTATGAAAGGTGCCCATTGCAGATAGAGCTCAAATTCGAAAAACAAACACGTATTCATGTTCCCCCGGCTCCCCGAAGACCAGAAAACCATGACTTTTGCAGATCTGATGTCTCCTTGCGGAGATAGAACATGTTATAACTTGCATTTGTTAGGAAAATCTGCTTATAGCATGAAAAGTGCCCATTGCAGATAGAGCTCAAATTCGAAAAACAAACACATATTCCTGTTCCCCCGCCTCCCCAAAGACCAAAAAACCATGATTTTTGAAGATCTGATGTCTCCTTGCGGAGATGGCCCATGCTATATCTTGCATTTGTTTGTTAAAACTGCTTATAGCATGAAAAGTGCCCATTGCAGATAGAGCTCAAATTCGAAAAACAAACACATATTCTTGTTCTCCCGCCTCCCCGAAGCCTAAAAAACCATTAGTTTTACAGTTCTGATGTCTCTTTGCGGAGATAGCCCATGTTATATCTTGCATTTGTTAGGAAAAACTGCTTATAGCATGAAAGGTGCCCATTGCAGATGGAGCTCAAATTCGAAAAACAAACACATATTCATGTTCCCCCGGCTCCCCGTAGACCAGAAAACCATGACCTTTGCAGATCTGATGTCTCCTTGCGGAGATATCCCATGTTATAACTTGCATTTGTTAGGAAAATCTGCTTATAGCATGAAAAGTGCCCATTGCAGATAGAGCTCAAATTCGAAAAACAAACACATATTATTTTCCTCCGCCTCCCCAAAAACCAAAAAACCATGATTTTTGAAGATCTGATGTCTGTTTGCGGATTTAGCCCATGTTATATCCAGCATTTGTTAGGAAAAACTGCTTTATAGCATGAAAAGTTCCCATTGCAGATAGAGCTCAATTTCGCAAAACAAACACATATTCCTGTTGCCCCGCCTCCCCAAAGACCAAAATGCATGAGTTTTGAAGATCTGATGTCTCCTTGCGGAGATAGCCCATGCTATATCTTGCATTGTTAGGAAAAACTGCTTATAGCATGAAAAGTGCCCATTGCAGATAGAGCTCAAATTCGAAAAACAAACATATATTTCTGTTCCCCCACCTCCCCAAAGACGGAAAAACCATGATTTTTGAAGATCTGATGTCTCCTTGCGGAGATATCCCATGTTATATCTAGCATTTGTTAGGAAAAACTGCTTATAGCATGAAAAGTGCCCATTGCAGAAAGAGCTCAAATTCAAAAAACAAACACATATTCATGTTCCCCAGCCTCCCCGAAGACCACAAAACCATGGGTTTTGCAGATCTGATGTCTCCTTGCGGAGATAGCCCATGCTATATCCTGCATTTGTTAGGAAAAACTGCTTATAGCATGAAAAGTGCCCATTGCGGATAGAGCTCAAATTCGAAAAACAAACACATATTCCTGTTCCCCCGCCTCCCCAAAGACCAAAATGCATGAGTTTTGAAGATCTGATGTCTCCTTGCGGAGATAGCCCATGTTATATCTTGCATTTGTTAGGAAAAACTGCTTATAGCATGAAAAGTGCCCATTGCAGAAAGAGCTCAAATTTGAAAAACAAACATATATTTCTGTTCCCCCACCTCCCCAAAGACGGAAAAACCATGATTTTTGAAGATCTGATGTCTCCTTGTGGAGATAGCCCATGTTATATCTAGCATTTGTTAGGAAAAACTGCTTATAGCATGAAAAGTGCCCATTGCAGAAAGAGCTCAAATTCAAAAAACAAACACATATTCATGTTTCCCCGCCTCCCCGAAGACCAAAAAACCATGGGTTTTGCAGATCTGATGTCTCCTTGCGGAGATAGCCCATGCTATATCCTGCATTTGTTAGGAAAAACTGCTTATAGCATGAAAAGTGCCCATTGCGGATAGAGCTCAAATTCGAAAAACAAACACATATTCCTGTTCCCCTGCCTCCCCAAGGACAAAAAAACCATGATTTTTGAAGATCTGATGTCTCCTTGCGGAGATAGCCCATGCTATATCCTGCATTTGTTAGGAAAAACTGCTTTATAGCATGAAAAGTGCCCATTGCAGATAGAGCTCAATTTCGCAAAACAAACACATATTCCTGTTCCCCCACCTCCCCAAAAACCCAAAAACCATGATTTTTGAAGATCTGATGTCTCATTGCGGAGATAGCCCATGCTATATCTTGCATTTGTTTGTTAAAACTGCTTATAGCATGAAAAGTGCCCATTGCAGATAGAGCTCAAATTCGGAAAACAAACCCACATTCTTGTTCCCCCGCCTCCCCGAAGCCTAAAAAACCATTAGTTTTACAGATCTGATGTCTCTTTGCGGAGATAACCCATGTTATATCTTGCATTTGTTAGGAAAAACTGCTTATAGCATGAAAGGTGCCCATTGCAGATAGAGCTCAAATTCAAAAAACAAACACATATTCATGTTCCCCCGGAACCCCGTAGACCAGAAAACCATGACTTTTGCAGATCTGATGTCTCCTTGCGGAGATAGCCCATGTTATAACTTGCATTTGTTAGGAAAATCTGCTTATAGCATGAAAAGTGCCCATTGCAGATAGAGCTCAAATTCGAAAAACAAACACATATTATTTTCCTCCGCCTCCCCAAAAACCAAAAAACCATGATTTTTGAAGATCTGATGTCTCTTTGCGGAGATAGCCCAGCATTTGTTAGGAAAAATTGTTTAAAGCATGAAAAGTGCCCATTGCAGAAAGAGCTCAAATTCGAAAAACAAACACATATTCATGTTCCCCAGCCTCCCCGAAGACCACAAAACCATGGGTTTTGCAGATCTGATGTCTCCTTGCGGAGATAGCCCATGCTATATCCTGCATTTGTTAGGAAAAACTGTTTTATAGCATGAAAAGTTCCCATTGCAGATAGAGCTCAATTTCGCAAAACAAACACATATTCCTGTTCCCCCGCCTCCCCAAAGACCAAATTGCATGAGTTTTGAAGATCTGATGTCTCCTTGCGGAGATAGCCCATGCTATATCTTGCATTGTTAGGAAAAACTGCTTATAGCATGAAAAGTGCCCATTGCAGATAGAGCTCAAATTCGAAAAACAAACATATATTTCTGTTCCCCCACCTCCCCAAAGACGGAAAAACCATGATTTTTGAAGATCTGATGTCTCCTTGCGGAGATATCCCATGTTATATCTAGCATTTGTTAGGAAAAACTGCTTATAGCATGAAAAGTGCCCATTGCAGAAAGAGCTCAAATTCAAAAAACAAACACATATTCATGTTCCCCAGCCTCCCCGAAGACCACAAAACCATGGGTTTTGCAGATCTGATGTCTCCTTGCGGAGATAGCCCATGCTATATCCTGCATTTGTTAGGAAAAACTGCTTATAGCATGAAAAGTGCCCATTGCGGATAGAGCTCAAACTCGAAAAACGAACACATATTCCTGTTCCCCTGCCTCCCCAAGGACAAAAAAACCATGATTTTTGAAGATCTGATGTCTCCTTGCGGAGATAGCCCATGTTATATCCAGCATTTGTTAGGAAAAATTGTTTATAGCATGAAAAGTGCCCATTGCAGAAAGAGCTCAAATTCGAAAAACAAACACATATTCATGTTCCCCAGCCTCCCCGAAGACCAAAAAACCATGGGTTTTGCAGATCTGATGTCTCCTTGCGGAGATAGCCCATGCTATATCCTGCATTTGTTAGGAAAAACTGCTTTATAGAATGAAAAGTGCCCATTGCAGATAGAGCTCAATTTCGCAAAACAAACACATATTCCTGTTCCCCGCCTCCCCAAAGACCAAAAAACCATGATTTTTGAAGATCTGATGTCTCTTTGCGGAGATAGCCCATGTTATATCTTGCATTTGTTAGGAAAATCTGCTTATAGCATGAAAAGTGCCCATTGCAGATAGAGCTCAAATTCGAAAAACAAACACATATTCCTGTTCCCCCGCCTCCCCGAAGACCAAAAAACCATGAGTTTTGCAGATCTGATGTCTCCTTGTGGATATAGCCCATGTTATATCTTGCATTTGTTAGGAAACTGCTTATAGCATAAAAAGTTCCCATTGCAGATAGAGCTAGAATTTGCAAAACAAACACATATTCATGTTCCCCCGCCTCCCCAAAGACCAAAAAACCATGACTTTTGAAGATCTGATGTCTCCTTGCGGAGATGGCCCATGCTATATCTTGCATTTGTTTGTTAAAACTGCTTATAGCATGAAAAGTGCCCATTGCAGATAGAGCTCAAATTCAAAAAACAAACACATATTCATGTTCCCGAGCCTCCCCGAAGACCACAAAACCATGGGTTTTGCAGATCTGATGTCTCCTTGCGGAGATAGCCCATGCTATATCCTGCATTTGTTAGGAAAAACTGCTTATAGCATGAAAAGTGCCCATTGCGGATATGGCTCAAATTCGAAAAACGAACACATATTCCTGTTCCCCTGCCTCCCCAAGGACAAAAAAACCATGATTTTTAAAGATCTGATGTCTCCTTGCGGAGATAGCCCATGTTATATCCAGCATTTGTTAGGAAAAATTGTTTATAGCATGAAAAGTGCCCATTGCAGAAAGAGCTCAAATTCGAAAAACAAACACATATTCATGTTCCCCAGCCTCCCCGAAGACCACAAAACCATGGGTTTTGCAGATCTGATGTCTCCTTGCGGAGATAGCCCATGCTATATCCTGCATTTGTTAGGAAAAACTGCTTTATAGCATGAAAAGTGCCCATTGCAGATAGAGCTCAATTTCGCAAAGCAAACACATATTCCTGTTCCCCCGCCTCCCCAAAGACCAAAATGCATGAGTTGTGAAGATCTGATGTCTCCTTGCGGAGATAGCCCATGCTATATCTTGCATTGTTAGGAAAAACTGCTTATAGCATGAAAAGTGCCCATTGCAGATAGAGCTCAAATTCGAAAAACAAACATATATTTCTGTTCCCCCACCTCCCCAAAGACGGAAAAACCATGATTTTTGAAGATCTGATGTCTCCTTGCGGAGATATCCCATGTTATATCTAGGATTTGTTAGGAAAAACTGCTTATAGCATGAAAAGTGCCCATTGCAGAAAGAGCTCAAATTCAAAAAACAAACACATATTCATGTTCCCGAGCCTCCCCGAAGACCACAAAACCATGGGTTTTGCAGATCTGATGTCTCCTTGCGGAGATAGCCCATGCTATATCCTGCATTTGTTAGGAAAAACTGCTTATAGCATGAAAAGTGCCCATTGCGGATATGGCTCAAATTCGAAAAACGAACACATATTCCTGTTCCCCTGCCTCCCCAAGGACAAAAAAACCATGATTTTTAAAGATCTGATGTCTCCTTGCGGAGATAGCCCATGTTATATCCAGCATTTGTTAGGAAAAATTGTTTATAGCATGAAAAGTGCCCATTGCAGAAAGAGCTCAAATTCGAAAAACAAACACATATTCATGTTCCCCAGCCTTCCCGAAGACCAAAAAACCATGGGTTTTGCAGATCTGATGTCTCCTTGCGGAGATAGCCCATGCTATATCCTGCATTTGTTAGGAAAAACTGCTTTATAGCATGAAAAGTGCCCATTGCAGATAGAGCTCAATTTCGCAAAACAAACACATATTCCTGTTCCCCGCCTCCCCAAAGACCAAAAAACCATGATTTTTGAAGATCTGATGTCTCTTTGCGGAGATAGCCCATGTTATATCTTGCATTTGTTAGGAAAATCTGCTTATAGCATGAAAAGTGCCCATTGCGGATAGAGCTCAAATTCGAAAAACGAACACATATTCCTGTTCCCCTGCCTCCCCAAGGACAAAAAAACCATGATTTTTGAAGATCTGATGTCTCCTTGCGGAGATAGCCCATGTTATATCCAGCATTTGTTAGGAAAAATTGTTTATAGCATGAAAAGTGCCCATTGCAGAAAGAGCTCAAATTCGAAAAACAAACACATATTCATGTTCCCCAGCCTCCCCGAAGACCAAAAAACCATGGGTTTTGCAGATCTGATGTCTCCTTGCGGAGATAGCCCATGCTATATCCTGCATTTGTTAGGAAAAACTGCTTTATAGCATGAAAAGTGCCCATTGCAGATAGAGCTCAATTTCGCAAAACAAACACATATTCCTGTTCCCCGCCTCCCCAAAGACCAAAAAACCATGATTTTTGAAGATCTGATGTCTCTTTGCGGAGATAGCCCATGTTATATCTTGCATTTGTTAGGAAAATCTGCTTATAGCATGAAATGTGCCCATTGCAGATAGAGCTCAAATTCGAAAAACAAACACATATTCCTGTTCCCCCGCCTCCCCGAAGACCAAAAAACCATGAGTTTTGCAGATCTGATGTCTCCTTGTGGATATAGCCCATGTTATATCTTGCATTTGTTAGGAAACTGCTTATAGCATAAAAAGTTCCCATTGCAGATAGAGCTAGAATTTGCAAAACAAACACATATTCATGTTCCCCCGCCTCCCCAAAGACCAAAAAACCATGACTTTTGCAGATCTGATGTTTCCTTGCGGAGATAGCCCATGCTATATCTTGCATTTGTTAGGAAAAACTGCTTATAGCATGAAAAGTGCCCATTGCAGATAGAGCTCAAATTCGAAAAACAAACACATATTCCTGTTCCCCCAACTCCCCAAAGACCAAAAAACCATGATTTTTTGAAGATCTGATGTCTCCTTGCGGAGATAGCCCATGCTATATCTTGCATTTGTTAGGAAAAACTGGTTATAGCATGAAAGGTGCCCATTGCAGATAGAGCTCAAATTCGAAAAACAAACACGTATTCATGTTCCCCCGGCTCCCCGAAGACCAGAAAACCATGACTTTTGCAGATCTGATGTCTCCTTGCGGAGATAGCCCATGTTATAACTTGCATTTGTTAGGAAAATCTGCTTATAGCATGAAAAGTGCCCATTGCAGATAGAGCTCAAATTCGAAAAACAAACACATATTCCTGTTCCCCCGCCTCCCCAAAGACCAAAAAACCATGACTTTTGCAGATCTGATGTCACCTTGCGGAGATAGCCCATGTTATATCCAGCATTTGTTAGGAAAAATTGTTTATAGCATGAAAAGTGCCCATTGCAGAAAGAGCTCAAATTCGAAAAACAAACACATATTCATGTTCCCCAGCCTCCCCGAAGACCACAAAACCATGGGTTTTGCAGATCTGATGTCTCCTTGCGGAGATAGCCCATGCTATATCCTGCATTTGTTAGGAAAAACTGCTTTATAGCATGAAAAGTTCCCATTGCAGATAGAGCTCAATTTCGCAAAACAAACACATATTCCTGTTCCCCCGCCTCCCCAAAGACCAAAATGCATGAGTTGTGAAGATCTGATGTCTCCTTGCGGAGATAGCCCATGCTATATCTTGCATTGTTAGGAAAAACTGCTTATAGCATGAAAAGTGCCCATTGCAGATAGAGCTCAAATTCGAAAAACAAACATATATTTCTGTTCCCCCACCTCCCCAAAGACGGAAAAACCATGATTTTTGAAGATCTGATGTCTCCTTGCGGAGATATCCCATGTTATATCTAGCATTTGTTAGGAAAAACTGCTTATAGCATGAAAAGTGCCCATTGCAGAAAGAGCTCAAATTCAAAAAACAAACACATATTCATGTTTCCCCGCCTCCCCGAAGACCAAAAAACCATGGGTTTTGCAGATCTGATGTCTCCTTGCGGAGATAGCCCATGCTATATCCTGCATTTGTTAGGAAAAACTGCTTATAGCATGAAAAGTGCCCATTGCGGATAGAGCTCAAATTCGAAAAACAAACACATATTCCTGTTCCCCTGCCTCCCCAAGGACAAAAAAACCATGATTTTTGAAGATCTGATGTCTCCTTGCGGAGATAGCCCATGTTATATCCAGCATTTGTTAGGAAAAATTGTTTATAGCATGAAAAGTGCCCATTGCAGAAAGAGCTCAAATTCGAAAAACAAACACATATTCATGTTCCCCAGCCTCCCCGAAGACCACAAAACCATGGGTTTTGCAGATCTGATGTCTCCTTGCGGAGATAGCCCATGCTATATCCTGCATTTGTTAGGAAAAACTGCTTTATAGCATGAAGAGTGCCCATTGCAGATAGAGCTCAATTTCGCAAAACAAACACATATTCCTGTTCCCCGCCTCCCCAAAGACCAAAAAACCATGATTTTTGAAGGTCTGATGTCTCCTTGCGGAGATAGCCCATGTTATATCTTGCATTTGTTAGGAAAATCTGCTTATAGCATGAAAAGTGCCCATTGCAGATAGAGCTCAAATTCGAAAAACAAACACATATTCCTGTTCCCCCGCCTCCCCGAAGACCGAAAAACCATGAGTTTTGCAGATCTGATGTCTCCTTGTGGATATAGCCCATGCTATATCTTGCATTTGTTAGGAAAAACTGCTTATAGCATGAAAAGTGCCCACTGCAGATAGAGCTCAAATTCGAAAAACAAACAATATTCTTGTTCCCCCGCCTCCCCGAAGCCTAAAAAACCATGACTTTTGCAGATCTGATGTCTCTTTGCAGAGATAGCCCATGTTATATCTTGCATTTGTTAGGAAAAACTGCTTATAGCATAAAAGGTGCCCATTGCAGATAGAGCTCAAATTCGAAAAACAAACACGTATTCATGTTCCCCCGGCTCCCCGAAGACCAGAAAACCATGACATTTGCAGATCTGATGTCTCCTTGTGGAGATTGCACATGTTATAACTTGCATTTGTTAGGAAAATCTGCTTATAGCATGAAAAGTGCCCATTGCAGATAGAGCTCAAATTCGAAAAACAAACACATATTCCTGTTCCCCCAACTCCCCAAAGACCAAAAAACTATGATTTTTTGAACATCTGATGTCTCCTTGCGGAGATAGCCCATGCTATATCTTGCATTTGTTAGGAAAAACTGCTTATAGCATGAAAAGTGCCCATTGCAGATAGAGCTCAAATTCGAAAAACAAACAATATTCTTGTTCCCCCGCCTCCCCGAAGCCTAAAAAACCATGACTTTTGCAGATCTGATGTCTCTTTGCAGAGATAGCCCATGTTATATCTTGCATTTGTTAAGAAAAACTGCTTATAGCATGAAAGGTGCCCATTGCAGATAGAGCTCAAATTCGAAAAACAAACACGTATTCATGTTCCCCCGGCTCCCCGAAGACCAGAAAACCATGACTTTTGCAGATCTGATGTCTCCTTGCGGAGATTGCCCATGTTATAACTTGCATTTGTTAGGAAAATCTGCTTATAGCATGAAAAGTGCCCATTGCAGATAGAGCTCAAATTCGAAAAACAAACACATATTCCTGTTCCCACAACTCCCCAAAACCCAAAAAACCATGATTTTTGAAGAACTGATGTTTCTTTGCGGAGATAGCCCATGTTATATCCAGCATTTGTTAGGAAAAATTGTTTATAGCATGAAAAGTGCCCATTGCAGAAAGAGCTCAAATTCGAAAAACAAACATATATTCATGTTCCCCAGCCTCCCCGAAGACCACAAAACCATGGGTTTTGCAGATCTGATGTCTCCTTGCGGAGATAGCCCATGCAATATCCTGCATTTGTTAGGAAAAACTGCTTTATAGCATGAAAAGTTCCCATTGCAGATAGAGCTCAATTTCGCAAAACAAACACATATTCCTGTTCCCCCGCCTCCCCAAAGACAAAAATACATGAGTTGTGAAGATCTGATGTCTCCTTGCGGAGATAGCCCATGCTATATCTTGCATTGTTAGGAAATACTGCTTATAGCATGAAAAGTGCCCATTGCAGATAGAGCTCAAATTCAAAAAACAAACATATATTTCTGTTCCCCCACCTCCCCAAAGACGGAAAAACCATGATTTTTGAAGATCTGATGTCTCCTTGCGGAGATATCCCATGTTATATCTAGCATTTGTTAGGAAAAACTGCTTATAGCATGAAAAGTGCCCATTGCAGAAAGAGCTCAAATTCAAAAAACAAACACATATTCATGTTTCCCCGCCTCCCCGAAGACCAAAAAACCATGGGTTTTGCAGATCTGATGTCTCCTTGCGGAGATAGCCCATGCTATATCCTGCATTTGTTAGGAAAAACTGCTTATATCATGAAAAGTGCCCATTGCGGATAGAGCTCAAATTCGAAAAACAAACACATATTCCTGTTCCCCTGCCTCCCCAAGGACAAAAAAACCATGATTTTTGAAGATCTGATGTCTCCTTGCGGAGATAGCCCATGTTATATCCAGCATTTGTTAGGAAAAATTGTTTATAGCATGAAAAGTGCCCATTGCAGAAAGAGCTCAAATTCGAAAAACAAACAGATATTCATGTTCCCCCGCCACCCCACAGACCAAAAAACCATGATTTTTGAAGATCTGATGTCTCCTTGCGGAGATAGCCCATGCTACATCTTGCATTGTTAGGAAAAACTGCTTATAGCATGAAAAGTGCCCTTTGCGGATAGAGCTCAAATACGAAAAAAAAACACATATTCCTGTTCCCCCGCATCACCAAAAACCAAAAAACCATGATTTTTGAAGATCTGATGTCTCCTTGCGGAGATAGCCCTTGCTATATCTTGCATTTGTTAGGAAAAACTGCTTATAGCATGAAAAGTGCCCATTGCGGATAGAGCTCAAATTCGAAAAATAAACACATATTCCTGTTCCCCCACCTCCCCAAAAACCAAAAAAAACATGTTTTTTTGAAGATCTGATGTCTCATTGCGGAGATAGCCCGTGCTATATCTTGCATTTGTTTGTTAAAACTGCTTATAGCATGAAAAGTGCCCATTGCAGATAGAGCTCAAATTCGAAAAACAAACACATATTCCTGTTCCCCCGCCTCCCCAAAGACCAAAAAACCATGATTTTTGAAGATCTGATGTCTCCTTTCGGACATGGGCCATGCTATATCTTACATTTGTTTGTTAAAACTGCTTATAGCATGAAAAGTGCCCATTGCAGATAGAGCTCAAATTCGAAAAACAAACACATATTCTTGTTCCCCCGCCTCCCCGAAGCCTAAAAAACCATTAGTTTTACAGATCTGATGTCTCTTTGCGGAGATAGCCCATGTTATATCTTGCATTTGTTAGGAAAAACTGCTTATAGCATGAAAGGTGCCCATTTCAGATAGAGCTCAAATCCGAAAAACAAACACATATTCATGATCCCCCGGCTCTGCGAAGACCAGATAACCATGACTTTTGCAGATCTGATGTCTCCTTGCGGAGATAGCCCATGTTATAACTTGCATTTGTTAGGAAAATCTGCTTATAGCATGAAAAGTACCCATTGCAGATAGAGCTGAGATTCGAAAAACAAACACATATTCATGTTCCCCCTGCTCCCCGACGACCAAAAAACCATGACGTTTGCAGATCTGATGTCTCCTTGCGGAGATAGCCCATTTTATATCTTGCATTTGTTAGGAAAATCTGCTTATAGCATGAAAAGTGCCCATTGCAGATAGAGCTCAAATTCGAAAAACAAACAGATATTCATGTTCCCCCGCCACCCCAAAGACCAAAAAACCATTATTTTTGAAGATCTGATGTCTCCTTGCGGAGATAGCCCATGCTACATCTTGCATTGTTAGGAAAAACTGCTTATAGCATGAAAAGTGCCCTTTGCGGATAGAGCTCAAATACGAAAAAAAAACACATATTCCTGTTCCCCCGTATCACCAAAAACCAAAAAACCATGATTTTTGAAGATCTGATGTCTCCTTGCGGAGATAGCCCTTGCTATATCTTGCATTTGTTAGGAAAAACTGCTTATAGCATGAAAAGTGCCCATTGCGGATAGAGCTCAAATTCGAAAAATAAACACATATTCCTGTTCCCCCACCTCCCCAAAAACCAAAAAAACATGTTTTTTTGAAGATCTGATGTCTCATTGTGGAGATAGCCCATGCTATATCTTGCATTTGTTTGTTAAAACTGCTTATAGCATGAAAAGTGCCCATTGCAGATAGAGCTCAAATTCGAAAAACAAACACATATTCTTGTTCCCCCGCCTCCCCGAAGCCTAAAAAACCATTAGTTTTACAGATCTGATGTCTCTTTGCGGAGATAGCCCATGTTATATCTTGCATTTGTTAGGAAAAACTGCTTATAGCATGAAAGGTGCCCATTGCAGATAGAGCTCAAATTCGAAAAACAAACACATATTCATGTTCCCCCGGCTCCCCGAAGACCAGATAACCATGACTTTTGCAGATCTGATGTCTCCTTGCGGAGATAGCCCATGTTATAACTTGCATTTGTTAGGAAAATCTGCTTATAGCATGAAAAGTACCCATTGCAGATAGAGCTGAGATTCGAAAAACAAACACATATTCATGTTCCCCCTGCTCCCCGAAGACCAAAAAACCATGACTTTTGCAGATCTGATGTCTCCTTGCGGAGATAGCCCATGTTATATCTTGCATTTGTTAGGAAAATCTGCTTATAGCATGAAAAGTGCCCATTGCGGATAGAGCTCAAATTCGAAAAATAAACACATATTCCTGTTCCACCACCTCCCCAAAAACCAAAAAACCATGTTTTTTTGAAGATCTGATGTCTCATTGCGGAGATGGCCCATGCTATATCTTGCATTTGTTTGTTAAAACTGATTATAGCATGAAAAGTGCCCATTGCAGATAGAGCTCAAATTCGAAAAACAAACACATATTCATGTTCGCCCTGCTCCCCGATGACCAAAAAACCATGGGTTTTGCAGATCTGATGTCTCCTTGCAGAGATAGCCCATGCTATATCCTGCATTTGTTAGGAAAAACTGCTTATAGCATGAAAAGTGCCCATTGCGGATAGAGCTCAAATTCGAAAAACAAACACATATTTCTGTTCCCCTGCCTCCCCAAGGATGAAAAAACCATGATTTTTGAAGATCTGATGTCTCCTTGCGGAGATAGCCCATGTTATATCCAGCATTTGTTAGGAAAAACTGTTTATAGCATGAAAAGTGCCCATTGCAGAAAGAGCTCAAATTCGAAAAACAAACACATATTCATGTTCCCCAGCCTCCCCGAAGACCACAAAACCATGGGTTTTGCGGATCTGATGTCTCCTTGCGGAGATAGCCCATGCTATATCCTGCATTTGTTAGGAAAAACTGCTTTATAGCATGAAAAGTGCCCATTGCAGATAGAGCTCAATTTCGCAAAACAAACACATATTCCTGTTCCCCGCCTCCCCAAAGACCAAAAAACCATGATTTTTGAAGATCTGATGTCTCCTTGCGGAGATAGCCCATGTTATATCTTGCATTTGTTAGGAAAATCTGCGTATAGCATGAAAAGTGCCCATTGCAGATAGAGCTCAAATTCGAAAAATAAACACATATTCTTTTTCCCCCGCCTCCCCAAAGACCAAAAAACCATGATTTTTGAAGATCTGATGTCTCCTTGCGGATATAGCCCATGCTATATCTTGCATTGTTAGGAAAAACTGCTTATAGCATGAAAAGTGCCCTTTGCGGATAGAGCTCAAATACGAAAAAAAACACATATTCCTGTTCCCCCGCATCACCAAAAACCAAAAAACCATGATTTTTGAAGATCTGATGTCTCCTTGCGGAGATAGCCCTTGCTATATCTTGCATTTGTTAGGAAAAACTGCTTATAGCATGAAAAGTGCCCATTGCGGATAGAGCTCAAATTCGAAAAATAAACACATATTCCTGTTCCCCCACCTCCCAAAAAACCAAAAAAACATGTTTTTTGAAGATCTCATGTCTCATTGCGGAGATAGCCCATGCTATATCTTGCATTTGTTTGTTAAAACTGCTTATAGCATGAAAAGTGCCCATTGCAGATAGAGCTCAAATTCGAAAAACAAACAGATATTCATGTTCCCCTGCCACCCCGAAGACCAAAAAACCATGACTTTTGCAGATCTGATGTCTCTTTCCGGAGATAGCCCATATAATTTCTTGCATTTGTTAGGAAAAACTAGTTGTAGCATGAAAACTGCCCATTGCAGATAGAGCTCAAATTCGAAAAACAAACACATATTCATGTTCCCCCGCCTCCCCAAAGACCAAAAAACAATGACTTTTGCAGATCTGATGTCTCCTTGCGGAGATAGCCCATGTTATATCTTGCATTTGTTAGGAAAATCTGCTTATAGCATGAAAAGTGCCCATTGCAGATAGAGCTCAAATTCGAAAAACAAACACATATTCTTTTTCCCCCGCCTCCCCAAAGACCAAAAAACCATGATTTTTGAAGATCTGATGTCTCCTTGCGGAGATAGCCCATGCTATATCTTGCATTGTTAGGAAAAACTGCTTATTAGCATGAAAAGTGCCCATTGCGGATAGAGCTCAAATTCGAAAAATAAACACATATTCCTGTTCCCCCACCTCCCCAAAAACCAAAAAACCATGATTTTTGAAGATCTGATGTCTCATTGCGGAGATAGCCCATGCTATATCTTGCATTTGTTAGGAAAAACTGCTTATAGCATGAAAGGTGCCCATTGCAGATAGAGCTCAAATTCGAAAAACAAACACGTATTCATGTTCCCCCGGCTCCCCGAAGACCAGAAAACCATGACTTTTGCAGATCTGATGTCTCCTTGCGGAGATTGCCCATGTTATAACTTGCATTTTTTAGGAAAATCTGCTTATAGCATGAAAAGTGCCCATTGCAGATAGAGCTCAAATTCGAAAAACAAACACATATTCCTGTTCCCCCAACTCCCCAAAGACCAAAAAAACATGATTTTTTGAAGATCTGATGTCTCCTTGCGGAGATAGCCCATGCTATATCTTGCATTTGTTAGGAAAAACTGCTTATAGCATGAAAAGTGCCCATTGCGGATAGAGCTCAAATTCGAAAAATAAACACATATTCCTGTTCCCCCACCTCCCCAAAAACCAAAAAACCATGATTTTTGAAGATCTGATGTCTCATTGCGGAGATAGCCCATGCTATATCTTGCATTTGTTTGTTAAAACTGCTTATAGCATGAAAAGTGCCCATTGCAGATAGAGCTCAAATTCGGAAAACAAACCCACATTCTTGTTCCTCCGCCTCCCCGAAGCCTAAAAAACCATTAGTTTTACAGATCTGATGTCTCTTTGCGGAGATAACCCATGTTATATCTTGCATTTGTTAGGAAAAACTGCTTATAGCATGAAAGGTGCCCATTGCAGATAGAGCTCAAATTCAAAAAACAAACACATATTCATGTTCCCCCGGCTCCCCGTAGACCAGAAAACCATGACTTTTGCAGATCTGATGTCACCTTGCGGAGATAGCCCATGTTATATCCAGCATTTGTTAGGAAAAATTGTTTATAGCATGAAAAGTGCCCATTGCAAAAAGAGCTCAAATTCGAAAAACAAACACATATTCATGTTCCCCAGCCTCCCCGAAGACCACAAAACCATGGGTTTTGCAGATCTGATGTCTCCTTGCGGAGATAGCCCATGCTATATCCTGCATTTGTTAGGAAATACTGCTTTATAGCATGAAAAGTTCCCATTGCAGATAGAGCTCAATTTCGCAAAACAAACACATATTCCTGTTCCCCCGCCTCCCCGAAGACCAAAATGCATGAGTTGTGAAGATCTGATGTCTCCTTGCGGAGATAGCCCATGCTATATCTTGCATTGTTAGGAAAAACTGCTTATAGCATGAAAAGTGCCCATTGCAGATAGAGCTCAAATTCGAAAAACAAACATATATTTCTGTTCCCCCACCTCCCCAAAGACGGAAAAACCATGATTTTTGAAGATCTGATGTCTCCTTGCGGAGATATCCCATGTTATATCTAGCATTTGTTAGGAAAAACTGCTTATAGCATGAAAAGTGCCCATTGCAGAAAGAGCTCAAATTCAAAAAACAAACACATATTCATGTTTCCCCGCCTCCCTGAAGACCAAAAAACCATGGGTTTTGCAGATCTGATATCTCCTTGCGGAGATAGCCCATGCTATATCCTGCATTTGTTAGGAAAAACTGCTTATAGCATGAAAAGTGCCCATTGCGGATAGAGCTCAAATTCGAAAAACAAACACATATTCCTGTTCCCCTGCCTCCCCAAGGACAAAAAAACCATGATTTTTGAAGATCTGATGTCTCCTTGCGGAGATAGCCCATGTTATATCCAGCATTTGTTAGGAAAAATTGTTTATAGCATGAAAAGTGCCCATTGCAGAAAGAGCTCAAATTCGAAAAACAAACACATATTCATGTTCCCCAGCCTCCCCGAAGACCACAAAACCATGGGTTTTGCAGATCTGATGTCTCCTTGCGGAGATAGCCCATGCTATATCCTGCATTTGTTAGGAAAAACTGCTTTATAGCATGAAGAGTGCCCATTGCAGATAGAGCTCAATTTCGCAAAACAAACACATATTCCTGTTCCCCGCCTCCCCAAAGACCAAAAAACCATGATTTTTGAAGGTCTGATGTCTCCTTGCGGAGATAGCCCATGTTATATCTTGCATTTGTTAGGAAAATCTGCTTATAGCATGAAAAGTGCCCATTGCAGATAGAGCTCAAATTCGAAAAACAAACACATATTCCTGTTCCCCCGCCTCCCCGAAGACCGAAAAACCATGAGTTTTGCAGATCTGATGTCTCCTTGTGGATATAGCCCATGTTATATCTTGCATTTGTTAGGAAACTGCTTATAGCATAAAAAGTTCCCATTGCAGATAGAGCTAGAATTTGCAAAACAAACACATATTCATGTTCCCCCGCCTCCCCAAGGACCAAAAAACCATGACTTTTGCAGATCTGATGTTTCCTTGCGGAGATAGCCCATGCTATATCTTGCATTTGTTAGGAAAAACTGCTTATAGCATAAAAGGTGCCCATTGCAGATAGAGCTCAAATTCGAAAAACAAACACGTATTCATGTTCCCCCGGCTCCCCGAAGACCAGAAAACCATGACATTTGCAGATCTGATGTCTCCTTGTGGAGATTGCACATGTTATAACTTGCATTTGTTAGGAAAATCTGCTTATAGCATGAAAAGTGCCCATTGCAGATAGAGCTCAAATTCGAAAAACAAACACATATTCCTGTTCCCCCAACTCCCCAAAGACCAAAAAACTATGATTTTTTGAACATCTGATGTCTCCTTGCGGAGATAGCCCATGCTATATCTTGCATTTGTTAGGAAAAACTGCTTATAGCATGAAAAGTGCCCACTGCAGATAGAGCTCAAATTCGAAAAACAAACAATATTCTTGTTCCCCCGCCTCCCCGAAGCCTAAAAAACCATGACTTTTGCAGATCTGATGTCTCTTTGCAGAGATAGCCCATGTTATATCTTGCATTTGTTAGGAAAAACTGCTTATAGCATAAAAGGTGCCCATTGCAGATAGAGCTCAAATTCGAAAAACAAACACGTATTCATGTTCCCCCGGCTCCCCGAAGACCAGAAAACCATGACATTTGCAGATCTGATGTCTCCTTGTGGAGATTGCACATGTTATAACTTGCATTTGTTAGGAAAATCTGCTTATAGCATGAAAAGTGCCCATTGCAGATAGAGCTCAAATTCGAAAAACAAACACATATTCCTGTTCCCCCAACTCCCCAAAGACCAAAAAACTATGATTTTTTGAACATCTGATGTCTCCTTGCGGAGATAGCCCATGCTATATCTTGCATTTGTTAGGAAAAACTGCTTATAGCATGAAAAGTGCCCATTGCAGATAGAGCTCAAATTCGAAAAACAAACAATATTCTTGTTCCCCCGCCTCCCCGAAGCCTAAAAAACCATGACTTTTGCAGATCTGATGTCTCTTTGCAGAGATAGCCCATGTTATATCTTGCATTTGTTAAGAAAAACTGCTTATAGCATGAAAGGTACCCATTGCAGATAGAGCTCAAATTCGAAAAACAAACACGTATTCATGTTCCCCCGGCTCCCCGAAGACCAGAAAACCATGACTTTTGAAGATCTGATCTCTCCTTGCGGAGATAGCCCATGCTATATCTTGCATTTGTTAGGAAAAACTGCTTATAGCATGAAAAGTGCCCATTGCGGATAGAGCTCAAATTCGAAAAATAAACACATATTCCTGTTCCCCCACCTCCCCAAAAACCAAAAAACCATGATTTTTGAAGATCTGATGTCTCATTGCGGAGATAGCCCATGCTATATCTTGCATTTGTTTGTTAAAACTGCTTATAGCATGAAAAGTGCCCATTGCAGATAGAGCTCAAATTCGGAAAACAAACCCACATTCTTGTTCCTCCGCCTCCCCGAAGCCTAAAAAACCATTAGTTTTACAGATCTGATGTCTCTTTGCGGAGATAACCCATGTTATATCTTGCATTTGTTAGGAAAAACTGCTTATAGCATGAAAGGTGCCCATTGCAGATAGAGCTCAAATTCAAAAAACAAACACATATTCATGTTCCCCCGGCTCCCCGTAGACCAGAAAACCATGACTTTTGCAGATCTGATGTCACCTTGCGGAGATAGCCCATGTTATATCCAGCATTTGTTAGGAAAAATTGTTTATAGCATGAAAAGTGCCCATTGCAGAAAGAGCTCAAATTCGAAAAACAAACACATATTCATGTTCCCCAGCCTCCCCGAAGACCACAAAACCATGGGTTTTGCAGATCTGATGTCTCCTTGCGGAGATAGCCCATGCTATATCCTGCATTTGTTAGGAAAAACTGCTTTATAGCATGAAAAGTTCCCATTGCAGATAGAGGTCAATTTCGCAAAAGAAACACATATTCCTGTTCCCCCGCCTCCCCGAAGACCAAAATGCATGAGTTGTGAAGATCTGATGTCTCCTTGCGGAGATAGCCCATGCTATATCTTGCATTGTTAGGAAAAACTGCTTATAGCATGAAAAGTGCCCATTGCAGATAGAGCTCAAATTCGAAAAACAAACATATATTTCTGTTCCCCCACCTCCCCAAAGACGGAAAAACCATGATTTTTGAAGATCTGATGTCTCCTTGCGGAGATATCCCATGTTATATCTAGCATTTGTTAGGAAAAACTGCTTATAGCATGAAAAGTGCCCATTGCAGAAAGAGCTCAAATTCAAAAAACAAACACATATTCATGTTTCCCCGCCTCCCTGAAGACCAAAAAACCATGGGTTTTGCAGATCTGATATCTCCTTGCGGAGATAGCCCATGCTATATCCTGCATTTGTTAGGAAAAACTGCTTATAGCATGAAAAGTGCCCATTGCGGATAGAGCTCAAATTCGAAAAACAAACACATATTCCTGTTCCCCTGCCTCCCCAAGGACAAAAAAACCATGATTTTTGAAGATCTGATGTCTCCTTGCGGAGATAGCCCATGTTATATCCAGCATTTGTTAGGAAAAATTGTTTATAGCATGAAAAGTGCCCATTGCAGAAAGAGCTCAAATTCGAAAAACAAACACATATTCATGTTCCCCAGCCTCCCCGAAGACCACAAAACCATGGGTTTTGCAGATCTGATGTCTCCTTGCGGAGATAGCCCATGCTATATCCTGCATTTGTTAGGAAAAACTGCTTTATAGCATGAAGAGTGCCCATTGCAGATAGAGCTCAATTTCGCAAAACAAACACATATTCCTGTTCCCCGCCTCCCCAAAGACCAAAAAACCATGATTTTTGAAGGTCTGATGTCTCCTTGCGGAGATAGCCCATGTTATATCTTGCATTTGTTAGGAAAATCTGCTTATAGCATGAAAAGTGCCCATTGCAGATAGAGCTCAAATTCGAAAAACAAACACATATTCCTGTTCCCCCGCCTCCCCGAAGACCGAAAAACCATGAGTTTTGCAGATCTGATGTCTCCTTGTGGATATAGCCCATGTTATATCTTGCATTTGTTAGGAAACTGCTTATAGCATAAAAAGTTCCCATTGCAGATAGAGCTAGAATTTGCAAAACAAACACATATTCATGTTCCCCCGCCTCCCCAAGGACCAAAAAACCATGACTTTTGCAGATCTGATGTTTCCTTGCGGAGATAGCCAATGCTATATCTTGCATTTGTTAGGAAAAACTGCTTATAGCATGAAAAGTGCCCACTGCAGATAGAGCTCAAATTCGAAAAACAAACAATATTCTTGTTCCCCCGCCTCCCCGAAGCCTAAAAAACCATGACTTTTGCAGATCTGATGTCTCTTTGCAGAGATAGCCCATGTTATATCTTGCATTTGTTAGGAAAAACTGCTTATAGCATAAAAGGTGCCCATTGCAGATAGAGCTCAAATTCGAAAAACAAACACGTATTCATGTTCCCCCGGCTCCCCGAAGACCAGAAAACCATGACATTTGCAGATCTGATGTCTCCTTGTGGAGATTGCACATGTTATAACTTGCATTTGTTAGGAAAATCTGCTTATAGCATGAAAAGTGCCCATTGCAGATAGAGCTCAAATTCGAAAAACAAACACATATTCCTGTTCCCCCAACTCCCCAAAGACCAAAAAACTATGATTTTTTGAACATCTGATGTCTCCTTGCGGAGATAGCCCATGCTATATCTTGCATTTGTTAGGAAAAACTGCTTATAGCATGAAAAGTGCCCATTGCAGATAGAGCTCAAATTCGAAAAACAAACAATATTCTTGTTCCCCCGCCTCCCCGAAGCCTAAAAAACCATGACTTTTGCAGATCTGATGTCTCTTTGCAGAGATAGCCCATGTTATATCTTGCATTTGTTAAGAAAAACTGCTTATAGCATGAAAGGTACCCATTGCAGATAGAGCTCAAATTCGAAAAACAAACACGTATTCATGTTCCCCCGGCTCCCCGAAGACCAGAAAACCATGACTTTTGCAGATCTGATGTCTCCTTGCGGAGATTGCCCATGTTATAACTTGCATTTGTTAGGAAAATCTGCTTATAGCATGAAAAGTGCCCATTGCAGATAGAGCTCAAATTCGAAAAACAAACACATATTCCTGTTCCCACAACTCCCCAAAGACCAAAAAACCATGATTTTTTGAAGATCTGATCTCTCCTTGCGGAGATAGCCCATGCTATATCTTGCATTTGTTAGGAAAAACTGCTTATAGCATGAAAAGTGCCCATTGCGGATAGAGCACAAATTCGAAAAATAAACACATATTCCTGTTCCCCCACCTCCCCAAAAACCAAAAAACCATGATTTTTGAAGATCTGATGTCTCATTGCGGAGATAGCCCATGCTATATCTTGCATTTGTTTGTTAAAACTGCTTATAGTATGAAAAGTGCCCATTGCAGATAGAGCTCAAATTCGGAAAACAAACCCACATTCTTGTTCCTCCGCCTCCCCGAAGCCTAAAAAACCATTAGTTTTACAGATCTGATGTCTCTTTGCGGAGATAACCCATGTTATATCTTGCATTTGTTAGGAAAAACTGCTTATAGCATGAAAGGTGCCCATTGCAGATAGAGCTCAAATTCAAAAAACAAACACATATTCATGTTCCCCCGGCTCCCCGTAGACCAGAAAACCATGACTTTTGCAGATCTGATGTCACCTTGCGGAGATAGCCCATGTTATAACTTGCATTTGTTAGGAAAATCTGCTTATAGCATGAAAAGTGCCCATTGCAGATAGAGCTCAAATTCGAAAAACAAACACATATTATTTTCCTCCGCCTCCCCAAAACACAAAAAACCATGATTTTTGAAGAACTGATGTCTCTTTGCGGAGATAGCCCATGTTATATCCAGCATTTGTTAGGAAAAATTTTTTATAGCATGAAAAGTGCCCATTGCAGAAAGAGCTCAAATTCGAAAAACAAACATATATTCATGTTCCCCAGCCTCCCCGAAGACCACAAAACCATGGGTTTTGCAGATCTGATGTCTCCTTGCGGAGATAGCCCATGCAATATCCTGCATTTGTTAGGAAAAACTGCTTTATAGCATGAAAAGTTCCCATTGCAGATAGAGCTCAATTTCGCAAAACAAACACATATTCCTGTTCCCCCGCCTCCCCAAAGACAAAAATACATGAGTTGTGAAGATCTGATGTCTCCTTGCGGAGATAGCCCATGCTATATCTTGCATTGTTAGGAAAAACTGCTTATAGCATGAAAAGTGCCCATTGCAGATAGAGCTCAAATTCGAAAAACAAACATATATTTCTGTTCCCCCACCTCCCCAAAGACGGAAAAACCATGATTTTTGACGATCTGATGTCTCCTTGCGGAGATATCCCATGTTATATCTAGCATTTGTTAGGAAAAACTGCTTATAGCATGAAAAGTGCCCATTGCAGAAAGAGCTCAAATTCAAAAAACAAACACATATTCATGTTTCCCCGCCTCCCCGAAGACCAAAAAACCATGGGTTTTGCAGATCTGATGTCTCCTTGCGGAGATAGCCCATGCTATATCCTGCATTTGTTAGGAAAAACTGCTTATAGCATGAAAAGTGCCCATTGCGGATAGAGCTCAAATTCGAAAAACAAACACATATTCCTGTTCCCCTGCCTCCCCAAGGACAAAAAAACCATGATTTTTGAAGATCTGATGTCTCCTTGCGGAGATAGCCCATGTTATATCCAGCATTTGTTAGGAAAAATTGTTTATAGCATGAAAAGTGCCCATTGCAGAAAGAGCTCAAATTCGAAAAACAAACACATATTCATGTTCCCCAGCCTCCCCGAAGACCACAAAACCATGGGTTTTGCAGATCTGATGTCTCCTTGCGGAGATAGCCCATGCAATATCCTGCATTTGTTAGGAAAAACTGCTTTATAGCATGAAAAGTGCCCATTGCAGATAGAGCTCAATTTCGCAAAACAAACACATATTCCTGTTCCCCGCCTCCCCAAAGACCAAAAAACCATGATTTTTGAAGGTCTGATGTCTCCTTGCGGAGATAGCCCATGTTATATCTTGCATTTGTTAGGAAAATCTGCTTATAGCATGAAAAGTGCCCATTGCAGATAGAGCTCAAATTCGAAAAACAAACACATATTCCTGTTCCCCCGCCTCCCCGAAGACCGAAAAACCATGAGTTTTGCAGATCTGATGTCTCCTTGTGGATATAGCCCATGTTATATCTTGCATTTGTTAGGAAACTGCTTATAGCATAAAAAGTTCCCATTGCAGATAGAGCTAGAATTTGCAAAACAAACACATATTCATGTTCCCCCGCCTCCCCAAGGACCAAAAAACCATGACTTTTGCAGATCTGATGTTTCCTTGCGGAGATAGCCCATGCTATATCTTGCATTTGTTAGGAAAAACTGCTTATAGCATGAAAAGTGCCCACTGCAGATAGAGCTCAAATTCGAAAAACAAACAATATTCTTGTTCCCCCGCCTCCCCGAAGCCTAAAAAACCATGACTTTTGCAGATCTGATGTCTCTTTGCAGAGATAGCCCATGTTATATCTTGCATTTGTTAGGAAAAACTGCTTATAGCATAAAAGGTGCCCATTGCAGATAGAGCTCAAATTCGAAAAACAAACACGTATTCATGTTCCCCCGGCTCCCCGAAGACCAGAAAACCATGACATTTGCAGATCTGATGTCTCCTTGTGGAGATTGCACATGTTATAACTTGCATTTGTTAGGAAAATCTGCTTATAGCATGAAATGTGCCCATTGCAGATAGAGCTCAAATTCGAAAAACAAACACATATTCCTGTTCCCCCAACTCCCCAAAGACCAAAAAACTATGATTTTTTGAACATCTGATGTCTCCTTGCGGAGATAGCCCATGCTATATCTTGCATTTGTTAGGAAAAACTGCTTATAGCATGAAAAGTGCCCATTGCAGATAGAGCTCAAATTCGAAAAACAAACAATATTCTTGTTCCCCCGCCTCCCCGAAGCCTAAAAAACCATGACTTTTGCAGATCTGATGTCTCTTTGCAGAGATAGCCCATGTTATATCTTGCATTTGTTAAGAAAAACTGCTTATAGCATGAAAGGTGCCCATTGCAGATAGAGCTCAAATTCGAAAAACAAACACGTATTCATGTTCCCCCGGCTCCCCGAAGACCAGAAAACCATGACTTTTGCAGATCTGATGTCTCCTTGCGGAGATTGCCCATGTTATAACTTGCATTTGTTAGGAAAATCTGCTTATAGCATGAAAAGTGCCCATTGCAGATAGAGCTCAAATTCGAAAAACAAACACATATTCCTGTTCCCACAACTCCCCAAAGACCAAAAAACCATGATTTTTTGAAGATCTGATCTCTCCTTGCGGAGATAGCCCATGCTATATCTTGCATTTGTTAGGAAAAACTGCTTATAGCATGAAAAGTGCCCATTGCGGATAGAGCTCAAATTCGAAAAATAAACACATATTCCTGTTCCCCCACCTCCCCAAAAACCAAAAAACCATGATTTTTGAAGATCTGATGTCTCATTGCGGAGATAGCCCATGCTATATCTTGCATTTGTTTGTTAAAACTGCTTATAGTATGAAAAGTGCCCATTGCAGATAGAGCTCAAATTCGGAAAACAAACCCACATTCTTGTTCCTCCGCCTCCCCGAAGCCTAAAAAACCATTAGTTTTACAGATCTGATGTCTCTTTGCGGAGATAACCCATGTTATATCTTGCATTTGTTAGGAAAAACTGCTTATAGCATGAAAGGTGCCCATTGCAGATAGAGCTCAAATTCAAAAAACAAACACATATTCATGTTCCCCCGGCTCCCCGTAGACCAGAAAACCATGACTTTTGCAGATCTGATGTCACCTTGCGGAGATAGCCCATGTTATAACTTGCATTTGTTAGGAAAATCTGCTTATAGCATGAAAAGTGCCCATTGCAGATAGAGCTCAAATTCGAAAAACAAACACATATTATTTTCCTCCGCCTCCCCAAAACCCAAAAAACCATGATTTTTGAAGAACTGATGTCTCTTTGCGGAGATAGCCCATGTTATATCCAGCATTTGTTAGGAAAAATTGTTTATAGCATGAAAAGTGCCCATTGCAGAAAGAGCTCAAATTCGAAAAACAAACATATATTCATGTTCCCCAGCCTCCCCGAAGACCACAAAACCATGGGTTTTGCAGATCTGATGTCTCCTTGCGGAGATAGCCCATGCAATATCCTGCATTTGTTAGGAAAAACTGCTTTATAGCATGAAAAGTTCCCATTGCAGATAGAGCTCAATTTCGCAAAACAAACACATATTCCTGTTCCCCCGCCTCCCCAAAGACAAAAATACATGAGTTGTGAAGATCTGATGTCTCCTTGCGGAGATAGCCCATGCTATATCTTGCATTGTTAGGAAAAACTGCTTATAGCATGAAAAGTGCCCATTGCAGATAGAGCTCAAATTCGAAAAACAAACATATATTTCTGTTCCCCCACCTCCCCAAAGACGGAAAAACCATGATTTTTGAAGATCTGATGTCTCCTTGCGGAGATATCCCATGTTATATCTAGCATTTGTTAGGAAAAACTGCTTATAGCATGAAAAGTGCCCATTGCAGAAAGAGCTCAAATTCAAAAAACAAACACATATTCATGTTTCCCCGCCTCCCCGAAGACCAAAAAACCATGGGTTTTGCAGATCTGATGTCTCCTTGCGGAGATAGCCCATGCTATATCCTGCATTTGTTAGGAAAAACTGCTTATAGCATGAAAAGTGCCCATTGCGGATAGAGCTCAAATTCGAAAAACAAACACATATTCCTGTTCCCCTGCCTCCCCAAGGACAAAAAAACCATGATTTTTGAAGATCTGATGTCTCCTTGCGGAGATAGCCCATGTTATATCCAGCATTTGTTAGGAAAAATTGTTTATAGCATGAAAAGTGCCCATTGCAGAAAGAGCTCAAATTCGAAAAACAAACACATATTCATGTTCCCCAGCCTCCCCGAAGACCACAAAACCATGGGTTTTGCAGATCTGATGTCTCCTTGCGGAGATAGCCCATGCAATATCCTGCATTTGTTAGGAAAAACTGCTTTATAGCATGAAAAGTGCCCATTGCAGATAGAGCTCAATTTCGCAAAACAAACACATATTCCTGTTCCCCGTCTCCCCAAAGACCAAAAAACCATGATTTTTGAAGGTCTGATGTCTCCTTGCGGAGATAGCCCATGTTATATCTTGCATTTGTTAGGAAAATCTGCTTATAGCATGAAAAGTGCCCATTGCAGATAGAGCTCAAATTCGAAAAACAAACACATATTCCTGTTCCCCCGCCTCCCCGAAGACCGAAAAACCATGAGTTTTGCAGATCTGATGTCTCCCTGTGGATATAGCCCATGTTATATCTTGCATTTGTTAGGTAACTGCTTATAGCATAAAAAGTTCCCATTGCAGATAGAGCTAGAATTTGCAAAACAAACACATATTCATGTTCCCCCGCCTCCCTAAAGACCAAAAAACCATGACTTTTGCAGATCTGATGTTTCCTTGCGGAGATAGCCCATGCTATACCTTGCATTTGTTAGGAAAAACTGCTTATAGCATGAAAAGTGCCCACTGCAGATAGAGCTCAAATTCGAAAAACAAACAATATTCTTGTTCCCCCGCCTCCCCGAAGCCTAAAAAACCATGACTTTTGCAGATCTGATGTCTCTTTGCAGAGATAGCCCATGTTATATCTTGCATTTGTTAGGAAAAACTGCTTATAGCATAAAAGGTGCCCATTGCAGATAGAGCTCAAATTCGAAAAACAAACACGTATTCATGTTCCCCCGGCTCCCCGAAGACCAGAAAACCATGACTTTTGCAGATCTGATGTCTCCTTGCGGAGATTGCCCATGTTATAACTTGCATTTGTTAGGAAAATCTGCTTATAGCATGAAAAGTGCCCATTGCAGATAGAGCTCAAATTCGAAAAACAAACACATATTCTTGTTCCCCCAACTCCCCAAAGACCAAAAAACTATGATTTTTTGAACATCTGATGTCTCCTTGCGGAGATAGCCCATGCTATATCTTGCATTTTTTAGGAAAAACTGCTTATAGCATGAAAAGTGCCCATTGCGGATAGAGCTCAAATTCGAAAAATAAACACATATTCCTGTTCCCCCACCTCCCCAAAAAACAAAAAACCATGATTTTTGAAGATCTGATGTCTCCTTGCGGAGATAGCCCATGCTATATCTTGCATTTGTTTGTTAAAACTGCTTATAGCATGAAAAGTGCCCATTGCAGATAGAGCTGAAATTCGGAAAACAAACCCACATTCTTGTTCCTCCGCCTCCCCGAAGCCTAAAAAACCATTAGTTTTACAGATCTGATGTCTCTTTGCGGAGATAACCCATGTTATATCTTGCATTTGTTAGGAAAAACTGCTTATAGCATGAAAGGTGCCCATTGCAGATAGAGCTCAAATTCAAAAAACAAACACATATTCATGTTCCCCCGGCTCCCCGTATACCAGAAAACCATGACTTTTGCAGATCTGATGTCACCTTGCGGAGATAGCCCATGTTATAACTTGCATTTGTTAGGAAAATCTGCTTATAGCATGAAAAGTGCCCATTGCAGATAGAGCTCAAATTCAAAAAACAAACACATATTATTTTCCTCCGCCTCCCCAAAAACCAAAAAACCATGATTTTTGAAGAACTGATGTCTCTTTGCGGAGATAGCCCATGTTATATCCAGCATTTGTTAGGAAAAATTGTTTATAGCATGAAAAGTGCCCATTGCAGAAAGAGCTCAAATTCGAAAAACAAACACATATTCATGTTCCCCAGCCTCCCCGAAGACCACAAAACCATGGGTTTTGCAGATCTGATGTCTCCTTGCGGAGATAGCCCATGCTATATCCTGCATTTGTTAGGAAAAACTGCTTTATAGCATGAAAAGTTCCCATTGCAGATAGAGCTCAATTTCGCAAAACAAACACATATTCCTGTTCCCCCGCCTCCCCAAAGACCAAAATGCATGAGTTGTGAAGATCTGATGTCTCCTTGCGGAGATAGCCCATGCTATATCTTGCATTGTTAGGAAAAACTGCTTATAGCATGAAAAGTGCCCATTGCAGATAGAGCTCAAATTCGAAAAACAAACACATATTCCTGTTCCCCCGCCTCCCCGAAGACCGAAAAACCATGAGTTTTGCAGATCTGATGTCTCCTTGTGGATATAGCCCATGTTATATCTTGCATTTGTTAGGAAACTGCTTATAGCATAAAAAGTTCCCATTGCAGATAGAGCTAGAATTTGCAAAACAAACACATATTCCTGTTCCCCCGCCTCCCCAAAGACCAAAATGCATGAGTTGTGAAGATCTGATGTCTCCTTGCGGAGATAGCCCATGCTATATCTTGCATTGTTAGGAAAAACTGCTTATAGCATGAAAAGTGCCCATTGCAGATAGAGCTCAAATTCGAAAAACAAACATATATTTCTGTTCCCCCACCTGCCCAAAGACGGAAAAACCATGATTTTTGAAGATCTGATGTCCCTTGCGGAGATATCCCATGTAATATCTAGCATTTGTTAGGAAAAACTGCTTATAGCATGAAAAGTGCCCATTGCAGAAAGAGCTCAAATTCAAAAAACAAACACATATTCATGTTTCCCCACCTCCCCGAAGACCAAAAAACCATGGGTTTTGCAGATCTGATGTCTCCTTGCGGAGATAGCCCATGCTATATCCTGCATTTGTTAGGTAAAACTGCTTATAGCATGAAAAGTGCCCATTGCGGATAGAGCTCAAATTCGAAAAACAAACACATATTCCTGTTCCCCTGCCTCCCCAAGGACAAAAAAACCATGATTTTTGAAGATCTGATGTCTCCTTGCAGAGATAGCCCATGTTATATCCAGCATTTGTTAGGAAAAATTGTTTATAGCATGAAAAGTGCCCATTGCAGAAAGAGCTCAAATTCGAAAAACAAACACATATTCATGTTCTCCAGCCTCCCCGAACACCACAAAACCATGGGTTTTGCAGATCTGATGTCTCCTTGCGGAGATAGCCCATGCTATATCCTGCATTTGTTAGGAAAAACTGCTTTATAGCATGAAAAGTGCCCATTGCAGATAGAGCTCAATTTCGCAAAACAAACACATATTCCTGTTCCCCGCCTCCCCAAAGACCAAAAAACCATGATTTTTGAAGGTCTGATGTCTCCTTGCGGAGATAGCCCATGTTATATCTTGCATTTGTTAGGAAAATCTGCTTATAGCATGAAAAGTGCCCATTGCAGATAGAGCTCAAATTCGAAAAACAAACACATATTCCTGTTCCCCCGCCTCCCCGAAGACCGAAAAACCATGAGTTTTGCAGATCTGATGTCTCCTTGTGGATATAGCCCATGTTATATCTTGCATTTGTTAGGAAACTGCTTATAGCATAAAAAGTTCCCATTGCAGATAGAGCTAGAATTTGCAAAACAAACACATATTCATGTTCCCCCGCCTCCCCAAAGACCAAAAAACCATGACTTTTGCAGATCTGATGTTTCCTTGCGGAGATAGCCCATGCTATATCTTGCATTTGTTAGGAAAAACTGCTTATAGCATGAAAAGTGCCCATTGCAGATAGAGCTCAAATTCGAAAAACAAACACATATTCATGTTCCCCCGGCTCCCCGAAGACCAAAAAACCATGACTTTTGCAGCTCTGATGTTTCCTTGCGGATATAGCCCATGTTATATCTTGCATTTGTTAGGAAAAACTGCTTATAGCATGAAAAGTGCCCATTGCAGAAAGAGCTGAAATTCGAAAAACAAACACATAGTCATGTTCCCCCGCCTCCCTGAAGACCAAAAAACCATGGGTTTTTGCAGATCTGATGTCTCCTTGCGGAGATAGCCCATGCTATATCCTGCATTTGTTAGGAAAAACTGCTTTATAGCATGAAAAGTGCCCATTGCAGATAGAGCTCAAATTCGCAAAACAAACACATATTCCTGTTCCCCTGCCTACCCGAAGACCAAAAAAAATGAGTTTTGAAGCTCTGATGTCTCCTTGCGGAGATAGCCCATGCTATATCTTGCATTTGTTAGGAAAAACTACTTATAGCATGAAAAGTGCCCATTGCAGAAAGAGCTCAAATTCGAAAAACAAACACATATTCCTGTTCCCCCGCCTCCCCAAAGACGAAAATGCATGAGTTTTGAAGATCTGATGTCTCCGTGCGGAGATAACCAATGCTATATCTTGCATTTGTTAGGAAAAACTGCTTATAGCATGAAAAGTGCCCATTGCGGATGGAGCTCAAATTCGAAAAACAAACACATATTCCTGTTCCCCCGCCTCCCCAAAGACGAAAATGCATGAATTTTGAAGATCTGATGTCTCCTTGCGGAGATAGCCCATGCTATATCTTGCATTTGTTAGGAAAAACTGCTTATAGCATGAAAAGTGTTGTGATTCAGGGCCAGCCTGTGGGTCCGGCAGCCGGCTCGGATGTCTCGGATGACTCAGACGAGGGGGAGGAGGAGGGTGTTGAAGACGAACGTGCTGATGTTGGCTTGGAGGCTTCGCAGAGCCCCCAGCCAGGGCCCTCTTCTCAGCTGCGCGAGCCCGACAGTGAGGATGATGATCACCCACAGCTGGCCCTGTTCAAGGACGCCCGACGCAGGAGGCAGTCAAGCAGGAACAAGCAGAGAAAGGCTGTGGGACTCCTCGGAAGGAGGCACAGGGAGGCCACGCCCTGAACTCTAATAAAGGGAGTGTTTGGGGAAGGGTTGGTTGCTGAAAGCAACCGTTCCGTTTGAGGATCAAAGTTCCGGTATCTTGTTTCATGTTCTGTTGTTTTGCTTGTGAATTAAACTTGGCAGACGCTTTCCAGCCTCAGACGCTCTCCAGTCTCTACTGTTCTGTACCAGCCTGCTACCGGCCTTGCAGAAAGGCAACCCCTGTATAAACAGTAGAGACTGGAGAGCGTCTGAGGCTGGAAAGCGTCTGCCAAGTTTAATTCACAAGCAAAACAACAGAACATGAAACAAGATACCGGAACTTTGATCCTCAAACGGAACGGTTGCTTTCAGCAACCAGCCCTTCCCCAAACACTCCCTTTATTAGAGTTCAGGGCGTGGCCTCCCTGTGCCTCCTTCCGAGGAGTCCCACAGCCTTTCTCTGCTTGTTCCTGCTTGACTGCCTCCTGCGTCGGGCGTCCTTGAACAGGGCCAGCTGTGGGTCATCATCATCCGCACTGTCGGGCTCGCGCAGCTGAGAAGAGGGCCCTGGCTGGGGGCTCTGCGAAGCCTCCAAGCCATCATCAGCACGTTCGTCTTCAACACCCTCCTCCTCCCCCTCGTCTGAGTCATCCGAGACATCCGAGCCGGCTGCCGGACCCACAGGCTGGCCCTGAATCACAACACTATCCCGCACCGCAGGGCCCTTCCCCCGGGTCTGCCGATCCGGATGCGGTCTGGATGGGAATTGTTCGTGAAAAGCAGTCACCAACGCAGGGGCATGAACGGCGGTCGCGTCTTCCCAGGTGAAGTCCTCCGGCCCGTACCCTTTCCACTCGATCAGGTACTGGAAACGACCTTTCAGCCAACGGGAATCCCTGATGCTGGCGACCTCGTACTCGGGGGTGCTGCCTCCATCACGAGGTCCTGATGGGGGAGGTTCCGCTTGGCGGAGTGGACAAGCCGGTTGTTCGGGGACCAACAGGGACCGATGGAAGACTGGGTGCACGCGCAGGGAATATGGCAGAGTTAAACGATAGGCGACCGGATTGATGACAGCCTCGACTGGAAACGGTCCTAGGTAACGGTGATCCAGCTTCCTCGCCGGCCGTGTGGATGGTAGGTTCCTGGTGGACAGCCAGACCCGATCCCCCACCGATAGTGGAGGCGTATCCCGTCTCGACCGATCGGCAAACCTCTTGTAGTCGGCCTTGGCCTTCTCCAGCTGCCGTCGCACCAATCGATGGATCGCCTGTAACTCTGCCATGAAGTCGTTCGCTGCCGGCTCCGGTGAGTCCACGGGAGAAAGGGGGAAATACCGGGGGTGATAACCCACATTGGCCAAGAACGGTGTCATCTGCGTGGAGGTGTGCTGCGAGTTGTTAAAGGCAAACTCGGCAATGGCCAGATAGTCCACCCAATTGTCCTGCTGCAGGTTGACGTAGCAGCGCAGATACTGCTCCAGGATACCGATGACCTTCTCGGTACCCCCGTCAGTTTGAGGATGATGCGCGGACGAGAGGCAAACCTTGATGTCCAACGGACGCATCAACTCCTGCCAGAAGCGGGCTGTAAACTGGGCCCCCCTATCGGAGACGACTCTATCGGGGAGGCCGTGCAGCCGAAACACCTGTTGGATGAACATGCGACTAGTGGCGCGAGCTGACGGTAAGCTGCGACAGGGGATGAAGTGCGCCATCTTGGTCACCATGTCCACCACCACAAACACTGTCGTGAAGCCGGAGGATGGGGGTAAATCCGTCAGAAAGTCCATGGACACAGCCCCCCAGGGTCTCTTGGGTGTTGGCAAAGGCTGCAGTAAACCAGGCGGGGCCCCTGTCGCTGACTTGGCCTGCCTGCATGGGATGCAGGAGGTGACATAAGACTGGACGTCGTGTTGGACTCGGGGCCACCAGAAGGTACGGGAGACCAGGTTCAGAGTCTTGAACAGGCCAAAATGCCCCGCTGCCAGGTTATCATGACACTGGCTGAGGACGAGTCCCCTGAGTGGCCCTCCCGGAACATAGAGCCGGTCACGATAATACAAGAGTCCATCCGTGACCGTCCAAGGCGAGTCTGGCCCCACCTCCTCCTTCCGCTGAGCCACCCACGCCTCCTGCTGCTGCGCCTCCCGGATCCGAGCCCGTATATCAACCGGCTCCCGCACTGCAGCAAAAGACTCGACGGGGATCACTGTCCTGGGCAGAAGCTTGTCTTCCACTCGGGTATATTCGGGCTTCCTGGACAGAGCATCTGCTCTCTGATTGTGCCCGCTTGGTATGTACCGAACCCGGAAGTCAAACCTCGCAAAGAAAAGGGACCACCGGATCTGGCGTTGGTTCAAATTCCGAGCGGTCTGCAGGCTTTCCAGATTCTTATGGTCCGTCCGGACCTCGATTTGATGCCGCGCCCCCTCCAGATGATGCCTCCAAGCCTCGAACGCCGCCTTGATGGCCAGCAGCTCCTTCTCCCAGATGGTATAGTTGCGCTCCGAGGGGTTCAATTTCCGAGAGTGATACGCGCAAGGGAAAAGGGTACCGCTGGGTGTCGTTGCCTGGAGTAACACGGCCCCAATGGCAATGTCGGAGGCGTCCGCCTCCACGACAAACGGCCGTTGCGGGTCAGGATGCTTCAAGATGGGCTCCTTCATGAAGGCGTCCTTCAAAGCCTGGAACGCCTGTTGTTCCGGTGCGTTCCACTGGAACCGAGTCTTCTTCTGCAGGAGCCGGGTGAGGGGGGCTGTCAAGGCAGCAAAGCCAGGGATGAATGTTCGATAGTAGTTGGGAAATCCAAGAAGTCGCTGAACATCCTTCACGCGACGCGGGGGTTGCCAACTCTGCAACGACTCAACTTTACTCGGCTCCATGGCGATGCCCTCAGGAGAAATGCGGTGACCCAGGAAATCGATGGTCACCTGGTAGAACTGGCACTTCTCCAACTTGGCAAACAGCCGATGTTCTCGGAGGCGCTGCAGGACCTGACGGAGATGCTGATGATGCACTTCACGCGACGGGGAGTAGATCAGGATGTCATCCAGGTAGATCACGACAAACTGGTCCAACAGATCCCGAAAGATGTCGTTCATAAAATGCTGAAACACAGCGAGGGCGTTGGTCAGACCAAACGGCATCACCGTGTACTTGAAATGTCCATAGCAAGTACCAAACGCCGTCTTCCACTCATCACCCGGCCGAACCCTGACGAGGTTGTAAGCTCCACGCAGGTCCAGTTTCGTGAAGATCTTAGCCTCCCGGAGTCGGTCCAAGAGCTCGGGGATGAGGGGCAGCGGGTAACGGTTGCGCACCGTAATGGCATTGAGTTTCCGGTAGTCGCAGCAAAGCCGTAATTCGCCCGACTTCTTTTTGACGAAGAGCACAGGTGCAGACACTGGCGAGGACGAGGGCCGGATGAAACCGCGAGCCAAATTCTTTTCCAGGAAGTCCCGCAATGCAGCCAACTCGGGCTCCGACATGGAGTACAAACGCCCCACTGGGAGAGGCGCATCAGGGACCAAATCAATGGAGCAGTCATAGGGCCTGTGCGGTGGTAATTGATCCGCCTCTGACTCGCTGAACACATCAGCAAAGTCGGACAGTTCGGGAGGCAAGGAAACCCCTGGGGAACCCTCCACCTGACCGGCACAGATATGGCGGGAATGGTCCACACACTGCAAGCTTGGGAAGGTGACCAAGTTCTGTGACCAATAGATCTGTGGGTCATGCGCCCGGAGCCACGCCAGTCCCAAGACCACGGGGAAGTGCAGATCAGAAGTGATGTAGAATTGAATGGCCTCCACGTGGGAACTGATGGCCATACATACTGGTTGCGTGGCGGCCGTAATAGGCCCAGACAGGAGCACTCGACCATCGATAGTCTCCACTAGCATGGGCGGATTCACCGGGCATTGGGGAACAGCCCATTTGGCCACAAAGGCTGAGTCCATAAAGTTTGTGGTGGCCCCAGAGTCAATTAAGGCATGGACTGGAATCCCCTCTGGCTTGCCAGGAAGGATCAGACGTGCCTCCAAAATCAAATGCCGTGGAGGTTCACAGGCACCATCGGAACGGCGTCGCTCGGTGTGGTTGTTGTGGGTCGCCCGATGTATCACACCGTCTAGATCGGGCTCGGGGCGTTTCCCGACAGCAAAGTAGGGGACTTTCTCGGGGCAGGCTTGGTCACTGATGCCCGCTGACGCTTCTTTGGGCAAGAAGCAGCCAAATGTCCAGGGTCCCCACAGTAAAAACACAACCCCCCCGATCGTCGTCTGTCCATTTCCGTCACCGATAGACGAGACCTGGCGGCACCCAGCTCCATTGGCTCCTCCCTTTGGACTGGGGGCTCACGCACAACAGGGGCGGCAGGGGTCTGTGGGGTGGCACGGCGACTCTTTCGCTGCTGCAGCCGGGCATCGATCCGCAGGCAAAGATGGATCAGCCCATTCAGGTCTGAGGGAATGTCCACGCGGGCCAGCTCATCCAACATCTCCTCCGACAATCCATCCTGGAAGGCATCCACGAGCGCAGCCTCATTCCAGGCGGAATCCTGGCTAAGCAGCCGGAAATCGCTGATATAGGCCTGTAGGGGGCGTTGACCCTGCCTCAGAGCTTTCAGGCGTCGGGTGGCAGTCTGCGTCTTAATTGGGTCCTCGTACATTAGGCGCATATGGTCACAAAACCCCACAAAGTTATCCAACAAAGGGCTAGGTTGTGCCAGCAGAGGCGTGCCCCAACGAGCTGCATCCTCCGAAAGAAGGCTTAACACGAATCCCACCTTATCCCGGTCAGTGGGGAAATCAGCTGCTCTCACGCTGATAAAAAGCTGGCATTGTCCCAGGAAGGCAGGAAACAGTTCTGGATTGCCAGCAAATTTATCCGGCATTGCTATCTGACATTTCCTCCTGGGTGGGGGTGCAGCATGTACCTGAGCTTGCAGTTGAGCCACCTGAGCTGCCAGCATAGTGAGTTGCTGAGTGAGCTGAGCATTCTCGGCACGTAGCTGCTCCATCTTAGTAGTAAGGGGTGGGAGGCTGAAAGCAAACTGTTCTGTACCAGCCTGCTACCGGCCTTGCAGAAATGCAACCCCTGTACAAACAGTAGAGACTGGAGAGCGTCTGAGGCTGAGCGAAGAACAAAAAACCATGAGTTTTGCAGATCTGATGTCTCCTTGCGGAGATAGCCCAGGTTATATGTTGTATTTGTTAAGAAAAAATGCTTCTAGCATGAAAAGTGCCCATTGCAGATAGAGGTCAAATTCGAAAAACAAACAAATATTCATGTTCCCCAGGCTCAGCAAAGAACAAAAAAACATGAGTTTTGCAGATCTGATCTCTCCTTGCGCAGTTAGCCCAGGTTATATGTTGCATTTGTTAGGAAAAATGGCTTCTAGCATGAAAAGTGCACATTGAGAAGCTAACAGAAAAACTAGCTGAAGTTATGGATGAAAAGCTGGATGAGAAGTTAACAGAAATAAGGGCGGACATTTTGCTTGCATTTCAAGGCATGGCTATATGTATCGAGCGCTTGGATGAAAGAGTGGAAGATCTCAGCCAAAATAATATCAAATTAGATGCAAAAATGTTAGAGCCTGAGAATGTGGTGGATAAAATTGACAGTGACTTGACCTTGGTGCAGTACAACGAGATGGAGTTTGCTGTTAGTATCAGAGGCTTAAAAGAGAATCCTAAAAAAGATTTGAAGGAAATAGTCTCTGAGGCTCTGGAAGGGGTGCTGGGACGGCCAGCAGATGGAATTGTGGGAGACATAGATAAAAATTTTCGTGTCAATTCGTGGATTGCAAGACAAAGGAAATTACCCAGAGATGTGGTTGTTTATTTTACAAAGAGAGCAATCAGGAATGAAGTTATCCAAGCCTCTTACAATACTAAGCTTGTAATTGCTGAGCAAGAAGTCCTGGTTTTAAAAGAGATCCCTCCAAGAATTTTAAGGAGAAGAAAGGAGTTTGCTTTTTTAGCACAAGAGCTCAGGCGACGTGATATCAAGTTTAGATGGGAGATACCAGTGGGTATGGTGGTGATGTATGAAGGCACGAGACATCATCTTATTACAGTGATGCAGGCACGTGATTTTTATAGTAATGTTTTAAAAGCAACCCCCATACCACTCTTGGAATCTACAAAGAAGAATGGTGAGGGAGAGCCTCAACGTGCTGAAGGAACAACGCAGACAGATGAGAAAGCTACATCGGAGGAAGCTAGAAGCCAGAGGATGACGTGTGCTGCTTTGAGACGAATGAGACGAGAGCAAGAACAAGACCAGCAGAAAGTTATGGAACCTCCAAAGCATACCTATAGTGAAGCTGTGGGAGGGGCGCGACCTAAGAATGTTAAGGGGATTCTGGAAGACGCACTCCAAAAGCTTCGGGTCGCTAAGGATGGCGACTAAACTTCTAACTTGGAATGTCAATGGCTTAAATTCACCTCAGAAGAGAAAGAAAATCTTTCAATATTTAAAACAGTTTAAGACTGATGTTATTTGCTTACAAGAAACACATATTAGAGTTATGGACCAAAAGTACTTATTAAATTCAAGACTGGGCACACAATTTATTGCTTCTGCAATGAATAAGAAGAATGGAGTGGTTGTTTATATCAAGAATACTATGACAGCGGAGTTAATTGAAGCAGATAAACAAGGAAGATATGTTATAATAGATTTGTTAATAGAAGGCAAAAAAACGCTTTTGGTTGGATTATATGCTCCTAATCAGCAGCAAGGAGATTTTTACAATTTATTACACAGCAAGATGATTCAGTTGGATTACAAATCTTTTATTTTTATGGGAGACTGGAATGGTGTTTTGGATGTACAAATGGACAAGAGTGGTTCTTTTAGAAGTACTCCAAGTCATGCCAAACTGCCTAAATCCTTTTTTGAGATGAAGGATGATTTGGAGCTGCGAGATATTTGGAGAGAAAGAAATTTACAAGAAAAGGATTATACTTTTTTTTTTCCGATAGACATCAATCTTTTTCTAGGATTGACTTTATATTAATTACTAATGATTTTTTTCTAGGATTAAGAAGATAAAGATTTGTCCAAGAATTATGTCTGACCATAGTCCAGTCTGGTTAGAGATTGATAAGGACAACAGAGATAGGCGCTCCTGGCGTCTAAATGAGAACCTGTTTAGAAATCAGGAAAATGTGGAAGAATGTAAAAAACAGATGAAGGTGTTTTTTGAAACTAATATGAATAAGGGTACTTCTATGGAAATGGTTTGGGACGCTAGTAAGGCTTACATGAGAGGTGTGTTAATATATATGAATAATAAATACAGACGTAATTTGGAATTTAGGAGGAAAGAATTAGAAAATGAAATTAGGGAAAAAGAAAAGGCCTTAATTTTGAATCCATCGGATGTGAAGATTAAAGAGGTTATTAATTTATTAAGGGGACAGTTTGATAAGTTGATGGCTGATCAGGTGGCAACTAATCTACGGTTTGCTAGACATAATACTTTTTGTAATGCCAATAAACCAGGTAGATGGTTAGCCTATATGTTAAGGAAGAAGCAAAGGGCTTCTAATATAGATAAAATAGAACATAAGGGTAAGGTAGTGTATCAACAGAACCTTATAAAGGAAACTTTTGTTGATTTTTATTCTAAATTATATGCTAGAGATAAGATTAATGAAGCAGATATTGATGTATATTTGAGGAATGCTAGTATTCCGGTTCATACACAAGAACAAAAGGAAGAGATGAATCAATTGATAACTGAGGAAGAAATTTTTTTAGCAATTAAACAATTGAAAGTGGGTAAAGCGCCAGGCACGGATGGATTGACTGCTGTGTATTATAGAAATTTACAGTCTGAGATGATAAAGCCATTAAGGGAATTGTTTCAGACAATTCAAATGGGAGGAGGGGTGCCTCCGTCTTGGAAAAGTGCTTTCATTTCTTTGATTCCAAAGGAAGATCAGGATGTCACTCAAGCAAGAAACTATAGACCAATATCACTTTTGAATACGGACTACAAGATATTTGCTAAGGTTTTAGCTAACAGATTAATGAGGGTACTGCAACAGGTAATTCATGGTGACCAAACTGGGTTTATAAGTGGTAGACAAATGAAAAATAACGTGAGGCATATAGTTGATTTGTTGGAATTTTTGGAAAGAAACAACCAGATCCCTGCTGCGCTGAGTTAGCCCAGGTTACATGTTGCATGTTGCATTTGTTAGGAAAAATTGCTTAGAGCATGAAAGGTGCCAATTGCAGATAGAGCTCAAATTCGAAAAACAAACACATATTCATGTTCCCGCGGCTCAGCAAAGACCAAAAAACCATGAGTTTCGCAGATCTGATGTCTCCTTGCGGAGTTAGCCCAGGTTATATGTTGCATTTGTTAGGAAAAATTGCTTATAGCATGAAAAGTGCCAATTGCAGATAGAGCCCAAATTCTCAAAACAAACACATATTTATGTTCCCCCGGCTCAGCAAAGACCAAAAAACCAAGAGTTTCGCAGATCTGATCTCTCCTTGCGGAGTTAGCCCAGGTTATATATTGCATTTGTTAGGAAAAATTGCTTATAGCATGAAAAGTGCCAATTGCAGATAGAGCTCAAATTCTCAAAACAAACACATATTCATGTTCCCCCGGCCCAGAACAGCAAAAAAAAAAAAAAACATGAGTGAAAAGGTTGAAAAGCCCTGAATCTAGCCCAGCCCCCTGCTCAAGGTGGAAACCCTACCCTTTCAGAGAAATGTTGTCCAATCTCTCCTTAAAATGTAATTTAAGCTAAGACATAAGCTGAGTTCCATCTGTTTTCATATCAGAGAAGTCAGTTATGTAGACACTAAAGTGTCAGATAGCTTCCGAGTTGTGAAGCTCAAATCAGAATGGGAGAAAGCATGCCTGTTTATTTATTTATTTTGAAATTTATATAGCCTCACTCAGGGAAGGAAGCTTGCAAGGAATGAAACTCAATATAAAAACAACAAAAGGAGCAATGCAATTTTAAAAAGACAAAATATTAAAGCATATTAAAAATTCATTATAAAAAGCCTAAAATTCATAAGTGAGGCAACAATAAAACACTATAACAATATCTCTCAATATAACTGCTGTGCTGGCTCTGCCCCATTTCCTTGTTGCCATGCCTGTTGGCCAAACCACATTTGCAGGATCTTTTGAAAAAGCCAGCAAGTGGAATCTCTGCGGGATAATAGCAATAGCATTTAGACTTATATACTGCCCCGTAACATTTCGCAGCACTCTCTGGGCAGCTTAGAATGTAAGCATTATTTGCATATTGCCCCCAGCAATCTGGGTCCTCATTTTACCCACCTCGGAAGGACGGAAGGCTGAGTCAACCTTGAGCTGGTCTGTAATACTACATTTTAACCACTGCACCACCAGAGCTCCCTTGATAGATATTGATTGATTGATTAGTCTTATAACCATATCAAAAATATAAAACAAGATAAAATACAGCATATTATTCCAGGGTAAACTAGATAAAAAGAAAATCCAGTAATGAAATACATATATCTTGAATATTAAAAAATCAACATTCAGGTAAATACATCCCTTTCAACCCTCTGATTCTGATTCGCCGGGACCTGAAAACTTGGCTCTTTGATCTGTTTGGTCCAGACTGTGGGGTTGTTAATTTAACTGGGTTTTAGATTTACTCTTGGGGCTTGAATTTAATTTAATTGTTTTAATTGATTTTAATTTTTTGTATTTCATGGTTTTAACTGCCCTGTAAACCACCCTGAGTCCTACGGGAATAGGGCGGTATACAAATTCAATAAAATAAATAAATAAATAAATAAATTTAGCTAGGCCCCTTTTAAACTGATAGGCATCCCTGCATACTGCAGTCCAAAGTTTAACGAGGTACTGTGTCAAGAAATGTCTCTTATCTTTTCTGAATCTTGTACCGTTCACAATGACTCCAATTGTGCTCAGATGAGTGGGTTGCACTATCCTCTTTCTTTGGTTCATGCGTCATTTTGTACAATTCAATCATGTGTTCTTTTCTCTTATCGGCCTTTTCTAAGTGGAAAAAAGGCTAAAGCAGCGCAACCTTTTCTCAGAAAATTGTTCTCGTTTGTTGACACTGCCTTTCCCTGGACCTTTTCGTACATAATAGGCTATATTTTCACTTCCTTTTCCAATGTGGTTTTTTTGTTTTGTTTTACATTACCAAAGCTAGACACATATAATAATTCTCCCATTCTCTATTGGGAGAATGTTAGTGAATGATGTCACTAAAACCCCTGTTAATGCAGTTCTCAGAAGCTCTAAAGCAGACTGCAGCCCCTTGGAAATCGCGACTCCATTTGTGCAATTCTGCCAACTGCCAGCAGTTCAATCCTGACCAGCTCAAGGTTGACTCAGCCTTCCATCCTTCCGAGGTTGGTAAAATGAGGACCCAGATTGTTTGGGGCAAGAGGCTGACTCTGTAAACCACTTAGAGAGGGCTGTAAAGAACTATGAAGCGATATATAAGTCTAAGTGCTATTGCTAATGCTACTGTTAGTACCAGCCAACTTAATGGTCCTTCACAACTCAAGTGTAATTGGCAATTTGATTGGAAGATGCAAGGGATGGTATAGAAAAAATCCATTAGACTGAAGAAGTAACACCAATTTTATTTCAGGGAATAGACAGACATCTTGAAAGGTTAAAGAAAACATGTGGCATAAAAATGTACAAAAGGCAACTGGGAATGCGTATATAGTATATAAATAGAGAGCAAACCGCACTCTCTTCTTGCATTGATGATGCTACCTAGTTGGGTAATGAAACGTCTGAAAGAAAACAACCAAGTTCAGAGAGCACCAAGGCCCCCACAATTTTGATTTGAGAAGGTTCATGCAAGCATCACCTTAAGCTTACAATATTAAATTATTTTTATTATTATTTTTTATTTTTATTATTAAATTTATATGCCACCCATCTGACTATCAAGTGACTCTGAGCGGATTACAATATCATAAAAAGTAATATTAACAATTAAAAATTAGAGATATTAAAATATTAAGAATTAAAATTAAAACATTTACAAGAACAACAAACCAGATGCAATGATCTGAGCACGGAACCTCTCTCCACTTAGAAAAAAATGGAGTGAGAAGACCCAGTAAGGGCAGGACAGGTATTGATTCCTAGATGATAGATTATAATTTACAAAGAGAATCACACTCTTGCCTGAGTTAGAGGACTGGAATCCTATTAGAATTCTACTTTAAACTACTTTTTCCAGCGTGGACATCAAGTTCAAGAAGTTAATTCCATCCTTTTGGATCTTTTTCTGTGTACAGCTTTTCCTTCTGACCTATTCAGTTCTCATTCTTGGCACTAGATGTCAGCAAAGACCGGAGTTTTCCCACGCAATCTTTAATTCCTTGGAAACTAAGTGAAAGACACCCCCCCACACACACCATTGCCGCTTTTCCTTACAGCACTTCAGGGTGTCTTTCTTTCAGGATTACTTCTTCGAAGGAAATTCCAGAACTTTCTCACACATGCACATTACTCCTCTCAAGAGAAGTTGGTGACAAACTAAAGTATAGAATCTGCCAAAATTGCAGATGGCAACATGAACCTGAATTAAAGAAATTAAAGAAAAGAGCTTATCCAGTTTTGTTTCTGTTTGGAAACTGCTTTACCCTCAAAAGAGAGGGGGGGAATAAAACTTCGATTTTAGGTTTAGATGATTAACTTAACTCTATTGTTACAGAAATGGCTGGTGCTTGTTAAATAGGTATAACAAAAAGTTAAGGTTGCATTTTGTAATTTACTGCATTGAAAAAAGTTGGAAGTCATTGCTTTTTTCCCCTTCCTCCTTACCTTTCCCTTCTATTCCTTATTATCTTTGTTATCATTTGTATTTTATATTATAATAAACTTTAAAAATTGAAAACAAGAATTTGCCAAAATTGCAGTAGTCTCGACTTCTGCAGAGAGGTTATTTATGAATGTTCTGTGACAGCACAATCCAGGAGATAGATTCATTCATTCATTCATTCATTCATTCATTCATTCATTCATTCAATTTATATGCTACCCATCTCACTGTCAAGTAACTGGAATTTGCTGCCATTACATTGGAACATGCAAGAAAATGATTGACTGGATACACAGTATATCTAATTGTTAAACTAAGCTGTTTGGTGGGTTTATACAATGAATCCTGAATAACCAAGCAGAATTGGTTTGAACTACATGCTAAGCCCCACACACACCAAAATGAAACTAATATCGCCACTAACCAAGATCTGCATATCACACAAATACAGCCTGCAAGTAGTCCTTGACTTGAAACCATTTGTTTAGTGACTGTTCAAGGTAACTATGGCATTGAAAAGTGATTTATGACTCTTTTCACACTAGCAAGTAGCAACCATGGCTGCATCCCCCTGGTCATATGATCAAAATTCTGGCACTTGGCAACTGGCATGTAATCATGATGGTTGCACTGTCCTGGGGTCATATGGTCGCTATTTGTAACTTTCCCAACCAGCTTCCAACAAGTAGACTCAGGGGGGAAACCGGATTTGCCAACAATTGTGTGATTCACCAAACAAATGCAATGATTCGCTTAATAACTGTGACAAAAAAAGTTGTAAAATAGGATGCAACTCACTTAACAACTGTCTTGCCTGGCAATGGAAATTAACTGTGGTCATAAGTCAAGGACTATCTGTATATATCTATCTGACCTAATTGTGCATTGAATATTGCCAATATTTCTATATTTCCTTCGGCAGTGCAGAAACAACTGCAGTTTGTCCAGAATCTAAACTCCTGATAATCTCAGCATCTCAGATCTTTGTTTCATTTTCTCTCCTTTAAAATTGAAGGAAGGAAGAAAAGAAAGAAACCTCTAGCCCTTAGAAAAACTATCTACTGAAGCCTCAGAAGTTAGAATGATTGATGGGCAAGATTTCTAAAATTTAAGGGTGAAAGGCTGATTCTTCTTTAACCCTCATCTGCAACTCTAACTGGCAACACCAAAGTTACAGTGAATAATTTTAAAAGGGGGAAGGATAAATTAGACAAAATAAAGATATCATATGAATTTGTTCAACGAAGCATTGCTTTTCTATATATTTGAAGATACAGAGTTTTTCTTTGCTTATTTTACATGCACTCGCAGCTCTGCACAAATCCTAGTAGAAGCAGTAGCAAAAGCCCCTGAAGCGTGACTTCAACTTAGCTCAAAGCAGCGATGAGAAAGAGACAGAGGCCAGGGATGGAAGGAGCTGTGAAGAGGACGACCTCTGACACCCTCAAATGAAATTGTCCCATCGTCGTTTCTGGCCCACCATCTTGGCCATGAGAACGAATGCCAAACCAGTGAGAATTTCAGAAGCGATGGAGACCCAGGCAAAGGCCAAAGACCAGCCAAACTGGATGTTGAGATTTTCCCAGAGATTCTTCCTCCCCAGAAAAGATGCAACTTCCTTGAAGATGGCAGCGGAATAAGCGATGTAGATGCTCACCCCAAGGAGGGTAGCAAGAGCTAAAAAGGACACAAACAGAGTCAGAGGAATCCCCTTTCAGAACACTCTCCATTAGGGTCTAGGACAACTCATCTCGGCCATCTCGCTACAGCCAACTTGCCATGGGACCACTTGCCGTGGGACAATCCACGTGGGATAACAATGCGATAAATGCAGTGGTAGAATTGAAATATGTGATCAACCTTTTTGGATAAAAGTCTGGTGGAACATGGAGAAGATTTTTAAACAGAGGTTAAAGTTTTGTCCGCAATTTTTTTTGTTGGGAATAATTACAGATGCCACAGTTGTGGACACCAAGTTGATGTTGAATTTAATTACGGCGGCAAGACTTTTGATAGGCCAATACTGGAAGAAAGAGGAACTGCCGACCATAGAGGAGTGGACTTTAAAGGTTTCCGACCTGGCAGAGATGGCGAAGATTTCGGCCTATTTGAAAGATCATTCGCAAGAACGCTATATTATGGAATGGAGAAAATGGATTGATTTTATCCAGAACAAGTATAGGGTTAAGAAGTTTTATGTAGCATTTGAATAAGTCTTCTTTTGTTTTTTTTCCTTTTATTATCTTAGTTTCTTTTTATACATATTCAATATTATTATTATTTGTTTTATCTTATATAAGCTAGAGAGTGATGGATTTTAGAGTTTATAATTGTTAGTATATGATTGTTTATGATTGCTTTTTATATATATACCTTGTATTTAGCTCTGGGAAGTCGGGGGGGAGGGGGGGAGGTAGGGAGGGGGAGGAGGGAGGGGGAAGGGGGGATTCTTAAAGGAAAACTGTATTTTAAAACTTTTCAATAAAAAAAAGAAAGAAATATGTGATCAACTGGTTCTCTGTGTGGATGCTGCTTCCAGAAGTCCATTCTGGGCCTGGGCAAGAAAAAATTAGCTACCGGTTCTGCCAAAGTGGTGTGAACTGGCCAAATCCCACCACTGAATAAATGTTATCTGCCACTGTTTCTTCTACATTATTTCCATTTTTGTCAATAAAAATAATGCCAGAGAAACAGTGGGAGATAATATTTGTCACGTTGAGTTATCCCGCATGGCATTTTCCCACAGCAAATTGTCCCGTGGCAAGTTGGCCATGGCGAGTTGGACACAGTGAGTTGTCCCATTCCACTCTGTAAACCACCAGGCAGATTCTGAGGACTAGAAGGAATTTGGTCATTGTAGCAATGAGTGCATGAGTACAGGTAGTCCTCACTTACCAACTGTTTGAAGTTATGATGTATCCTCCCCTTCCTAAACACCCAATTCAGGAGTGCTGATGGCAGCACACACACACACACACACACACACACACACACACACACACACACAGAGGCACACCAATGGTACCGAATGGGACAACTTGGTGTGGCCAACTTGCCATAGCCAACTTGTCATGGCCATCTCGCCATTGCCAACTAACCACAACCAAGTCTTCACAGCCAACTCTCCAGGGGACAATTCAACAATTCAATTTAAGTCTTTAAAATACTTTTAAAAATATTTTATTTTTTGTCATTCACATTTCATTTTGTCCCTCTTTTGGCATCCTTTCTTTAATTGTTCTATCCCACCATTTCTTTGATATTAGTGTCACTCTTTTGCTGCAGCAAGTTGTCGTGCAGTGAAGTGGCCGCAACAAAATTGACTGTGGGGAGTTAGCCATGCCGAATTGACTGCATCGAATTGTCCTAGACCAGAGGTGGTGAACTTTGGCCTTTTTATAACTTGTGGACTTCAACTCCCAGAATTTCTGAGCCAGCCCACAGCCCACAGGAGTTGAAGCCCACAAGTCATAAAGGGGCCACCTCTGCCCTAGACCCTCTGTGGTCCTATTTCCGCATTTCAGGCACTTGGCAAGATTTATAGGCAGTTCAGCATTCTACAACCACAGGTTACAATTTATGACTTTCTTGCCAGAAATCAGCCTTTTCAATTTCCAGCAAAAAAACATCCATAGGAATACACTTAACTGTAAGAGTGACAACTTAGTATGAACATGTCCTGTTGTTTTTGTTGCATATACTTGTATTTTTGTATTAGTTTTATATATTTGACATAGTCAAATGACATTCCAAAGAAATCACTAAGATTAAAAAGCAGTGATTTTCATGAGCTCACAAAAGCTTATGCTTTTTAACCAAATGTGTTGACCAAGAAAAGGGTCTATCAGAATTTGGATTCCTTCCTCTAGAAAAATCCATTGCATTTTTGTGCCCAGAGACCTGATTGAGACATTTGAACAACCACCTGATGGTCAGACTCTAAGTCTGCTCCAGATGCTGCTTTTTGGACCCTCAAATCATAGAACACAGAAACATAGAATAACAGGGTTGGAAGGAACCTTGGAGGGCTTCTAGTCAACTCCCTGCTCAAGCAAGAGACTATATTATTCTGGAGAAATGGCTATCCAGACACTTCTTGAAAACCTATGTGATGGAACACCCACAACTTTCAAAGGCAAGCCATTCCATTGATTGTCATTTCTCCTTATTATAGGTTGGATTGCTCTTTCATGATTTTCCATTCAATACTTCTTATCCTGAGCTCAGGTGCTTTGGAGAATAAGTTGACCTCCTCTTCTCTGTGTCAGCTACTCAAGTCCAGAAGACTGCTATCATGTCACCCTGGATTCTTTTCTCCATTAGACTAGACATACTTAGCTCCCTCAATTGTTCATCATAAGGTTTAGCTGTCAGACCCCTTATCATTTTAGTTGCTCTTCTCTGCCCTCTTTTGGGGTCTCAACATCTTTTTTGTATCATGGTGATCAGAAATGGATGCAGGATTCTAAATGCAGTATAAAGTGGTACTAACACTTCACCTGATATCACTTTATCTCAGGGACACTTTGACCACATACTGTCAAGAATGAAACTTGGGCAGCTATGTGCCTCTTCATTTCAACTTGTTATTAGAGTAAGGGGAGGGGAGAGGTGTTGCTTTAGAATGGGTTAGATCAGGGGTGTCAAACTCAATTTCATTGAGGGCCGCATCAGCATTCCGGTTGCCCTCAGGGGGCTGGCTGGGTGTGGCCAGGGTGGGTGTGGCCTACTGGCTGGGCGTGGCTAGAGTGTGTGTGGCCTACTGGGTGGGACTGGCCAGCTCTACATCGTTCGCATCAAGGGTGCCTATTGGGGCCTGGGCAGGAGTGGGACAGATCTGAGGGTCTCTGGCAGAAGGAGGGTCTCTAGGCCAGGGCCAAGGCAGCGGGGGCTGTTCCCTCACTGTTTCCAGGATGGCTTCACGGGCCGCATGAAACCACTTCGCGGGCCAGATCTGGCCCCCGGGCCTTGTGTTTGACATGTCTGGGTTAGATGGAGAAACAAAACCTCTGTGATTCTGCTTAAGACCATGAGAGCCTGAAACCTTTCCAAGGACACTGCAGCAGGTGTGGAGAGGAAGCAGATGGTTCCCATAACAAATTGGACATTTGTTTACATAGACTATGTGAGAGAGTGAGGATGTGGCTGGAGAAATTATAGTTCTATCAACTGGTATATGGGAACCTCAGTTTTGCTTCGACATTACCATGCTGTGTATTCAATAAAAAGTAAGATTTTTAGAAACGGAATTAACTTGGAATTTTTATTTGGATTCTTGAGCCGGATGATGACACATACCTCCTAGAAGAAAGAGCACTCCGGTGAACAGCAGAAGGCAGAAGGCTTGGGTGAAGATGCTAAGGATACCCGCCATTCCTCCAAAGACTATGAAGATGAGGCTTAGAGGCAACAGGATCACAAATGCCCCATGCAGGTCTGGAAGGAGAGAGATGGAATCACTCACTTCTGGAGCCACTTCCTATTGCAATCCAGCCATAATACATTTAGCTGCAAATGCCACAATTTCTTCTCTTTTGCCCTTGATTCATTTTCTCTGTATCCCCCCTTCTCTGAATATTTCAACAGAAAAGCTTTAGGATAAGCAGCTCAATTTGATTGGTAAAATGCCCTACCCAGGATTGTAGAAGTAACATGGCTTCTTTACATTAAAATCCATGGCTCAGTGGAAATTGTGTGTTTGGGGGGACACTTCAGGGGCTCAGAGAAAACTTGATTAAGAATGGCATGAATCTGTTCCAAAAAGACTTTTGGGATTCACAAAACACTTAATGAAATCAGAGACTTTGTATTGGATTCACACATAAATCTAATTGAATTTAATTGTGGTTGGTAGGTTAGTTGATGGGTTGGGTTTGGGGCTGTATATTGTATGAATCAAGACTGTTGCATCAATAAGCCCAGAATCCAGGTGGCCCAGCTGAAGCTCACTGTTCAAACACAGCCATTATCACACAGAATGCAGAGTAGAATGATTTCTTGACTTTTTATTTGAAAGCTAGGAAAGTCTAGAGTAGTCTGACTGCCAGCAGTTGCTAGTTCATTTAGTTCACACTGTCGTGCTATCCAGGGTGTACCAGGAGGAAGTGAACTAGCTTCACACAAACATGGAGTCTGCTGGGACTCTCTGTATAAATGGGACATAGTATCCTCCCCTCAGTGTAACTGCGGTGTCCCATATCAAACTGTAGATCACACTGTGACCAGTTGTAAGTTGAGAGCATCTACTGGTCCAGTATCTGATTTTCTTAATATAAATGATGCTGCACTTCAGTGGTTAGATGGCCAAGACATTGATATTTGAACATAGATTTTTTTAACATTTATACTAATCTAGTTGAAATGTTAATTTATATTGCTAGTCCATGTATGATATGCCATAAATGCACTTATAGCACACCTGGCAAGGTGCTAGCGTGGCTGCCTCTTTCATTGGGTGTGCATTGGTGTTGCAGACATGCCCACATGAACTAATCCTCTGATTTGGGAAACTCATCTAATGGTGCAGAGGGGGGTAGTAGCAAAGTCATCTGTGCTTCACACAACAGGACTTTAACAACCAGCCAATTGCAGGAAAAACTTTTCCGCAATTGCAGCCCAAATCTCCAGAGTGCAAGGCTCTTGGGCTCAAATACTGTTTAACTTCAAGATGCTAGATTGCATATCTGCACAAATAAATAAAAAGCAAACTACGATCCCAAATCCTCTGGCTAGGTCAGGGGTGTCAAACTCAATTTCACTGAGGGCTGCATCAGCATTGCTGTTGCCCTCAGGGGGCTGGGTGGGTGTGGCCTGGGTGGGCGTGGCCTACTGGGTGGGCATGGCTAGAGTGCGTATGGCCTACTAGGTGGGCATGGCCAGCTCTACATCGTTCGCATCAAGGGTGCCTATGGGGGCCTGGGCAGGAGTGGGACAGATCTGAGGGTCTCTGGCAGGAGGAGAGTCTCTGGGCCCGGGCCAAGGCAGTGGGGGCCATTCCCTCACTGTTTCCAAGATGGCTTCGCGGGCCACATGAAACCACTTCGCGGGCCGCATCCGGCCCCCGGGCCTTGTGTTTGACATGTCTGGGCTAGGTCTTTCCATCCGAGTAAACACAGGGCTGCATTTAGCCAAGCACCATGGGCAGCAGCTGCTTTTGTTTGCAAGTTCTCCTTGCTGCACGGAGATAATCATTAACCGAGATAATCATTAACCGTTAATGGATAAGTTGATATTCCTTGAAGCTTTCTCCTGTGTCCTAGGAGCCCTCAACATGATGGCTTTTATTGTTGGCTTTGTTCCCATGCAATTGCTTTTCCATTTGTCTTCTCTGACCCATCACCCCAAGGCCATTGTCCTACCAGCTGCCCAAACAGAAGGTTGCCAGGTGCCTCTCCAAAGCTTTGGGCTTCTCTTAGATGTGGTCTTCCAAGAGTGATCAGGACTTATGCTTCCAATTGCTTTATTTCCTTCTGTACCAGCCCCAACACAAGTCAGGGAACCTATGGCAGTTCCTACTACTTCTGAACAGGAATGAAAGGTAGCTGATGCATCCAAAATAACAGAATAACAGAGTTAAAAGGGATCTTGGAGTTCTTCTAGTACAATCTCCTGCTCAAGCAGGAAACCCTACACCATTTCAGACAAACAGTTGTCCAATCTCTTCTTAAAAACTTCCAATGTTGGAGCATCCACAACTTCTGGAGGGAAACTATTCCCTCCAGGTTAATTGCTCTGTCAGGAAATTTCTCCTTAGTTCTAGGTTGCTTCTCTCCTTGATTAGTTTCCATCTGTTGCTTCTTGACCCCCTCTTCTTTAGATATTAGAACACTACTATCATGTCACCCGTCCTTCTTTTCATTAAACCAGACATACATTTTCCCAAAGACCCAGAAAGTACCACTAGAGAAGGAGCAAGACACAGTCTTTGTGTCACGTTGAAAGAAGTACCTGGATGTTCTTCACATGTGTAATCACCCTTGTTTTTCAATGGGTTAGACACAAAGCCCAGAAAAATACCTAGTGTTCATGTATTTACAAGAAAAGGAGAGTTTTACTATGATAAGAACAGCAAACTGATTCATGTTGTACCTCTTTTACAGTTCATGTTGTAGCCCTTTTATAGCATGTCTATAAGCACAAGATGTTGTCCAGAGTGTACTTATCTATCTATCTCTGTCCTGCCTGTTTTCAAATTTTAAGCCCTCACAATAAAACAAATGGAAGTTGTCTGGCTATAAAACAAATGGAAGTTGTCTGGCTCTAAAGCAAAGAATTTTACCAATTGATTAATGGCTGGCCTACTAAAGTAGTCATCTTGTGACTATATAACCTGCTTTTTAGGGCTGTTTGTGGAGAATGTCTATCACCTGCTTTCTGACTTTTCAAAAGACTATCTACCAGAATGACATCACGGCTTAGGGAAAATTGAATGTACTGTCATATAGAAGCGAAATCCCCTTAAAGGCTAGTCTGTAATTTATATTTTGAAGGCTTCTGCCTGAGAATTAAAAGCTGCCTTGCTAATTAAGCAGTTGAAGGATTTCCCCCCACAATTTTGAGTGGGCTCAGGTTTCATAAAGAATAAATTTTCTAACCACATTGTTCTTATTCAACAGAAATTGCTGATCATCATCAGCATCATCCAAATTCCCTTTTTTAATTGACTTCCAGTGGACATATTTCCATGGAGAGCAGAGACAATGACTGTAGCAAAGACTAAAAAACCCATGACTAGACTGGTTCTTCAAAGTCTCTCTGGATAAGAGAGAGGCTAGATTTCCCAGATTTGCTCCAGACAAGTCCTTATATGGAGTCCACAGGGCAGCAATCTCTGTGGATTTGAATGCCAGGAGACAAAGGAATCAACCATTAAGCCCAGAACCAGTGGTGGGATTCAGCCAGTTCACACCAGTTCAGCAGAACCGGTAGCTAATTTTTTGTTGCCCAGGCCCAGAATGGACTTCCGGAAGCGGCATCCACACAGAGAACCGGTTGTTCCCATATTTGAATCCCACCACTGCTCAGAACCATGGAAACACCTTTAAAAGAATGCTCAGTTCACTAATCTAATGGAAGCTGGAAATTTCCTACTTAAACTGTCTTAAGGCTATTCAAAATCTTTGGAACTTGTAGAAAAAATAAAATACAAATTTAAGAACTTAAACAATAAATATTATTTATTTCCCAAATAAATGTATTATTTATTAAAAATAAATAAATTTATTATTAAACAAATGTCAGAAAGATAAATAAGCTTGGGAACCAGGAAAGTTATAAACTAATTAAGGGACCCGATAACATGGAAATATTGAAACTTTTACTGTAAGATTTTGGAACTAATCATATAAAATAAATGGCTTTTGTTGGAACTAGAATTGTTTGGTTTGTTGTAAATCATAACAGATTAGAAGTCCCATGATTAAAATTTATTTATTTATTTATTTATTTTATTTTTGGGACTTATATGCCGCCCTATCTCCCGAGGGACTCAGGGTGGCTTACAACAATAAAAACAACAATACAAAAATTAAAAAATGAATTAAATAACAGCCCCAAAATAAATTAACTACAATTAAAAATTAAAACATATTTAAAAACCCATCATCAATCCAGGTCAGCCTGATGGAAGAGAAAAGTTTTGAGGTCGCGGCGAAAGGACCGGAGGACCGGGGCCATCCGAAGCTCAAGGTGAAGCTAGTTCCAAAGGGCCGGTGCTCCCACAGAGAAGACCCTCCCCCTGGGGGTCGCCAGCCGACATTGTCTGACCGACGGCACCCTGAGGACGCCCTCTCTGTGTGAGCGCACTGGGCGATGGGAAGTCGTCCCTGGTAGCAGACGGTCCTGCAAATATCCCGGGCCTAAGCCATGTAGGGCTTTAAAGTACATTACAGGGGATTAAAGATTCAAGAACAAGAAAGAAAACCCCTGTCTTTGGTTTTGATTGGGATTTACAAAATGACACGAAACATATAACATTTGAAATATTAAAGGAGATCTTTAAAAAAAACGGGGGTCAAAAACCAGTCGCATAACATCAACAGTTATCAGTAAGGATGTCTGCTTCTATGGACAGACTATGTTGAAAGGATGTAAATGAAGAAGTGATAGATGTGAAATGAATCTTGCATGATACAGAAATAGTGCAATCAGAAATATTAGATTTTTTAAAAAGTGTGATTCACCTTCCTCAAGTGTGAATCATTATTGCTGCACTTCAAGGCACTCATATAACAGATTTATTTCAAGAGCTGTATTGTTTGCCAATTAGCTTCCAGGTGCAATATAAGGTGCTGATTGCCACCATTAACGCCCTTTGTCATTCTCTTCATCTGGCCATCCAATCAGATTAAATCATCATCATCAATCAGATTAAATCATCATCATCAATCAGATCATCTCCTTCCAGGTTTCTCGCATGAGACTTCCACCCAACAGAGCCTTGAAAATGAGTCTACAGTGTCTATTATATTTATATTAAAAGGAACAGGCTTCTATTACATAATCATGGCAGCCACTTTGACTTTTTTGATCCCTGCTCATGGAGATCTTTCTTAGAGTTTTCTAACAAGTCTCAAACTGTGTAGCTTCTGCCTTCAAAAAGTTCCAGGTATTCTTCCCAGTAAATAAAACACTGGCGTTGGAGGGCAGAGTTGGTAGACAGTGCTGATTTCCCTGTATGGCAGGTTCTGTCAGAAAATACAACTTAGAAGCTACTTACACAGGACATTCTTACGCGAGGTGGTCATGTTTGCTGTCTTAGATTTGAATGGGTTTACCATAGGGAGGCAAGTCCTATTAACTGCAAGAAAAGGGGAAACCATCAGACATCTGCTAAAGCAATGGTTTTGCTCAACAATTTCCCACAGATTAATCAGCTTAACCTTCGGGTTGATTAACCTGGCAATTAAAACAGAAGCTATGAAATGTAGCCACAGCCACCCAAATGTTCTCTACTTCATTATTAGAAGTATTAGCATGTTGTGTGGATGTGTATTGTCCAAAGTTCTTGCATTTGGTCAGGGCATTTATAAAAGAACCTAGCTGTAATAGTTTGAGAAATGGCAAAGTTGAACTTCTGCTGATTTGAACAAGAACTATAGGGCTGGGTTTGCATGATCAGCTTAATGAGATTAGCCCACTTTCTGATATTTCACAGTCTACTGAACCCTAAACAAACATGGTGGTGGGCAATGTTCAAAAGTGATTGTTTATATTGTACTAGTAAGACCACACTTAGAACACTGAGTCCAGTTTTGGTCACCATGTTTAGGTTTATTTATTGATTAGCCCTTGGGCCATATCAAAGAACAAAGTTCCAGAAACAAATTATTATAAAATTTGATAAAAGCAATTTAAAATGAAATGGAAATAAAATAAAATGAAATCAGAATAGAATACAATAATTTAAAATATAGATAAAATATGATTATATTTCAGTGTTCCCCCTACCCCAATCAGTCCCACATATGCAGACCTCAACTGAACCATTTTCCTTAAGTACTGTGCTGTGTTAAATGTTATTTTCAGATTCTGGCTGGACAAAAGGTTGTTTTGATACGGGGATCCCAATGATACAAAAAATACTGAGACTATAAAAAGTGCACAGAAGAGCAAAAAAGATGATAAGGAGTTTGGAGGCTAAACTGTACAATGAACTGTCCCAAATATGCTTTTTCACGAGGCAATTGGACTTACATGTTTTTCCTTTGAAGATGTTTCGCTTCTCATCCAAGAAGCTTCTTCAGCTCTTCAGCTGAAGTCCAGTTGCCTCATGAAAAAGCATCTTTGGGAACTATGATCTGGATGACTGAGAATCTCCACAGACATATACAATGAACTTTTAAAGGAGCTAGCTACATGTAGCCTAATGAAGAGAAGGATGGGGGGGGGAGACATGCTAACTCTATTCCAGTATTTGAAGGGCTGTCACCTATTCCCCAAAGTCCCTGAAGGCAGGACAAGAAGCAACGGATGGAAACTAATCAAGGAGAGAAGCAACCTAGAACTAAGAAGAAATTTCCTGACAGTGAGAACAATTACGGTAATCAGTGAAATAGCTTGCCTCCAGAAGTTGTGGGTAGTCCCTCACTGGATGTTCTCAAGAAAAGATTGAACAGCCATTTGGGGGGATGTTATAAGGACTCCTGATTTGGGCAGGGGATTGAACTAGAAGACCTCCAAGGTCCCTTTCAGCCCTATGATTCTGTGTTCTATGTTCCTATAACCAATCTAGTCATATGGACCATCTATTGTTCCATCTTTTTAGTTTTAGTACAATATGTTATTTCAATACAGTAATAATGCTATAATGTATTTAATATTCTATTATTGAGGTGCTATAGAATATTGAACATAATGGATATTCTAGCATTATTAATTACAGTTTTGGGTATTAATGTTTTCAAGCATTATGATGATTTCTAAATGACATTCTTCGATTTAACAGACATTAAAAGAAAATAACTCTCCTTTCTCTAAAGCTAAAACTGAGTTTTGCTGTGTTCAACACCTTTGAACATTTCAAAATTGGTATGCCCTTTGTCCGTACAATAATGGTAAAAATAATTCATGAAATATACAGTTTTTGCTGCCCATCCAGAGATTCTGGGCCATTAAATAACCCATTCATACAAAATATAAGTGTTCATTTTTCTCATTCACAGTTGCTCAAAATGTCTCATTTAAAATGTAGAAGACATGGCCTTTCAAAATCCTCCACTGAATATGTGAAGACAATGGATGTCTGAATCCTTGCAAGGAAAGTACAGTCCCCTTTAAGTAGCAATAGCTACAAACAGATACTTGGAATAAATTTCTACCTTTAATCTCCTCTAAAGATTTGCAGAGGATTATACAATGAAAGACAAGACATATACACACATTTCCGGGCCACCTTGTCATTAAAGAGGCACCCACTCATCCTCCCTCCCCCCAGGACAAATTCTCCAAAATTCTCTTCTCATTCTAAATAACTTCCATGCTAATTTCTCTTTCATCAGACTAAGTCATAACAATACAGCACTGTTTTTGTTCCTAAGCCTTGACAATATTAGAAAAGCCATGAGTTCAGATAAATCTTTTTGAAATGAAACTGTAGTCATGGAACCTGGTAACTGTTAGGCTAAGAAGGGAACAAAATAATGGGTTAGAAGCTTCAGGAGAATTTACACATTTGTATTCTCCTGTGACAAAATGAGACCGGAAGCTTTTAAAGCTTTCTCCTTATCAAAATACAAAAATCTTCTCCTTTCACATTAAAGGTATCCATTAACCACATTGTTGGAACACTTGGGAGTCTAGCCTTGGGAAAAGGTCACTCAGTTAAGCCAATTAAATATGCCAGTTACTTGCAACCCCCCCCCCCACCAACTTGCCAGGGAAACCCTGGATGTACTTACATTGGCAGGTCCTCCAGAGTCCTCTATGGGACTTCAAACTACCTGTATGGTTGGTTAACCCCTCCAATCCTGAAGCATCTATTTGGTACCAAAAGTCTGTGGTCAGGGCAGCCACCAGGAAGATGAAACTTAAAACACCCACCAAGACTGCAAACACAGAAACACCGTTCAGTGTAACTTTCATGGTGAGGGTGTTGATCCTTGAGACTGGATGATGTTCTCCACTGGTCCTTAAGAGTAAGTGAACAGAATTGCTGTGGATATGTCTTGCAAGCCCACCGTCTGGAGTTTCTCTGGATGTCCAATGTTCCTGTCTGCAGCGTTTCCTTAGTTTTATCAGTGTGTAATCCTATTGATAGTTTGATCATTTGCTAGTAGGTATAGTCATGGATGTAAACTGAATTCTGCCCCTTTTCTTTATTTACTCTTCCCTTTGTGGTAGCTGATGCCCAGTTACTTTGGGAAAAGGGGAGGGTGTTGACTAGCACTGTCCCTCACATTTCATCCAGTTGTCATGTGATTAAGTAAATACGTAAGATACTCAGAGCTAATATTTCCTCTTATTTTGTTGAAATGCCAAACAATCTCCCTAGTAGACATCAGGTCTTCTATTTTCCCCAGACATAGTGACATTGAAGGAAACCCAGAGGAGAGCAGCAATTCTCAGAACCATGGAAAGCTCCTTAGGAGTGAATCACGTGGATCTTTGGATAGAAAAAGAGCAGGTCTTCCCCCAGAAAATCCTGATTTTTAACTCTAGGAGGCATTTAGAGAACCCAGTAATTGTCCTCCCCCATGCATTCTTCACCATACATGCTCAAGAGAATCTTTGGGGTAATTCTTATAAATATCCACTTGTGTCCTGAAAAAGCCAACCCCATACACTGTGCATTCCAAGAAGTGGTATGCAATTCCAATTCTCTAAAGAAAAATAGTCACAGTGGGTGCTGATTGTATACATGAGCCAGTCTTTAGAGTTCAATTAGCTTCTCTAAAAGGTCAATAGATTCAAGCTGCTTCTACTGACTTCATTATCTTGAGCTAAGGAGATCCATTCTCGTCTGCTGTTAAATCAGGATGGCTTCGTGAACTTTTGTTCTATTTTCTCTCTTTTTGTACGGTAGAACATACTGAAAGGTGGTTGAGTTTCTGAGGTACGGTGAATCTTTTGTGACTATGTCTACAACTGGGTTGGTAGGAGGAAGCTTAATCTGGTGGAATGTTAGAGTGACCATCTACTTTAATTCCTTGTAATATATAAAGCAAAAAAACCCTTTCTGAATGGTCCAGAATTAAAGATGGGTACTGTGCTTGTTGTAAGTTGTAAGGAGAAAAAAATTCTACTAACTGATAAGATTGTTTTGGAACACTTTTCTAATTTATTACCTAAAATGATATTTGCATGGAGTTCTTATGGTATTAACATTTCAGATTTCTATTTTCCACATATCTTGAGAACAAAGAATTGGCCAATCTGTGAGATTTAGATTCTGGGCAACCAGTTTTCAGCACTTTCTCATTTTGTAAAATATGAGTTGTTCTTCCCACCCAACACCTTACAGGAAAACTATTCCTGATGTCACTTTTATGCTTAGCTGTAAAAGGTTCTGTTGGACTTAATCTTTCAGATTTTGAAGAACCAGAATCCACAATGAAGGGAAGCATAAATAAACACATTTTGAAGCTATATGATCTTCATTGCATTGAATAAACCATGACTCCATTTTGGATCCTGACAAATTGGCAGTTGTTTATTTATATTCACTATTTCTATACCACCACAGCTGTACATCTCTAGGTGGTTCACAATAGAATCATAAAATAATAACTACAACAAACATAAATATTTTAATAATTTTATACCAGGTTTTCTCAATCATTCATCATATGGTTAGCCTCCAGGTCCCTTATCATCTTTCCTGGTCTTCTCTGCACTTTTTCTAGGATCTCAACATCTTTTTTGAATCATGGTGACCAGAACTGGATGCAGTGTTCAACAACAGCAATCAAAATTTCATCCATGCAACCCTATTAACAAGGGTTCTAAGAGATAAGCAGTGAATTTGCAATAGTGATAGTAACAAGTGTTACAAGTCACTATAAGAAAAAGGAGCCACTTGTGAAAAATACCACAAGAAAACTTTGCTATGTAGAAAAGAAAAATAACCACTTGCAGAAAGAAAGAAAGAAAGAAAGAAAGAAAGAAAGAAAGAAAGAAAGAAAGAAAGAAAGGAAGGAAGGAAGGAAGGAAGGAAGGAAGGAAGGAAAGAAGGAAGAGTATTCACAGTTGAGTAACCATTTATATTAAATGTAACTGAACTCCATATTCTTGAGGTTGGTGGTCTTTATTAGTAAAACTAATACTGGTAGCCCTCAACTTGGGACTGTTCAAATTTATGATTTATAACTAAGTTTCAAGATTTCAATATCGCTGCCCCACCACGGTCATATTATTGCATTTTACATGCTTAGTAACCAGCCTGTATTTATGGCCATTTGCAGTGGCCTTCACTGACCATGATTTATGATAGGTTTGCTGGAAACTTAGTTTCTGGCAAAATCTGACCTATAGCAAACTATGGGTACACTTAACAACTGCCACAAGGTAGGTCATAAAAATGGGTCCAACTATATGGCGATCCACTTTATGACTGTCATGACTTACGACTGCAATTGTCAGGCTCAATTACAGACCGAAGTTGAGGACTAGTTGTAAACTAGCTGAATCCAGAGGTTCTAGATCAGGGGTGTCAAACTCAAAATGTCACATGACGTGTCACGACGTATCACGACTTTTTTTCATTGCTGGCAATGGGATGGGTGCAGTTTCAGCATGATGCATCTGGCCTGCGGGCCGACAGTTTGACACCCCTGTTCTAGATGCTGTACAACAACAGGATATAAAGGAGAATATAATAAAAATGAATATTGCAAGCAACAAATAAGTTAATCATCAAAGATTTTGCACAAAAATCAGGTTTTATCTATTCTCAATTACCAGGGGGGTATATAACCATGGAAGGGGATAGCAAATTCTGACAAGATCCACTGATTGCCAATAGGGCTTTATCAAATGGTTTTGTAACATTTGAGACTACAAGAGAAGACATTACATAAAAGCAATTACAAATAAACAGCCAGCACAAGTACAATTTATCTCAAGATAAGAAGAAAATTAAATACAATCAGTCAGTACAATCTTCTAGCACTCTAAGCAAATAGAAAAAAAGCATAGATAATCATATTGCACAGAACACATGAGGAAGGAAGGTGAAATAGAGATGCAGCTTAATAAAAGATTGGAAAATGAGAAGATCAGTATGATAGGTTTACAAAAGAAATGGGAACATCTGAGCGCAGGGCAGGATCAAACCAAGGCCTCCACAGAAGATAACAATTCTGAGAATAGAACAGGGGTGGGCAATTAATTCCCAAGAGGCCACATGCAAAACTGGAAGTGTTATGCGCTGGATCAATAGAGCCGCTGCCGCCACAAGCCAGACAAAAACAGCTAAAGGGTGGGATGTGGCTTATAGGCCATTGAATGCCCAGGTCTGATATAGAATTATAGGACTGGGACCTCAGAGATCTTCTAGTCCAACCCCCTACTTAAAGGACGAGGCTTACACCAGCCTAGTCAAATGTCTGTCCAGTCTATTTTTGAAAATCTCCAGGGATGGAGCACCCACAACTCCAGGAGACAAGCTATTCCACTGATTAATTGTTCTCACTGTCAGGAAATGTCTCCTTATTTCTAGATTTGATCTCACTTTAAAGATGCTCCACCTGTTACTTCTTGTCCTGCTCTCTTGTACTTTGGAGAATAAATCCATCCCCTCTTCTCTGTGATAGCCACTCAAGTACTAGAAGACAGTTATCATGTCCCCCCCATCAGACTAAATCACTTTCAAATCATAAGAGATGCCCCTTGTTTTGAAATATAATATAATTATATTATATTACCCAGAAATGAAACTTTAATATTTTTTCTGGTATCTAATACATGTTTCACCCCTCAAAATATGTTTATATTCCCATCTACTGCAGAATATGGAGTATTTCTTTTTTAAAAAAGTTCTTGCAACTTTGCAAAAACAAACACATCTCCAGCACTCACTTTTGTGAGCCACAGTGAACCTCATCATTTGAGGAAATAAGCTAATAAATAGAATGGCATCCTATTAAATACATTAATTTTTAAGATTCCCTAGAACTTTTTGGTTATTTTTCAGGATTCCTTCTGCAGGCCAGGACAAAGAACTCTAAGTGGCTAGTTTAGAGCGTATTAAACTACAATGCAGTTGACTAACTTGTCTGTATGTTGCGTGGTCTGTTTCCTCTGCTATGCAAACAAGACTAGCTGGGCATATTTTTTTTAATCCCATTTATATCCCGCCCTTCTCCGAAGACTCAGGGCAGCTTACAATTTAAGCACAAACCAATGTGCTTAGCAATAGCCTTCATTCTATGTATATGCCTGCTTATTAGGGCTTTTTGCCCCCCCCCCCCAGCGGCATTATTACAAAGTCAGCTTAATTGCCCCCAACAATCTGGGTCCTCATTTTACCTACCTCGGAAGGATGGAAGGCTGAGTCAACCTTGAGCTTGGTGGGATGCGAACCTGCACTAATTGCAGGCAGCTATATATTATATTTATATATATTCAGTATACTATAGCTGAGTTAGCCATGGAATTATGTATTGTGAAATGTTTTAATAAAATATCAAAGTTGTAAGGGACCTTGAAGGTCTTCTAGTCCAACCTCCCACTCAAACATAAAATGGCTCCCTAGTCTCTTCTTAAAAAACCTCCAGTGATGGAGCATCACAACTTCTGACCTATTGGACTTTTAATTGCAGCTAATGTAAACTGCCACAATTTAAATCCCTGAAATATCAAAATGAGAGACCCTAAGTACCACCATTTTGTTCAAGGGGGGGAACCAGCATTCCCGTCCAGTCTATAGCGTAGGTTGCCATAGCAACCCTAAAGCGCGGGAGGAGGACGATCCTTTCAGTGCGGAGTACAACAGCCCCGCCCTCTAAGGTACCCTCGTCAACGATTGGTCAGTTCGCGCGAGGGGCGGGGCGCTACAAAGCATAAACCGGAAGTCGGAAACAGGAAGCAGCTGGGAGGGGGCCAACGAAATAAAAATGGTGGCTTTGCGTTTCGCGTCTCTGCAGCGCGGGAGGAGGTGAGTGGAGACGGAGCGGAAAGGGAGTTCGCGAGCTGTTTGTTCCGCTCCCTCCACGCGCAAAAGTGCTTGCGCTGGACTGCGGGAAGCAACCGTGAGGAGGGGAGTAATAGGAAAAGATTGCCTCTGCGCGCTTGCAGCGTGCCAGGCGCCCCTTCTCATTGGAAGGAGGGGCTGAAAGTTGGAAAGGCAGGGAAAGAAAGTGGAATTCTGGGAGAATTCTTAAGAGACACGAAGTAAGGATGAATTTGTAAAAAAAGCCACGTTGGTTTAACTGTCCCCCAAAGCAGTAACATAACGGAATTGGAAGGGACCTTGGAGGTCATCTAGTCCAACCGCCTGATCAAGCAGGAAAGTCTATACCATTTCAGACAAGTGGCTGTCCACTTCTTGGAAACTTCCAGTGATGAAGCACCTCCAACTTTGGGAGGCAAGCAGTCCCACTGGTTAATTGTTCTCACTGTCAGGAAGCTTCTTAATTCTGGGTTGCTTCTCTCCTTGATTAGTCTCCATTTGTATAGCCCTGTGACCTTGCTGGCTTTAGGATTAGGATTTATTAAATTTATAGGCCGCCCTTCTCCCTAAGGACTCAGGGCGGCTCACAACTGCAGGAACTGGATATAACTAGTCTAAAGAAAAGAAGGACTAGGGAGGACATGATAGCAGTGTTCCACTATTTGAAAGGCTGCCATGAGGAAGAGAGGGTCAATTTATTTTCCAAAGCACCAGAAAGCAAGACAAGAAACAACAGATGGAAACTAAATCAAGGAGAGACGCAACCTGGAACTAAGGAGAAACTTCCTGACGGAACAATTGACCAGTGGAATGGCTGGCCTTCAGAAGTTGTGGGTGTGTCATCACTAGAGGCTTTTAAGAAGAAACTGGACAGCCATTTATCACAAATAGTATAGGTCTCCTGTGGGAGCAAGGGGTTGGACTAGATGCCCTCCAAGGTCCCTTCTGACTCTTAGTATGTTACTGCCCTCCTTGTGTGCCGTTCCCTCCTCCCCCAGCAGGTTGATGTAGAAATGCACTACCTGATTCCCTGTACTTCATGCTGCTCCAGGTTCATTTGCCCTCTGGTTCATCATTGTGTTTGGCACTCATCTAAAAGAGTGTCTCTGCCCATGTGCAGATTTTTTTCTAGCTCCCCATCATATGTGAGTACATATTTGCCAAGGAAATGAGACATTTTACAATGGAGAGAAAAGCCATACTTCTGTTATGCAAGGCTAATCTTACCCTTTTATAAATGTACTTGGGAAAGATTGCATTGTAGAAATGTACTTCCACAATAGACTTAATTTGATTATTGAATTAACTGGGGGGGTGGGGGGGCGGGGTAATCTAGGAAGGCATACATCAGGGGTCTTCAAACTTGGCCTTTTTATGACTTGTGGACTTCAGCTCCCAGAATTCCTCATTGATGGCAAGCCACAAAAACAAGGCATTGTCAAAATTAAGCTTTATATGCTTGTAGTTACTAAGTTTTAATTTGGTTTAGTGTTAGACTTTGGTTTATTTAAATTAAAACCTTATGACCTAACTTGCTATATTTGTTAGACTGCTTTGTCTTGGGCATTGTGTAGTAAAGCTTTAAGTTATGTTCAGCCTAGCAGTTGTTATAGTCTAGCAGTACTTGAAAATAACATGTTGCTTTCTAGATACAAATACTTATATTGTAAATATCTACTTCAAAACATGCGTTTGGGATGCTTACATTAGAAGGAATCTTATTTTTAATCATTGTGTAATTTTTTTCCTAATATTTGATTAATTTTCTTATGCGGAAAGTAATAAAATATTTTACTCTTCAAGTGTGAATAATAGCCCTTAAGTATGTATGTATGTATGTGAAGAGAACTCCGAAATTAGCAAGTTATCTTCATGTGTTTAGTCAAACTTAAAGCTGTTACTACAATTATTAGTCCTAAAAACTTCCTCTAAAGTACAAATGTTGTTTACATTTATTTATTTATTTATTATTGGGACTTATATGCTGCCCTATCTCCCGAAGGACTCAGGGCGGCTAACAACAAAAACGTACAATAAATACAGAAGTTAAATAAAAATTAAAATTAAAGGCCCCTGTAGAATAAATAAAAATTAAAATTAAAATAAATTAAAAATTAAGAGTGAAAAATTAAAAACATAATTAAAATCCCTGTCAGTCCAGGTCAGCCAAGTGGAAAAGGAGTGTTTTGAGGCCGCGGTGAAAGGACCGGAGATCCGGGGCCATCCGAAGCTCAGGGGGGAGCTGGTTCCATAGGGCTGGCACTCCCACAGAGGAGGCCCTCCCCCTGGGGGTCGCCAGCCGACATTGTCTAGCCGACGGTACCCTGAGAAGGCCTTCTCTGTCTGAGCGTCCTGGGCGATAGGAAGTCGTTCCCGGCAGCAGATGGTCCTGCAAGTATCCCAGGCCTAAGCCATGTAGGGCTTTAAAGGTAAGTACCAGCACCTTAAATCTCACCCGGAGGACAACCGGTAACCAATGCAGCTCACGCAGGAGGGGTGTAATATGGGAGTATCGGGGTGCTCCCATCACTACTCGCGCGACCGCACTCTGCACCAGCTGAAGCCTCCGGGTGGTCTTCAAGGGCAGCCCCATGTAGAGAGCATTGCAGTAATCTATACGGGAGGTAACGAGTGCGTGGGTGACTGTACGTAGGGCATCTCGGTCCAGAAAGGGGCGCAACTGGCGTACCAGGCAAACCTGGGCAAATGTCCCCCTAGCCACGACTCGAATATGATCTTCAAAACTGAGTCGTGAATCCAGGAGGACGCCTAGATTGTGTGCTCTATCAACGGGAGGTAATATCTATCCTCCTATAACCAAAGATGGAACCTCTTGGACTAAATGAGATGCCGGCACGTAAAGCCACTCAGTCTTGGCCGGGTTGAGCCGGAGCCTGTTCTTTCCCATCCAAATCTGTACCACTTCCAGGCAACGGGACATCACATCGAGGGCATCACTGGGTTGGTTCGGGGTGGAGATGAAAAGCTGGGTATCATCAGCATATTGATGATACCCCACCCCGAAGCCACGGATGATCTCTCCCAGCGGCCTCATATAGATGTTGAAGAGGAGAGGCAAGAGTACCGACCCCTGAGGCACCCCACAGCTAAGGGGCCTAGGGGTTGACCTCTGCCCCCCTGCCAACACCATCTGCGAACGGTCCGAGAGGTAGGAGGAGAACCACTGCAAAACGGTGCCTCCCACTCCCAGCCCCTCAAGATGACGCAGCAAGATACCGTGGTCGATGGTATCAAAAGCTGCTGAGAGATCTAATAGGACCAGGACAGAGGAATAACCCCTATCTCAGGCCCGCCAGAGATCATTCACCAGCGTGACCAATGCCGTCTCCGTGCTATACCCGGGCCTGAAACCCGATTGGTACGGATCCAGATACTCAGTTTCTTCCAGGACCAAAGGGAGCTGCCGTGCCACCACGGTCTCAACAACCTTCGCAAGAAAGCGAAGGTTGGAGACAGGACGAAAGTTATTTAAAATAGCTGGATCCAATGCAGGTTTCTTAAGGAGGGGCCTTACCACCGCCTCTTTCAAGGCGGCAGGGAAGTACCCTTCACTCAGTGAGGCATTGATAACTGCAAGGAGCCAGCCTCGTGTAACCTCCCGAGACGCATAGACCAGCCAGGAGGGACACGGGTCCAACAGACATGTGGCGGCACTTAATTTCCCCATGATCCTGTCCACTTCATCCGGAGTCACAGGATCAAACTCTTCCCAAAATGTTCTCGGCCAGACCTACCATTTTCCTCTCGTCAGATACTGCCCAGTCAGAGTCCAGACCAGCCCGAATCTGAGCAATTTTGTCCACCAGATATTTACTAAATTCCTCGGCCCGTCCTCGTAAGGGGTTCTCTCCCGTCCCTTGATTTAAAAGGGAGCGGGTCACCCTAAACAGGGCGGCCTGGCGGTTATCTGCGGACGCAATGAGGGTGGTGAAGTAAGCACGCTTTGCCACCTCCATTGCCACAAGATAAGATCTAGAGAAGGATCTTAACTGTGTTCGGTCAGACTCGGACCGACTAGTTTTCCAAATGCTCTCCAGGCCCCTTCTCCGGCGTTTCATCTTCCGCAGGTCCTTGGAGAACCAAGGAGCAAGCCAGGACCTGCGCTATCTAATGGAACACTGCATGAAAAGTAAGGGCCAATAAGAATCCAAGGTAAATAAAATGGATTAATAGTTATATTCATACAAATTCAACAGACTTCAAAAAGGACTTCAAAGGATTTTTTGTGCACTGTGCTCCTTCCTAATCTATGTAGAAACTACCTTATTACACACTTCTTCATATACAATACTATTTCTTCTACAGCAAGACTGGCTTTGAAGTATGGCACACAAATTTTATTAATAGCATGAATAAAATAGCAAGAAGTCAGTTTTATTTTTATTTTTTTTAACCATGCAGGCTGAATCCTATCTGCTGTTAAATTCTGCTGAACTCTTTGGAGCCTACTCCCAAGTAAATAAGTAGAGGATTACAATCTGAACTATATACTTTCCACACAAGGCTGTATTACTTTGTGGAATATATACACAACAGTGCTGCTGTACCTTCAAAGTAACGTTAATATAAAGATGTGTGAAGCACGGATAGGCCTCAACTTAAACCATTTATTTAATGACCATTTGAAGTTATAGTGGCACTGAAAAAAATGACATGTCTGTTTTTCATGCTTACAACCATTGCAGCATCAAGCTGATGGGATGCACACATGTTGGATTTTATAGGCAGATGTGAAATATTTCAACCTTTTTTGTGTCAATAGGATGTTGCTTTTTGTAATTATAGATGATCCAGTCCCAGCACATTTAGTTGGAAAAGGTGAGAGAGGCTATGGATGAAACAGTATTTCAAAGTGATACAGTACTCTCTGATATTCACCTCCACACTGCAAACAGAAGGCATTTTATGGTGAGACTGAATGCTGTTGGCCAGCCAGGTAATATAACAGTTAATGCCACCCATGAGGAGTGGATGCTGTTGATTGAGAGAGAATAAGAGTGACTGAACTTACAGAGCTTGCAGTGCTTTTGACTTGCTCATATTGTGCAAACCCAACTAGCTACAGTTCTCAGCCATGGTTTATGGTTTAGTGCATGTGCTTAAGAGAGGATACAATAAGGAAGAAGAGGAGAAATGAGGGGAACATACTTGTTAGAACCCACTCCAATCCACATTTTAGGAAAGAAAAACTCTTGGAGACAAGATTGTCCAAGCAGGAACTTTTACTAAAACATAGATAGCATAGACAGGATCTGAAAACTGTCTCACAGATCAATACTTGTAAAGTGTCCCCGAGTAATAACCTCACCCCTTAGTCCATTTGGTCAGACCCAGATCAGTCAAGTCTCAGGTGTCAAACCCTTCGTGGGAAAAAGGAGAACCACCAGTACATTTGCAACATTATTACTTCCTCCCCTTCACATTCCATCCGGAGATACAAACCAGAATTCCCCACACACACACACCTTCCTTGTTTGTTCGTAAATCAGATAGGGAGAGGGTGAAATTCAAGGTGCTTGTAATGGTTTTCAAAGCCCTACATGGCATGGGTCCAGAGTATCTTGGGAATCACCTGCTGCCGGCATCAACTTCCCTCTGCCCGGTACGCTCCCACAGAGAGGGCCTCCTAAGGGTGCCACCGTTCGGAGAATGCCGCTTGGTGGCTCCCAGGGGGAGAGCGTTCTCTGTGGGCGCGCCTGACCTATGGAACCATTTACCGGTTGAGCTCCGGATGGCTCCCGACCTTCGCTCCTTCCGACGCGATCTAAAAACATATCTATTTAAGCAATCCGGTCTGGTCTGAGGGGTTTAATTTTAATTGTGGTTTTAATTTATCTTCTACATTTGGGCAGTAGGGCTTAATTTATTTTCAATTTTCTGTATTTGTGCATTTTGACATTTATGTCACTGTTCACCGCCCTAAGTCCTTCGGGAGAAGGGCGGTATACAAATCAAATAAATAAATAAATAAATAAATAAATTTCCTTTCATCGGCAAGAGCCAGAATTTTCCCCACCCCCTTCTTTGTTGTTGTTCGAAGTTCAGAGGGAGAGGGTTTCTTTCATCGGTCTTATGATGGCCACCAGGCAGGCTGAATGTGCAAACATTGCATCTAAGGGAAAGAGAGGGGGCAATTAGCACCCCTGTCTTCTCTTTCCTCCTTGGGAATGGCAGAATCCAGTAAGGGGGGTGAGATTTGGGTTTGCACAGAGAGAGAAATGAAATATGAGTGGATTCTGACAATACTAGTAAAATGCATCCAAGTAAGAAAGGGACCATGAAGGGTGTGATAGAAGATTTAAGTAAAAAGGAAGAGACTTCAGAGGGAGGACAGCACATGGATGGGCTTGATGGAACAGAAATGAAATACATCTGCGAAGCCCAAGAGAGAAGATATTTCCCTATATCTGATTTGAAATCCTCAGAATGTCTATTGCTTGGAATTGTTGCAGAATATTATTTATTATTTATTTAATTGGATTTATATACCGCCCTTTCCCGAAGGACGGTAAGAAGACAGGAGCAGAACATGATAGAAGTGAAGAAACTCGAATCACTCAGTATAGGAATTTTAAACCTCCATATACATAATTAAGAGTTCAGTTTCACGTAGTTTCCAAAACATATGCAAGCCCAGTTAAATTGATGGATGTGTCCCAAATAACTGTAAAATAAAAATCTAGGGAAAACAGTCCCTAGAACTTTAGAAAGCCTAATTCTCCTTTTAAGTTTCTTTAAATGTGCAGGTCGTCTGCTTGCAAAGTAATAATCATCTGAAATTGTTGCCTCTTAGTCTTTCTCTCGCAGTTCAGACTTCTTTTGGACGATAACCAGGGTGACCCTGAGAAGGAACATGGAGACCAAAAAGCATCCCTGGGCTGCCAGGTCAGAAGTGAGGAAGAATTAATTGCAGACGGCAGAGCTGGTGCTGAAGATTCTCCAGACAGTCCCAAAAAGGAAGGTGATTCCTGTGGAAGAATTAAGGCCTTGTTGGATGATGATGGGGACCTGCAGGTGGTCCGGAAAGTGCCCCTCCCTCCTGCAGGAGATGAGGATCATACAAGGACTAAGGCCTGCCCCATCATTTTGACTAAGGGTGGAGATGTCTTGGAAGAACAGGAGCAGGACAGCAACAGTTGCGATGTTGTTAAAATAGGTCAGTAACACCCTAATATTCATTTCTCATACAAGTAGTGCTCAGCTTATAACCAATTGCTTAGCAACCATTCAAGGTTACAACAGATCTCCCAGGGCTACTTATGACTTGGATTCAAAGTGCTGACAATGGAGGGAGGGTAATCATGTGATCCCGTTTGTACACTTGCCAGCTGACCTACATTTACAATCCTAGTAATGTCCCACAATCACATGACCATAATTTACAACATTTACAATATGGCTGGCTGGAGAATTCTGAGAGTTGAGGTCCACGCATCTTAAAAGTTGCACAGTTGAGAAACACTGCTGTACAGGGTTGGTTTTTCACTTTAGGGCAGAAGAAGATCTCTTTTTTTATTACAATGGTGAACAGGAATTAAAAGTTCATACTTTAATTCCCCATTTCGGATTCTTGCCCTTCCTACTCTGATAGGCTGTGAATTATACAGTTTTCAAACCATATCTCAAGAAAGGAAGTATTTTCCACTCCTGTCTTTTCATGTTCATATTTTCTGAGCTTTAGGGCAAAAGCAGTTTTGAAGAATACGTTTTGGGGGGCAATAATGAATTTGGCATAATGAAAAAGATTCCTTGTCTGTTTTTCTGTTCCAGAGCACACCATGGCGACACCTTTAGAAGATGTTGGGAAGCAGGTAGGAAGCAGGATTGCTGTCCATTTCCCATCCTTTTAAGTCCACATCTCATATAATAATTCTTCCTGGTTTCGAAGGTCTGGCGAGGAGCTTTCCTGCTTGCTGATTACATCCTCTCAAAGCAAGATCTGTTCAAGGGTTGCACCGTGCTGGAGCTTGGGGCAGGAATCGGGTTTGTTGGCATCATCATGGCAAAAGCTGCCAAGACCGTTTATTGCACAGGTATCTCTTTAGTTCAACTTTTTGGGTGGTTTGGAAATCATAATATTGGGCTATTTAAAAACAACGTTTCAAAAAGGAGTCCCATGTTTTCAAAATGCCTATTGTCATCCCCGACGTACAGCCATTTATTTAGTGACTACAATGGTACTAAAAAAAATGACTGACTGTCACAACATCCTTGCTGTCACAGTGTCACTATTTGCATACTTGGCAATCGGCATGTATTTATGACACTTGCAGCATCCCAGGGTCACATTATTGCTGTTCGCAAGCTTCCTAGACAGCTTCCAGCGAGCAAAGGCAGTTGGGGGAACCGGATTTGCTTAATGACCCCAACAAAAAGGTCATAAAATTAGGCCTGATTCACTAAATGGCCACATTATTTAGCTGTGGAAGTTCCCGTTCCAATTGTGACCATAGGTTGAGGACTTACTTGTGAGTTAACTCGGCATGAAACTATTAGATATTTATCTTGCCTTTTATTTATTGAAACACACATATATTAGTCAACTTAAGATGGCAAACATACATAATACCCCTCTCTCTTTATTTTTACCAAAACAACAACCCTGTAAGGTGAGTTGGGTTGAGAGAGGACTGGCCCAAAGTCACCCAACCAGCTTTCATGCCTAAGGCGGGACTAGAATTCACCATCTCCTGGTGATTGGCCCAAAGTCATTAAGCTGGTTTTCATGCCTAAGACAGGACTAAAACTCACCATCTCCTGGCTTCTAGGGCAGCACCTTCCGCAAACCGGCTCTTTGGGATTCTGATATCTCTCATCTTTTTTGTTTTTAAAGATGTTGGTGAAGACCTACTGAGCATGTGTGAACGAAATGTAGCCTTAAACAAGCACATCACTGAGCCAGCAGGTAAAAGATAAGTAAGTTCCATTGGATATAAATGTGTGTGTGTGTGTGGGGGGGGTTTGATGCTGAACAAACCTGCATGAGATTGTGTTGAAATGTGCTATCAAAATTGTTCAATGTTTTCATGTTCAGCAACTAAAACAAACATCAAATTTGAGATGCACTGAGTGATACAGTGGTTATCTTTGATTGGTTCCGGGACATGCGATGAGTACCCAACAGATTTTTCCCATAAGGTATAATATAACGAGGCACAAGGCAGCCGACAATGACATGTTCTAGCTTGTGCATCAAGAACCAAACAAATGATGAGTACTGGGACAAAAATTTTCCTGTCAAAATACATTGAGTACCAAATTCAATGAGTTTCAAAGCAGTTGAATACCAGGGTACCACTGCATGTACTTCATATACTTGCTTCCGGTATATTTTATGACTTATGATCTTGAGTGCTGCCTCTGGACAAGTGGCTAATATGTTTTATCATTTTAATCTGGCCATAAGTTCTATAGAAGAACAAGAAATTTTGAACAAAAAATTATTAGTCTATCCTATCTATCCTTCAATCCTCATGATTCCAATGGATATCTAAAAGAGTATTTGTGTACTACATTTTCTTCTCTTCATTGAAGAAAAGTACACTGCATTCCTCTAGTACAGGGGTCAGCAACCTGAAACAGCAAAAGAGCCACTCGGAACCGGTTCCGTCACACACACAAAAAAGTGGGAGCCGCAAAATGTGCGTGCACGCATGCACATGCGCAGAACAAGGCAAAATGTGCACGGACGAAGGCAGCAGCTCTCCAGACGGGGTGGCGGAGGTTTGGAGAGCTGCCTCCGCCACCCAATTTGGAGAGCTGCTGCCTTGGTCAAACACGGATGAGGGCAGAAGCTCTCCAAACGGGACGGCGGAGGTTTGGAGAGCTGCGCGGAAGGCAGCAGCTCTCCAAACCTCCACCGCCCCGTTTGGAGAGCTGCTGCCTTTGTCAAACACAGACGAAGGCAGAAGCTCTCCAAACGGGGCGGCAGAGGTTTGGAGAGCTGCGCGGAAGGCAGCAGCTCTCCAAACCTCCGCCGCCCCGTTTGGAGAGCTACTGCCTTTGTCAAACACGGACGAAGGGAGCAGCTCTCCAAACTAGACGCCAAAGGTGCTCGGAACGCTGTTACCTTCCCACCGTAGTGGTCCCTATTTTTCTACTTGCATTTTTACCTGCTTTAGAACTGCTAGGTTGGCAGAAGCTAGGACGAGTAACAGGCGCTCACTCTGTTACTCGGCACTCGGGATTCGACCCGCCAAACTGCCGACCTTCTGATCGACAAGCTCAGCGTCCTAACCCACTGAGCCACCGCGTCTCTTTGGCTTAGAAGGTTGCAAAAGGGGATCATGTGACCTTGGGACACTGCGACTGTGTAAGGACCCACCTCAGCTAAGCCACCCAAGAAAGCAGAACTCTTGAAACAGGCATTGTCTCAAAAGGAAACTTTAATTAGGGGTTAGTGACAGTAGGGAAGTGAAGGCGAGATCTGGGGAAAATCCCGCTTAAACGGTATAGTTAAACCAGGAATATTCCTCCTCCCACCAGAGTCATAATTTCCATTTGAAATCCAGTCAATCCACAGGTGGCACGATGCGCAGGTAGCTGGCACAGTTGGCGTGCATCTCAAGGTCTTCTCCAGTTTCATTTCTCCGTAATCAAGAAGAAGAAAGAAAAGGAGGCACTTTCTTCTCTCAATGGATAGAGGCGGGAAAGGAAGGGTAGAAAGCAAAAGTTATCCCAAGCAAGTCCCCCCAACCTTCCCAGGAGAATGGCAGGCCCCAAACAGGAACACATATGCAGGGAAAACAATAAGGGTTTGGGGATCTGATAGACCATCATAAATATGAGCCAGTTGCCAAGCGTCTGAATTTTGATCATGTGTCCAATGGGGACGCTGCAACGGTCATAAATGTGAAAAATGATCATAAGTCGCTTTTTTCAGTACTGTTGTAACTTTGAATGGTCACTAAATGAACTGTTGTCAAGGACTACGTGTATAGAATGGATAAATATCTCTACAGTACATAGCACAGGTAATCCTTATGGCCATTTGTTCAACAATTCCAAGTTGTAACACTGCTGAAAAATAAGACTCATTCTTGAGGTTACGACTATAACTAGTCTTGGGATTGCAAATCTCCTGAGCCACATGGTCACAGTGCGCAACCTTCACAGGCAGCTTCCAACAAGCAAAGTTAATAGGGAAAGCCAGATCCAATTAACAGCCATGTGATTCACTTAACGACTATGTTGACTCGGTTAATTGCCGCAGTGAAAATGGCTGTAAAATCTGGCCCGATCCCATGGTGATTAGCTTAGCAATGCAATTCCAGTCCCAGTTGTGGTTGTAAGTTGGATGTCAACGATGTGACAATTAAGAAATTGCAGCCATTTTACCTTTTGCTTTACATGTGCTTTTTCTGTTGTTTGGGATCCTCAGATATAGAAGGAGGGAAAGGGGGAATGCTTGAGCTTTTTAAGTTAGGCTGGCTCAGGAATTCTGGAAGTTGAAGTCCACGAGTCATAAAAGAGCCAAGGTTGCCTACCCCTGGTCTAAACAATTGCAGCTAGGTGCGCTTCAAGGTCAATTCTAGATAAAGGTTTGGTGGGCTGTAAAGTGGGGAGGAGAGCCCGTGTTTTAGATTAATTGGTGAATGTTATTTATGACAGCCTTTATGGGGTGGGAATTGCAACTTGTTATATTGTATCGGGAAGGGAATATTCTTGGGTTCAACTATGTAAGTGCTGATACTTTGTTTCCTGAATAAAATGTTCTTTAAGGAAGAAATCTTTGCCTTGAAGTTCTTTTAACTGGCTTCATCTATCAGAACTATGACATTAATCCAAGACACATCGCAATGGCATTGCCACTATATTCTTGTTTATTTTATGAATTGCTTGTATCCAGTGGTGGGATTCAACCAGTTCGCACCGGTTCAGTAGAACCAGTAGCTATTTTTTTTAATACAAGTTTTATTGATTTTTTAGTTTTACGTCCAGGTATTTATGAAGCAATACGGTGGTTGGGTAGTTAAAAGTAAACAATAGTAAATAACAATCATTTGTAGATAGGTCAAGTTACATCAACAAGAATTCCCTCTCCAATTCCCTTAGTTATGATAGCATAGTCAAATTAATCAAATTAATACATTTCTAATTATAACACAATCATTTAGAACAATTTTCATTATATTTTCACATATACATATCCATGTCCTGTTTTTACATTTTACCTAATTGGGATAAGATAATCCGAACTAGCCTATAATATATAAAAGAAAACTTAATTTTTGGGTAGCCCACATTTCCCCATTTCATTATATAGTAATTATCCTATCTAAATTACATATATTGTTCATTTCAGTGCATTCTTATGTTATACAAATTTATTCTATTTAACATCTTAATAGTTCACTAATTATTGAGAAAATATATTTTGTTGTATTCTTCCAAATTCTGTAATATTTCAATTCTAATAGCTAACTTTGCTTTCCTTTAAAGGTCCAAAAGTTAAGTACACAATAAATGTGTATCTTTTAAAGATTCCCCTTAGGCCATTAAGAAATTTTTTTAGCTCTATCATTACAACAAATATATTCTATTTAACATCTTAGTAGTTCATCCATTTTTTAAGATAATATCTCTTATTATATCATTGCAAATTCTATAATATAATTCAAAGTTATGTTCTGAAAGCTAATCTATTTCATTATATAGTAATTATCATATCTGAAATACATACATATGCTATTTGTCATCCTTACAATTCATCTATAGTTAAGAAAGTATGTTTTATTATTTGTAGCTAATTTTCATTCCCTTAAAAATCTAGATCCTAGATATATAGACTCAGTTTATATCTTTTAACAATTGAGAGAAAAATTTAAGCTTTATTATTGCAAGTCCTAACACTTAAAACAGAAAAAGGAGAAAAATTCATTTAAATCTAATTCTAGCTTTCTTTTTGTGCCAGGCAGGCTTCCATAGCATTGCCTTTAGCTTCTCAAATGTGTCTCCCTTTCTTCCTGTTTGAATCCAGGGAGACCATACAGTTATCAATTTATCATAGAGAGTGACCCCTTTGTAGTCATTAAATTTTCATTGCAGTAAATCCAATCTCCATGTTTGGTGTAGTGAAGTTCTTAGTTCACTCTTGTCTTCTTTCCAATCCATCTGGCTTAAGTAAGAGGTCATATCTGGTGTTGTAATTATTGTTTGTTTGGTTGAAGTCTTGGTGTACTGTATTTGAAGGCCTTTGGCATCCTCCATCTTAGTATTGCTTTCTTCAGCTTTTGTTATTTCTTGGATTGTAGGTTTTATAGTTGAAATCAAAGTTTGGGCTTCAAGGCTCTCAGTATATTGTACTTGTATTTTAAAGTCCCCTGTTTTGTTATTAAATTCCTCATCCTCTGTTCATTTTTGGATTGTCAATTCATCAATTGAAGTAAGTGTCTCATTTGTTAACTTTGTGCTATCAAATTTGTCTTTAAGTCTGGCTTTTATTTCTGCGGTCATTGCCAGAATTGTATCAAGTATGAGTTTATAGTCAAGTGGTGGGATATATTCTTCCATTTCTTTAATATTTTACAGATAGGCCTTTAGTGGAGGCTATTTTAATAAAAGTCAATAAATGTCCACCTCCACTATTCCTAAAGGTTGTTTTCAGTGCCAGGTGTTCCCAATTTTTATCTTTAAAGATAGTGTCAAGGACAAATCTGTTAAAGCCAGGTCTCAGAGTAAAAAAAAAAATTACTTGCTATACCAGGGTTCGCCACAAGATGTCCTCAATAGCATATACAATCCTTTTGCAGAGTAATATGTCTGTTATCCAATTAATTCATTTTTAGTAGTAAATAGGGTAGTAAGTCCCCATAAAAATAGACAATAAAAACTTTTTAGTGGCCCAAAAATTTCAGAGGTACAGATAGAGATGCTTAGTTATTTAGCTTAGTCATTTGATTTCTTTTGAGGCTTTAAAGTTGTAAATCCTCAAGTTAGCAGTCGCCAAATTTTCAAGAAGGGGGAAAAGATTTTCAAGAAAGTCCCACAGGAAAGTAATTAGGGAAGTAAGAAGGGTAAAGTCTCACCCAAATCCTCCAGATTGCTTTGTTGTGATTGATAGTGATTTTGGCTTTCGGCAGGGAATGGCTTAACATGGCCGATCTTCTTCGGTCCAGAGGAGTAACTCTGGATCAAACAGAGGGCTGCCACCCTTCCGCTATCGCAGAGAGATAGCCTCCTCACGGTGGTCGCCCCTCCAGGGCGACTTTTAACCCTTTACAGGGTCCTCCAATGAAGTAAGACTGAATGGCAGGGGGAGAGCTTCTCCCGGCATGTCCGCCAGCACCATGCGCGCAAACCAGAAGCCCTGAACTGGTAGCTAAATTTTGTTGAGTTCAGAGAATCAGCTGAACCCATGCTGCTTCTAAAAATCCGTTCTAGGCCTGGGAGGCCTGGAGGAGGCCTCCCAGGCCTAGAACGGCCCGCTGGAAATGCGTTGATGTCACTTCCAGAAGTTCGTTCTAGGCATGGTGGAGGCCTCCCAGGCCTAGAACGCCCTGCTGGAAGTGCATTGATGTCACTTCCAGAAGTCTGTTCTAGACCTCAGAGGCCTGGAGGAGCCCTCCCAGGCTTAGGACAGTCCACAGGAAGTGCGCTGATGTCACTTCCGGAAGTCCATTCTAGGCCTCGGAGGCCCAGGCCTGCTTCCATGCAGAGAACCGGATGTTAAGGTATTTGAATCCCACCACTGCTTGTATCCTAATAGTCTTCCTTTCTTTCCACTTATTATTTTGCGGATTTTTTAGGAAGTGAAATTAGAGTTAAAAAGCTGGATTGGCAGGAAGACAATTTCTGCACTGGTATGTAAACCTTCTCTATAGCTGGATTTGATGTTTCCTTTCCAATCTCTAATTTAAAACTCAGGATTTTATCTGAGATGACGAAACTAAAGGCGTATAGCCTTTACATTTTTTCATTTCATTGAGTAAACCATAGTGTTGCTTGGCTTAATTGGGGGGGGGGGGTCAAAGGCATGAAGAGCAAAATGTAGAATTCAGCTTGTTGCAGACAACCCAAAGTGTCATTTAAAGAAGAGAATCTCGGGGTTTTTTTTCTTTTATTGAGATGGACAAAAGATGCTTCCTTTTAAAATCTAAAATTTGCTTCAATTATTTCATGCCATGAAGGGCCCTGGCACTTCAAATAAATGTGCAAAACAGAACAGATTTTAAATGGAAGTGTCAGTGTACGAATGATGAAAGAAAAAGACGAAATATAAGCAAATGTGGTTGGGAACAGGCTAAAACGGGTCTTCAAACTTGGCCCTTTTATGATTCATGGACTTCAACTCCCAGAATTCCTCAGCCAGGCACACCGGCTGAGGAATTCTGGGAGTTGAAGTCTATGAGTTATAAAAGGGCCGAGTTTGAAGACATCTGGGCTAAACCAAACCTTCACAGAGTGGGGTGGGTTCTTCTATAAAACCCGATGTGTAACAGGCTCGGCGGTCTTGAGGTGGTCAGATTACTGTGTAAAAGCAGAATTATGAAATGAAAATCAGCCTTAATCTCTGAGCAAGTGTTGAAGTTGCTATTGGATTTTCTCCCAAAATTTCTGCTGCTTTTAAATAATTTTATTTTCATTTCTTGTGGTCAAAGACTAGTACAGATTAAATATATCTTAGAATTTGTTAATTTATTTTTAAGAAAGCAGTCATTATTCCTGAAGAGAAAAAAGAAAAGTACAAAAGTACAAACTAAGAGGATAAACAGGAAAAAAATTTTTATACTTATAATTATAGGTTTAACAATGAACACACTACTATAGTATAAGCAATGCACTGTATTATTGTAAGATATTACTGAATATCTGCCATGGTAACAACTATTACTGTATCTTTTGATTGGTAGAGAATATTACACTTTCCAGCAGCCCCCTACTCCCCCTGGAGTAGCATCAGTTTTCCAGTTTCTTAACATAATTCTTTTTATTTATTTATTTATTTATTTATTTATTTATTTATTTATTTATTTTATTTCATTTTATTATTTTATTTTATTTATTTATTTATTTATTTATTTATTTATTTACCGCCCTTCTCCACCCCATCCTCCATGCTTGATACAGCCACAAATCCTGATAAACAGTCAAATTCCAAAGTTCTGGTATTTGCTTCAATATTTTATTATTTTATTTTATTTTATTTTATTTCTTTAACTTGTATACCACCCATCTTGCTACGTTTTAGCATTTAAAGCTTTTTATGCAAATCCATCAGTATACAGTACATTAATATACTATCCCCCAAACAACCCACATGATTTATGTGTTCATGTCACCTGGGTCAGTCAAATTTTTACATCTCCAGCATCAGAAATCTGATGTCCATCCTTCAGTTATATTTTTGGGCAGTCCATTTTTTTGATAAACTGCCATTTTTTTGATAAATCAACATTAATCTCAGATCTGTAGATGCCATCCCAGGATTCCTGCTTACTTGTTAACTAGCTTCAACAGAAGAAAACAGGGTCAGGTTTCACCCAGTTGGCTGTGACCACCTATGCTAGATTGCCTCCTTGGTAGCCAATACAGGTAGTCCTCAACTTATAACCATTTGTTTAGTGCAGGGATAGCAACCTTGGCTCTTTTATGACTTGTGGACTTCAATTCCCAGAATTCCTGAGCCAGCATGGCTCAGCTTGGAAACCTCTCCTTTCCCCTCAGCATGGCTGGCTCAGGAATTCTGGGAGTTAAAGTCCACAAGTCATAAAAGATCCAAGGTTGCCTAACCCTGGTTTAGTGGCTGAAATTACAACGGCACTGAAAAAAGTGTCTTGTCACCATTTTTTCATGCTTTTGCAGCTTCCCCATGGTCAGGTGATCAAAATTTGGGTGCTTGGCAACTAACCTGTTGCCGTGTCCTAGGATCATGTGATCACCACTTCCCACAAGCAAAGTCAGTGGGGAAGAGCCAGATTCATTTAATGCCCATGAGATTCACTGAACAGCTGCGGTTATTCGCTTAGCAACTGTGGCAAAAAAGACAGTACAATGGGGCAAAATTCACTTAACAAATGCCTTGCTTAGCCACAGAAACTTTGGGCTTAATTGTACTCATAAGCTGAGGACTACATGTGTATATCAAGGCATAAAATAACCCCAAAATCCAGCTGCCTAGATGTTTTCTTCCTATCAATACCTTTTTCCTTGCACAGCATGTAATTTACATTGTAAGCCTGCAGATAGAACCTGGTTCAGTTCTCAGTTCCCCATGGAAAATTTGAAATATGCAGTAAAATAAGTATTTGTACATATATTTTTTCATTTTGCTGTAGATCCTGAGGATTGCTTCAGCTGGTCCGAAAAAGAGATTGCTGAGCTGCATGATCTCACCACTGTGATTTTGGCTGCTGATGGTATGGAAACAGGTTTGGGAATGGATTGAGGCTATAAAACAGGAGTATGGGTTGTATAAACAGAGGCTTAGAATCAAGATAACATGAAGTATTAGTAACGCTTTATAAAACCCTAGTGAGACCAAACCTGGAATACTGCAATGAATTTTGATATCACAAAAATGATGTTGAGAATTTGGAAAAAAAGTCAGAGAAGAGCAACTAAGATGATCAAAGGCCTGGAGACTAAAACATATGAAGAACAGCTGCAGGACTTGGGTTTGGCTAGTCTAAAAAAAGAAGAAACAGGGGAGACATGATAGCAGTATTCCAGTATTTGAGGGGCTGCCACAAAAAAGAGGGGGTCAAATTATTCTCCAATGCATCAGATGGAAGGATGAGAAACAATGGTTGGAAACTGATCAAAGAGAGAAGCAACCTGGAATTAAGGAGAAGCTTCCTGACAATGAGGACAATTAACCACCAGAAATTGTGGGCACTCCATCACTGGAGATTTTTAAGAAGAGACTAGACAGTCACTTGTCTGAGATGGTATAGGTTGTCCTGCTTAAGCAGGGGACTGGACTAGAAGACCTCCAAGGTCCCTTCCACCTCTATTCTATTCTAATCAGCTTTCATGAGATTGGAATGTCAGAATCAGGTTGATTCAGGGAAAGGTGATTCAAGTGATGGTTGCTTCAGGTAAGGATGTGCACAAACCTTTCAGTTCTTGGACTTGGCTCCCAATCAATTTGACAAAACCCAGTTGTCAACGTTGCAAACATTGGACGTTTTTGCCTTTCCTTTTAAAACTGTTTTGCTTTTGAAAAATGAAGCTGGGGGGGGGAGGAGAATGCTACCCCGATTGCTTTTTTTAATAAGTAAGGAATTACATTGAAATAGAATGGAACAGAAGCTTTGCATGTTAAACTAATTGGAGAATGTGATTTATGACATTTAAATTAAGGGAGGGAATTGTGTTTGATATGATGTGTTCAGGGGAGGAGAATTCAGATTTTGGCATCCATCCATGAGTGCCGATGCTTCGTTCTCATTATTATAGACTTTTTAGAATAAACAATGCCAGAATGTTCTTTGAACTGTCTCATTAGTCAGAACCATGACACCAGTTTCATTCTGGGATTCAGATTGGTTCAGAAATTTGAATTATCGGAGGAATAGCTATGAAATCACACCCACGTATTTGTGCAGCTATGATACGAACCTATATTTTTGAAAAATGTTTGTTTAGTCATCTCAAAAAGCATCACAAAATGAGGCATACTGTACCACATTAAATTTAAAATATTTATTATTTATTTATTAATTCGGTTTATATACCGCCCTACTCCCGAAGGACTCAGGGCGGTTTACAAGGCAAAATTTAAAAACAATACAATATAAAATTAAAATAAAATTAAATTAAGTCTAGCCCCAAAAAATTAAAATCACAATCTAAAAACATTAAAACCCCTCAGTCCAGACCAGATAGCTCAAAGAGCCAGGTTTTTAGGTCCCGGCGAAATGAACGAAGGTCGGGAGCAGTCCGGAGTTCCGTTGGCAGTTGATTCCATAGGGCAGGCGCGCCCACAGAGAACGCCCTCCTCCTGGGGATCGCCCGTCGGCAATCCCTGACCGGCGGTACCCTGAGGAGGCCCTCCCTGTGGGAGCGCACAGGACGATGGGAAATTGATGCTGGCAGCAGGTGCTTCCTCAGATAATCCGGGCCCATGCCATTTAGGGCTTTATAGGTCATCACCAGCACCTTGAATCTCACCCGGAGGGCAACTGGAAGCCAATGCAGCTCGCGGAAAAGAGGTGTTACATGGGAGTATCGGGAAACTCCCATCACAACTCGCGCGGCTGCATTCTGCACCAGCTGAAGCCTCCGAGTGGTCCTCAGGGGCAGCCCCATGTAGACAGCATTACAGTAGTCTAGCCGGGAGGTCACTTCGCTGTCCTCATCGCCGCAAGATAAGACCTTGTAAAGGTTCTTAACCGCAATCAGTCAGACTCAGACCAGCTGGATCTCCAACAGCTCTCTAGACCTCGTCTCCGATGCTTCATCTACCAGAGCTCCACAGAAAACCATGGAGCCCACCGGGATCTGCGCCGGGTCAGGGGTCGCAAGGGTACAACACGGTCGAGCGCCTCGGTGGCAGCCCTTTCCCAGGCATCCATCAAGGCATCGGCCGGGCTGTGAGCGAGGGGGATAGGTATAGACCCAAGCGCCGTCTGGAACCGTTCCGGATCCATTAGGCGCCTGGGGCGGAACCACCTGGTTGGTTCCGCAGCCCAGCAGCAGGGAGTGGCATAGCGGAAGACCAACTGCAGGAGGTGATGATCGGACCATGACAGGGGGACAATAGTAGACGAGCCCCCTCCCAGATCATCAAACCACTGCCCAGATAAGAAAACTAGGTCGAGAGTGTGTCCTCCCCCATGAGTCGGACCCTGAATTACTTGGGTCAGGTCCATGGCTGTCATGGAGGCCATGAACTCCCGGGCCAACTCAGACGACCTTCCCAGAGAAGGCAGGTTAAAGTCGCCCAGAACTCAGTCTGGGAAACTCAATCGTCAACCCTGTGAGGGCGTCGAGAAGCTCGGGCACGACCGTTGCTACACAGCTGGGCGCCAGGTATGTTAGCAACAAGCCCAACTGAGCCCCAGGGCCACACCTCAGGAGGATTGATTCACTCCCGCCTATCTGTACAATAGTGGTCTCCTGCGGACATAAGGTCTCCCGTATAACTACCGCCACCCCACCACCCCTGCCCTGAGCCCGTGGCCGATGTAACACACAGAAACCTGGAGGGCAAAGCTCAGTCAGAGGGACACCTCCCTCTGAACCCAACCAGGTTTCTGTAATGCATGCCAGATCCGCGTGTTCCTCCTCGATCAAATCATGGACGAGGGGAGCCTTGTTCACAACGGATCTGGCATTAAAGTACACCAGCCTGAGCTCAGGGGCCTGATCCCTCTCACACCCGGATAAACGGGTACCAACCGGAGGGTCGGAGCACGCCACCGCTTGAAGACAGCGGGGGCGCGATCCCAGGTGTTGATATGGCCCTCCATGTAACCGCCTGCTGCCATTCCCAATCGTCGTGGGGATTTGAAATCCCACCCCAATGCCAGGGAAACCAGGAGACCCCAACCCCATCTTGCCGGGAACCATTTCAGGCCCGGACTGACGACTGGTTGGTGGGGCACACCCCAATTCCCTCCCAACCCTACCATTCCCCCCTCCCTAACCCTTTAAAACAGCCGGCTAGAAAACATATTAGGGGCCTCTTAATATATCTCCACCAGAGGCCCCTATCTATGCCCAACCACCTCTCGGGGTCCCAACAATTGGGCCCGTCCTTAAGGGGATTGGAGGAAAAGGCGGCAGGTCGTAACCAGGAGGGAGGTGCCCTCCTGAGGGCATACAGGTCAGCACTGGAGTAGCGTAAACGAGCCATATAATAATAAAAAATATCCACATAGGGCAGTTGTTAACAAATGGGTAGTCAGATGGTATTAAAATAATATCAAGATGACATTGATATTGAGTCCGGAAAGTACCTCAGGTCCACCAATCCGGCTCCGCTCTCACCTGAGCCGGAACCAGGCAAAGAAAGCCCAACCTACAGCTGGGTATCCAACCTGGGGTGGACAGAGTACGGGCTACTGGGATAAACCTACCCCAACTGGTCTCTCACACCAGTGGGGTGGTTGATGACCAATCCAGAACCTCCCTCTCACCGCGGTCAGGTCCCAGGTCCATTCCGGACTATCAGTAGGGAAGTCACAGGAGCAGGGGCATAAACCATAACCAAATAATCAGCATGAAATTAAAGATGAGCAGATGAGCAGAAAGGACCCGGGTCAAAACACCACAGCTATAGTTCTGAGACCACGTCCACAGCCGAACTCCAGGCCGCTGTTGTCACCTCTCTGCTTCTGCTGTGGAAAGGGGGGGCCACCGTGCCAAAAAACCCCAAAAAACTGTGCCCTGCTCCAACCTCCAACCGGGCATTAAAACGCAGCTGCGGCCAATCTTCGGGCCGCCATAATCCCCGGCTACTGCTGCCATTCTGGAGGGGGAGGAATATCTCCACACCGCAAAAGGGCACCCGCTAGTTGGACCAAGGCGCTGGGCCGGGCCGCGGCTGATCTTCGGGCCGCCAGGCTGCTGCCGCCATTCTGGGGAGGGCGGGAAACATCCACGCTACAGAAAGCACCCGCCAGCTGATCCAAAGCGCTGGGCCAGGCCGCAACCGATCTTCGGGCCACCAGGCCGCTGCTGCCATTCCCAGAAGGTGGGAGGTCTCCACGCCGCAAAAAGCGGCGCCCGCCAGCTGATCTAAAGTGGGCCAGGCCGCGGCCGATCTTCGGGCTGCCAGGCCGCTGCCGCCATTCCGTGGGGGGGAGACATCCACGCCGCACAAGCCAGCTGATTTAAGGCACTGGACTGGGCTGCGGCTGATCTTCGGGCCGCCAGGCCGCTGCTGCCATTCCAGGGGTGTGTGGAGGCATCAGCGCCGCAAAAAGCGGCGCCCGCCAGCTGTTCCCTAATCCGACCCCCCGTTAGGCTGCCGAGCCTCGGTTGGGCTTCCCAGACTATATATATATATATACAGTATATATTGTATATATACTGTATATATATTGTATATATACTGTATATATATTGTATATATACTGTATATATATTGTATATATACTGTATATATATTGTATATATACTGTATATATATATATATATATATATATATATAAAATACAACATTAAAATATGTAGAATTAAATAAATCTAGCCCAGTACATTTTTTAATAAAGTGTTTCAAATGTTTCAAACTTCTTATTAAGTTTATCAAAATATAAAATACAGAAATACAAAGAAAAAAAAGAAACAATGGGAAAATAAGGGAGGAAAAGAGACAAAGGGGCGGGGAGAAAAAAAAGCTTTGACTTCTGATTCCTTTTGGTGCAGTAAAATAAGCTAATGTGGAATTATTGTTTAAAAAATTCAATAACCCATTTTGTGATCACAAAAAACTAATGAGAGAAACAATGAAAAAGCAGATACCATTCTAAAGTAAGTAAACTGGAACCACTTTTCAGATAACAATATTGAAATTTTTAAAAACCCCAAAATTTAATGTAGTGGTGAGAAAGGCTCATATTAGTTCTAGGAAGATAACATCACTGCCTGGAGTGATTTTATTATTCAGTAATGGAAATTATTAGTTGCCATTTGGAATGTTCCTTATAAAAGAGTCCTTGGGGAAAATTGGAACAAAGTTTAGAATCTTTCTGTTTGTTAAACAAATTTATTTATTTATTTACAAATAATTCAAAACTGCAAACCCTAAGATGCTTTTCCAAAAGGCAACTAACTGGTCTTTCTTAGGGGGAGTGTCTTTGAAATGTTTCACTTCTCATCCAGGAAGCTTCTTCTGTTCTGAAGTTTGGAACTTGAAGAAGCTTCTTGGATGAGAAGCAAAATATTTTCAAAGAAAAAACCAAGAAAGTTCAGTTGCCTTTTTGGGGGGAAAAAATGAACCTTTGGGACAACCATGACCTGGACCCTTGAAAATCTCCCTAGACATCGAGAGAGTGAACTTGATCCACCACACCTTTCTCCTCCTCTTCCTGCATAAAAGACTCCCAGTGAAATTAAAAACCAAGTGTGTAGCTATACTGCAGATCAGTGTGTGAGTGTTGCCATGCCTGTCTCTTGCAATTACAAAATGTCCTTTTCCTGATGACTGCAGTTCACCCAGAGTTCTAGTTAGTAAAATGTGAAGTTAACTGCTTGTATTATCCTATAAGGCAGTGCATCCTGAAGAGTAATTGATTGTATAAATCAGCTTTAAGATGAGTGGTAATGCTTCTGGGCAGCCTTGAAAACCTTCACCATTTTATCTTTCATATTGCAGTATTTTATGATGATGACCTAACAGATGCTTTTTTCAAAACGCTGTCCCGAATCACTAGCAACCTGAGGAACGATTGCACCATCTTCTTCTCTATGGAAAAGAGGTTGGTGATGTGTTTTAAGTGGAAAACGCACCATGAGATAAACAGGGTGTCTTGTGTGTCATGAGCCAAGCAAAAACATAGCTTGCAACTATGGCAATATTTGCTTCTTTTGAGTTTCCAGCACAATCAATGTACAAAAATATCAACCAGTTATTTAGACAATTTTATTTCTAGACCAGTTTAGAAAGGGCCTTTAGTGTACAGATAATCCTCAATTTAGACCCACAATTGAGACCAGAATCTGCATTGCTAAACAAGGTGCTTGTTAAGATCACACCCAGTATTACAATTTTTTGCCACAGTTAAGTGAAGCAGAGTCCTTAAGCCAATCCCTCTTTAACCTATTGACTTGGAAGGTCACAAATGGTGATCACATGATCCCCCAGGATGCTGCAACTATTGTTAAGTGCAGGCTGGTTGTCAAAAAACCAAAATTTTGATCATGTGGATTCTGAGGTTACTTGGGTCAGAGGTCCCCAACCCTCGGTCTGTGGACCAGTACCGGGCTGTGGCATGCCAGCAACCAGTCCGCAGAAACAAGCAAAGCCCCATCCGTGAGATACAGGCAGCACACAAAACCACACAACCTACAGTCCATGGAAAAACCTCTCTCCACGAAACCAGTCCCTGGTGCCCAAAAGGTTGGGGATCTCTGACTTAGGTGATTGTAAGTGCAAGCACCATTCCTATGTTGTTAGTTGAGGACTATTGTTTTCTGGGATGACTGCTCCTGCACTCTGAGCATGTTATAAATTCTACAAAAAGAGTTACTTTTTTCTCCTCCATTTGACTCCATTGTCTTGCCTTTATCTTGTTCTAATTTTTGAAGCTGAATAAAACTGACAGCATTCTCATTTGACATGACATGAAAAAGTTCCATACAGCAATAGGCACTAACAACACAGAATTTTCTCCTTTGGCAACGGTATCTGAGTTACAGGCAATTTGCTGGTTCTTGGTAACACCAGCATTTGCTGTCAGGTTGATTCATCTTCTGAAGCCCTTTGCTGTCGTTCTATGGGAAGATGCAGCTACATTTAGAAAAATATCATTTTGAAATTGTTCTGAAATACTTTGTTGGATGTGTTTGACCAGGTTCAACTTCACTTTAAGACAAATGGACATTGTGTGTGAAGCCTATAATCACTTCCGAAGTACTTTGGATGAGCTGCTGAAAACCAGGGAGGGCAGGATGAAATACAGCATTCAGCCTATAGAACTGTCTTTTCCGCAGCATATTGTTTATGAGCGAGTTCCGCAACTGGTGAGTATCAGTGTTGGCAAACTACTTATCTGGTGTAATCATACAAGTGATAGAAAGTCAGGATGGTAGAACAAGCACCAGGAGGCAGGACAAGAAGCAATGGATGGAAACTACCCAAGGAGAGAAGCAACCTAGAACTAAGGAGAAATTTCCTGACAGAACAATCAGTCAGTGGAACAAATTGCCTTTGGAAGTTGTGGGTGCTGCATCACTGGAGGCTTTTAAGAAGAGACTGGACAGCCACTTGTCTAAAAAGGTATAGGGCAGTGTTTCTCAACCTTAGCCACTTGAAGATGGGTGGACTTCAACTCCCAGAATTCCCCAGCCAGCTGTGGAGTTGGTCCACCCATCTACAAGCGGCCAAGGTTGAGAAACACTGGTATAGGGTCTTCTGCTCGAGCAGGGGGTTGGACTAGAAGACCTCCAAGGTCCCTTCCGACTCTGTTATTCTATGTAAGTCACCACATTGTTTTAGAATTCATTGCTTGGTTGAATTGATAAAATAGCTTGTACAGCCTCCCCAGACTTGTTTCTTATACATACAAAAAGAACACGCTCATTATATTTTAGTTTTCTGTTTGTGAGCTGTTTTGTCAGTTTGATGTAAGAGCAGTCTGAAAGCACCTGGATTGAGCAAGAACAGTTACAAAATGTTCCCCTGCTGGAAGCCTGTTTTTAAGCTCTGAGCTCTACAAAGAAAGACAGACATTGAATAAGCTTTTAAAATCCTTTCCACCTGTTGTAAAACTGAAAAACGTTGCACAGGTGGTGTGGAGTGCTGCAGCCCATCTCTGATTTAATCTCAGGACTGGGAAATTGGGGGGGGGGGGCTGATCAGTTAGAGCAACTTGGCTGCTATTGCATCTTGATCAGAAGAAAACAGGCTGAACCCAGATGCTGTTTCACTGTCCGCAACATTAATGTAAAGCTCAAGGAGAAAAGCTGAAATTATAGGACACCAAAAGGATGACTGTCTCTCCAGCCAACAGTTGGACCCAAATGTTTGGAAGGTTTGCACCTTCTGTGCCATTCTGGGATAGAAACGGAGATCACAAAGTGCCTTTGATGAAAAGGGCTATTTGAGGCACAGCCAGCTTTAAAACATCTAGAAAAGTAAACTGACGAAAGAAGCTTAACCAAATAATTTAGGGGATTCCAAGCCTCAGAACACAACTGCTCCTTTCAACCCCTTTTTTTTGGTAATATATTTTATTTTTTTAAAAAAACATAAATCACTTAATAATTGGTGAACGGTGTGTTGTCTAGGTTTACATTTGTAAAACAATCACTAACAATTGATTTTCATAATCCATAATCCACATAATGGTTTTAGTTGATTTCCTCTTTTCCCCAAAATGTCCTCTTTTGCAAACATTGAGTTAATACAATTCTTATTGTTTTGAAAGATAACAAATATATATTTTTCCCAATATTCCTAAAAATAATAATCACATCAATATAATATTTCTTTTCTATCCAATCATTCTGGTTGCCTCATCATAGGTCCTGTTAAAATCCTTATTTAAATTTGTTTCTCCCACAAAATTCAAAGTATTCTTACTGGTTAAGATTTTCTCAAAAATTAATTACATTTAAAAATTTAAGTCTATTTTTTCCATATGAACCATCTCAGCACTTTTACATTTCTAAAGGAATAGATAAAATAGTAAAAAAAGAAAGAAGAGCAAGAGTAAGGAAACGTAAAAAATAACATACTACTTAAAATATATATCCCTCCTAACCTAATATATATTTGTTTCCAAGATTTCTTATTCTTTTTAACCATAATTAAAAATATGTTTAATCTTTAAATATTCCATTTAATACATCTAGTCATCTAGTCCTTTAACTCTTATTCAAAACATTTTTGAATGTTTTGTACTCTGGACTCCCTTTCTGTTATTTAAAAACATCCCTCTACATTATCTCCAAGTCCCCATGGCCAGCAACTAAGTCACTCCAGTTGCTCATTTTGCTGCCTTTCAAAACCACCCCCTTGCAGACTGCATTCAAATGCCAGTCTCAGGACTTCCTGTTTGGTTGCAGTCTCTCCATGTCCTACTAGCTGATATCCTTCTTTTTTTAGCCTAGAAGTTAAAACATACTAAGAATGATTGCAGGAATTGGGTATGTCTAGTTTAATGAAAAGAAGGACGAGGGGGTGACATAGCAGTGTTCCAATATCTCAAGGGTTGCCACAAAGATTGAGGGGATCAACATATTCTCCAAAGCACCAGAAGGCAGGACAGGAAGCAATGGATGGAAACTAATCAAGGAGAGAAGCAACCTAGAACTTTCTAACAGAACAATTAAGCAGTGGGAAAAAAATGCCTTTAGAAATTGTGGGTGCCCCATCACTAGAGGCTTTCAAAAAGAGACTGGACAACCACTTTGAGTCCTCCGGGAGAAGGGCGGTATATAAAACGAATAAATAAATAAATAAATAAAATAAATTTATCAGAAATAGTCTAGGTCTCCTGCGAAAGCAGAAGGTTGGAGTAGATGACCTCCAAGGTCCCTGTGCTGCCACCACGTGGCTGTTTTGGGGAAATTATAATATGCTATCTTCTCTGGGTTGGCCAGCTCCTCCCACTCCCTGACGTATTTCCTCCTTCTCCTGACCATGTGCCTTCACCCCTCCCCTTTCTGGGATGGTCTTCCTCCTTCTCCCTGGGTGATTCCTTTCCTCCATAACCGGCAGATACATGTGCAGACACTGAGTTGTTACTATCTTTTGACCTTGGGAATACCGTCCAATACCGTATCATCTAACTCACCTCATCTGCTGTATTCTACTCTACATGCAAATAAAGGTAATTCTGGATGATAAAGGTATTTTCATGAGTTCTGCTATCTGGCAAGGGCTGTTATCAGTGATAGAATCCGCCTATACAGACCAGCACAGAGATCTTAGCAAGGGGAAAAAATCATTAAACGACCGCTTGATCCAGAATAGTCAAAAGACACTTTGAATTCCTTGCCTGCCTGCAATAAAAAAGGAGATGATTTAATTCGCCATTCTCCAGCTGATTCTGCAACAGGCAGAGTCATGCTTCTAGGATTTGTGCTTCTGTGAACTATTGTCTCTTCCTGTCTTCCCGAGGAGACCAGCCAAAAGACCTGTTAAAGCCCAGAAGCATTAGAGAATGCTCTATTCAAACGACTACAAAACTTTCTGAAGATACGCAACAAAGACAATCACAAACTCCAGGAACTAAGTGATCTCCTCATGGAGATAGAATTGGCAAAAACAGACCCACGTCTACCTGGTCTAAGCTACCTGGACACCACCCATGGTGTCAATCCAGTGGTGTCAAAACTGCCATACGGCCTGCAGGAGAAATGGACATAGCAAGGCTCAGACTACAAAGAACGCTATGGTGTTTCTTTCCCCCATTATCACATTTTTGCAGGTTCATCAGCCACCAAGCATGGAGAAGAAATGATCCCAGCTTCAACTACAGTGAACCCAGTGTGCCTGCTCCATCATCATCACCAAGGTATGTTAACACAGCAGCTCAACACAGAGACTCATGTAGAGCTGTGCTTACAAGAAAAACGGACATCTCACCTCCTGTACCATCTCCTCCTCAATGGAGTGATTCAGGTGGGGATGAAGATCCTAATCGTCAGTGTCCTATTCACAAAAAACCTCACCCTCTTAGAAAATGTCGTGAGCTTAGAGCAATGACTGTACAAGAGCGGAAAGAGGTTCTCCAAAAACTTGGAATATGCTACAGGTGCTGTGCTTCATATGATCATTTTGCTAAAGATTGCAAAGCCTTTGTCAAGTGCACAGAATGCAATAGCGACAAGCACGTTACAGCTATGCATCCTGCTCCACTTCTAGGAAATCCACAGCAACCACCTGCATCCAACCCTGCTTCAAATTATGGCGGGGAGCAACATGGCGGGGAGCAACAAAGTCATGCTCCAGTCACAAATGTCTCTTCTTCACCCCAATCTCCAACTTAGAGACCTTGTTCTGCTCAAGGACCAACAAGCTCAAAAATTGAAAGGCACCAAAAACTTTCATCAGACCCATCACAGAGCTTGTCCTGCTTTTGCCTCTTGAAGACTAAATTCATCACCTTTCCTGGTTGGATCCTCACTTCAAGAAGAAAAGTGAACTTTAGACTATTTTAGGCCTGTAATGGCAATTCTTATTATTGCAATATGTATGCATGTTTATTCCTTATATCTCTCAGGTGTTTTAAGACAACAAGCAAATCAAAACATGTATTTGCATTTGAATAACTGCCGTTATATGATTTATATAGTGGTATTATGTAATACCAGACGGGGAGTGTGCTGCCACCACGTGGCTGTTTTGGGGAAATTATAATAGGCTATCTTGTCTGGGTCGGCCAGCTCCTCCCACTCCCTGACGTATTTCCTCCTTCTCCTGACCATGTGCCTTTACCCCTCCCCTTTCTGGGATGGTCTTCCTCCTTCTTCTCCCTGGGTGATTCCCTTCCTCCATAACCGGCACATACACATGCAGACACTGAGTCGTTACTGTCTTTTGACCTTGGGAATACCGTCCAAGTATCTAACTCACCTCATCTGCTGTATTCTACTCTACATGCAAATAAAGGTACTTCTGGATGATAAAGGTATTTTCATGAGTTCTGCTATCTGGCAAGGGTTGTTATCAGTGATAGAATCCGCCTATACAGACCAGCACAGAAGTCTTAGCAAGGGAAAAAAAATCATTAAACTACAGCTTGATCCAGAATAGTGCCTTCCAACTCTGTTACTGTTTCTGAGTTCCCCTCAGCTTTTTCCTAACTGACCTTGCTAGCTCCCTTTTCTTTTTTGTGTTGAGTATCCAAAATCCTTTATTTTTTTTTTAATTTTGGAAGAAAGCAGATATTCTGCATGCACACTAGGAGGTGCCTGAGGACCATTCGTTCCCACCAGCACCAAAAGCTGCTCTACCATTTCTTGTTCCATGCAGGTACTGTTGTACCTCAGCCCCCTAACAAATGGCAGTGTAGTAGGGGGGAGTTTCTTCCTGCTTTCCCAACCTGATAAATAATGGTTGAGTCCTTAATTGTGTGAGATCCCTAAAGAATGTTGAATATCTTTCCTTTGGTAGGAGCTGTGGAAGCTTAGTGCTCAGAAGATGCCCGATGGATCCCGTCCTCAGCCCCCAAGAGACTGAAGGAGGACGCAGAGTCTTCTCTCAATGTCAGCTGGCGTATATGACATAAAGGAGTTTCTGAATGAAACAAGGAAGCAGATAGAATTCAGATCCCTGTCAGAAACAGATTAAATATATATGTGGCCATTACTGTAATATATTGGTTGTGATTTGCAAGTGGTATCAGCCTGTATGGGATTGCTATAGAATGGTGATTGTTGTGGGATCGGCAAGTCAGAAAAGTGTATTCTCGGAGGGCGTTGCTGTTCAGGCTTCCAGATGTGATTCAAACCTAGCCCAGCCCATCAGGGATTACTCTTGGCAAGTTTCTGGTCAAGCGGATTTAGACTCCAAAGGCTTTGGGGCTGAATAGGCTGGTCTTGTTGTTAAGACATTAACAGCCCTGGTGGTGCAGTGGTTAGAATGCAGCATTGCAGGCTGATTCTGCCCACAGCCAGGAGTTTGATCCTGACCGGCTCCAGGTTGATTCAGCCTTCCATCCTTTCATGGTCGGTAAAATGAGGACCCGGATTGCTGGGGGCAATAAGTGGACTCTGTAAATCACATAGAGGGGGCTATAAAGCAGTATGAAGCAGTAGTCTAAGGGCTATTGCCGTTACCCTTCCTTCCTTCTTCCTTCTCAGTGATTAGAATGCAGTATTACAGGCTGACTCTGCCCACAGCCAGCAGTTCGATCTTGACTGGGCTGCAAAGCAGTATGAAGAGGTATATAAGTCTAAGTGATATTGTTGCTACTGCTGAAAACACCTCAGCCATTCAGTTTATGCTGCTGGAACCTCCTTGAAAATGATTGATTTGAGATTTAAAACCAATTCTTACCATCTCCTGGATTCCTGGATTCTGTCATACTACTAAGGGGGAAGGGGGTATGCATGGGGGTTTTACTACTTTCACTTCCTCTATTCACTACAAAGTAACCTTTTGTTGATTCACTTCAGGTCTGCCAACCATAACAATGTGGCCATCTGCCTTTCATCCTATGCCCCTCTGAACTTTCCCTCTGCAGCAAGGGGGGAAAAAAGGGGGGGGAGATGCAACACCTGGGATCTGGGTAATAAGAGGATTGAATGATCATGCCAATGGAGCCGGACTGATGTTATCTGTATTGAAGTAACACCTAGCAATCTGCCGGTTTGAATCTCCCAGAAGAACTGCAGGGTGGGGGGCTGCTTGGGAACACTTTAAAACATTGAATGGTGGGGGGATCCCTCAGATCCTGTCTAGCATGCCTACTATTAATTTCTCTTAATAAAAATTCCTCTTGGAAGAGACCGTTTCTAAGAGTTCTGTTTCCTTAAGATGTAGATTGAAGTGGGTCCTTACACCTGTACTGAAATGGCTTCTCGACACCATGAGAATTCAGATGCTTGGACTTATGATAGTCTTCCTGTAGATTGAACCAGGTCTTCCTAAGATTAGTTTTAAGTTTCTCAGATCAGATTCTGAAACCTTTTCTCCTTCATTCTTACTGGCAAGAAGCAGAATAAGCCACATGCTTAGAATAAGCATGATTGCTTGTCACGCTGGACTTTTCATCACAATCTCTCTGCTGTCAGATCACCAAGCCTCAACTCCAATGTTAAGGCAAGAACATCCATAGAAGCAAATTTGTAGAAGAAATAAAATATCACATAGAAGAAGAAAAGCACCTTTGAGGCACTCATAGAAGCACTGGCATTTCTACTGATGCTTGAAAAAGTTGGCGATGACCTGCTCTTACAATATTTAATCATTCTTAAAATTTTTCATACGGAGTATATCTGTACAGTAAATACTTCCAGGGATTTTTATGATGGTTAAATTTTCAACAACGTCCTTATTTATGACGGTTAAATTTTCAACAACAGTATTTCTCTACTGTTAGAATATTTCTTCACTACAATATAGAAGTATCAAAGGTGCTTTTTCAAGAGGTAACTGGACTTTCTTGTTTTTCTCTGAAGATGTTTCACTTCTCATCCGAGAAGCTTCTTCACTTCTGACTGGACGTGGAGACTGGAAGGATTTATGTCCCTTGCCGACAGCTGGTCCTCTGCATTCTTTTAGAGAGTTGCTGAGGCTGCAGGATGTTTTCTGCCCCGTGTCCCTTTACTGTTGAACACAGGTGCAGGCTTTTGGGAATGAGTCAGTGTTTTCTGCATCAGACTGAACTGCAAATGGTTTCCTGTAGTCTATAATTTTTTACAGTGTAGAAGTGGCAAAAAAACTACTCAGAGAAATGAACAAATCTTGCCACTAGGTGTCACTATGACTTGGTGATGACTATTTAATAAACAAGACAGCTTCCACCCAGGTAACCTTGGACTCTAAAGTTCACCCCTACCTTTTTATCAGTGTCTTAACATTTCTCCACTTATTTTTCCCTTCATCAGTAAACGTTCTGTGTATTTGTTTGCTCGTAATTGTGCACCATTGAATGGAACTTATTCCCTCTTTCTCACACCAAGTATTGATCTTTGTGAAAACAAAGAACGTGATATCTAATTTCAATAAAATTGCTAATAGAGCTGTGCAAATGAGGCTTGGTTAAATTTGGAAAGTCTTGTAAAGGCCTTCTGTTCATCTCTTTTTTTCTTTCCCTTGATCGAGCATTAAGGAGGGGGTTGAACTGGATGCCCTCTAAAGTCCCCTCCAGTTGTCATGATTCTGTGGTTCCTTAGGGGGAAGGTCTTTTTTTCCCAAGAACTACTGTGGCTCCAACTAGTTCCAAATCTGAAGAGTCCAGGACATCATCTTCCCCTTGAATTGCCCCATTGTGTTCAAGATGATTGCCAGGTGGAATGAAGAGCTAAGCCTTTCCCTTAAGTTATGGACTCATTGCAAAGTTTTGTTGCAAATTCCATAAAAATAACCAGTTGGAACTTTCAATAAGAGTGTTCGGCCTTGTCGCTGGATTTACGCAAACTTTACAAAGTGCAGGACTTCATTCCACTTTTTTCTAGATTTTCTTTTGTGTGCATGTGATGGGCAGCACAATTTCCCCTCCAGGAAGCAAATTGAAATTTATTTCATGTGGCATCCAGATGGGAACTCTTGATTCTGCTTTTAAAAATAAATGGACAAAGTTGATTATGAAATAGCATGAATAATGATAAGGAATTTAGTTTGGTAGGGTTGTTATAGCAGCTGTGAGTCTGCAACCTGTGATCCTTTACAGGATTGGCTCCCTTGGTCTACAGCAGGGGTAGGCAACCTTGGCTCTTTTATGACTCATGGACTTCAGCTCCCAGAATTCCTGAGTCAGCACTGACTCAGGAATTCTGGGAGCTGAAGTCCATGAGTCATAAAAGAGCCAAGGTTGCCTACCCCTGGTCTACAGAGTCATTTGTATCATCAGTCTGAGCCCTCAAAATCTGCCCCAAATCTCTGGCTCTGCAGTCCGTCTTCCCCCCTGCCCCCCCTTCACAATGCACCCTCCAAACTCAGTGGAATTCTACAAAAGCTAACACACTCTAGCCATAGTCCCTGTCCAGGGATAGATGTTTCTCCACATTTCCAATTAGTAACGTGCGTGTTAAAAGTCTGTGCAAGTTCTCCATACAATAAAAAAGCTCTTTGTGATCTTGACTCACCCTCCCGCACACATTGAATTGCTGTTGAGGTCCTGTTTTGAGGGGAGGCAGGAGTGGGAGGGGGCTGAGAAAGGCAAGTTTAGGAGAAAAAAATACAGGTAATTCTCAACTTACCACCTCTCAAGCCTAACATTTCTGTTACTAAGGATGATAGTTGTTAAGTGAGTAAATTTACCCCAATTTACGACCTTTGGGCGTAGTTATTAAGTGAGAGCGTCCTCTCACACTGTATTGTGGTTTGGTATGCTGGCCTGACAGCCGCGGATAGGAAAGTATTACAAAGGGTGGTGAGCACAGCACAAAACATTGTGGGCTGTCCCCTGATGCCACTGGATGACCTCGCCAGGGCTCGCTGCCTTGGAAGAGTGAGAAAAATTCTCAGGGACGACTCACACCCTGGTCGGTACCTCTTTACTCTCCTACCATCAGGTAGGAGATAAGGGAGTATAGCCAGCCATACCAACAGGCTGAAGAACAGCTTCTATCCATGGGCTGTCAGGCTCTTGAACAGGAAATAATTTTATAATTTTATGTATGATTGACTTGTGAGGCTGGTGTGTTGTGCAATTAGCTCACATGGTGTAACAAGATGGTGGTTTGTTGTCACTGTGAGTTGTGGGGGGGGCACAAAGGGAGGCTCAGCCAATCTCAATGTATATATACATGGTTGTACTTTGACAATAAAGGTTCATTCAGTCAATCACACAGTCCTTAAGCTAATCTGGCTTCCCCCATTGACTGCTTGGCAGAAGCCGGCTGGGAAGGTTACAAATGGTGATTACTTGGGCCTGGCACCCTGCAACCATCACAGATACATGCCAGTTGCCAAGAACCCGAATTTTGAATACATAACCGTGGGGATGCTGTGGTCATCTTAAGTCATAGGTCATTTTATCAGTGCTGTTGTAATTACAAGCAGTCACTTAACGAAAGGTGGTAAGTCAAGGACTACCTGTACTAAGGGAGAACGTGGGGTGGAGGAGGGCTTGCAGACCAGGCCAGAGAATCTAAGAAGAGGTTGTCATTTTGATTTCAACCTGTTCCCTTCCTTGTAAAAATCTCGTTGCACTCATTGCCAATGAGGAAGGATTTAACTCTCCAAGGGTCTGTGATAAGAAGACAGGTCTTAATAGCAGAATAACAAGAGTTGGAAGGGACCTTGGAGATCTTCTAATCTAGCCCAACCCTCTGCTCAAGCAGGAGACCCTATCTCATTCCAGACAAATGGCTGTCCAGTCTCCTCTTAAAAGCCTCCAGGGATGGAGCACCCACAATGTCTGAAGGCAGGCAGTTCCACTGGTTGATTGTTCTCACTGTCAGGTAATTTCTCCTTAGTTCCAGGTTGGTTCAGTCCTTGATTAGTTTCTATCCATTGCTTCTTGTCTTGCCTTCTGGTGCTTTGGAAAATAGGTTGACCTCCCTCTTCTTGCATCAGCCCTTCAAATATTGGAACGCTGCTGTCGTCATGCCCCTGGTCCTTTTCACTAGACTAAAGGTAAAGGTAAAGGTTCCCCCACACATGCGTGCTAGTCGTTTCTGACTCTAGGGGCCGGTGCTCATCTCCATTTCAAAGCCGAAGAGCCAGCGCTTGTCCGAAGACGTCTCCGTGGTCATGTGGCCGGCATGACTAGACGCCAAAGGCGCACGGAACGCTGTTACCTTCCCACCGGAGTGGTCCCTATTTTTCTACTTGCATTTTTACGTGCTTTCGAACTGCTAGGTTGACAGAAGCTGGGACGAGTAACAGGCGCTCACTCTGTTACGCGGCACTCGGGATTCGAACCGCCAAACTGCCGACCTTCTGATCGACAAACAGCGTCCTAACCCACTGAGCCACCGCGTCCCTTTTCACTAGACTAGACATACCCAATTCCTGCATTTTTCTCACTGCTGTTAATTCTCCCCATCAGTGTGCGTTGGTTCAAATCCTTCAGAAATGCTCAGTCTTTTTCTCCAGCTCCGGGCCAGAGGTGTCCTACCATTTCCCTTTCTCTTTGTACCTCTCAGACTTGACACATGAAAATCTTAGCAGAAAAAGCCATTTTGCCAGAGCTTTTGCTCCACTGCCTGTTGGCCTCTGATTGCCTTGGTGTACTGTAATTAAAATGCCAACTCCCTTGAACTTTCATGACTCAGCATAGAGATTGGAAGGACGACTTTAGAACAATAAAGATAATGAGGAGAAGGAAATTAGAGAGGGGGGAAATTGCTCAGTCAAAAGAGCAAAAGCAAGCTGTTACTCAAAATGGGGCTGAGGAGGAGTTCAAGCAGTCCCAGAATCGCATAAGAGTGTTTTCAACTCAAGAATTTGAGAAATGAAATCTGTTCAGCACTTGAAAGCCACTGACTGCTTTGCAGTTATTGCAAATTCTTTGAATTTTCCTTTCCCCCCCTCCCCCTTTGAGGTTTACATCCAACATTTTATCTCAAAATGTTCACATTTTCTTTGGCAGGCATAATACACAAACTACTATGGTCATCAATTGAATGTCAATTGTTAAACATTAGCACAGGTCAAAAGATGAGATGCCAGCTATTAACATGGATAACAAAGAGTCCTTGGTGAATATTTGTGTGCTTAAATAATATTGGGGGAAGACTGAAGACTGGAATTTCGAAGAGGAGAATTTTGAAGGTATTTCTTGAAGCAAATTTGAGTTTGCTCTAAGCATAAACTTGCGGTGTCCCAAAGATGCATTTCCAAGAGGCACCTGGATTTTGTTTTTCCTTGAAGGCGTTTCACTTCTCATCCAAGAAGCTTCTTCAATTCTGAACTGAAGTTCTGAACTTCTTCTAAACTGAACTGTAGAGGTTTCTTGGATGAGAAGCAAAACATCTTTAAGGGAAAATTTTAAAAAGTCCAGTTGCCTCTTGAGAAAAACACCTTCCGGACAACCATGACCTCGATGACTGGGGGTATTTTCTCAAATCATCCTCTGGGTATGTCGGCAGTTGCAAATGTTGTTCTGTAGAAATCCCAGTTGCTCAGTCTTGTAACTCTCTGTCATTATGACCTAAACTTGCCAAATCATCTGCTAATTTTTAGCTACAAAAGTTTTGCTTACATAAATGCATTCCAATCTATGTCCCCACACACAGTGCCTAAGACAGGGCTAGGCAATCTTGGCTCTTTTATGACTTGTGGACTTCCACGAGTCATAAAAGAGCCAAGGTTGCCTAGCCCTGGCCTAAGAGAAAGCAAGCAAGGGACATCGGAATAAGTTTGCTGCCACAGAAGATGTTTGTGATGCCAAAGATCACACTACAAGATTCAGGTCCTCCTCGACTTCCCAACCATTCATTTAGCGGCCAAAGTTGCAACCACACTGAAAAGAGTGACTTTTGACAAGTTTTCACACTTATGACCATGACAGTCCCACCCCCCCCCCCAATGGTCACGTGTTCAAAATTCAGTCCCAAAGGTGCTTTTTTCAAGAGGCAACTGGACTTTCTTGTTTTTCTTTGAAGATGTTTCGCTTCTTTTAATTCTGTCTGGATGGTGTGGAATGGAAGGATTTATGCTCATGAAAAGTCATCTTTGGGATAACTATGACCTGGATGACTGAGAAACTCCATAGACATTCAAAATTCAGGCACGTGGCAATCGGCACGCGTTTATGACAGTTGCAGCATCCTGGGGTCACACAATGGCCATTTGTGATCTTCCAAGCTGGCTTCCAAAACGAGCAAAGTCATGGGGGAAGCTGGCTTTGCTTAACTGTGTGCTTCGCTGAACGACTGCAGTGATTTCCTTAACAACCGTGACAAAAACGATGGTAAAACCGGGGGCAACTCGCTGAACAACTGCCTAGCTTAGCAACAGAAATTCAGACCTCAATTGTAGTCGTAAGTCAAGGACTGCCTGTACTTGAAGGGCTATGAAAGAGAGAGGATGGAGTGGGTCCTCGCAGGCTGCCTTGGGCTCCCTTGTTTACTCAAAGGCAACTACGAGGCCGTGCAGGAATCTGTTAATGTGAAACAGTCATGGTGAAAATGACCAGTTATGGAGCCTCTGGTTCTTCTGCAAGGTGTTCTGACAGCCTCTTGGCTCACAAACAGCTTTGCATGCTAAAAATAATCCCACAATGTCTATCTGAAAGGCCATCCCATTGACTGAGTTTACCCTCAATTAAGTCTGTTGGTGAACTCAGCGTCACACTTAGAGCGAGCGTAGTTTAGTGTGCTGTAGTTAAGCTGTGGCTATGGTGAGTAAAGCCTTGGAGTTGAGCTGGATTAAGTGGGTGGATTTAGACGTTTCTTCCCAGTATCCAGAGAAAGGTTGATTTTGTTGCTGCCTGAGACTCCATTTGTTGGTGGGATTAAAGCAAGGAACTATAAACCAGTTGATCCTGAGTTCTAGTCCTCGCTGGCGGTGCAGTGGTTAAAATGCAGGATTGCAGGCTAATTCACTGCTTACTGCCAGGAGTTTGTTCCTGACCCGCTCAAGGTTGACTCAGCCTTCCAACCTTCCGAGGTCGGTAAAATGAGGACCCAGATTGTTGGGGGTGATATGCCAACTCTGTAAACTGTTTGGAGAGGGGTGTAAAGCACTGTAAAGTGGTCTCAGTGCTATTGCCCTTCTTTCCTTCCTTCCTTCTTTCCTCCCTCCCTCCCTCCCTAGTAGTTAGAATGCAGCATTACAGGCTGACTCTGCTCACAGTCAAAAGTTTGATCCTGACCAGCTCAAGGTTGATTCAGCCTTCCATCCTTTTGAGGTTGGTAAAATGAGGACCCAAATTGTTGAGTCAATAGGATGACATTGTAAACTGTTTGGAGAGGGGTATAAAGCACTGTGAAGTGGTATAGAAGTCTAAGTGGGAATGAAAAGCCCTCTGAGTGACTTTGGGCCAGTCTCTTTCTCTTAGGATTGTCACCTTGAGTTGATGTGTGTGTGTGTGTGTGTGTGTGTGTGTGTGTGTGTGTGTTTAAATAAAAGGTAGGATAAAAATCTAATAATAATTTCAAAATGAGTTAACCAAAGTAGAAAGGACAGGTAGTCCTCTACTTAAAACCACAGTTTTAGTTTTAGGACCAGAAAGCCCATCACTAATCAGTGTATGGGCTGCTGTTGAAAAAATAAGAGATGGGAACAGTATGTACACTAAAATACAAGTGGCATATAAATGTAACAAGGTGGGCTGTTCCATTCCTGACGCCCCCCCACCCCCCACTCCTGAAATGTGAAGGCTTGAAGTTACACCCTCGGTTTCCTGCCTAAGCAGGGGGTTGGACTATAAGACCTCCAAGGTCCCTTCCAACTCTTCTACTCTACTCTACTCTACTCTACTCTACTCTACTCTACTCTACTCTACTCTACTCTACTCTACTCTACTCTACTCTACTCTACTCTACTCTATCTTGGCCCTTTGATGCTGGGCGGCTGGAAACAGGCATGAACACAGAAAAAATATGCAAATTCTGATTATTTGTGTCTTGCTGTAACCACATATTTACTGAACAGCTTCTTTGTCCTCGTGCTGCATAACTCCCCCCCTTTCATGGATCAATCATACTTCCAAATCTAGATGTGACACCCTATCTGTTGGAAGCATCCTTTAAGAATTAAATTCACACACCAATCAGTGTGTGTGTGGGGTGTCTTTGGAGAATGCCAAGTGATCTTGCATGCGTCTTGGTGGCAATGGAATCATTTGAGATTGGGATTTTAAGTGCAACTCTAACACCCCCTACCAGTCCTTAACACCTGGAGCTGCAGAAGGCCAAGATACCTCTGAGCAAGTGAGGAGTGCATTGCTCCAGGAGAGGGGAGAGGGGGGCTTTCACAAGTCAGAACCTTACGCTGCCTTCAAGCGAATTCAAAGGCTCAGCCTCAGCCAGCCTTCCACCTTCCACCCTAACCCGCACCTCTGGCTCCCCGGCTGGGAATCCTGGGAGCTGAAGTCCCGCACACTTCTGGCAAAGAAAGCAGAAGACGTCAGTCCCCCGCCCCACCCTTGGAGGAGGGGGTGTGTCCTGGGCGGCCCCTGCCATTGGTCAGCCTCGTAGCAGGGCGGCAAGCTCTGCCCTCGGATTGGCTGAGGCGCGTTCGGCGAAACAAGCCAACTGCTGGCTTCGCTCTCGGGCGCTCCAGTTGCAGCAGGGAAGAGGCTGTGGCGGCGCCGGGAGACGCCGGGGCGAAAGCGGTCGCAGCCGAGGACTCCGGTCTCCTGGACGCGGTGAGTGTCTCTGTGTGTGTGGGGGGGGTGGGATTTGCACGCCCCCCGACGGAGCCAGAGCGCGGGCGAGGGGCCGCGGTTGCCCCCGTCCTCCTTTTGGTGGACCATCCATCAATGAAACGGGCAACGCGAAGTTCAGAGTTGCTTCTTTCTTCTTCCTCCAGTGGCTTTCTGAGTAACCCCCTTTCCCTCCCTCTCCTCCATTCATTCCAACCAGGGGTTTTTCCCCTCCCCCTCCCACCTCTGGGAAGTGGGAGATCAAAGCCGCGCGGAGGGCCTTGTCTCGCTTCTTCGTCCTCATGCTCCATAAAATCCCTCCCAGCCCACCCGCTCCTCTTCTAGAGAGGGGAGGCAGTCTTGCTCCAACGCCGCTCCTGGGCTCCGCCCCCCGTAGCCCCTCTATGCCTACTTCAACCCCTCCCCCCAGTCGGCTTTAGTGTCCGTCCATCTGGGAGAACATCCCTCAAAACCTCTGCGTGGATCGCCCTCATTTCTTCTTGCTCTACCTTGCAAGGTTGTTGTAGATTAGTGCATCCATGTCCTCCTTTTGATGGATCTGATCAATTCCGGCTCACCCGATCCCTCTGGGAGATTCCCATTCCGTGGTTGTCTATTTCCCTGATTTTTTTTAAAAAAGAACCTAGAACCTAGAATCATAGAGCTGGAAGGGACTTTGGAGATCTTCCAGTCCAACCACCTACTTCCAGACAAACATCACTCTGTGTTTTTGTCCAGTCCAGAGGCTTATCTGGGGGATGTCTTCCAACTCGGAACACAGCCAGTATCTTCTCTGGCTCTGCCAGGTGGCTTCTTCCCCATTTTCTGGATAATTCTGAGCTTCTCCATCCTTCAGTTCCGTATGCATTTTCAACCCGCAAGCCATCCCACTAATTGTTGTCACTGTCAGGAAATTTCTCCTTAGTTCCAGGTTGCTTCTCTCCTTGATTAGTTTCCATTCATTGCTTCTTGTCCTGATTCTGGTGCTTTGGAAAATAGGTTGACCCCCTCCTCCTTGTGGCAGCCCCTGAGATATTGGAAGACTGCTATTATGTCACCCCTAGTCCCTATTTTCATTAAACTAGACATGCCCAATTCCTGCAACCGTTCATATGCTTTAGCTTCCAGCCCTCTAATCATCTTTGTTGCTCTTTTCTGCACTCTTTCCAGAGTCTCAACATCTTTTTGTATAATATGGTGACCTGAACTGGATGCAGCATTCTAACTGTGGTCTTAGTAGCACTTTATAAAGTGGTACTGATATTTCAGTTTCATGGGGAGTTTCGTTGGATACAATCTGATCTGATGAACTAGTAGAAGCTCCTGGAGTCTCCAAAAACAAATGTATCATTTCTTTATATTACTAGTGCATTTAATTTGTCCTAAAAAACCCAACCAATCAACTGCCACCACCCCAAAAAATTCAAAACAGACAGGACAAAAAGCCCACCTAGCTTTTAAACCCAGAGAAAACAAGAGGAATTTGGGAAGACAAATGTTTAAGAGCTGTTGGTTTTAATAAATTGGGGCTTAAAAGTTAAGGCTTCCCTACTTCAAGGCAGTTTTGTTTTCTTAACCCTCCCAGTGAAGTTGACTTTTCTACCCAATAATAATTAACAACCTGATAACAAAATAACAAGTACTTTCACAGTTCTGTTAATAGACCATAAAATCTCTTGTGCAAACCTACACATCATTAAGCAATGATCTGAAAAGTCTTGAAAGTCCTTCTTATCAAATTAGAGATGAGATGGATTGGGGCTTCAGAGAGTTGAAAGGCCGGGTCATCTCTTTCTGCCCAAGCTGCAACTATCCACCATCTGATTCCAAAAACTCACTGGGCAGCACCGAGCAGAGTTTGTACCATAGCAGAATAACAGAAGGGAAGGGTACATTGGAAGGGACCATGGAGGTCTACTAGTCTAACCTGCTCAAGGCAGGAGCTTTGTATCATCCTGTCAAGTGGATGTCCAACCGCTTTTTGAAAGCCTCCAGTGATGGAGCACCCCCAATTTCTGTAGACAAGCCATTGCACTGATTAATTGTTCTCACTGTCAGGAAATTTCTTCTTAGTTCTAGGTTGCTTCTCTCCTTGATTAGTTTCCATCGGTTGCTTTTTGTCTTTTCTTCTGGTGCTTTGGAAAATAGTCAGTCCCCCTCTTCTTTGTGACAGCCCCTCAAATATTGGACTACTATTCTTCTGTCATTGTTGGAGATGGTAAAGAAAGAAGAAAGTAAGATATTCTGGAAAGTACTGTAGTTCCAAATCAATTCAGAACCATACTTTCTTTGAGGAATCATTAGCCAGTCTTCTCTGGGCTTAAAGCTAAGTATACCTAAGCTTGGATAATGCTTAGATGAGGCATTACTAAGAAATATGGGACTGATGGCCTGATGGGAAGTTGAAAATGTTGTTGTTAGTTGTGAAGTCGTGTCTGACCCATCCCGACCCCATGGACAGCATTCCTCCAGGCCTTCCTGTCCTCTACCATCTTCTGGAGTCCTTTTAAGCTCACGCCTCCTGCTTCAGTGACTCCACCCAGCCACCTCATTCTCTGTCGTCCCCTTCTTCTATTGCCCTCGATCTTTCCCAGCATTAGGCTCTTCTCCAGTGAGTCCTTCCTTCTCATGAGGTGGCCAAAGTATTTGAGTTTTAGCTTCAGGATCTGGCCTTCTAAAGAGCAGTCAGGGTGGATCTCCTCTAGGACTGACCGGTTTGATCGCCTTGCAGCCCGAGGGACTCGCCGGAGTCTTCTCCAGCACCACAGTTCAAAGGCCTCAATTCTTTGGTGCTCAGCCTTTCTTATGGTCCAACTTTCACAGCCATACCTGAAAATAGTCCAAGAAGAAAAGGGTTGTCAAGAAAGGCATCTCCATGTCTCAAAAGGTCAAGGAGACATTAGGTTCACTTTTTTTTAAACCTAGAATGGTATCTGCATGATAGAGCTGTTCGATTCTGCTGGGTCATCCCATGCCAGATTTCCCCCCAAAAAACTTACAGAAGTAATGCAAATCTGATTGTTTCAATCAGTTTCAGGAAGGCCAGAAAAGTGCAGCTTCTGCTTAACTGTTGATATACCCCCGTTTGACCTGCCATTGTATAAAGTCTCCAGCCTTAAGCAGGGGCTTGGACTAGAAGACCTCGGACGTCCCACCCAGGGTGATGATTCTACAGTATGTTCTGTGTTCTCTCAGACCTAACTTGGTGATATTGAGGACTAGGAGCTTTCTTAAGGGATGCCAAATTCTATTGCTGAGACGTAAACATCCCTCTGTCCCTGAGTGTTTCCTCCTCCTGCAGAAGTGTTACACAACCAGATCAATTTCAATCCAACATCCTCTACTTTATCATTTCCAGACCAAATGTGTACAGACAGTTCTGTTTGGCAGGAAGATCTGGATGACTGGCATGGGAAGTGAGAAAGCTCCACTTTCTAGCTGAATCCCCAAACCTCATTTACATGAGAAGGGATTAATTTTGGAATTCCAGTTGCTCTTGTCCTAAATATCCCCAATCCATCTTGATGACAAGATGCTATCAAATTTGGTTCTCTCTAGCCATGCAGAAGTCCCCACCTCCTTTTGCTTTCCTTTTTCTAGCCTTCCTTTCTCTCCTGCCTCACACATTCACACATACACACACACACAGTGTGTTTCCATTACCATAAATCTCATATTCATGCATCCTCTTTCCCTGCCTTTCCACTGGAATCTCCATTTGGTAATGGTTCCCCACTTCTTTGGACCTCTCCACCCTGTAATTATGTAGAGTTATTCCCCATCCGACCCCATCCCCCCTTTCCCAGCCTCTCTTTTCCTCCGAGGTTTGCAACAGGGAGCTGTCAATCTGCTGTCACTGCAAGGTTTTTCCGGCCTTTAAAATTGATGATAACTTTATTGTCACTTTGAATGTACACCAATCGGCAAACATCAAAATGAAATTTCGTTGCATACAGCTCTCAAAGGGTCACCACCTCCGATATATACTCCTTGTTCGTGGCCTGCTCAAATTTCACATTGTCCATTTTAGTCTCTAGGGAGTGAACGATGGCAAAGAGGACAGATGGAAATGGGGCTTCATGTGGATTAGTCCTCAAGTTAGTTTGTATTCTGACAACCTCGCCTTCTTTCCTTTTTCTGATCCTGACTTCCACCTTTTCCTTAAAGAGGCCTTGCTTCTTTTCGCCCCTGGAGCACGCTGTTGCCACCACCAACTCCTCCAAAAGCCTCTTTCTCTTCCTCTGGGCCTGCCGACAACCTCATCCAGTTCCTTTGCTCCATAAGCTCCAGGTCCTCTCCTCCTCTGCCTCCTCTGGAAACAGCCCTGATTTGCAATACAATCCATCACTAGGCCAGCAGTCAGATCTTGCTGCTGGTAGAACAAATTCAAACAGTGCCAACGACTTTTAACGGTCTCACCAACAGTTCCAAAACAACTAGAAACTCGCCATGCCAGCAAAGATTGTCGGTCGTATGTCGTGTGTTACCTTAGTTCCACCATGTTGCTCAAACACATTAAAATCTTCCTGATCATGTGGCCTATAGCCCTTTACTATCCCTCCCAAAACTATTCGCCTTCAAGAGCCAATGCAGCCGCAGCCATTCCAGGCGCCGCCATCTTAGAATGGGGGAATTTGTGCATTCCAGTAAATTGAAAGAACAAGAGAAAGTTCACGGGACCTTATGAATGTCCTGATTTTGTGGGTGAGTGCAGAAAAGAGTACAGGTTGTCCTCAATTTATTACCCCAGTCGCAAATGGCCATCATGTAACCCTGGGACGCTGCAACTGTTGTAAATACAGGCAGTCCTCGACTTACAACAGTTCATTTAGTGACCGTTAAAAGTTACAACAGCATTGACAAATGCGACTTATGACTGTTTTTCATATCTTCAACGGTTGCAGCATCCCCACGCTCACGTGCTGAAAATTCAGATTCTTGACAACTGACTCATATTGATGGCGGTCGCAAAGTCCCAGGGTCACGTGATCCCCTTTTGCGACCTTCTGACAAGCAAAGTCAATGGGGAAGCCAGATTCACTTAACAACCATGTTACTAACTTATCAACTGGAGCGATTCACTTAACAACTGTGGCAAGAAAAGTCACAAAATGGATCAAGGTTCACTTAACAAAGGTCTTGTTCAATGACATAAATTGTGGTTGTAAGTCGAGGACTACCTTCAGACGTTGTTGGTGCTCCATCACTTAAGGTTTTTAAGAAGAGACTGGACAACCACTTGTCTGGAATCGTGTAGGGCAGGGGTCTTCAAACTTGGCCCTTTTATGACTTGTGGACTTCAACTCCCAGAATTCCTCAGGAATTCTGGGAGTTGAAGTCCACAAGTCATAAAAGGGCCAAGTTTGAAGATCCCTGGTGTAGGGTCTCCTGCTTGAGCAGGGGGCTGGACTGGAAGACCTCCAAGGTCCCTTCCAGCTCGATTCTGATTCTACCTGTACATGCCGGTTGCTGAGCTCCCCAATTTTGATCAGAGGACTGCAGGGATCCTCTAAGCATTGTAAGTCTGAGGACCAGTCTTAACTTTTTTCAGGGCCATCTTCACTTCAAACGATGGTTGTAAGCCGAGGACTACTTGTACTTGCAGCTAAATCACCTTTATCTGGTTTGAACCAAAAACATCCCTGTTCGTATCTCCCCCTTTTCTTAGCTAGAGGGAGGCCTGAGAGCTGGGCCTCTGATAGTGCAGCGGGGAGAGATTTTGCACGGTAAGCAATGTCTTCCATCGGATCTCTCTGTACCATGATGTAAGAAATATGATGAATTTTGCTCTTCTTTTTGCTTAGTCATGATTAAGCTGAAGATGTCAAGATTGTGCAATTGCTGCCTGAACCAATTCTGGGGGTTGGCCAAGAACAGTATTGATTGCACCAGGTGCAATCTGGGAGGGAGAAGCTGCATCTGTCCCTGTCTGAGCTTCCTGAATGAGCCAAGACAGGGGTCACAACTGGGTTGCGGCAGGTGTCTGAGAATTCACTGAGGTTGAAAAGGAAAAGCAGCCAGCTAGGATGATGAAAGGCCTGGAGACAGAAACACATGAACGGCTGCAGGATTTGGGTTTGGCTAGTCTAGAGAATAGAAGGACTGGGGTGTGGGGGTGGGACATGATAGCAGTATCCCAGTATTTGAAGGGCGGCCACAAAGAAGAGGGGGTCAAATTATACTCCAAAGCACCAGAAGGCAAGACAAGAAACAATGGTTGGAAACCGATCGAGGAGAGAAGCAACCTGGAATTAAGGAGAAACTTCCTAACAGTGAGAACAATTAATCAGTGAAACAGCTTCCCTTCTGCAGTTGTGGGTGCTCCATCACTGGAGGTTTTCAAGAAAAGACTGGACAGCCACTTGTCTGAAATGATATAGGGTCTCCTGTTTGTGCAGGGGGTTGGACTAGAAGACCTCCAAGGTCCCTTCCAGTTCTATTCTGATTGATTGATTGATTGAAAAGAGCAGGTAGTACTTCATTCGCAGAAGAGAACTCATGAAAACACATAACACACACACACGCCACCCCACCCCACCCCGAATGAAATTTATTTATTTATTGATGGGATTTATATCCCGCCCTATCTCCTGAAGGCGGGCAGGAGATTTGTTTACTGGGTTTCCATCCAAGGAAGTTTATTTCTTAGCCTTAAATCTGGTCAATGGAACTGCACGCAACATGCTTCTTGGTTCATGCTCAGCTTGAGGAGCTTGACTTCCATTACAGGTAGTCCTCAATTTACAACCACTCATTTAGTGACCAAAGTTACAGTGGCACTGAAAAAGTAACTTATGACCATTTTTCACATTTACGGCCATTATGGCACCCCTATGATCAAAATTTGGTTGCGTGACAACCAATTCATATTTGTGACAGTTGCAGTGTCCTAGGGTTGGGTGACTACCTTTTGTGACTTTCTAATGAGCAAAGTAGTGGGGAAGCCAGATTTGCTTAACAATTGTGTTACTAACTTAACAACTGCAGTGATTCACTTATCACCTGTGGTAAGAGAGGTGGTAAAATCAGACAAAATTCACTTAACTGTCCTACTTTGCAACATAAAGTTTGGGCTCTATTGTGGTGGTACGTTGAGGACTAGCTGTATGTAAACTCATTTTGCAAGACAGGCTTCCTGCTTTGGGGTGCAAGGCCTAATCCGCAGCAGAAAGGGGTGGGCTCAGACTGGGGAGATCCAGGTTCGCATCCACCGATAGATGGGAATCCCCAGTAACAATAAACAGAACTGATGAAGCTTTTTGGATGAGAAGCAAAAGGTTTTCCTTGAGGAAAAAACAGTCCCAATTGAGCACCTTTGAGACATCCATCGTCAGCCACAAAAAATGGCTGGTGACCTTAGGCAATCTCTCAGACTTCCTTAGGGAATAAAATTGGAGGAAGAAATGGTATATACTATAGCAATAGCAATAGCACTTAGACTAATATACCGCTTCACAGTGCTTTACAGTCCTCTTTAAGTGTTTTACAAAGTCAGCATCTTGCCCCCATTAATCTGGGTCCTCAGTTTATTGACTGTGGAAGGATGGAAGGCTGAGTCAACCCTGAGCTGGTAAGAATCAAACTGCCGAACTGCAGGCAGCCGGCAGTCAGCAGAAGTAGCCTGCAGTGCTGCATTCTAACCACTGCGCCACCAAGGCTCATGTAGGTTGTCTACATCAGGGGTCCCCAACCCCCAGTCCGTGGACTGGTATCAGGCCGCAGCATGCCAGCAACTGGTCCACACAAACAAGCAAAGTCCCATCTGTGGGATGCAGGCAGCACACAAAACCACACATTCTCCGGTCCACAGAAAAACCTTTCTCCAGAGAACCGGTCCCTGGTGCTCAAAAGGTTGGGGACCTCTGGTGTGTATCTCTGTTGATCCTCATTTGTGTCCAGAAATCAAAGTCGGGCACTCTAGGTGACTGTACCATCCATTCAAAGAGGAATCGGTGGTTGTGTCTGTGTGAGATGATGAGCAATGGAATGTTGTGTCTCTCCATTTTAAAGGGACAAAGTTATTTTGAAGCTTGCTGCTTTTGGGAAAAATTGGAGGAGACAGACAGATAGAAGTTACTTTCTGCTAGTCTTCCTTTAAGAGCATGTTGAAATTCTGCTTAGCCCAGGTAAAGGATCTTTTCATGATTAAGGGGAACATACATTTTGTGATGTTAATAATTTCTGGGATGTTGCAGGAGATGACTTTGAGGCAATTGTAACATGACACCACCAGAGTGAGAGCAAACAGATGGATTTGGTGTTTTTTCCTTGCAGTTAATGTTGGGAGCAAGTGGGAGAGAAATTCATTTTAGACTTGGGGCTTAAAATCAGCAATCCAACTCTGCTCATGACTTGGTTGCTTCGGTTTCTGCACAAAAGCCTAACCCTAGCCCTTGCTCTTGATCTTGTAAGCCAACTGCTGTAGGTGCTGTTATTCAGCACTGGCCAAGAATGGCAGCCGTGATGAAAAGGAAGCCTCTGAGTGTCTTCTATTCCTGGTTTTATTCAGGTGTGCCCTGTTTCTGCCTGTCTTCTCTGGAAGCAAGAAAGCTAGCAAGTCAGAACAGATATCAATTAATCCATGCTTTCCACACAGTTTTCCTTCTGCGAATAAAGCAATGCGGGGAAGGAGTCTCAGACAACCTCAACCCACTGTCCTCTGAGGTCAGTTGGGCTGAGAGATTGCAAGTGACCCCAGAGTTGCCAGCAGGCTGCTTGGTTGAAGCTTCCTGCTCTAGAGTCCAGCTTCTTAACCACAGTGTGATATCTTAGGGTTGTGCCTGACCTACACACCTTTCCCTGGTGCTCACCAAGCTGGCTGGTGAACACACTTAGAGATGGAAAGATCCCAACTGGCTGGCACAATGCAAGGCGGAACCCTTAGATCAAGCACCCGGCATCTTCTCAAATATACCATCAGGCTGTATAAAATCCTGCTAAATAAAAATGGCATTGCTTCCTATTATCCAACAGGGGAAATAGGAGGTTTGGAGAGAAAATAGCAAGAGAAGGCAGAAAAGGAGCATGGTATGTGTGCAATGGTTTGTCTGCTTTAGGATATTTAGCCTTTGGTAGACAAAAACCTGGAGAATAGTGGAGGCAAATATTGGGGGAGAACCAGATAAATGATGTCCTTATAATTTTGGCCTCCCCCCCGGCCATATCTTTATTTTGGGGATATGGATGTCTGGAGCAACAAATAACTCCTGTGTGTGTTTCTCTAACCATGCTTAAACCTCCATATTTTTTACCCTGAAGTGGGTATCTTGGCGAGCGCAAAACTATGATTTCAAGCTCTGATTGGTTCTGCTTTGTGCTTCATTCCTTGCCCAAATTTCTTGGGGCGAAGCCTCATCCATGCTTTCAGTGAAGATATACAGTATATATATATATATATTTGCTGGTTTCGGAGCTCGGGCAGTGCTTCTGCCTTGCAATCAAGTTCTTAGTCAACTTTTTACAGCCTTCCAAGTCCAGATATAGCAGGCTTCACTAGCCTTGCTGGCAGGGGATTTTGGTCATTGTGGCCGCAACATCTGACAGCACAATTGGGGAAAGCAGGAAGAAGCAAGCCGCTCCCCTCAAATTTTGTAGCCGCAGCGCCATGACAGCCAAGAAGTCTCTTGAACACTGGGTGCTCCACCTTGACTAATGGCCCCCAAATAGATTTTCTATCAAGCAGGTATTATGTTGCCAACAGCTGCTGAGTTCTTCTGGAGTATGAAAAACAGCAGAAAGCTGTTTTTGGCAACTGTTTCCCCAGCCATGTAAGCTGTTGTTGGCATGATCCCACATTTCATAAGGGAGCATATGACAGGGCTCATAAATTCCTGCACGACTCTTGTTAATGGCCACAGCCTGGTGTGCTGGTCAGTAATGTGAGGATAATGGAGGCTTTTGGAACAGAGGGGCCGTCGAGGGTCTTCCTGGGGAAGCAATGAGAGGTCAGGATTGCATGCAGATTGGGAGGCATTGCTAGGTTTATACAATATGCTGGGTCTTGAGATCCTGGATAGAAGGTTTAATGAGCATGCAGGCAGTCCTCGTCTTATGGCCAAGATGGAGACCGGAAAATGACCCAATTTTATGACATTTTTGCCATGGTTGCTAAGTGAGACATCACTGGCTTTGCATCCTGGAATGCAGCTGGGACAGTTGCAGGTGGCGATCATGTGATGCTGGGATGCTGCGACTGGCATAAATGCAAGCCAGTGGCCAAGTGCCCAGATCTCGATCATATGACTGGGGGGACGCTGCAACGGTTGTAAATCAAGAACTGGTTGCAAGTCACTTTGTCTTATTGCTGTTTGAAACTCTATATGATTGCTAAATAAACGGTTGTAAGTCAAAGAGTATCAGTAATAACTTATAAACTTGTATGTTTAAGTTAAGTTTATTGAATTTATATACCGCCCTTTTCCCGTAGGACTCAGGGCAGTTTACAAAGTATTTAAAAACATCAATACAATACAAGAGTTAAAAACAGTTAAAATAATTAAATTTGATCCCTGAGGGGGAAAAAAAAACCCTCTCAGCCTGGGCCGGAAAGCTCAAAGAGCCAGGTCTTCAGGTCCCGGCGGAATCACCGAAGGTCGGGGGCAGTCCTAAGCTCCACGGGCAGCTGGTTCCAAAGGGCAGGTGCACCCACTGAGAAGGCCCTCCCCCTGGGTGTTATCCACCGGCAGTCTTTTACCAGCGGCACCCTGAGAAGGCCCTCCCTGTGGGAGTGCACAGGACGAAGGGAGCTTGATGTAGGCAGTAGGTATTCACTCAAATATCCCGGACCCAAGCCATTTAGGGCTTTATAGGTCATCACCAGCACCTTGAATCTCACCCGGAGGGCAACCGGAAGCCAATGTAGCTCGCGGAGTAGAGGTGTTACATGGGAGTATCGGGAAACCCCCATCACAACTCGCGCAGCAGCATTCTGCACCAGCTGAAGCCTCCAAGTGGTCCTCGAGGGCAGCCTCATATAGAGAGCGTTGCAGTAGTCCAACTGGGAGGTCACAAGTGCGGTGACTGTGCGTAGGGAATCTCGGTCCAGATAGGGTCGCAACTGGCGCACCAGGCGAACCTGGGCAAAAGCCCCTCTGGTCACGGATCCTATGTGATCTTCAAAATTGAGCCGGGAGTCAAGGAGGATGCCCAAGTTGCGAGCCCTATCAACGGGGGGATAACACTTCACTCCCCATCGTTAAAGATGGAATAGTCTGGTTAATCCGAGATGCCGGTATGCATAGCCACTCAGTCTTGGCAGGATTGAGACAAAGCTTGTTTCTCCCCATCCAGACCTGGACCGCCTCCAGGCAACGGGACATGTTGCCTAACTTTCAACAACTCAAAAGCAGCCTAGAAATTATGTTATACTTATGTTATAAAACAGAGTTGAAGGGACCTTGGAGGTCTTCTAGTCCAACCCCCTGCTCAAGCAGGAGACCCTAAAGCATACCAGACAAATGGCTGTCCAGTCTTTTCTTAAAAGCCTCCAGTAGTGAAGCACCCACAACTTCTGAAGGCAATTTTTTCTACTGGTTAATTGTTCTAACAGTCAGGAAGTTTCTCCTTAATTCCAGGTTGCTTTTCTCCTTGATTAGTTTCCATCGATTGTTTCTTGTCCTGCCTTTTGGTGCTTTGGAGAATAGCTTGACCCCCTCTTCGTTGTGGTAGCCCTTCAAATATTGGAAGACTGCTATCATGTCACCCCTAATATTACAATAATCAATAAGGCGATAAAGATAAAAAGTGGCCCATGCAGTAAGCCAGGATCTCTCTCTGTGTGTCTCTCCCTCTCTCTCCCTCCCTCCCTTGTCAAAGGCTTGGATGAAAGTCCAGGTCTTCATGGCTCTGCTAGGCAACAACAGAGAGGGCGGGCTACCTAGAACTCGGGGAAGGGGAACCTTGTTCCAGAAGGCAGGTTGTGCATTTCCAGGATCCTGATTGAGGACATTGTTTAATGGAAGGAACCTGGAAGGCGCCAACCTCAGCTGGGCAGATGTTGCAGGAGACAGGCAGTCCCTCAAACACCCAACCCCCTGGCTGAAGGATGAAAACTGCCTGAAATCGTATAATAGAGATGGTAGAAAGGAGGACTGATTGCATAAACCCCCACACTTGCCTTGAGCATGGCTCTTCCCTGGGGGGATCCCATTGGGATCCACCTGAGAAGTATCAGCGAGAGTCAATGAGTGCAAACTGGGGAAGCACCCCCCTCCTCTTGATTGACAAGTGCTACCCTGAGGACTGCTGGCCTTTTATCCCAGCCTTTTAAGCAGAGATGCCAACAATTAAATCTCAGGACTCTGACAACCACACAGAGGTTCTGCCCTTTCACTGCCGTGACTGCAGGGTTCAGTCAGAAGCTGCAAAGATACAGAGCAGATCCTCTCCGTTTTGGGCCAGAGTGGATGGGATGGAACGGAACGGAATGGAATGGAATAGAGTAGAATAGAGTAGAGCAGTGGTTCTCTTTTCTTCACCACAGACCCTCTTTAAATACCTTTTGTGGCCACGGACCTCCAAGACTTAACTTAAGATTTAGATCATAACATTTCTTCAAGCCTTTGCAGAAGTCCTGTGATTACATTGTGATCCCCCCAGGGGTCCACAAACCACAGATTGAGAACAACAGGTGTAGGAATAGGAACAGGAACAAGAACAGAATAGAATAAGAGTTGGAAGGGACCTTGGAGGTCTTCTAGTCCACCTCACTCCTAAAGCAGGAGACCTATACCATTTCAGACAGGATAGCTGTCCAATCTCTCCTTAAAAACCTCCATGGATGAATTACCCATAACTTTGGAAGGCAGAAGCTGCAGAAATACACAGCAGATCCTATCAGTTTTGGAGCAGAGTTGATGGAGAAAATCAACCCGCGGCTCCGGAGCCGCATGCGGCTCTTTCAGCCGTCTCCTGCGGCTCCCAGTCCTCTGCCATGTGCAGTCCAAAAAAAAAGTGGGACTAAAAAAGTTTAACCAATCAATTCAAATATGCAGGGTAGGTGCATATCTCGCCTTGGCTCCACTCTTCAGTCAAACCCTGTTCTGCACATTCGCGCATGTACACACATGCGCACATTTTTTGCGGCTCCCAGTTTTTCCTTTTATGAGGGAACCGGTTCCGAGTGGCTCTTTCACAGTTTCAGGTTGCTGACCCCTGCCCTAGACCAATTCAGACAAATGGCTGTCCAATTTATTCTTAAAAACCTCCAGTGATGGAGCACCCACTACTTCTGGATGCGAGCCGTTCCATTGTTCCCCGTCAAGAAATTCCTCCTTATTTCTAGGTTGGTTCTCTCCTTGATTACTTTCCATCTGTTGCTTCTTGTTCTGCCTCCCTGTTGTGGCCTCTGTTCTCTGGAAACCCCAAGGCAAGAGACACTATATCTTTCTGGACAAGTGGCTGTCCAGTCTCTTCTTAAAACCTCCAGTGATGGGGCACCCACAACTTCTGAAGGCAAGCTGTTTCAATGGTTAATTGTCCTCACTCTCAGGTAATTTCTCCTTAGTTCTAGGTTGCTTCTTTCCTTGATCAGTTTCCATCCATTGTTTCTTGTCTTGCTTTCTGATGCTTTGGAAAATAGGTTGAACCCCTCTTCCTTCTGGCAGCCCAAAAATACTGGAACACTGCTAACCTCCACTAGTCCTTCTTTTCTTTAGACTAGACATACCCAATTCCTGCAGCTGTTCTTCATATATTTCAGCCTCCAGCCCCCTAATCATCCTTGTTGCTCTTCTCTGCACTCTTTCCATAGTTCCAACATCTTTTTTACATCATGGCGATCAAAGCTGGATGCGGTATGCCAAATGTGGTCTTACAAAGGCATTATAAAGTGGTACTAGAACCTCATGTGATCTTGTGAATGCAATCCTAGGACTCCATTTTTTGTAATAAAAGCAGGGAGATAGTATCTGATTTAAGTCTGGTCAAAAGTCAATGATTTTTCTTGATTCAATTATTCAGTCGAACTGAGGGACTGTGGAATCAAGGTCTGTAAGCATCCCGTAATGCTTTAGCCTCTGATTGGTTCATTATCTCTGCAAGTTTTAGAGCAGGAAAGGAGAAGCAGCTTCTTGAATTCGGCCTCCTAACTACCTCCATTAATATAACACACACAATATTTTTGCTCTGACTTTCCCACCAAATGCAGTTAAGGAAGATTAACCCTTCTGCCTTGTGAAAGCTCCTTACTCTGACAAAATGCCCAATGTTCATACCATCTGGGGATAATTGGAATTATTGTTCAACATACCAGGAAGAAGAGACTAGTCTAGACTAGAGAATGCTACCTCTACAGCAGCATTTAATTCAGTGTTTCTCAACATCTGATAAAAGAGGATGTGTTCTTCAGTTATCAGATTGAAAACTGACATCACATTTGGATCATTTTGGCTGAGAGTTTTAGTGCAACTGTAAAAAAAATTGTGTGGCCATAAATAAATTGATTTATGATTTACTTTTAGTGAGCAAGTAAGGCAAAAGAATTGGTTGAATTTTTAAATATGTATATCACTTTATCTTTCTATCTATCTATCTATCTATCTATCTATCTATCTATCTATCTATCTATCATCTATCTAAATACTTAACAAACACTTAATACATATATCCCTTGCTTCTCAGCTAACAAAGTGAGAAAGAGCCTGTGGCCTAAGGGTTAGAACAATTGCCTAATGTGCAATCAGCTCAGGTTCGAATCTCAGAAGGGTGTGGCTGACTGATGAGAACAAATAAGTTTGAAATAGCTATATCAGTCTCCCTTTAATTCTTTGTTAGCAATCCAAAAAAAAATTACCGTATATACTTGAGTATAAGCCGACTCGAGTATAAGCCGAGACCCCTAATTTTACCCCAAAAAACTGGAAAAAGTTATTGACTCGAGTATAAGCCGAGTATAAGTATAAGCTTGGCCCCTTCTTAGCAACATATCTATATTCTGTGCCACAACGAGCTGCTCGTTGACTCCGCCGGCGGCTGTTTCTTGCCGCCTCTCAGCTGATGGAGCTGCGCGACCACCAGCAGCCGTCTCCAGCCTTCTCCCAGCCATCCCTGCCGGCACGTGTGCTCTGTGGCCGTTCATGGCCGCCCCCGTTCGCCCCCGACCGTGGGTGCGGCCGCGGGTCCGGCGTTCGCCCACCGACCAGCTGATGGGCGCGGGCGTGGCCGGGCTGTCCCCGGAGCCGGGCGGGTTCCACCGGCGTTGGCCCGCCGAACAGCTGATGGGTGCGGGCATGGCCGGGCTGTCTCCGGAGCCGGGCGGGTTCCACCGGCTGGGCTCCCCACGGCTGCCTCAGCAGTTGGCGCGGCCGCGGGTCCGGCGTTCGCCCGCCGAACAGCTGATGGGCGCAGGCGTGGCCGGGCTGTCCCCAGAGCCGGGCGGATTCCACCGGTGTTCGGCGTTTGCCCGCCGAACAGCTGATGGGCGCGGGCGTGGCCGGGCTATCCCCAGAGCCGGGCGGGTTCCACCGGCGTTGGGCGTTCACGCGCCGAACAGCTGATGGGCGTGGGTGTGGCCGGGCTGTCTCTGGAGCCGGGCGGGTTCCACCGGCTGGGCTCCCCACGGCTGCCTCAGCAGTTGGCGCGGCCGCGGGTCCGGCGTTCGCCCGCCGAACAGCTGATGGGTGCAGGCGTGGCCGGGCTGTCCCCAGAGCCGGGCGGGTTCCACCGGCGTTCGGCGTTCGCCTGCCAAACAGCTGATGGGCGCAGGTGTGGCCGGGCTGTCCCCAGAGCCGGGCGGGTTCCACCGGCGTTCGGCGTTCGCCCGCCGAACAGCTGATGGGCGCGGGCGTGACCGGGCTGTCCCCACAGCCGGGCGGGTTCCACCGGCGTTGGGCGTTCGCCCGCCGAACAGCTGATGGGCGCGGGCGTGGCCGGGCTGTCCCCAGAGCCGGGCGGGTTCCACCGGCGTTCGGCGTTTGCCTGCCGAACAGCTGATGGGCGCGGGCGTGGCCGGGCTGTCCCCAGAGCCGGGCGGGTTCCACCGGCTGGGCTCCCCACGGCTGCCTCAGCAGTTGGAGCGGCCGCGGGTCCGGCGTTCGCCCGCTGAACAGCTGATGGGCGCGGGCGCAGCTGGGCCTTCTCTGATGCTGGGTAGTTGCTACCGGTCGTGCTCCCCCAATCCCCACTGTGTTGTCGAGCCCATAGGGCTTGACACCTGGCAGCACATCCCGCAGGGAAGGTCTGCTAGGGAGGCGGCAGTCAAGCGTTGTTTCCCTCCTCGTGCGTGTGTGTGTGTGTGTGTGTGTGTGTGTCAGACCCGTGGGAATGGCTGGCAAGGAAGCGGCGTTCCCCCCCTCCTGTGTGTCGGGCCCACGGGGCTTGACACAAAGAAACGCAAATGCCGGACTGCCGCCACCTTTACTAGCCATTCCTGCGGGTCTGACACACACACACACACACACACACCATTCTTTGCTGTCATGTCACCCCAATGATACGTTTGGTTTGCCATTAGGGTGCTGTGTGAATGTGGTCTTTAAATAAACTGCTGTTTATTAAATAAAACAGTTTTTTTAAAAAACAAACAAACAAACCCCCTTTAAATAAAAGGGAAAGTCTGTAGCTTGGGAGTTTGGAGAGAGAAATGTTTTGACACAGTTAATGTGTGTTTCTGTCACGTTCACGAAGCCCCGGTTGAATGACATGAAACGAATCCCAGTTTATGGCCAATTTGGGGAAGGCGGCATCTGAGTGCTCGTTTTCCCCGCACCTGGTCCGGTCAAATTCACACACTCTTGAGCCAATCGAACGCATCCTTGTCTTTTAATCCGGTTCGCGCTCCAGAAACTGAGATTGAAGGCAGAAGAAGAGTTCAAGCTTTTAATGGGGGGGGGCGAGGGCTGCTTTTCTGCATTCCAGCAGGACAGGATTTATTTTTATTTTTATTTTTATTTTTTTTAAAAAAGCGCCTTTTGCAGAACAGAGACAGCACGGGCGCGCCCACAAACACACACACACACGCACACGCACCCGACCACGTCATCTCGCCCCCAAAGTCTGCATGCACCAACCGACGCAGCTTTCGTTCCAGAGCAGGGACCCCTGGAGAGACGCTGCAGCGATCCTCCCCCCGCGGGAAATCCACCCTCTTTCAAGCCCCGCCGCGCCCCCCCGCCTTTGGCAACCCCGGGAGCGCCTTGGGAGAGCCTCCGCAGCGGAGCCCCGGGCTTGCAGGAGGGCCGCGCTCTGTGCACGCTCAGGAGCCGCCTTCTCCTTTGTGGGGGGGGGAGGAGGGAGAGAAGGCTTCCGTCCAGCGCCGGAGCGAAGGCGGAGCGGCCCGAAGGAGGAGTCACGCTGTGTGGTTGTATGTTTGTGTGTGTGTGTGTGTGTGTGTGTGGCGCGCCGTGGGGCGTCAGGCCCTTCCCGGCTGGGGCTCTGGTGCCTCCGCCCTGCCGGATCCCGGCGCCGTCGAGCGCGCCCCCCCAGATGTTGCACCCGGTGCGGCCGGCCCCCCCTGCACCCCCCACGCTACGCCACTGTGCATTGGGCAGCGAAAACAAGCCGAATCGGGGAAAAGAAGCGAGAGACAGAACCGGGAAGAACCAAGACCAGCGACTCCCCCTTTCTAATCACTTCCGGCCGTCAACCGGAAGCAAACCCCCAAGCCATCTGACATCGCCTAGCTAGGGCGTAGGGTTTGTCTGTGCTTGGCAGGTAGCGGGAAGCTGAGAGTCGTTGATTAGGACCGGGATGGGGATTTTACAGCAATTCGGGTTTGCAGGCTAGAGTGGAGACAGAAAACAATTCCAGAACAACCTGCCTCCAGAAGTGGTGAATGCTCCAACACTGGAAGTTTTTAAGAAGAGACTGGACAGCCATTTGCCTGAAATGGTATAGGGTTTCCTGCCTGAGCAGGGAGTTGGACTAGATGACCTCAAAGGTCCCTTCCAACTTTATATTATTATTATTAGAAGAATACATGGCACTTGTATTCTTCTGGAATAGTTTTCTGCAAAACCGAATTGTTGTGAAATCCCCCGTCCCGGCACACTTCTGTAATAACTGCTAAGAAAACCTTTGTGTGTGAATCATAATTCTCACTGTTCCTCATTGGTCCTTTTTTCATTTTTAAATGTTTCTTGTATGAGATATGAAGAGGTTTGTACAAGTGAATAGTGGATCAGAGTTGTAACACAGCTGGGGAAAAAAATACCGGCATATCATCATCCGTGCTTACTTTTTAATCATGTTTTATGTGAAGTGAGTACATACAAATTTCTTTGAATTTGTAAGGAGCTAATAAAACTGACAAGAGTCTAGTGATTCCCATAACGTTTTCCAGTGTTTTAACATAGCAATGGCAATTTCCAACAATTCTGCAGTATTGTAAATTTAATATTTTATTACAGTTTGACAGATTAGTGTAATACAATTCTGCAATGTGTACTCGCGCTGTTCAACGCGGGGAATGAAAGGCGGGAGAGAGGGTGGGCGGAGAGCTCCTCCCTGCTTCCCTCTCCCGGCTCATTTTTGCCTTGCAAAATGGAACTGGGTTAAGCCAGCCGAGAGCACGCGCTTTCCCCCTCCCCAGCCAGCCTGAGGGACCCCTGCCCCCTTTGTGCCTTTTGCCTTGCCGGAATGTCGCCAAGGCACTCGGCCGACTTGCCCTGCAGTCTGCGTCTCCTTGGAAGTCCAATACCTCTGGAAATCTCCACGTTGGAGAAGCGGCAGAGGCTTGCAGGGCTGGCAGAGGTGGCGGCAGTCCAGCGTTGTTTCTCCCCCTCGTGTGTGTGTGTGTGTGTGTGTGTGTGTGTGTGTGTGTCAGACCCGCAGGAATGGCTAGTAAAGGTGGCGGCAGTCCGGCATTTGCGTTTCTCTGTGTGTCAAGCCCCGTGGGCCCGACACACAGGAGGGGGGGGAATGCTGCTTCCTTGCCAGCCATTCCCGCGGGTCTGACACACACACACACACACACACGCACGAGGAGGGAAACAACGCTTGACTGCCGCCTCCCTAGCAGACCTTCCCTGCGGGATGTGCTGCCAGGTGTCAAGCCCTATGGGCTCAACAACACAGTGGGGATCGGGGGAGCACGACCGGTGGCAACTACCCAGCATCAGAGAAGGCCCAGCTGCGCCCGCGCCCATCAGCTGTTCAGCGGGCGAACGCCGGACCCGCGGGCGCGCCAACTGCTGAGGCAGCCGTGGGGAGCCCAGCCGGTGGAACCCGCCCGGCTCTGGGGACAGCCTGGCCACGCCTGCGCCCATCAGCTGTTCGGCGGGCGAACGCACAACGCCAGTGGAACCCGCCCGGCTCTGGGGACAGCCTGGCCACGCCCGCGCCCATCAGCTGTTCGGCGAGTGAACGCCGAACGCCGGTGGAACCCGCCCGGCTCTGGGGACAGCCCGGCCACGCCCGCGCCCATCAGCTGTTCGGCGGGCGAACGCCGAACGCCGGTGGAACCTGCCCGGCTCTGGGGACAGCCTGGCCACGCCCGCGCCCATCAGCTGTTCGGCGAGTGAACGCCGAACGCCGGTGGAACCCGCCCGGCTCTGGGGACAGCCTGGCCACGCCTGCGCCCATCAGCTGTTTGGCGGGCGAACGCCGAATGCCGGTGGAACCCGCCCGGCTCTGGGGACAGCCCGGCCAGGCCCGCGCCCATCAGCTGTTCGGCGGGCGAACGCCGAACGCCAGTGGAACCTGCCCGGCTCTGGGGACAGCCTGGCCACGCCCGCGCCCATCAGCTGTTCGGCGAGTGAACGCCGAACGCCGGTGGAACCCGCCCGGCTCTGGGGACAGCCTGGCCACGCCTGCGCCCATCAGCTGTTCGGCGGGCGAACGCTGAACGCCAGTGGAACCCGCCCGGCTCTGGGGACAGCCTGGCCACACCCGCGCCCATCAGCTGTTCGGCGGGCGAACGCTGAACGCCAGTGGAACCCGCCCGGCTCTGGGGACAGCCCGGCCACGCCTGCGCCCATCAGCTGTTCGGCGGGCGAACGCCGGACCCGCGGGCGCGCCAACTGCTGAGGCAGCCGTGGGAAGCCCAGCCGGTGGAACCCGCCCGGCTCTGGGGACAGCCCGGCCACGCCCGCGCCCATCAGCTGTTCAGCGGGCGAACGCCGAACGCCGGTGGAACCCGCCCGGCTCTGGGGACAGCCCGGCCACACCCGCGCCCATCAGCTGTTTGGCGGGCGAACGCCGAACGCCGGTGGAACCCGCCCAGCTCTGGGGACAGCCTGGCCACGCCCGCGCCCATCAGCTGTTCAGTGGGCGAACGCCGGACCCGCGGCCGCGCCAACTGCTGAGGCAGCCGTGCGGAGCCCAGCCCTCCCTTTTCTCAGCAGCCTGTTCCGAACGAAGGGACAGTTCTTTTGTTGACTGGAGTATAAGCCGAAGTGGATTTTTTCAGCCCAAAAAGTGGGCTGAAAAATTCGGCTTATACTCAAGTATACACACACACACACACACACATATTTGTTTTCTGAGGTTTTCGCAGGTATTTGTATGTAGATCTTCCCACATCCCATCTATTCTAGGGTTGCAATAACTGATCAAGTTTGAAAGGTGAAGGAGGGGCATTTCTTGAACATTAAAAAAAGATTTTTTAAAAAGGCCTGGTACAACAATAAGGAAGAGTTGAAAAGGGAGACACAGCTGCAGGTCCCCATCTAATAGCGGAAGCTGCTCTGGCACTCAAAAGGCTGTTGCATGAAACCAGAAGGAAGCAGTTAAGTTTCCCTGGGAAAAGGGGATTAAGGAATCAGATTGTGAGTTCAAGTCCTATGTTAGCCACGAAAGCTGGCTGGTTGACTTTGGGCCAAGTCACTTTCTCTCAGTCCAACCCACCTCATAAGGTTGTTGTTGTGGAGAAAATAGGAGGAGGAGAAAGATGTGGTGGATAAGTTCTCCGCTTTGAATTCTTTGTAAAAACAATAAAGTCGGGATACAAATAGAAAATAAATCAGTTAAAAAGGTACCATCTCAATGCCAGCCATGAAGAGAGGAAGCAGCGAGGAGGAAATTGAAGCCTTCGTTTGCATCGAAACTGAGTACAGACAGTCCTCGACTTACAATGACTCATTTAGTGACTGTTCAAAGTTACAACGGCATTGACAAATGCGACTTATGACTGTTTTTTCACACTTACGACCTTTGCAGCATCCCCACGATCATGTGATCAAAATTTGGATGCTTGGCAACTGATTCATATTTATGACTGTTGCAGTGTCGAGGGGGGTGTCAGGTGATCCTCTTTTGGGACCTTCTGAAGAAGCAAAGTCAATGGGGAAGCCAGATTCACTTCACAACCAGGTTACTAAGTTAACAACTGCTGTGATTCTTTTAACAATTGTGGCACGAAAGGTTGTAAAATGGGGCAAAACTCACTTAACAAATGTCTCACTCAGCAACAGAAATTTTGGGCTCTATTGTGGCCGTAAGTCGAGGACTCCCTATAGGACATGAGAAATTGGAGAAGTAACAGTGCAAAATTGGGAAATAAAGTTGTTACTATAATATCAGTAGTAATAGTCATCTTTTTACGTAGCAAACTTCAGCAGGATAGGATAGGATTGGATAGGATAGGATAGGATAGGATAGGATAGGATAGGATAGGATAGGATAGGATAGGATAAAGGACCTTGGCGGTCTTCTAGTCCAGCCCCCTACTCAAGCAGGAGTTCCTATACCATTTCAAACAAGTGACTGTCTAGTCTCTTCTTAAAGAGCTCCAGTGATGGAGCGCCCACAATTTCTGAAGGCAAATGTTCCACTGGTTAATTGTCCTCACCATTAGGAAGTTCCTCCTTAACTCCAGGTTGCTTCTCTCTTTGGTCAGTTTCCAACCATTGTTTCTTGTCCTGCCCTCTGGTGCTTTGGAGAATAGCTTAACTCCCTCTTCTTTGTGACAGCCCCTCAAATACCAGAATACTGCTATTATGTCTCCCCTATTTCTTCTTTTCTTTAGACTAGCCAAACCCAAGTCCCACAGCCATTCTTCGTATGTTTTAGTCTTCAGGTGTTTGATCATTTTATTTGCTGCTCTTTGAACTTTTTCCAAAGTCTCAACATTGTTTTTGTAGTATGGTGTCCAAAATTGGTTGTGTTTCTCCCTTTTAGAAATACTTCATTGCAAAGCTGCAGATGGTCTAATTTTAGCCATCTCCAAATTCTATTTTGCCCCATTCATTTCCCTCCACCGTTATCTTAGAAGTAAGAATTGCAAATATCCTGCCTGACTTGCTTCTGGGTGGTTACTACAGCAACCGGGTAATTGCTGAGATGAAGCAGTTGCCAGGAGATTGATGGTGCACAGCCCCCCCTTCCCTTCCCCTTCATTGCTTCCACCACCACCCCTTGCTCCCTTTCCTGTCCCATTATGGGTGCCATGGCAACCCACTTGGAATAAGCTGGGTTCCCTGTATCGAAGGAAGGTGTGTGTGTGGGGGGAGGCGCTGCAGAGGCTGGCATTCTGTGTACAAAGGTTTGCACCCAATGTGGCAGTGTATGCTGAATGTTTGTGCAAAGAAAAAGGGTTTTCCATCCGGATTTCCTGCTGGGCCCCTGAATTGACCACAACCTCCATTGGTGCACTGGTGACAACAATCTCAGAGCATCAATCTCAGAGTCATTTCTCTTGTTTGGGAAAAATATGTTCAAGAAAGCCAGCTCTGATGGTCGGATCACCCACGTGCATTCAGCCAGGCACAGTTTCAACAGTGTCATCATGTTGCTCAGCCATCTTTTGCCGCGTTGAGTGTGTTTGCACAACAGACCCACATGCAGTAACAACAATGACACCAAAAAAAGTGCAAGGCAACATTTAAAACGTATTTAATCTTTCTTTGGTTACTATCATTAATACGAAAATGATCTGTAAAATATGGCCAAATTCATCTCCCATACTGGACAGTTTTCCACAAATGATTGAGTTTTTCCCCGATTTTCATGAGCACTGATGCAGCCAGAGGGTTGGCTGGCTGTGAAGCTGTGCATTGATCTAATCCCACAAGGAAATGATTGTTTAGAAAGCACCCCGCAATGGACTTTGATAGATACGATAACTATGTATTGGAGTGATATTTAAAAGGATGAAGGAAAAAAATGGATAGGAGAGGATAGATGAAAACCATAACCAACTTAGAAAGCTTTACAAAGAAGAAAAAATGGGCCTCTCCGTCTAAAGGATATTTTAAAGAGGTATCTTAAAATATAATGGATTAGCATGTTGAAAGAAAAATCAGGCCCAGTTCCAAGCCAGGAATAAAAAGGAGGTTGCTTAAGAAAGAAGGTTTATTGATGAGCAGAACCAGCAACAGCATGTAGTTTTGGGACAGCTGACAAATTGATTTGATGAGTTCAAGGATTTTTATATAGTTTTACAGCATTTTGTAATTTGGAGGCTTGCTTTGTGTGATTTTGTTATTAGATTTGCTTAGCTTTTTTTCGCAAAGGCTAGCAATGGGTTTAAAACACTGGCTTCCTTGGGTTTTAATCCTGTCAGACAAATGTAACTAATTTTATTGCATTATCTTTAATCTGTCTATTACCTCCATTGAGCTGTCTTTGTGCATCAAAAGGCTTGATTCATTGTTTCCACTTTTCCAGTAGCCAGGGGTTTTATGAATAAAACATTGTTTCAATATTTCTTTTCCTGAGCTTTATTTTTATGATTTGGGGGGGGGCATAGTAAAAAGGATTGGGGTGGGGCGTTCTTACCACAAGCACCTCCAGGATGTCTCCCCTGTTCAGAAATGTGGCAATGCTTCATTATTTTATCTCCCATTGAATTTCACCCAACCAGTTGTCATGTTATTCGATGGAATTTTTTCAAAGGGTTGTACCCATTCAGTCTGGAAAATGTTTCCCGTGTTTGCCAAAATGTAGCATACAATGACCAATTCACTGATATTAGAATTAGAATTAGAATAGAATCGTGGAATGGAAAATATGGAATGGAATAGAATGGAATGGAATAGAAATAGAAATAGAATAGAATAATGGAATAGAATAGAATAGAATAGAATAGAATAGAATAGAATAGAATAGAATAGAATAGAATAGAATAGAATAGAATAGAATAGAATAGAATAGAACAGTTGTGGCACATATGAAGGGTGAACTCTTGAGAAGCCAGCTTCATCTCAGAATGCCTGAGATTTGGGGTTAAATCAGGATTCATCTCTATGCAAACCCAGCTTTTGCAGTGATTCAGACCAGATGTGACAGGATATCCATGGCTTGACCTCTTTCCTGTCAGTTCATTTTGAAATTTAAAAGGCAAGCCTTGGAAGGAGAGCAGAGAAATGGTGGGTAAGAGAAGGACTAGAGACTGCTTCTCTGCCTTGCTGTTTTTAGGATCGATGTTGGTGCCAAGTGGGAAAATCCCCTTACTTTTTTTCCCCCTGCAAGATCTGCTTTCCTTTGGTGGAAAAAAAAAGACATTCCTTTTGCAATTTCTCCCCAAAAAGAACAGGTTTGCTGAGAAATTCTCCTGGGTGGGATGCTCTGTTTTTGCACTAACAGCCTGTGGGAATATTCCTTTTCTTACTGCAAATTTTTCCCCTTTGGGCCCTGCAGCCTCTTTGGCTTCTCCGATTTCCCAACACACCTTCCTCCCCCTATTTTCCCCACAACAATAGGCCAAAGGCCCTTTTAATCCCTGGGGATACCTTCTGAAGCAGCAGCTGTGAATCCAGGAGGACCCTCAAGTTATGAACTATTTGATCTGGGACAGGGGAGTGCAGCTTTATCTAAAAACAGAAATGGAAATTCACTGGTCTCAATGGATTTCTGAACGTAACATAAAAATAAACACAATGGCTGAGGTTTCTGTTGTTTGGAGGGGCATCGTTATTTGAGGCTGTGTCAGGCTATAAACGTTAACAAGCTAACATTGAACATTAAGAAACTAAGCCACTTGGGTGTAGTGGTTAAGGCTAGAAGTTGTAGTCTCACCTTGGGCATGAAGCCAGCTGGGTGACCTTGAGCCAGTCACTTTCAGCCTAGGGAGAAGGTGGCAAAACACTTCTGAAAATCTTGCCAAAAAGGCCGCAGGGGCTTGTCCAGTTGGTTTCTAAGAACTGGACATGATTGAACGGAAGGGGGGAAAGAAGGCTAATGCATTTGTTGACCTGACCAAAGTTATGCAATCCTGCTGTGAGGAACAACTTCTCTTCAGTGTTTGGTGACAGTGAAATCAAGCCAAAGGTTGTAATCCAATTGCCCCCCCCTCAATTCCCCCCCCAAAGTCCTGACTTTCTGAGCGGAGAAACTGGAAATTGGAGTATCTAGTCGAGGGGTCCCCAACCTGTGGGCCGCAGCCCACTACCGGTCCATGGCCTATTCACAACTGATCCATGTGAATGGTTGGCTGGTGTGCGCATGTGTGCATGCATGCACAGCTCCATTCATGTAAGCATTGCGAGCACTCGGAGCCCAACTCATGCGAGCATCGTGGGCAGTGGTGGGATTCAAATACCTGAATAACTGGTTCTCTTCTTTGATGCAGGCCTGGGCCTCTGAGGCCTAGAACAGACTTCCAGAAGTGGCATCCACGCACTTCCGGCAGGCCGTTCTAGACCTGGGAGGCCTAGACTGGACTTCTGGAAGCCAGCTGGTTCTCCAAATGCAGCAAAATTTAGCTACCAGTTCTACCGAACTGGTACGAACCGGCTGAATCCCACAACTGGTCATGGGTGTTCTCGGCCTCAATCATGCAAGCAACAGGTGCTCATGCACATGCAATCCCCTTTTCCCCCTCCCCCCTAGGCCACCAACCCAGAAACCTAACCTAACCATTCAAAGTTACAATGGCACTGAAAAAGTGACTTATGACCATTTTTCACACTTAACCACCGTTGCAGCATCCCCGTGGTCACGTGATCAAAGTTCAGATGCTAGGCCACTGTTTCATATTTATGACAGTTGCAGTGTCCTGGGGTCAGCTTTTGTGACTTTCTGTCAAGCAAAGTCAATGAGGAATCCAGATTGATTTAACAACCATGTTATTAACTTACGAAATGCAGTGATTCAATTAGCTGCGGCAAGAAAAGTCATAAAATTGGGCAAAATTCACTTAACAAATGTTTCACTTAACAACATAAAACGTTGGGTTCCATTACAGTCATAACTTGAGGACTACCTGTATTGGGTCACCCTGCTGGAATTAACCCTGAGGAAGAATCCTAACGATGTAGCATCAGCCAGTTGAGTCTGTGAGTCAGCATATGTGAAATTCAGTTTTCCAGCAGTTGAACTGCCTCTGACTTGCACCAAGATTTAGTTAGGCAAGAAAAGAGATATGGTCAAAATAAATGCATGCTGCTTGCATACCAGAGAGACTCTGGTTTTTCAAGATTTGTTAGAGCAGACAAATATCTTCAGCACAGAACTGTAGCTCGTGCGTAGTGTGGTTTATAATGCTGCTGCAGTTCTTTAACCAGAAAATGTGAAAGTAGAAGATAAAAAGCAAAGAAACAACCAAAACTAGCATTTAAATTTGTGTCCTCATTTGTAAAATTAACCTGACTAATTGCAAACACCCCCCAAAGAAAAACACAAGTTTTTATTTAAAGAAGATGTTTTGAATTGTTTATCTGTCAAGAGAGTCCATAGGAGGGTTTTGAATCTGGATCTGGACTTGTTGACTAAATTTTGCCTGCGGTTGCTTTTTAAAATAGGAAACGGGTGGAGAGGAACACCAGGGGATGTTTCTTGCATTTTAATTAAGGGTTTTAAATTCACTGCTTTGTATTGATGTTCATCCAAGCCTGAGTGGTTTTAAACAGCAGCAGCCAAAGGATTTACAAATGATGAAAATTGCCTGTATCTTCTGAGCAATGGATTTAAATTCAGGGATTTTGAGAACATGAGGTAATGTTGCAGCTGGAAGTTAGAATTGCCTACCATCTAAACTCTGGATAAAGACTCTAGCAAAGTAGAATCATAAAAACAACATTAAAAACACCAGAAGCTCCCTACTGGAAAGCTGGGTTTGAAATCCTTTTGCATTGTCTCATCCTGGAGATTTTTGACCAACCAATTCAGGATCTCCATTTGCTTATTTGTGCTATGTATTTATTTTGGTTGCATTTTCTTCCAAGTATCCCCGGGACAGTTGTTTGAATACAGAACATAAAATCATAGGGATAGAAGGAACTTCAGAGGTCTTCTAGTCCATGGCTTTTCAACCGGTGGTACGCGTACCACTAGTGGTACGCGAGCACCTGACTGGTGGTACGCGGTATCGCCTGCCTCCCCCCCGCTGCCTCCTCCCCACCCCTACCCCCGCGCTCCGCTCCTTTCCAGCTCACTTGCTGCCGGAAAGCATGCTGCTTGGCAGCGACCTGCAGGAACCCTACAGAGGGCGCGTGCAGGCGCAGAGCGACACCCCGCCGTCCCCAGGGACTTGTACAGCAACCGGATTGACTTCTGATCAGCGCTTCTTCGGGGCACACATGATTGAGAAGGTGCGTCGGAGTCCTAGGTACCGGTAAGGCGATTGGTCCGCTCTTCCCAATTGCCCGCCAGCCCTGGGAGAGCCCCGCGCAAGCGCCTCACCAGCCACCAAACCCTGCCTTTCGAGCAGGAGCGGCCTTGCCTTGCTTGCCCTTGGCCACCTCCGCGGGTGCTGCTCTAGCGCAGAGAGGGCAAGGCCAGTCCCTGTTCGGCCCGCCATCCCCGGGAGAGCCCCGCACAAGTGCTTCACTGGCCACCGAACCCTGCCTTTTGAGCAGGAGCGGCTGTCGAGCCCTGGGCTAGACAATCAACTGGGTTTGGGGGGGGGAAATCCGTGCAGCGACCCAGCTACCTGGCCTGCCAGCTGCTCATTGCTCGCCCTGGAGCCTCCGCTGCCAGAAGCCTGCTTGCAAAAAGCGGGGCAGGCAGCAGCAGCAAGAGCAAGAGCAAGCAGGGAAAGGCCGCTATGAAGCCCCAGGCTCAACAATCAACCAGTTGTGTGTGTGTGGGGAATCTCTACAGCAACCCGGCTACCTGGCCTGCCAGCCGCTCATTGCTCCGCCAATCAGCTGGGAGGCTGAGACTCCGGATTTGAGCTGCCAACAGAACGCAGTGCAGGGAAGACACACCAAAGCCAGCCGCTCATTGCTCTGCCGATCAGCTGGTTTGCTGCGCGGATTCCTCCCCCCACACCCACTACTCACTACTGATTGTCGAGCCCGGGGCTTGATAGCGGCCTTGCCCTGCTTGCTTTTGGCCAGCACTGTGAGCAGCTGCAGCCACCCGCCCCACTTTTTGCAAGCCCCGTTATGCTGCCGTCGCAGGCTTCCGGCAGCGGAGGCTCCGGGACGAATGAGATTGCCAGAACCGCGAATCGGCGTTTGCTCAGAAATGCCGATCTCACTTCCTGTGCATCCCGCTTGCTTGCAGAAAGCAAGCTGAAAGTGAGTGAGCAAGATTGCCAGAACCACGAATCAGCGTTTGCTCAGAAACGCCGATCTTGTGCTCGTGCAATCTTCCTTGGTTTCAACTTGCTTTCTGCAACAGAAAGCCGGTCGCAGGGGCGAGTGTTGCTCTAGCACGGAGAGGGGGAGGCCGGTCCCCGTTCGGCCCGCCAGCCCCGGGAGAGTTAAGTGGGCATCAGGTTTCTTGGTAAAAATGGATTAGGAAGGAAGGAAGGAAGGAAGGAAGGAAGGAAGGAAGGAAGGAAGGAAGGAAGGAAGGAAGGAAGGGACAATGGGAGGGAGGGAAGGAGGAAACGACAAAGGGAGGGAAGGAAGAAAGGAAGGAAAGAAGGAAGGGACAATGGGAGAGAGGGAGGGAGGGAGAAATAGAGAGGGAGAGAAAGAGGGAGAAAGAGGGAGAGAGAAGGAGAAAGAAATAGGGAGGGAGAGAAAAAAAATAGGGAGAGAGGGAGAGAAAGGGAGAGAGAGAGGGAGAGAGAAGGAGAAAGAAAGAGAGGGAAATAAAGGGAGAGAGAAGGAGAAAGAAAGAGGGAGGGAAATAGAGGGAGAGAGAAAGGGAGAAAGAGAGGGAAAGAGAGAGGGAGAGAGGAGAAAGAGGGAGGGAAATAGAGGGAGAGAGAAAGGGAGAAATAGAGAGAGGGAAAGAGAAATAGAGAGGGAGAAAGAGAGACAGAGAAAGGGAGGGAGAGAGAGAAAGAGGGAGGGAGAGAGAAAGAGGGAGAGAGAGGAGGAGAGAGAGGGAGGAAGAGAGAAAAAGAGAGGGGGAGAGAGAGAAATTAAATTAGTAACATGATTGTTAAGTGAATCTGGTTTCCCCACTAACTTTGCTTGTCAGAAGGTTGCAAAAGGCAATCACATGACCCTGGAACAATGTGACATTATAAATATGAATCAGTTGCCAAGTATCCAAATGTAAATCACATGACCCTGGGGATGCTGCAACGGTCATAAGTATGAAAAATGGCATAAGTCACTTTTTTCAGTACCATCGTAACTTTGAACATTCACTAAGCGAATTGTTGTAAGTCGAGGACTACCTGTACTTTATCGATTTTTTCCTTTTTTGGGGGGGGTCACGCTTTTGACACCTTGCTGGGTGACTGGTGGTACTCGGACATTGCCTTATCCTAAAAGTGGTACAATGGGTGAAAAGGTTGAAAAGCCCTGTTCTAGTCCAGCCACCTGCTCAAGACTGGAGACCTTATACCATCCCAGTCAAATGGTTGTCCAGCCTGTTCTTGAAAACCTCCAGTGATGGAGCACCCGCGACTGCAGGAGGCAAGCTGTCCCATTGATTAATTGTTCTCACAGTCAGAATTTTTTTTTCTTTAGTTCTTGGTTGGATAGGACAGGACAGAATAGAACAGAACAGAAGAGTAGAGTTGAAAAGGACCTTGGAGGTCATCTAGTCCAAACCCCTGCTCAGGCAGAATACCCTATACAATGTCAGACAAATGGTTGTCCAATCTCTTCTTAAAAACTTCCAGGGGGAGAGACTTCGAAAGACAGTAATAGAAAGCTTATCACCATGTGTCACTTTCAGCACATTGGAAAGTCAGCCTCAAAAATGCCTCCAAGAGAAAAAAACAATTTTTTTTCAAGCAACCAAAAACATGGTGCTAAATGGGAGAGTGGGGAGGGGTTGGGGGGGAGGAAGGTTGTATTTGTTTTTTATTTGTTTTTGCAAAGGATGACCGGTATAATGCTCAACCAGATAGCATGATAGGCATTGGAAGAGAAGAACTGAGTTAGTCTCTGGTAGCCAAAACTTAGAGAGAGCCAGATAGCACCTTTTCTGACTCAAAATTGTATTGAAAGGCATACATTTGCCTCAGTGTCAGCCCCGCCAGGGAGACCAGATCAAAAAAATCAATTTGAATGAAAAACAGGTGGAAGATAACAGAATAAATCTTTTTGTTAGACCTACATTTTGTCCCAGTTTAATGCATGGTGACCATTATGGCCAATGGTTTCTATTTATTTATTTATTTATTTTATTTTAATCCCATTTATATCCCGCCCTTCTCCGAAGACTCAGGGCGGCTTACAATCTAAGCACAAATTAAATGTGCTTAGCAATAGCCTTCATTCTATGTATATGCCTGCTTATTAAGACTTTCGCCCCTTCCCAAACGGCATTATTACAAAGTCAGCTTATTGCCCCCAACAAACTGGGTCCTCATTTTGCCTACCTCGGAAGGATGGAAGGCTGAGTCAACCTTGAGCCTGGTGGGATGCGAACCTGCACTAATTGCAGGCAGCTGGTGTTACTTAAGGAGGCATTAGCCCACTGCTCCACCAAGGCTCTTATGTTTGAGTCACAGGTTTCCTAATGCAGTGATTTAACATTTTGAACAAATACAGATAATCCTCACTTAATGATGCCCCCCAAAGGTATTTACAACCTGATTTCAAAGTTCGGATGCTGCCCCTCCCCAGAGTCACATGATCACATTTTGGCCTCTTGGCAACCAACTCACTTTTAAACCATTTGCAGGATCTCACAGTCACGTGACCATGATTTTCAATATTTTCTTGACAATTTCCAGTCTTCCGGTTTCCAACAAAAAAAAATGCTGATTGGATAAAATGGATTCACTTAACGACTGTGGCGTTCTCTTTAACGGTTGCTGCAAAAATCATAAAATCAGGCATGGTCCCATGGTGACCCAATTAACCACCACAATCAATGACATGACTGTAATTTTAGGCTCAATGTGTCATAAGTCAAGGACTACCTCTAAATCACAACCCCGCAGCCCACAGAGCAAATTTTTTTAAAAATATGGTTTACAAATATTAGTGATTGAGATTACTCAAATACTGAATGAAAGCCAAGTAGAGTAGCTTGTTCACACGGCAAAAGAGGCTAAGCTCAGGATCAGTTTTTGGGTAGGTTTTATGTGGTTTACTGTGATACATTAACCTTCTGGGTTGATTAATTTGTAGTTCAAGGTAATGGCCAAACCCAGAAACATTTCAATTACCAGCTGAAGCTTAGGAATCCAACCTGAGAGGTATTTGGCCACAAATGCACCATTTGCTTATTTGTGGGTTTTGCAAACCAGACTCTTAAGATCTAGAAGCTTCCTGATATTTTTAAGAGAAGAGTCCTGTTTTGTTGGTCTTCCATGGTAAAATTATTGGAGAGGTTTCCAGTGGTAATTTTGCCTACTTCTCTTTACAGGTTATCAGCAGGAGGCGAGAAGAGCAATTCATTTTGCGGCTGAAGAAAAATCCCACTGACTAAAATGGCCCTGATGCTGCTCAATCGGCACACAACATGGTCACTGCAACAGTGTTCCAGGATATTGGCAGTAGGTAAGTGGGACAGAAAAAAAGTTTATATGTCTATATATCAATAAAGGTAGTCCTCGACTTACAGGTGCAAAATTTATGTTGTTAAGTGAGACAGTTATTAAGTGAGTTTTGCCCCATTTTATGACCTTTCTTGCCACAGTTAAGTAAATCACTGCAGTTGTTAGTAACATGGTTGTTAAGTGAATCTGGCTTCCCCATTGTCTTTGTTTGTCAGAAGGTCCCAAAATTGCAGAATAGAATAGAATAGAATATTGGCCAAATGTGGTTGGACAGACAAGGAATTTGTCTCCAGTGCATAAGTTCTTAGTGTACGTACAACCGATAGTGATAAATCATGATCATAATCAACATAAAATACATTCATCATAAATCATAAGATGCAACACTTAGTGATAGTCATAGGATACTCCTAACCAAACAACATCAATCATACTAGGGTACTAAATAAAACAATATAAATCGTAAGATACAAGCAACAAAGTTATAGTCATAAGAAGATAAGAATAGGTAATAGGAAAGATGAGGAGAATAATAGTAATACAGCTTTAATAAGTAGTTTGACGGTATTGTTGGAATAAGTTAAGCAGAATGACGGCGTTGGGGGAAAAACTGTTGTTCTGGTGTACAATGCCCTATGGCATCGTGTTGATCTGTCTGTCTGTCTATCTATCTAACTATCTCTCTCTCTCTCTCTCTCTCTCTATCTCTATCGATAGATAGATAAACCGAAACAAGACATTTTAAAATGTGCATTAAAAAAGGATACAAAAACATATAATCAGGAGAACAAGTGGCTGTCCAGTGTCTTCTTAAAAGCCTCCAGTGATGGAGCACCTACAACTTCTGAAGGCAAGCCATATATAAACACACACACACACACACACACACACACACACACACACACAGCTTTTTAAAGGTTTCATAGAGGTACACTATTTTCTAAAGAAAAGACCTTGGGGTTCTGTAAGAAGAAAGCTATTAGAAGAAACCTTGCATGAATGAAAGAATTGGATGATTATTATTTTTTTCTATTCAATGACCCAAAAGAGCTTTTTCAAAAGGTAACTGGACATTTTGCTCCTCATCTGAGAAGCTTCTTCAGCTCTGAATAAGAGAGCATTGGGGATTGAGTTAGACCTTGTTTACCCCCTTATTATAGACTAGTGTTTCTTAATCTTAGTAACTTGAAAATGTGTGGACTTTAACAAATGCTAGCTAAGGAATTCTAGGAGGTGAAGTCCATATATCTTAAACTTGCCAAGGTTGGGAAAGACTGCCTTAGGCTCTAAATCACAGTGGGACATCTGGATTCGGAATATATGAGTAGCTATATTGGCATAGAATTGAGGTCAACATGAAATAAAAACCCTTTGATGTTGCAATTCGTGGGTCATGAAGAGAAATTATCACATGTGGTCCTAAAAAGCATATAGCAGCAGCTAGAAATACTGGAGTCCATGGAACACCCACAGTGCCTTCAGATCCCCAGAATGAAATGAAATGAAAATAAATCAGCTTAATTTATTTTTATACCACTCAAAGAAGCCCTGCACATAATTTTCCATAAAAACTTGACACAATGAGCAATAAAACCATGTGGCATCAAAATGATTCAAATACAGGATTAAAATAAAGTATATGTACAGATAATATTTTGGGAGATTCCAGGTGAGATAGATAAAAAACAAAATAACAGAGTTGGAAGGGACCTTGGAGGTCTACTAGTCCAACCCCCTGCTCAAACATATATAAATTTAATAAAATAAATAAAATAAATAAAAATAAACAGGAGACCCTATACAATTCCAGACAAATGATTGTTCAATCTCTTCTTAAAAACTTCCAGTGACGGAGCACTCAGAACTTCTGAAGGTAAACTGCTCTGTGGGTTGATTGTTCCCACTGTCAGGAATTTTCTCCTGAGTTCTAGGTTGCTTCTCTCCTTGGTTAGTTACCATCCACTGCTTCTTGTCTTGCCTTCTGGTGCCTGCCTATCTATCTATCTATCTATCTATCTATCTATCTATCTATCTATCTATCTATCTATCTATCTATCTATCTATCTATCTATCATTATTTGTCTGTCTATTTTGTCTGGGCTGCTTAAAATTCAAAAATTGTAGATTATGAAATACGCTTTCTGTACATCCATTGTCTGCCTCAAACTTTTTGAGCCCAGTTCTAATCTTTCTACAAGAAATTGCAGCAGATATAATAATCATTATGTTATTTCTTTTAGGTGACTCCCCCAAAACATGCCCTTGCCTGCCCCAGATCCTTTGCATTTGAAAATCCTTCAGGAAGACCCAACCCCAGTTTACTCTTCCCCTTGGCAGCCAGCCTTCTCTGCACCTCTGAATCATATGGTAGCCTCTCTCGGTGGTGCAGGATCTTCGTTTGGCTCCTGTGCCCAAGGAATGTTTGCAGCATTGTGTAAGCAGCCTTGGTTCGGTTCCCATGGGATGATTAGGGTCACTGCACAGCTTAGATAATTATTATTATTTTGGTATTAGTATCCCCATGCTAGGGAAAGCATGAGTGGACACAAGCTCCTGCACGTTATCCTGGAAGCATTTTATAAATAAAGCACATGTTCCCAGGCTGTGTGAAGAGCTGTTTACTTGCTGAGAGGCTCCTGACTGTTAGTTGCTCTTTTAGCTGTTCAAATGACACAAGTAGCCAAGCACTTTTGGCTGAGGATTGTGATTTCCTGGAAAAGTCCACAAATTTTCTTCTCTTCCCTATTTTCCTGTGGGGGAAGGGCACATTTCGCCTTCTTTTATTTTAAGGGTACTCCATTTGATATCCATAAAATGTATAGAAAAGAATTGCATATGTAATATATAAAAAATGTATCTATAGGTAGTCCTTGACTTATGACCACAATCAACCCAAAATTTCTGTTGCTAAGTGAAACATTTGTTGAGTTTTGCCTCCTTTTACGACCTTTCTTGCTACAGTTAAGTGAATCACACTACAATTGTTAAGTTAATAACATGGTTGTTAAGTGAATCTGGCTTCCCCCATTGATTCTGCTTGTCAGAGGGTTGCAAAAAGGGATCACATGACCCTGGGCCCCAGTAACCGTCATAAATACGAGTCTGGTGCCAAGTGTCCGAATTCTGATCACGTGTCCATGAAAATGCTGCAATGGTCATAAAGTATGAAAAATGGTCATAAATCACTTTTTCCAGTGCTGTTGTAACTGATTGGTCAGTAAGTGAACTGTTGTAAGTCGAAGACTACCTATACATTACAATACATTATTGTATATAATTGCATGTTACTGTTGTTGTTAGTTGCGAAGTCGTGTCCGACCCATCGCGACCCTATGGACAATGTTCCTCCAGGCTTTCCTGTCCTCTACCATCTTCTGGAGTCCATTTAAGCTCATGCCTACTGCTTCAGTGACTCCATCCAGCCACCTCATTCTCTGTCGTCCCCTTCTTCTATTGCCCTCAATCTTTCCCAGCATTAGGCTCTTCTCCAGTGAGTCCTTTCTCCTCATTAGGTGGCCAAAGTATTTGAGTTTTAGCTTCAGGATCTGGCCTTCTAAAGAGCAGTCAGGGTTGATCTCCTCTAGGACTGACCGGTTTGATCACCTTGCAGTCCAAGGGACTCGCAGGAGTCTTCTCCAGCACCAGAGTTCAAAGGCCTCAATTCTTTGGCGCTCAGCCTTTCTTATGGTCCAACTTTCACTGCCATACATTGCAACTGGGAAGACCATAGCCTTGACTATATGCACTTTTGTTGACAGGGTGATGTCTCTGCTTTTTAGTGTGCTGTCTAGATTTGCCATGGCTTTCCTCCCCAGGAGCAAGCGTCTTTTAATTTCTTGACTACAGTCCCCATCTGCAGTGATCTTGGAGCCCAGGAAAATAAAATCTGTCACTACCTCCATTTCTTCCCCATCTATTTGCCAGGAATTGAGAGGGCCGGATGCCATGATCTTGGTTTTCTTAATGTTTAGTTTCAACCCAACTTTTGCACTCTCCTTCTTCACTCGCAACAAGAGACTCTTCAGTTCCTCTTCACTTTCTGCCATTAGAGTGGTATCATCTGCATATCTTAGGTTGTTGATATTTCTTCCAGCAATCTTAATTCCAATTTTTGACTCCTCTAGCCCTGCCTTTCTCATGATGTGCTCTGCATATAAGTTAAATAGGCAAGGCGACAGTATACAGCCTTGCCGGACACCTTTCCCAATTTGGAACCAATCAGTGGTTCCATGTCCAGTTCTCACTGTTGCTTCTTGGCCCGCATATAGGTTTCTCAAGAGACAAATAAGATGTTCTGGTACTCCCATCTCTTTAAGAACTTGCCACAGTTTGTTATGATCCACACAATCAAAGGCTTTAGCATAGTCAATGAAGCAGAAGTAGATGTTTTTCTGGAACTCCCTAGCTTTCTCCATGATCCAGCGTATGTTGGCAATTTGATCTCTAGTTCCTCTGCCTCTTCGAAATCCTGCCTGTACTTCTGGTAGTTCTCGATCCACATACTGCTGGAGTCTAGCTTGTAGGATTTTAAGCATAACTTTACTAGCATGAGAAATGAGTGCAATGGTGCGATAGTTTGAACATTCTTTGGCACTGCCTTTCTTTGGAATTGGAATGTAAACTGATCTTTTCCAATCCTGTGGCCACTGTTGAGTTTTCCAAATTTGCTGGCAAATTGAGTGCAGTATTTTTACTGCATCGTCTTTTAAGATTTTGAATAGCTCAGCTGGAATACTGTCACCTCCACTAGCTTTGTTGTTGCTCAGCTTTTCTAAGGCCCACTTCACTTCACATTCTAGGATGTCTGGCTCGAGGTCAGTGACCACCTCATTGTGATTATCAGGGACGTTAAGCTCATTCTTGTATAGTTCTTCTGTGTAATTTTGCCATCTCTTCTTAATCTCTTCTGCCTCTGTTAGGTCCCTGCCATTTTGGTCCTTTATCATGCCCATTTTTGCATTGAACGTTCCCTTCATTTCTCCAATTTTCTTGAAAAGATCTCTGGTCCTCCCTATTCTATTGTTTTCTTCTATTTCTTTGCACTGTTCATTTAAGAAGGCATTCTTATCTCTTCTAGCTATTCTCTGGAATTCTGCATTCAATTGGGCATATCTTTCTTTTTCTCCCTTGCCTTTTGCTTCCCTCCTTTCCTCAGCTATTTGCAAAGCTTCCTCAGACAGCCATTTTGCTTTCTTGCATTTCTTTTTCTTTGGGATGGTTTTAGTTGCTACCTCTTGTACAATGTTGCGAACCTCTGTCCATAGTTCTTCAGGCACCCTGTCTATCAGATCTAATTCCTTAAATCTATTTGTCACCTCTACTGTATATTCAACGGGGATATGATTTAATTCATACCTGACTGGCCTGGTGCTTTTCCCTACTTTCTTCAGTTTAAGCCTAAACTTTGCAACAAGAAGCTCATGGTCTGAGCCACAGTCAGCTCCTGGTCTTGTTTTTACTGACTGTATAGAGCTTCTCCATCTTTGGCTGCAGAGCATATAGTCAATCTGATTTCTGTGTTGACCGTCTGGTGATGTCCATGTGTAGAGCCGTCTCTTGGGTTGTTGGAAAAGAGTGTTTGCTATGACCATCGTATTCTCTTGACAAAATTCTATCAGCCTGTGCCCTGCTTCATTTTGTACTCCAAGGCCAAACTTGCCTGTTATTCCGGTTATCTTTTGGCTTCCTACTTTAGCATTCCAATCCCCCATGATGATAAGGACATCATTTCTGGGTGTTAGTTCTATAAGGTGCTGTAGGGCTTCATAGAACCGGTCAATTTCATCCTCTTCAGCACCGGTGGTTGGGGCATAGACTTGGACTACTGTGATATTGAATGGTTTGCCTTGGATTCGAACTGAAATCATTCTGTCATTTTGAGGATTGTATCCCAGTATTGCTTTTCCTACTCTTTTATTGACTATGAAGGCTACTCCATTTCTTCTGAGGGATTCTTGCCCGCAGTAGTATACCTGATGGTCATCTGAATTAAATTCACCCATTCCTGTCCATTTTAGTTCGCTGATACCTAAGATGTCGATGTTCAGTCTTGTCATCTCTTGTTTGACCACGTCCAGCTTGCCTTGATTCATGGATCTTACATTCCAGGTTCCTATGGAGAAAAAATCTTTACAGCATCGGACTTTCCTTTCACCACCAGACATATCCACAGCTGAGCGTCCTTTCGGCTTTGGCCCAGTCGCTTCATTCTTTCTGGCGCTACTAGTACTAGCCCTCTGCTCTTCCCCAGTAGCATATTGGACGCCTTCCGACCTGAGGGGCTCATCTTCCAGCGTCATATCGTTTTGCCTTTTGGTACTGTCCATAGGGTTTTCATGGCAAAGATACTGGAGTGGTTTGCCATTTCCTTCTCCAGTGGATCACGTTTTGTCAGAACTCTCTGCTATGACCTTTCCGTCTTGGGTGGCCCTGCACGGCATAGCTCATAGCTTCATTGAATTACGCAAGCCCCTTCGCCACGACAAGGCAGTAATCCATGAAGGGGTGCATGTTACTAGACATAATTAAATGATAGTATCCTTTGTTCAAGAACTTTGTGTGGCACCATAGAATGTCTTCTTTGATCTCACTATAAGGCTAGGCTGAGAGTTATCTAATCCAAAAACCCTAGTGTTCTTCATTAATAACAAATAAAAATATTCAGAATATCCCTTGGATGCAAATGACCTCACTTTTTAAATTTTTTGGTGGGCAGGGGGTTATAAGTTGAGTTGCGGCCACTCCCTGTTCCGCAAATAAATGTTTGCAAACTTTCGATGCCAATTTAACTGGGTTCATTGCTGGCAGTCACAAGTTGGTGCTTAAAGTCTTTAATCCGAGATGAATTAATTAAAATGTCATTGATCGATCAAAGGGGAAAACCGGTTGGAGTGCCACTCTCGTTAAGCACCATTTTGCTTTGGGAACAAAATGGATTTGGGGCCTTCCTAGCAGCACCACTGGCGAGCTGACATCCTGCTGGCCAGCAAGACACTGTTTGCGGGTAGTATAGTAATTGGATGCAGGATCTGGAGAGATGATTGAGATTGTCCTTGTGACTCTGGACAGTTGTTCCTCAGGAGTAGACCACAGAAACCATCATTTTGCAGTCAGCTTAGGGGTGGAATGGCTGGGAATTGGCAATTTCATCAAGTTTGCGCTCACAAAGCAGACTTTTATGGACATTAAGCTCAACAATGGCTCATTTCTTGATCACTCTTTTGGATTATTATTATTATTTGCATTTTGAAATGATTAAAACTCTTTTGACTAGCAAGAGTCTTATTATATTAGTCATGTGAGTCTTCTGCTAATAGAGGATGATGGTATAAATTTTAAAGTATTGAAAATATCTGTCTATGGAGATTCTCAGTCATCCAGATCATAGTTATCCCAGAGATGCTTTCTTGTCCAGTTGCCTCGTGAAAAAGCATCTTTGGGATATTAAAAATACATTATTTCTTTGGACTGTGCAGCCAAATCGTGCTGAGTATATATTGACTTTGGAAAGTTAACAGATTAAGGCAGGGGTCTTCAAACTTGGCCCTTTTATGACTTGTGGACTTCAACTCCCAGAATTCCTCAGCCAGGCATTTACTGGATTTACAAAATAAATCTGTTAAAGCATTGAAAGATTTTTACCTTGAAACAGATGAATAGAAAATTAGGTCTGGGACCCTTTTTGGGAGGATTAAAGAATATTTTTGAAAACTCAGGAAAGGAATACAAGGTTGGTTTATTCTATCAGGACTAAACAAAGAAAATAGTTATATCTAGTTGCCCTCACTAGACTTTTGCTAACAAAAATGATTGATAAAGCATTTGGATGGTTTTTTAGACAAAAGATGAGTTTTAGGCAAGAGACTGTTGTATTTAGAAATCATGATATTAAAATACTGTTAAAATAGTTTATACTTCCTGGAATTAATGGAGAAATTACTTCTTTTTTAAGTTTTCTCTTTTCTTTTTCTTTTTTTTGTTTTCTTTTGTATTTTTCTTATTTTTGTAGCCTGTATTAGCTTCTATTTTCATGTATAATTCTTCATAAAATTATTTGGAAAAAAGGGAACAAATTGGGCTTCAAATTGTAGTTATGTCTTAAATATCAGAAGCATTTCAAAACAAGTAGTTTTGGGGGAATTGTTAATATCTGAAGTTATATTTGTATACTCTTCATCAAATATCAATGCTGTACTCTCCGTATACATATGGATGTCCCTTCTTGAATATACTTCCTAGAGTCACTTCTTTAATTCATTTTTGTTTTTGTTTTTTGTAGGACTCCGAGGAATCAGCCAAGTGGCAGCTAAAATTGACATGGAATTTGACTATGATGGGCCACTGATGAAGACCGAAGTCCCTGGGCCAAGATCCAGGGTAAGTCAAGATGGAGACGGTCAAAAAAGTTAAGATGGGTACAAGCAAAAAAGCCAACACAGTGCTAGACTGCATTAACAGAGGGAGAGAATCAAGATCATGTGAAGTGTTAATATCACTTTACAATGCCTTGGTAAGGCCACACTTGGAATACTGTATCCAGTTTTGGTCACCATGATGAGACTCTAGAAAGAATGCAGAGAAGAGCAACAAAGATAATCAGGGGACTGGAGGCTAAAACATATAAGGAATGGTTGCTGGAACTGGATATGTCTAGTTTAATGAAGAGAAGGATGAGGGGTGATATGATAGCATTGTTCCAATATCTCAGGGGTTGCCACAAAGAAGAGGGAGTCAACCCATTCTCCAAAGCACCTGAAGGCAGGACAAGAAGCAACAGAATGAAACTGATCAAGGAGAGAAGCAACCTAGAACTAAGAAGAAACTTCCTGACAGTGGAGACAATCAACCAGTGGAACAGCTTGCCTCCAGAAGTTGTGGGTGCTCCATCACTGGATGCTTTTAAGAAGAGACTGGACAGCCTCTTGTCTAGAATGATATAGGGTCTCTTGCTTGAGCAAGGGGTTGGACTAGAAAACCTCAAGATCTCTGTTATTCTGTTAAAATTTAGATTATTTATTATTTATTTTGTTATCATGTGTTTAATATTTTTAAAAATAACTCAAGGCAGCAAACCCACCTTCCTCCTCCTCCTATTTTCCCCACAACAACAACAACAACAACAATCCTGTGAGGTGAGTTGGGCTGAGAGAGAGTGACTGGTCCAAGGTCACCCAGCCAGCTTTCATGCCTAAGGCAGGATTTGAACTCACCATCTCCTGCTTCCTGGCCTGGTACCTAGGTACTAGGCCAAACTGGCTTTCTGGTTAAATCATGATGTTTCAATACTATTTGTACTTCCCTGGGTTGAATACAATAAAATAAAAAAATAAGAGAAACCAAAAAAGTTGAATAAAAAGTTGAATTATACTACACTGTATAACAGGGGTCCTCACCCTTGGCAACTTTGAGACTTGTGGACTTGAAGTCCACAAGTCTTAAAGTTGCCAAGGGTGAGGACCCCTGCTCTATAAAATACGCTGTGCTGGCTGGGGAATTCTGGGAGTCGAAGTCCAGAGATCTTAAAGTGGCCAAGGTTGAGAAATACTTTACTAAGCTGCATTGGGCCTTTGGTTTAATGGGACACATAGCCCCAGCTATTACAGAAGAGCATTATGTGTGAGTCACACAAGCAGGACATATTTAAAAAATGCTAACTTATTATCATGTGTGAATGCAATTTTAGATTTCAGAGATGCCAGTAAGCCTAAGCACAACCTTAGACAAAACTTGAAAATAAAGCCCAAATGTCATAATATTTCAGCTGGGCGGCTATATCAGTTGGTTGATGTTCTTGCTTTGACAGAATGAATGAATGAATGAACCATTTATACAAAGGGGTTTTGGTGTACGTTGATGACATCCTGATATACAGCACAAATATGGCTGACCACGTAAAACAAGTGAGAGAAATGCTAAAGAAACTGTTGAATGGCAAACTTTATGTTAAGCTATCCAAGTGTGATTTTCACCAGACCCGACTAGATTATCTTAGCTACAGAATTTCCAGCAAGGGCATTGAAATGGACCCGACCAAAGTGAAAGTCGTAATTGAATGGCAACCCCCAAAGACTTGCAAACAGCTCCAGATCACTAGATTTCACCCAAGTGGCCTCAGACAACGAACCCAGGTTCAAATAGGAAATAGGTTGGATTTTTGCAACTGGGAGGTCTAAGAAAATTAGGATCTTGGGTTTCCTCTGGAGCTGCCACTTCTCTGTTTCATTTGAAAGAACAAAGCTGCCCATGCAGACACGATCATGATCCCTTCTCTTGGTGCAATGTACACCTGGGGCCTGAAGGCTTTTCCAGAAATTCAGTGTCTGGACTCTTTTGGCAGCTCTGCCTAGTTTCACAGGCATCTTCCTTAACCCAGGCTGGAGATGAATCTTCTGTCTCTAGCACAGGAATGTTATATCTCCTGAGTTTTCGACTGCTCAATCTTTATCATATCCTTTTCTTTCTTTCTTTCTTCTTCTTTTAGGAACTAATGAAACAGTTGAATGGAATTCAGGTAATTTCTCCAAATTCCACTTGAAAATAATCCCAGGTCTTCTACCCTTCAAATATTGGCCGCCGAATCACAAAATTGCATGAATGGCAGACTATTGACTTATGTATGCCTGTTTTGTTACAGCAAGGCCATTCTCCTGAAACTGAATAGAACAAAAATGGGATGCTCTAATTGCACACTCAATTGTATGACCAGAAAGTTGTTCTGGGACTCCTTTCCAATTGCTTTGTTCTAACGTAGCCTTTTTTCCTGTAAACTGGGCTCTTCCCAACACTGTTGGTGAAAAGGCAAAATGTTACTAGGTGTCTCTCCTTTGTGGGTTTTTCTCCCTTCAGCAAAGACTGAAGAAATGATGGGAGGAACTCAAGAGGACTTCAAAAGTGAAAAGGCTGCTTTGTTCAAATCTCTTTAAAATTTCTGCAAATGAGGCTCCCATAACAATAAGACAAACCTGGAATCCCCTTACCTTTCCTGTATAATTTTTCATTATAATAAAATATACAAACCAAACCAAAACCACAATAAAAACTAAGACATAGAAAAATAAGAGAGCTTGAAAAAACAGAAAGCAGAAACATTCTTTCTGTTGAGTAGTAGTTATCGTAAAAGTTTTCCCCAGATTGTTTTCCCCCCCTTTTTAATCCCCAAATCCCCAAACCATCAGAATTCCCTTATCTTTCCAAGACAAGCATGCCTATAGAGGTATGAAAAATGATTTGCAGAAATGGGAAACCAGAGTTTCCTATTTTCCTGTGTTCAGCCTAAATTGTGGCTCATTTGATTTGACTCTCAACTACTTCTTCATGTCAGGAAATCTCAGCTTGTTTCGTCTGTTTCTCTCAGAATGCAGAAGCGGTCCACTTTTTCTGCAACTACGAAGAAAGCCGAGGAAATTATCTCGTGGATGTCGATGGGAACCGGATGTTAGATCTCTACTCTCAGATTTCATCCATCCCAATTGGTAAGAATTCTTTTGAGTCTTTGCAAGATTTCAGATCTCAGCTGGAGCAACCATGGGCAACCATGAGCTTAAACCTTTCCTTTTCAGCATCAACAGCCCCCACCAATGATGCGTGTGACAAATTGGAAGCACAGGCAGGAAAAGGGGACAGGTAGTCCTTGACTTTAAAGCCATCCATTTAGTGACTGTTCAAAGTTACGCCGCCGCCAAAAAGTCATAAAGTTGCCAGGTTTGGAGTCCCTGGTTATAAGAGGAAAAGTTGAATCTGAGCTCCTGGAAAAAGGAGGCGATGCAGGGGAAGCTACAGTAAATGGGGTGATTTTGAATCTACCAGATTTTTATGGGCAAGGTTTTAATTGTAGGTCGCTTTATTTTTATCTCTTCTAAGGAGAGGATGGTTCTGGAAGGGTGCCAGGTTTCCTTTTCAGCTACCATTGACCTGCCACTGAAGAAAAATATTAGAGCGCAGTCCTGCTGCAAAATTGACTTTACAAAACTGAAGGGCCCTGGTGGTGCATTGCTTAGAATGCAGCATTGCATTTTGACTCTGCCCACAGCCAGGAGTTCAATCCTGACCGGCTCCAGGTTGACTCAGCCTTCCATCCTTCCAAAGTCAGTAAAATGGGGACCCAGATTGTTGGGGGCAATAGGCTGACTCTGTAAACCACTTAGAGAAGGCTGCAAAGCACTGTGAAGCTGTAATATAAGTCTTATTGCTATTGTGTTGTGTTGTGTTGTGTTGTGTTCTGTTCTATTCTATTCTATTCTATTCTATTCTATTCTATTCTATTCTATTCTATTCTATTCTATTCTATTCTATTCTATTCTATTCTATTCTATTCTATTCTATTGCCATGATGGTCAGTGGATGGAATGCAGTATTGCAGGCTGACTCTGCCCACTGCCAGGAAGCTCAGTCCTGACTGGCTCAAAGTTCACTCAGTCTTCCATCCTTCCGAGCTTATAAAATGAGGACCCAGATTGTTGGGGGCTCATATGCTGACTCTTTAAACCACTTTTACAGAGGGCTGTAAAACACTGAGGCATTATATAAGTTATATAAGTCTAAGTGCTGTTGCTATTGCTATTGTTTTGCCACAGTGCAGTGATTTGATATCATGTTCAACACATTCAAACATCTCAGAGTGAAAGGACAGTGGATAGAGCAGCAGGATAGAAATAAAATAACTACAGGTAGTCCTCAAGTTATGATCATTTACATGATGATTATTCAAAGCTACAACAGTACTGAAAAATTAACTCATGAGAGGTCCTCGCTGTTAGGACCATTGCAGTATCTCCATGGACACATGATCAAAATGTGGGCCCTTAACAACCATATATTTACAGCATCCGGGATCATATGATCGTCCTTTCAAACCTTTCCAGCTGGCTTCTGACTAATAAATTCAACAGGGGAACCCGAATTCACTTAATCATGTGTCACTTAAAAATTGTAGATCCGCTTACCAACCGTATCCAAAAAAGGTCATAAAATAAGGCTCTAGACAAATGGTTGTAAGTCAAGGACCTCCTGTATGGCCTTCTTTCAAGGTGATTGTTGGACTCCTCTTAACCAGAACTGATCTTGCTTAGATCGCCAAGTGGTATCACCTGTTAAAACTTTTGTTTAGGCTATAAAGCCAAATGCATTCTAGGTAGCGAAGATCCTCCTTATTTTGTTTACATTTTTTATTATTATTAGTTTTATTTGTTTATATATACTGTAAAATGTGAAAATTCAAAAGCAAAAAAGAAAAAAAAGGTGTGAAAAAAGGGAAGGGAAGAAACAAAAGGCACTGACCTCTGACTCTCTCTCTTGCAGTAAAATCAGACATTAAAATCAAATCTCCACTTTTTACATTTCTATAGTCATATGCACTAGCCATTTCTGTATCGGCAAATCAATCTAATCGGTGAATCCCAAAATCATCATTTTTTTCCACCTCAAGCACAAAGTCCAGAAGCGGTTTCCAAGTAGAAACAAAAGTACTTGTGTTCTTTTCTTTTATCAGCACAGTCAATTTGGCCTTCTCTGCTAATTCCATCAGTTCTTGTAACCCTTCGTCCGTGGTGGGAATTGAGGCATCCTTCCACTTTTGTGCCTAGAGCAATCTTGCTGCCAGAGTTCTAAACATTTTTTCCAGTTCTCTTTCCATAGAAAAAGAATTTCCTTTACATTCTTAAAACAAAGCAAATTCAGAAGGGGCCGAGTCTGCTTCTTAGCAGTGCTTTAAAAACATTACCGTATTTAATTTGAAATGTGCATTTGAAAGACAAAGGTCGCTCCTTTGAAGACAGTGGATAGAGAGGATCATTGGTTTGAAAGAGGGATCAAAGAGGCCATCTAAATTAAAACTGAACCCCTCCCTTTCAACAGAGGGAGAGGGATACAACACCACCGGTCTTTTGTTTAGAACACAGCTCTTTTGTTTAGAACACAGCTCTTGCAGTAGTTCCAAGAAAGTTCCATATCCATTTGCACTATAAAGGTGACCCTGAGGGCACAGATGAACCTCTAAGTGTCCTTAACAACTCTCAGAAAGAGTACTAATGACCCAATGACTTCAAGGAATATAAATCCTTCCATCATCTACCATTCAGTTAGAACTGAAGAAGCTTCTTGGATGAGAAGCGAAATGTCTTCAAGGAAAAACAAAATCCAGTTGCCTTTTTTAAAAAAGCATCTTTGGGACGATTTAATTTGAAAGTGTCTGAAATTTCTTAAAAGCAGATAATAAAGGTCCCTGCGTTTCGTTCTAGGCTACAGCCACCCATCTCTGATCAAAGTTTTGCAACAGCCCCAGAATCTGGTAAGTGACTTTTTTCATAAGGTACCAAATTGCCAAAACGGTGCATAAATTGTCTGTTTGTGAAGCTTCCCTTCTTCTCCCCAAGATGCCACCTGTCCTTTCCCAGGGCTGCTTACCCACTGCTCATGGTCTCTGAGGCTGGAACCAGGAGCCTCCCCAACTGCTTGGGGGTGAGTCTTCAAAATAAGCCATTTCCAGGGGAATGGCTGAGAATTACAGGAGCTGGCATGGACCATTTTAATTGTCCTGAGCAAAGAGAGCCCAAAGGAACTCATTTCCTGATTGGTTCTGGGCTGGTTATCACCTTAGGCCTCTTTTTGTAGGCAGCTGAAGGGGAGAGAAAGAACAAGTTTGAAGAGTTACCCCAAGATTTGCTGAGGCCGATAATCTCCATCATCTTTCAAATTCTCTGTGTAATCACAACTCTTTTTCACTGCAAAGCTAATGTGTGCGTAGGACAAAGCATCCCACAAGACATCAGAAATTGAAGGAGGATGCTCGCAGCATGCTAGACTAGGCTAAAAAGGGGTTGGTAGCTTGTAGTTCAATGTTTGGGGAACCCCAAGTGCTGGTCTGGCATGTAATGTGAACCAAACCACATGCCCTCTGGACACATAAATTGTATGTTTTTAACCTGAATGGTTTCAACATGTTATGTGAACTCCTCATACATGTATCAAAGAAGGCTTGAACTTCTTATAAGCTTCTCTGGATGTCCATGGCAAGATGGATCTTTCTTGACCAATGAGGCATGGATGGATCAAAAGGCATAGTTTTGAAGGCCCAGCAAAACCTGGTAATTTGCTTAGATTTTTAGACATACGTTAAACCTAAGCAATGTTTTAGAGCACTGTTTCTCAGCTTTGGCTGGCTGGGGAATCTGGGAGTTGGTTCACTCATCTCCAAGCTGCCAAGGTCAAGAAACACTGATCTAGAGGGCACAAAGAAAAGAAATCTGTTCAAAATCTAGAGGATACCAAGACCTCTCAGTAATCAGTATTATTTCCCATCGGCAGATTCTCCCAAATACTTTCCACTCCAGCTTAAATTCTGATACCAGAAACAGCTTGGTTTGCTTACAGTTTTGGGGGAAGGGTGGATGCAAGCGTCCAAATTGGGGGTGTACTTTGTTTAAGACAATCAAGGTCAACCCATGCACTGTTTTTGGTTAACTCTTAGATAACAAGTTTGTATTCCCTTTATGACAAAGTCCTTTTCTTTTATTTATTTTCTTTTTTCTCAGAGTACTTTTGTCAACAGACCTGCCCTAGGAATTTTGCCTCCAGAAAATTTTGCTGAAAAGCTAAAGGAATCTTTGCTTTCGGTAAGTTTTATCTAGCACGGAAGGAGCAATGAATCTGACATCCAGCAATGGCAGGTCTCCATCTTGCCAAGAATTCCAGGACTGGCAACTACAAGGAGAGGCTAGCATTTAAAAAGGACAATGGGGACAGGGGAATGATAGCACTCTTTCAAACACCTGAAAAGATGCCACCCAGAAGAAGATCATTATGAATTCTCTATTATCTCAGATTGCAGGATATGGGATAATGGATTAACTTTTAGAATAAGAAAAGTTTCTTAAGAATGAGAGCACTTCAGCAATGACCTTTGAGATGATGGACTGTTGTTCTCAGGATCAAAGAGAACTTGAATTGACATCAGTTAATGTCAGTCAACTGGAGACTAAAACATATGAAGAACAGACTTCCGGTTTGTCACGCAGCCACTATGGACAGCTAGGAGACTTGCTCTCTCTCCCCCGTCCAGGTTTTCATCGCTGGGGCCCCCTGAAAAGGGCCGAAAATTGCCCTGAAGAGGCGACCAGCAAGAAGGGGCGCTCGATGGATCACGGGAGAGCCACAACTCTCCCGATTGACCTGGCAATCCCTCCAAACCCGCGGACGAAAGGACCAGCCATTATGGCTCATCCCTAGGCTGTGAACAGCCGAAGTCACATTTCCCACCAGGCAACTCTTAAAGCAGCGCGAAAGAGATTGGGTGAGATCTACCTCTTTTACACCCTAATTACTTTCTGTACCTCCTTAAGCTGCTAAGCATTTTGCCCCCTGCGGTGAGAGAAGAGGGACTTTCCCTCCCTCCAGAAAGAGCTGCGACTAAATACCCAGGGGCGTTTTAAACATTGAAAAAGTAACTGAATCCCAATTGGAACTTTATTTCTCAAAGCATGTGGATTGAAAGATTTTTTATTTCCTATTTTTCATTGTCTACTTCTGTTGGAAATCTGGATTCTTTCTTATGAAAAAAAAAAGAAAAGAAAAACTGAAAAGATTAAGACAACTTTGGGACTCAAAGGGAAACTTTAAAAGGGGCCTGGCTGACTGCCCAGGGAAATAGATAAGATACATAACCTTGAGAACATTGGAACAACAGCTGTGAAAAGCTTTGTGTTCCCTACCTAGGAAAAAAAATTCTCTTTTGGACTTTCTAAGTATAAAGCCTTTAGCTTAAAATACCAATATGGAAAAAGACCCAGAACAAAATTTATTTATAGATGAAGATCAAAAAACTCTCGCTATGTTGAAAACACTAATCCAAATTCTTACCACAACCAATGAAATACTAAGAGGCTATGTGAAGGAACAAGAAGACAGCCCAGATACGAAAGCCCAAACTTTGACCACAACTAAAGAATCATCTATACAAAATATAATAGAAAAAAATTAAACATTTAAGTACGATGACAGAAAAATCTACTACTAAACAAATATTGATATTTGAAAATCCAGAAAAGACATTGAAAACTTGAGAAAAGGAAAAGGAATTCAGAAGGAACCAGAGGATCTAGAAAAAGAACAGTTGGATGAGAAGACAAACAATTCAGAATAACCATGTTGATATAGAAGAATAAAGAGACGACACACTAGACCTACAAGTCCTCTAAAAAAATGGCAATCGGATGGTTTTGCCAATATCAATTAATATACATGATATTACAAGCAGATTGGTTCGATGACCCAAAAACAAGGACGTGGAAGATGATTTGGCAAAGGAAAAAAGCCAGATTAAGACTCAAGAAGAATGGAGTTTTGACCATCTCACTGAAATCGGAAACAGAATGTATTAAATAGATAAGATGTGTATGTTGAGCAGAAGACATTGTTATGAACTGAGATAAAGAAAAAAAATTGGTCATTAAAATTTAGGAGTATAAATATTAATAGCTAATTTGAATATTGATTTGTGCATAAAGGTCATGTAAAAGTGAATAATGTAGACAAGCTAAAAACCTATTGTTGAAAGTAATAAATAGGTCTATATGGAATGTTAAAAACAAAGTTATTAGTTTAAGCAAGAGATAGTAGATACAAAGAGGAAGAGAGGAAGTATTAAATATTGAAATAAAAATTTTTTTTGATTACTACTTAAAAAATCAACTGAAAATTAGCAAAAAGGAATGATATTATAGTGTATCCTTGGTGTCAAACTCATTTTCATTGAGGGCCGCATCAGCACTGTGGTTGCTCTCAGGGGGCCGGGTGGGCATGGCCTACTTGGTGGGCATGGCTAGAGTACGTATGGCCTACTGGGTGGGCGTGGCCAGCTCTACATCATTCGCATCAAGGGTGCCTATGGGGGCCTGGGCAGGAGTGGGACAGATCTGAGGGTCTCTGGCAGAAGGAGGGTCTCTGGGCCAGGGCCAAGGCAGCGGGGGCCGTTCCCTCACTGTTTCCAGGATGGCCTCGCGGGCCGCATGAAACCACTTTGCGGGCCGCATCCGGCCCCCGGGCCTTGTGTTTGACATTTCTGACATAGAGGGTGAGAAGTTAAGTAAACAGGATGTGTATTTTGAATATTAGATTTCATGAGGAATGGTGATAGATGAATTGGGAGTATACTAAAAATCTTGGGAATGATCAATATCAAACGTTAAATCTAAATGTTAGTGGAAATTAAAATTGAAAAATCTATTAGGTCATTGATTGTCTAAAAGATTGTATGTTAAAACAATTAGATATGTGTAAACTAAAAATTATGGATATATGTAAGAAAGTTATTTTCTGTGTGATGAATAGGATAAAACTTGTCTTTTAATTTACAAATAGACAGTATATATGAAGGGAAAAAGAGAGGAAATGTTTATGTTAGCAATTTGAAATCTATACTAATGATAGCTGTATGTAATTGAATATTACTCAGCCACCACGTTGCTTTTCAAATATGTGAATGTAATATTAGAAAATCATTAAAAATTTGTTAAAAAAAATAAAACATACGAAGAACAGCTGCAGGACTTGGGTTTGGCTAGTGAAGAAAAGAAGAAATGGGAGACATGATAGCAGCGTTCCAGTATTTGAGGGGTTGCCACAGAGAAGAGGGGGTCAAATTATTCTCCAAAGGACCAGAGGGAAGGACAAGAAACAATGGTTGGAAACTGATCAAAGAGAGAAGCAACCTGGAATTAAGGAGAAACTTCCTGACAGTGAGGACAATTAAGCAGTGGAATTGCTTGCCTTCAGAAATTGTGGGCACTCCATCACTGGAGATTTTAAAGAAGAGACTGGACAGTCACTTGTCTGAGATGGTATAGGTTGTCCTGCTTGAGCAGGGGGCTGGACTAGAAGACTTCCAAGATCCCTTCCAGATTCTATTCTATTATTCTATTCTATTCTATTCTATTCTATTCTATTCTATTCTATTCTATTCTATTCTATTCTATTCTATTCTATTCTATTCTATTCTATTCTATTCTATTCTATTCTATTCTATTCTATTCAGCTGAAGAGTCTTTATTTTGAAATTTTGCCTTGGGTAGCTAGTTGCAGTCCATGGGCTAAATGGCACTTCCAACCCTAAGTTTCCATAATCTTATCCTTAGGCAATAGAGACTAATTTTAAAAATTGGGGGGGGGGAAGGTTAAAATAAGCATCATTTTGTTTGTGATGCAGTTATGATGAAAGTATTCCTTACAAACTCTTTGAATTGAAAGGTCTATCTCTTCTCCACTGCCAGGTTGCTCCTAAAGGTCTCTCTCAAGTCATAACCATGTCCTGTGGATCTTGCTCCAATGAAAATGCCTTTAAAACCATATTTATGTGGTACAGGGTAAGTAAAAGCTATGATATGGATGCTCTGCCTTGTACAGATGCTCTCCAGATGCTCAGGAAAACAGGGAGGGCAGTCTGCTCAAAGTGGGATAGGGGGTGAGGGAGCCTCAGTTAAATTTGTAGATGTAAGAGAAGAGCAGGCAGAGCTGGAAGGTGGAATTAAACATTTCATAAGCTTAGAATCCTTAAGTTGCCACAAAAGTTGCCCTCCCCCAGATTTCTTTGACCCTTCCCTAGCACCAATTTAGTGCTGACAGATTCTTATGCATAGGCTTGACTAAATCTTCTGTGCTTCAACTTAATGTATGGTCCTGATCCTTTGTGCCTGACAGTAAGTCAGCACCTAAGCCTTTCATCAACAGTCAGTTTGTTGACTTGATCTGCTTGACTGATCTGCTGAACAGACGGAAGGTGCAAAAACCTGGAGGGGATTCTTATCCCCCTCCCCATCTCTGAATTAGAACCCTACTACTAATCCTCATTTAGGGTTCCTTTACTTTAGGATTAGATCTTGCCCATTCTCAGCCAGGGACCCTCGACAGATTCTGTGGGACGAGGGCCCCAAAAGAAAAGAAGTGTCTCCATTCCAGAATTAAAAGGCTCTCATTTCAGAGAAATGAGAAGGTCATAGAAGCAGCTTTCAAAACTGCTGCCAAGTGGAGAATAGTCATAAAATCCCATGAGGGGATGGTTGAGATGGTGTGGCTTTTTCAGTCTTGGAAGCTCCTTTTTAGTCATGCTTCCCACCTCCAGTAATCCTGGAGAATGATCGTCTCCTAGAAGCAGATCAAGGAGAAGAACCCAGTCAAGGTCTTCGCAGATGTATTAAGTATTTAAACTATGTAAACCTATCAGCTGGGATGGACTGCTGGGATGGAGCCAAGTATCTCTCGTTTTCCTCTATTTCCTGTTCCCCTCAGGATATTGCCATTGGGAGACTCTTGAATGCCATAGCCATTGATATACTGTTATCGTTCCCAAATGATGTCCATGCAGATGGGTTGAAGGGCAACTCTTGGCTGGGAAAATGATGGGAAACTTCTTTATTTTCCAGAACAAGGAAAGAGGCGACAACAGTGTTACCAAAGAAGAATTGGAGACCTGCATGATTAACCAGGTAAGGTCCATTCCTTCATTCAGCAGAGCAAAAATCCAGGCCAGATCTACATTCTTGATCTTTGCTTCAGTGTTCACCTGCCCAGCAAGACAGCATAAGACCTACAGGTAGTCCTCAATTTAAACAAGAGCTCGCTCAGTGACTGCTTCAAAGTTACAACGGCACTGGAAAAAGTGACTTGGGACCATCTTTCACACTTTTGACCATTGCAGCATCCCTACAGCCATGTGATTTACGTTTGGACACTTGGCAACTGATTCATATTTATGACGGTCGCAGTGTCCCGGGGTCATGTGATCCCCCTTTGCAACCTTCTGACCAGCAAAGTCAATGGGAAAGTCAGATTCGCTTAACAACTCTGTTGTTAATTTAACAACTGCAGTGATTCACTTAACAAATGTGGCAAGAAAAGTCATCAAATGGGGCAAAACTCACAAATTTCTCACTTAGCAACATACATTTTGGGCTCAATTGTGGTCATAAGTTGGGGACTCTATACTGAAGTTAGAAAGTGGGCACACACTTTGCAATGTCAGAGAACTGGAAGCTAAAAGGGCAATGGGTACTGAGCAGTAGTTAGCACAATGCTTGGCATGTTTTGTTGTTTTTACTCTAATTTTCTGACTATAAACATGTCTGTATTCCAAACCTCACTCCTACATTCCTGTGGATTGGATATCACTTATTTTAAAAATGAACCCTTTTTTAACCCAACAAACCCTTTCTTTACATCATTCTCTTGGGACTTTGTTCATTCTCTAGTCTCTTTCACAACTCAGTTTCATCATAGAATCTAATGTAGTCCATTTCATAATCCTTTAAATCAGTTTTGCAAAATGATAGTAAATATTCCAAGTGTGGTTTTACCAAGGCTTTGTAGAGCGATAGTAGAATTTTGCGCGATGTTGATTTTTCCCCTCTGTTGATGCAGTCTAGAATTGCATTGGCTTTTTTGGCTGCTGCCATACAATGTTGGCTCATATTTAAGCGGTTGTCCACTAGGATTCCAAGATCCATCTCACAGTTACTGCTATTGAGCCAAGTTTCACCTAATCTGTCCCTGCATATTTGGATTTTCTTGGTTGGTGGCATCAAAAGGGCTAATGATCAAGGTCAACCTAGGACTAGGGAGGTCTATGTCTCATCTTTTGCTCAACCATAAAGTCCTCTAGAGACTTTGGACCAGTAACCCAACTAGCCTAACACAAGATGGTGTCTGTGAGGATAACCATTCAAGAAGAGAGAAAAAAATAAGACTGCATCTTGATGGATAACTTTTTTTTGTTTTTAAAATCTGCTTTGCTTGGGTTTGAAAGCCAGCCCTCTGAATTAATATTCATAATAGAGGAGGGCTTTCTCCCAATAACACAGCAGAATTGGAAAAATAAAATAAGTTATCCTCCACCCTGGTATCATTCAGTTGGTTATTCCAGCTAGCACTGCAGTGGGGAAGAGGCTATTACCTAGTGGCTAAGTTAAAATGTTAATTAACTAATTAATAAGCATAAATATCCTCTTTGCCTTTCAGCCCCCAGGTTGCCCGGAATACAGTATGCTTTCCTTCATGGGTGCATTTCACGGAAGAACCATGGGTAAGGAAAAGTTATTGGGTTTGGTTGGGAATAGCATTATATGCAAAGATCAGTGAGATGGCTTGATGGATTACAGGCCATCAGATTGGTGTCAAATAAAGCCTAATCTTTCAAGAGCTTTCATCCTTAGCTCAGCACCATTTAGATGATCCATGATGCTGTATTATAGGTACTGGTGATAATTAACATACAGACAGAAGTCTTCCAAAGAAATTTTGTGCAGAAAGGAGATAGATCTGCAGCTTCAATCATCCAACTATAAAAAGTAGGATTTGGGACTTCCGCCGGACGTCACGGCGGAGCGGAGCAGGCTAGGGACTTTTTCCTGAAGCCGACAGCTCCGTTTGCCGCGTTTGACGGCAAATCAAAGCCATCCTTGAGCGGGAAAAGCTTGGGGAAAGTGAGGGGAGCATTCCAGCTCCGAAGCAGAGTGCAACTGTGAAGGGAAGCTGAAGAACTCCCCGGGATCGAACGTGTCAAGAAGATGCCTGTAATGGCGTCCCGGAGCCGTGACTTGCTGTAAGTTGAAAGCCAGAACATCCCGGTAGTCTCATCTGTTCTAAACCGCGATCTATTTTAACTTTGAACAAAGTGAGGAAAGTGAACTGGAAGCTTGTTCTTAAGAGTTTGGATTTAGCTGACGTGAACCAGCACGAGTGGAGAAAGTGGCAAGGAAAATGAAAAGTGAACTGTTACAAAGTGTTTGACAGCCGATTGGAGAGGTTTATGAAAGGAATACTAGAATTTATCTTTTGGAAATAATATTCTCTTTGCTGCTGCTTACAAGACAAGATTATTTTGACCTGTGTTGGGAAAGGATACTGGCGGATTTAAACTTTATGCTTTTCTTTTCCTTTTTCTCGGAACATAGACCAGACGCCATTTGCATGAACTGTCAAATTTGATCTGCTTGCTGTTTTCTAAATAAAGTTGTGATCTCTACTCCCACCTAGTGACTAAATGACTAAACGAACTCATCCTACAATTTAACTTTAACTATAGTTCTTTTTTTTTAGGAATCATTTACTAGAATTAGATTGGTCATTGGTTATTAACTTTCATTTATAGTTAAATATTAATCCAGCTGTTTAATCAAACCTATATTGACTAAGTTTACTATCATTAATAGTGTGTAAGATTGTTATTATTAGTTATTATTACTATTCTTAGTGCTATTATTAATTATATTAAGCCACAAAAGTAAGTAATATTAATACTAGAAGCTGAAAATACCTTATTTAAAATATATTGAAATTAATAATAGGTTAATTATTATGATTTAACTCAATCTATCTATGTATCCTTTTTGACTTTAGAATTATATTAGAATATTAAGATAGTGGAATTTGAGATTAGGAAGGTAAAGGAAATATATTATTACTGTGAAACTGAATGATATAGACCAGAGAACGTGGTGGTGTACAATTGGCTGGAGGGATATTTTAGAATTTCCAAGGATGGCAACAACTACCACTACCACATCCTTTAAAAAGAAGACACTTACAGCTTCCTCCTCCCCCGTGACAACGATTCCACAGAGGCTGAAGAAATCTGCAGAAGATATCCCAGCTGCAAGCCAATCCTTAATTATACCCCAAGAATGGCAAGGCATGCTTAAATCAATACAGGATACAGTTCTTAAGAACCAAGATACCTTGGCCAATAATGAAGAATCTACATTTAAGGTACTGGAGGAACTAAAATTGAATGTGGCAATATTGACAGACGAGACTAGACAATTTCATACAAGATTCGAGGAAATACAGAATATTTTAACTAAACATGAAGATCAACTGCAAACTATAGAAACGAAAATTGCCAAAACAGATGAGAAAGTGGGGAGGATGGATGCCCATTTTGCCAGAGTCAACAAACGATTGGAAAATGAGATGGTGATGCTGGAAATGGATAAATCTGGGAACTTCCTATGTTTCCAGAATATAATGGAAGAAAAAGAGGAATGCCTTCGAGAAGTGATGGGAGAAGTTATGGCTGGGATTTTGGGAAGAGACCAAACTGAGATATTACGAGATGTGGACGAAGTTTATCGCATTTATACTAGTTATGCCAGACGTAATAATCTACCCAAAGAAGTGCATGTCCGTCTTACTAAAAAGTCAATTCGAGATGAGATACTCCAGAAAACCAGGCTCCAAGCATTTACATACAAGGGAAAACGTATAGCAGTACTGCCACAAATACCAAAGAGAGTACGAGATATGAGAAGACAGTTTGAATTTCTTACAACTTTTTTAAGGAAATATAAGATTCGGTACCGTTGGTTACTACCAGAAGGAATATCATTCACGTGGCAAACTCAAAGGCTTAAACTGGAGTCACTTCAGGATGCACAGGACTTTTATGAAACACAAGTTACCTTATTTGATCGAGAAAGTGAAGGAGAAACAGAGAGCAAGACTATGGAAGAAACTTCACAAGAACCCAGTATAGAGCAGCAGGATGACCAAGGAAAGAGGATGAATGGCAACAATAGGACTGGAGATGCAACAGGGCTACAAGTTGAAACTAGATCACAGAGACAAAAGGCCGCAGGTAAGTAAGAGTATGGAAGAAGAATTATATTTGTTTTCCGTTAATATTAACGGATTAAATGCCCCTGCTAAAAGGAAAAGAATTTGGCTTAACTTACAAAAACAAAATTGTGGTTTGATTTGTATACAGGAAACTCATATATGTAAAAACCATCAAAAAGTATTAGAGTGCCCCCAATTGGGGAAATTATATGTATCCTTGGCCAGTCAGAAAAAACGAGGCATTGCTGTGTACGACCGCAAAGGATTAGTGACACAACAAGTGTACTCTGATGAAGAGGGAAGAATACTAGGGCTGGAAACTAAAATAGGTCTAAAACTGGTATTATTAGTAGTTATATATGTGCCTAATACAGATCAGACAACTTTTTAAAAAAAGTTATATAAGAAACTAACTGATCTTGATTATGAAAATATATGTATTTTGGGGGACTTTAATGCGATTAAAGATGTTAATAAAGACTACGAACCAGGGGCAGGCCCCCCAAGGTACATAAAAAGACAAAGGAAAATTTTGCCTAAAATATGGGATAAGCTAGTAACCCAAATTGGACTTTCAGACGTATAGAGAGATTTACATCCTACTCAAAAACAATTCACCTGTTTCTCCCCTAGGCACCATGGTCTCGAATAGATATGTTTTGGTCGACATCTGAGATTAAAGAGACCATTATAGAGGTAGAGATAAACACCAATGTATGGGCAGACCACCACCCCTTAATAGTCAAATGGGCAGGACCCCCCAAAAAAAGGGCGAGGTGGTCTATGAGACCAGATTTATTTATTTAATTTATTTATTTAATTAAATTTTTATACCGCCCTTCTCCCAAGGGACTCAGGGCGGTGTACAGGGCATATAATAAAAATACAAAGCTACAAAAGTTAAAATAGAATTAAATTAATGCCCACGATAAAACAATAAAATATAGCAATATTTAAAACCCAAATTAATTCCCCATCAGGCCAGGCCAGCTTGTTCAAATAGGTGGGTCTTTAACCCGCGCCGGAAGGAGCGGAGATCCGGTGCCATCCGGAGCTCCACCGGCAGCTGATTCCACAAAGCCGGGGCGCCCACAGAGAAGGCCCTCCCCCTGGGGGCCACCAGCCGACATTCTCTGACCGGAGGCACCCTGAGGAGGCCCTCTCTGTGGGAACGCACTGGGCGGAGGGGAGTTGACGCCGGCAGCAGGTGATCCCCGAGGTATTCCGGACCCATGCCATGTAAGGACTTAAAAACCATCACTAAGACCTTGAACCTCACCCGGAAGACAACTGGTAGCCAATGCAGCTCACGGAGCAAAGGTGTAACATGGGAGTACCGGGAAACTCCCAAGACAACTCTCGCGGCCGCATTCTGTACCAGTTGGAGCCTCCGAGTGGTCTTCAAGGGAAGCCCCATGTAGAGAGCATTACAGTAGTCAAGGCGAGAGGTCACGAGCGCATGAGTGACCGTACACAGGGCATCCCGGTCCAGATAGGGCCGCAACTGGCGCACCAGGCGAACCTGGGCGAAAGCCCCCCTAGTCACAGCTGCTACATGTTCTTCCAAGGTAAGTCGTGAGTCTAGGAGGACTCCCAAGTTGCGAGCCCTATCCACGGGGGGTAACAACTCACCCCCCATAGAAAGAGATGGAACATTTTGAATGTCCCGGGATGCCGGAATGTACAGCCACTCAGTCTTGTCAGGGTTGAGTTGAAGTCTGTTCCTCCCCATCCAGACCCGAACCGCCTCCAGGCAACGGGACATCACAGCGAGGGCATCACTGGGGTGGTTTGGGGTCGAAAAGAAAAGTTGGGTATCATCAGCATATTGATGATACCCAACTCCAAAACCACGAATGATCTCACCCAGCGGTTTCATATAGATGTTGAACAGGAGAGGCGAGAGAACCGACCCCTGAGGAACTCCACAAACGAGAGACCTAGGGGCCGATCTCTGCCCCCCTGCCAACACCGACTGCGAGCGTCCCAGGAGATAGGAGGAGAACCACCGAAGGACCGTGCCTCCCACTCCCAATCCCCTGAGACGCCGCAGCAAGATACCATGGTCGATGGTATCGAAAGCCGCTGAGAGGTCTAATAGGACTAGGACAGAGGAACATCCCCTATCCCGAGCCCTCCAGAGATCATTCACCAGCGCGACCAATGCCGTCTCTGTGCTGTACCCGGGCCTGAAACCCGATTGGTACGGATCCAGATAATCCGCTTCATCCAGGGCCAAAGGGAGCTGATGCGCCACCACACTCTCAACAACCTTCGCAAGAAAGCGAAGGTTGGAGACTGGACGAAAGTTGTTCAACACAGCTGGGTCCAAGGCAGGCTTCTTGAGGAGGGGTCTCACCACCGCCTCCTTCAAGACGGAGGGGAAGTTACCCTCACTCAAGGAAGCAGATATCACCGCCTGGAACCAGCCTCGTGTCCTCTCCCTAGCTGCATAAACCAGCCAGGAAGGGCACGGGTCCAATAAACATGTGGTGGAGCTCAGCCTCCCCATAATCCTGTCCACTTCATCAGGGGTCACAGAATCAAACTCCTCCCAGGTAACATTGACAAGACCGCCCGTGTCCTGATCGCCAGACTCTGCCCAGCTGGAGTCCAAACCGGTCCGAATCCGAGCGATTTTATCCGACAGATGCTGACCAAACTCCTCGGCACGACCCTGCAAGGGATCCTCCCTCACCTCCTGATTAAGGAGCGAGCGAGTCACCCTAAACAGGGCGGCCGGGCGATTATCTGCGGACGCGATGAGGGTGGAGAAGTAATTACACCTCGCCACCCTCATCGCAGCGAGATAAGACCTAATATAGGTTCTTAACCGCAACCGGTCGGATTCGGATCGGCTGGACCTCCAGCAGCTCTCTAGGCCCCGTTTCCGACGCTTCATCTCCCGGAGCTCCGCGGAGAACCATGGAGCTCGTTGGGATCTGCACCGGGTCAGGGGCCGCAAGGGTACAACTCGGTCCAGTGCCCCAGTGGCTGCCCTTTCCCAGGCTTCCACTAAGGCATCCGCCGAGTTGTGAGCGACGGAGGCAGGTGGGGATCCCAGCGCCGCCTGGAACCCATCAGGGTCCATTAAGCGCCTGGGACGGTACCATCTAATTGGTTCCGTATCCCCACGGCGGGGGGTGGTAAAACGGAAGACCAGCCGCAGGAGGTGATGATCGGTCCATGACAGGGGCATGATAAATGGAGAGCCCCCACCAAGATCATCCAACCATCGTCCAGATAAAAAAACTAGGTCCAGGGTGTGGCCTCCCTCATGAGTCGGTTCAGAAATTACCTGCGTCAGGTCCATGGCCGTCATGGAAGCCATGAACTCCCGAGCCAACTCAGATGACCCTCCCAGGGATGGTAGATTGAAGTCACCCAAAACTAACAGTTTGGGGAACTCAATCACCAAACCGGAGAGGACATCGAGTAGCTCAGGCAGGGCTGCCGCTGTGTGACTAGGCGAAATGTACACCAGCAGCAAGCCCAACTGCGCCCCCGAACCAAACCTCAAAAAGAGAGACTCACACCCGACTATCTGAGGAACGGTGGTCTCCCGCGGACATAAGGTCTCCCTGATAACTACCGCCACTCCCCCGCCCCTACCTTGAGCCCGAGGCTGGTGTAACGCTCGGAAACCTGGTGGGCAAAGATCAACCAAAGGGACCCCACCCTCTGGGCCCAACCAGGTTTCGGTAATACAAGCCAGGTCCGCATGCTCACCCTCCACCAAATCCCGCACAAGGGGAGCCTTATTAACCACGGACCTGGCATTCAGGTACACCAGCCGGAGCTCAGGAGGCTGCACATCCTCGCTCCCGGCACCTCGGGGAAGAACCAGAGGGTCGGAGCGCCTCACCGCTTGTAAACAGCGGGGACGGCCCTCCCGGTAACGATACGGCCCTCTGTCCATACGCCTGCTGCCATACCCCAGTGTCGTGGGAATCGGTAATCCCACGACCCGCTCCTGAGCCCCAGATGTAACCACACCCCGCTCCCCCCGAACGCAGTCGGACCCAGGCCTGGCCTGCACCATGGTTGTATGGCCACCCCCCATAGTCAAACAACTATTACCCCCCACCCCCCTCCCTAGCCCCCTAAAAAATTTAACTAAAAAAGTAACCAGGGGCCTCCTATTAAATTTGAATCGAGAGCCCCTGACCCTACCCGGCCATCTCTCAGGGTCCCAGTAATTGGGCCCTTCATTGAGACTGGGAGCGGCAAAAAAGGCGGGACGCACCCAGGAGAGGGGGGAACCCCTGAGGGCGAGCAAGTCCGTGCTGGAGTATCTGTACATAAGTCCAACAAGTCCAGATAAGGCAGTCCCATAATGGAAGAGTCCAGTAGGAGGTTCTACAGGAAGGGAGTGAAACATTCGGGCCATCGACCAACCTACTGCCACCCGGTTGGATGCTCCCGGGGACAGACCCCAACCCGTCCTCCCACAACAGGTCGAGAGTCTGAGCCAGGGGGATGGTCCAGAATGTACACCCTGGGGGGGCATAACCCATAGAGCTCCCACCTCTATGGGTATACCGATGTAAAAGCAAGCCGCTCTCCCACTGCGGCTTGCACCCAGGTCCGTCCCAGTCCAAAGGGGAATAGAGAGGCAGATGAAGAATTAATAATTGGCAGTCCACCGGAGCTGCTACGGCCATCGCAGACCAGATGAAAAGCACCGACCACCGCCATATCGCTGCCGATTGGGCGGGCCAGCGGGCCAGCAAGCCCCGAAAAACGCCGTCGTCGCCATCACCGTCAGAGGCCGGAACAAGGCAAGCGAAGCAGCAGCACCGCCGCCATCGCCGCGGTCGTCCTCTCCACTGCCCAAGGCAGCCCGAGGACGCCATCACCGTCGCCACCTCCGCCGCCGGCAGCGGCGCGAAAAACAATACCAGGGACATCCCTGCCACCCAGCCGACCAGCGGTCGTCCCCTCCGCCGTCGAAACGGCCCGAAGACACCGCAGCCGCCGAAAGCGGCCCGAGGCAGGTCCAACAGAGAGATCCCCGCCGCCGCCGCCGCCGACATCGCCGCCAACACGAAGGCGCCAAAATGGAGGCGCCGATCAGCTGGAGCTCCGAGGCCACCGCCGATCAGCTGGAGCCTCAAGACGCCGCCGAAAACCACCGAGAGCCGGCCAGAAGAAACAGCGCTGCCCGAAACAGCAGAAACTGTTGGAATCAGTTGGAATCAGTGTTAGAATCAGATCAGCCGGAACTCCGAAGCCGCCGCCGATATCGCCGCCAACACGGAGCGCCAAAATGGAGGCGCCGATCCGCTGAAGCTCCGAGGCCACCGCCGATCAGCTGGAGCCTCAAGACGCTGCCGAAAACCACCGAGAGCCGGCCAGAAGAAGCAGCGCTGCCCGAAACAGCAGAACAGCAGAAAAACGCCGTCACCACCAGCTACAATCCCTCTGGAACAGTCCGAGGCAGCCCGGAGACATCGAGGTAAAGTAGCCCAGAGACGCCGAGGCTGTAGAAACCGGCAGGCCAAGACCAAGCACAGCAACACAGCGGCAGCACAAACGAAGCAGCTGGAAACAGCAGGCGAAGCAGCAGACGGAGCAGATGGAAACAGCCACTCATAGACGGGAGAAAACGAACAGCAAGCTACCTCATTCTTTGCCTCTAAAATTGATAGTCCAAATCCCCTACCCAGGGGCTCAAAAGGACCCCTGGGGGGCTCCAAGGGACGCCCAACAACTGGAGCTCGCGGAGCTCAGCCCAACACATCCGCCATCTTAGTTGATCCTATTTAGAGTTTTTAATGAGAGATGAGGAATTTCTCAAAAGTACAAAAAAGGAGTTAGAATTTTTTTATAGAAAACAAAAGAGAGGACACCTCTCTGCAAACTATTTGGGACACAGCTAAGGCAGTAGTGAGAGGGCTCGTTATAAAACATTCAGCCTATAGTTGGAAACAAGAAAGATTAAAAAGAGTTGAGTTATTTTCAAAATTATCAAAAATAGAGGAGGCGCTGCAATTAGATCCCCAAAATTCCCAGCATAAAGAAAAAAAGATTTGATCAAACATGAGATTCTTTTGATTGATCAAAAAGAGCTGGCAGATAAAATTAAGAGGAGCAGGCAGAGGTACTTTGAACACGCTAATAAACCGGGGAAGTGGTTAAGTTACAGTTTAAGAAAGGAACAAAAAGCAAAAAGGATAGACTATCTACAAGATCAGGATGGTAACCTGGTGATTAATAAGGAACAAAAACTAAAAATTGCACAATAATTTTATAGACTACTTTGGACTTCCGGATGGCAAGGCGTCGCCAGAGGAAGCCATTCTTCGGCTGTCAGCCTCGCAGCTCCATAGAGCCGCCGAAAACAGCGCCGATCAGCTGTTTCGGCGGCTCGGAAGCCCCCTCCTCGGGAGAAGAGGAGGGGGCAAGCGCCCAGGTAGGGGTAGAGCTCTCCGGGGCCGCCAGAACTTAAAGTTTTGGCGGCTGAAGGATTGAGCCCCCCCGAAGCCTGGGCATGCTCCGGACTGCGAGGCGCCTCTGCTCCGGGCTTTTTGGAGCAGAACAGGGCGTTCGCAACCATCCCTGCTAGCAAGGAAGAACTCTGGAGAACGAGGATGCAGGCAAAGCGATACAGGAGATCTAGGTGAAGATGGTCTTTTGATCTTTAACTCAATGGACTTTGCTGAGCTTGTAAGTGGAAGTGCATAGCAAACAATAGTGGGTGAAAATGGCGGCTAAATCTTCTAAAGTTTCTGTTCTGGTGCAGCAGTCTTCGTTGCAAGCTTTATTGCCCCCAGCACCCGTATTTGCATCAGCTCTTACAGTTAAAGATTTGCAGAATGTGCTGCAAGAGACTATGGAAAAGCAATTGCAACAATTTGCTGAGATAATGGATAAAAAGTTGGAGGAGAAGTTAACAGAAAAACTAGCTAAGGTTATGGATGAAAAGATTACAGAGAAATTAACAGAAATGAGAGCAGACATTTTATCTGCATTTCAAGGCATGGCTATATGTATTGAGAATTTGGATGAAAGAGTGGAAAACCTCAGTCAAAATGATATTAGACTGGAAGCAAAAATGACAGAAACTGAAAATGTGGTAGAGAAAATTGATTGTGATTTGACCTCGGTACAGTATTATCAGATGGAGTTTGCTTTAAGGATTAGAGGCTTAAAAGAAAATCCTAAAGAAAATTTGAAGAAAATGGTTTCTGAGGCTCTGGAAGGGGTGCTGGGGTGACCAGCAGATGAAATAATGGAAGATATAGATAAAATTTTCCGTGTTAATTCGTGGATTGCAAGACAAAGAAAATTGCCCAGAGATGTGGTGGTTTATTTTACAAAGAGAGTGATTAGAAATGAAGTTATTCAAGCCTCCTACAACATTGAATTTGTAATTGCTGAGCAAAAAGTCTTGATTTTAAAAGAGATCCCTCCAAGAATTTTAAGAAAAAGGAAGGAATTTGCTTTTTTGACACAAGAATTGAGACGACGTGATATCAAGTTTAGATGGGAGATACCAGTGGGCATGGTGGTGATCTATGAAGGGACGAGGCATCGACTTACTACGGTGATTCAGGCACGTGATTTTTACAGTAATGTTTTAAAAGCAGTCCCCATACCACTTTTGGAATCTACAAAGAAGAAAGGTGAGAAAGAATCTCAACGATATAGAGAGAATCTACAAGGTGCTGAAGGAATAATGCAGACAGATCAGAAAGTTACAGGAGTGGATCAAATTTCAGTATCACTGGAATTGAAATTGAAATTGGAAGAGGCGTGCTGCTTCTAGACGAATGAGCCAAGCCTGAAGATTGTTGCATAACTGAAGGATAATAATGTAATAAGGATTAAGGGAATTGAAATTGTTAGAAGGGCTAAATATTTGGGGATATATTTTTCACCCTTATAAAATAACTATGTGTTGTAATATTTTATGCTGTTTTAATTTTAAGATAATTATGAAAACTTAATTGGGAAGAATTGTAGTGCTTACTGAAATTTTGTAGGTTATGACTTGCTATTTGGTTGGTATGTATGTTTATTGTGTGATAAGAAGGAGGATAATGTGTTTAGGGTATATACTTTGTGATATGTTCTGGTGCAAGTTTGGGAAAAATTATAGATGAAAGCTAACTTGTAATATTTTTATGGGCAATAATGAAACACGTAATAGAAAACATAAGAATGAGGTGACTATATAAAAAAAATTAAGTTTGGAAAGTAATGTATGGTACTTGAAGCTGTATAATATATTAGGAGAAGGAAAGATTGCATAAACTTGGTTTTAGTATGGAAATTTAAAGCCTAGCTGGAAAGAAGAATAGTTTTTAATGATTGATGTAAAATTGTTTTGCCTGTAATTGTTTTTATTGGGTATTTTTATTGACACTATTGTGGCGGATATCAAGTGGATGTTGAATTTAATTATGGCAGTAAGATTTCTAGTAAAGAGGTAGAATTACTGATTATGGAAGAATGGACTGTAAAGTTTTTAATATTGAGGATATGGTAAAGACTTTAGTGCACCTGAAAGACTATTTGCAATAGAGAGATACTACGGAGTAAATATGGGACTAAAAAGTATTATTCAGTATTTGAATAATTATTGATCTGATATTTATACGTTTGGAGTTTATCTATATGAGTTAAAGTGCGATAGTTTTAATAGTCTAGGATTGTTTGCATAAGGTAGATTATGATTGTTTGTATTTTTATACCCTGTACTCAGCTCTGGGAAGTCAGGGGGGGGGGAGGAGGGGAAAGGGAGGGAGGGGCTGGGGAGGGCTGGGGAGTGGGAAGGGGGTGGGAGGGGAGGAGGTTGGGAGGGGTTTTGTTTTGATAAAATGTATTGTAAAACTTTTCAATAAAAAAAAGAATTTTATAGACTACTTTACAGTGAGGAAGAATGTCCACAAAGTAAGTTAGAACAATATTTTCAGAATTATCGCCCCCAACCGATTTCGGATTCTTTTAGACAACTTCTGAATAAGGAAATAACTATGGATGAAGTTGAGGAAGCTATTAAAAAACAAACAGGGGGGAAAACTCCAGGCCCGGATGGCCTGCCTTGTGAACTTTATAAGGAATTCATTGACCTGCTAGGTCCTCAATTAAGGGATATATTTAATAACATTTTAACTGATGCAAAAATGCCCGAATCTTGGAGAGAGGCTCATATCTCCTTAATTCCTAAACCTGATTCGGATTTGACGTTGATCCAAAATTATAGACCAATTTCGTTATTGAATGTAGACTACAAAATTTTTACGACCATATTGGCAGGAAGACTTAAAATATTTCTTTCCCACTTTATTCACCAGGACCAAAATGGTTTTTTACCCTATAGACATCTTAATGATAATGTGCGAATAATTTTAAATGTATTGGAGTACTACCAGAAACTTTCAGACAGGCCCATGGCGATGATATTTGTAGACGCACAAAAAGCTTTTGACAGAGTTAATTGGAAATTTATTATGCATCAATTAAAAGTAATGGAATTTGGCCCTAAATTTATGAATGCAATTCAAACAATATATTCTGAACAGTCGGCTAGGCTGCTTTTTAATGGAGCGATGTCTGGAGAATTTGGAATTTTCAAGGGCACCAGACAAGGTTGCCCTCTTTCCCCATTATTTATTTATTTATTTATTTATTTGTTTGTTTGTTTTTATATACCGCCCTTCTCCCGAGGGACTCAGGGCGGTGTACAGAGCAACGTATGTATACAGTTAAACAATAGTAAAAACAAATGAAACCCCAAGAGCTGTCAGGCCAGGCCGGACTGCTGGAACAGGTAAGTTTTTAAGTCGCGCCGGAAGGTGCGAAGGTCGGGGGCCATCCGGATATCGGTAGGCAAGCAGTTCCAGAGGGTTGGCACACCCACTGAGAATGCCCTTCCCCTGGGGGCCACCAGCCGGCATTCTTTGACCGGTGGCACCCTGAGGAGGCCCTCTCTGTGGGAGCGCACAGGACGGGGGGGGTGTTGACGTTGGCAGTAGGTGCTCCCGTAGGTATTCCGGACCCATGCCATGTAGGGCTTTGTATGTCATCATTAGTACCTTGAATTTCACTCGGAAGGCAACCGGAAGCCAGTGCAGCTCACGGAGGAGAGGTGTGATATGGGAATATCGGGAGGCTCCCAAAAGTGTTCGTGCAGCTGCACTCTGCACCAGCTGAAGCTTCCGAGTGGCTCTCAAGGGCAGCCCCATGTAGAGAGCGTTGCAGTAGTCAAGGCGAGAGGTCACAAGTGCATGGGTGACTGTACGCAAGGCATCCAGGTCCAGATAAGGTCGTAGTTGGCACACCAGCCGAACCCGAGTGAAGGCCCCCCTGGTCACAGCTCCTATGTGATCTTCCAAGGATAGCTGTGAGTCTAGGGGGACACCCAGGTTGCGGGCCCTATCAACAGGGGGTAATAACTCACCCCCGATGTTAAGGGATGGAATGCTCTGAGTCTCCTGGCATGCCGGTATGTACAGCCATTCAGTCTTGTCCGGGTTGAGTTGAAGCCTGTTCCTCCCCATCCATTCCCGAACCGCTTCCAGGCAACGGGACATCACGTTGAGGGCATCACTGATGCTGTTTGGAGTTGAGATGAAAAGCTGGGTGTCATCAGCATACTGATGGTACCCTACTCCAAAACCACGAATGATCTCACCTAGCGGTTTCATGTAGATGTTGAACAGGAGAGGCAAGAGAACCGACCCCTGAGGGACTCCACAAACGAGAGGCCTCGGAGTCGACCTCTGTCCCCCTGCCAACACCGACTGCGAGCGTCCCAGGAGAAAGGAGGAGAACCACCGCAGAACCATGCCTCCCACTCCCAATCCCCTGAGGCGCCGCAGCAAGATACCATGATCGATGGTATCGAAAGCCGCCGAAAGGTCTAATAAGACTAGGACAGAGGAATGGCCCCTGTCCCGGGCCCTCCAGAGATCATTCATCAGAGCGACCAATGCCGTCTCCGTGCTGTAGCCCGGCCTGAAGCCCGATTGGCACGGGTCTAGATAATCCGCTTCATCCAGGACCTGAGGAAGCTGATGCGCCACCACACTCTCAACAACCTTCGCAAGGAAGCGAAGGTTGGAGACTGGACGAAAGTTATTCAATGAAGCTGGGTCCAAGGTGGGCTTCTTGAGGAGAGGTCTCACCACCGCCTCCTTCAAGGAGGAGGGGAAGTGACCCTCACTCAGAGAAGCAGAGATGACCGCCTGAAACCAGCCTCGTGTCCCCTCTCGAGCTGCATAAGCCAGCCAGGAAGGGCACGGGTCCAGTAAGCATGTGGAGGAGCTCAACCTCCTCATAGTCCTGTCCACTTCCTTTGGAGTCACAGGATCAAATTCCTCCCAGATGACGTCGACAAGACTGCCCATGTCCTGTTCCTCAGACTCTGCCCAGTTGGAGTCCAGGCCGGTTCGAATCCGAGCGATTGTATCCAACAGATATTGACCGAATTCCTCGGCTCGACCCTGTAAGGGTTCCTCCCTCACCTCTTGATTCAGAAGGGAGCGAGTCACTCTGAACAGGGCAGCCGGGCGATTATCTGCGGATGCGATGAGGGTGGAAAAGTAATTGGATCTCGCCACCCTTATCGCTGCAAGATAAGACCTGGTGTGGCTTCTTAGTCGCAACCAGTCGGATTCGGATCGACTGGATCTCCAACGGCTCTCTAGGCCCCGTCTCCGACGCTTCATCTCCCGGAGCTCCGCGGTGAACCATGGGGCTCGCTGGGATCTGCGCCGGGTCAGGGGCCGCAAGGGTACAACTCGGTCAAGTGCCTCTGTGGCTGCCCTTTCCCAGGCTTCCACTAAGGCATCCGCCGAGCTGTGAGCAGGGAGTGCAGGTGGGTTCCCAAGCGCTGCCTGGAACCTATCAGGGTCCATTAGGCGCCTGGGGCGGTACCATCTGGTTGGCTCCACGCACCCACGGCGGGGGGTGGCAAAGCGGAAGTCTAGCCGTAGGAGGTGATGATCGGTCCATGACAGGGGCATAACGGTTGGGGAGCCCCCACCAATATCATCACGCCACCGTCCAGATAGGAACACCAAGTCGGGGGTGTGGCCTCCCTCATGAGTCGGTCCTGAAATTATTTGCGACAGGTCCATGGCCATCATGGAAGCCATGAACTCCCGAGCTAGTTCGGACGATCCTCCTAGGGATGGTAGGTTGAAGTCGCCCAAAACCATGAGTTTGGGGAATTCAACCACCAACCCCGAGAGGACATCGAGTAGCTTAGGCAGGGCTGCTGCTGCGCGGTTAAGTGGAAGGTACGCCAGCAGCAGGCCCAACTGCGCCCCAGGGCCGTATCTCAGAAAGAGAGACTCACACCCGACTATCTGAGGGACGGTGGTCTCCCGCGGGCTAAGGGTCTCCCTGATGATTACTGCCACTCCTCCGCCCCTACCATGGGCCCGAGGCTGGTGCAGCACCCGGAAACCAGGCGGGCAGAGGTCAACCAGAGGGACACCACCCTTTGGGCCCAGCCAGGTTTCCGTGATGCAAGCCAGGTCCGCGGGCTCACTCTCCACTAGGTCTCGAACAAGAGGAGCCTTATTAGCAATGGACCTGGCATTTAGGTAGACCAGCCTGAGCTCAGGAGGCTGCACATTTTCGCTCCCGGGTCCTCGGGGAAAGTACAGAGGGTTGGAGCGTCTCACCGCTTGTAGAAAGCGGAGATGACCCTCCCGGTGTCGATACGGCCCTCTGCTTGTGCACCTTCTGCCGTTCCCCGCCGTCCTGGGGATTGGTTGTCCGTCAGCTCGCCACTGGGCTTTGTCAGCGACTGAACCCCGCTCCTCACCTTCGCGAACGATCGTAGGCCTGGCCTGCGCTATGGTTGTTGCAAGGCCCCCCTTCGCCGAACAACCATAGTCCTCTCCTACCCCCCTCCCTAACCCGACAAAAAACTTAACTAAGAACTTAACCAGGGGCCTCTTGTTGGACTTATTGTTTATTTTGGCTCTGGAACCACTTCTTGATACAGTTAGACAAGATGAGACTATTAGGGGCCTCAAAATTAGAGGAGAAGAATATAAACTTCAGGCTTTTGCCGACGATTTAGTGTTTGTGTTAGAGGACCCCCTAGTCTCTGGGCCAAATTTAGTAAAAAGGATTGAACAATATGGTGAGGTGGCAGGACTGAAAATAAATAGGGGAAAAACCAAAATGTTGTCCAAAAACCTAACTGATGCAAAGAAAAAAGAAATAGACGGAATTATGGGGTTAAAATTTGCTAAAAAAGTAAAGTACTTGGGAATTGAATTAACCAATAAATGTTCCAATATTAAAGAACTTAATTATAATAAATTATTTGCCAATACACTACAAGACCTTGACAGGTGGAAAAATATTCAATTATCTTTTTTGGGCAGAATTGCTGCAATCAAGGCACATATCCTCCCACGTTGGATTTTTTTATTTCAAACGGCCCCCGTAAATTTAGACAACAAATTTTTTAGGAAATTGGATCAAGCAATAGGGAAATTTGTTTGGCGGGGTAAAAACCCACAAATAAAGGGAAAAATGCTCCAGGAGCACAAAACAAGGGGGGGCTTGGGACTTCCAAACTGGGATTTATACTATCAAGCCTCTGCACTCCTCTGGATTAAAGATTGGGTATCCCTGTCGAGGAAACGCATATTAACTATTGAAGGCTTTGACCTTAACCAAGGATGGCACTCAACTTTATGGTCATATCAAAAAACTCCATCCAAGTACTTTACTAACCACTACATCAGGAGAATTTTGATCAGAATTTGGCAAAAAGTTAAAAAACGAATGTATACTAAGATTCCCAAATGGGTGGTTCCATTGGAGATAACAACCCAGCCGACTGTTCACAACCTGAAAAGAAACTGGTCCTACAAGATTCTGGTGGATGAAGAAGGGAATTTGAAATCTAGAGAACAATTACAGATACAAGGTATAGATATAGACTGGTGGTCATACATTCAAATCCAAACCAGGTTTTCTAAGGATAAACAGGAATATGGCATTTCCCAAACTAGTCAACCCTTCGATAAAAGTTTGGAAGGCCCCGGACTAAAATTTATTTCTGGAATGTACAATCTCCTCCTAGCTAGATATATAGATGATGAGATCGTGAAAGATACAATGATAGCCTGGGGGAGAAACATAGGGAGGTCGATCCAACTAGAGGAATGGCAGACAATATGGGCCAGAACGATGAAAATAACATTATCTTCGGCATTCAAAGAGAACTATTTTAAAATGATTTATAGATGGTATTTGCTGCCAGCTAGAATAGCCAAAATGTTTCCAGACGCCTCTGATAAATGCTGGAAATGTAGACTGGCCAAGGGTACTTTTTTCCACCAGTGGTGGACTTGCCCTCAGAGTAAGAAATATTGGGAGAAGGTCCAAAACTGGTTAAAACAAATAACTGGTGTCACCTTCCCTCTGCTTCCAGACTCTTACCTACTTGGTATATAGCCAAAATTAATTAATAGACAAGATTGGTATCTCTTTGTACATGTTACAACAGCAGCGAGAATAACCTTCGCTCAACAGTGGAAGGATATAAATATTCCAATGGACCAAATGTTAATTAATAAGATTCTGAATTGTGCTGAAATGGATAAACTAACTTATATGTTAAAACAGAAACAAGAATCTATGTATTACACCAACTGGGAACGATGGTATGATTGGTTAAAAAATAGAACAAACCTAGAATAGTTAATATGACACTTCATAGTAATCTTTATGATAATATTTAATAGTTGAAATAGACAACGTTAAATAAGATTTAAGATTTACCGGGATGTAATTATGTATAACTGCACAGGGGATTTCAATCCCCAGTTAGTTTATATGCATGTTTGTTAAGTGTTTGTTTGTCTTTTTCCTTTTCATTCTTAATTTGAAATATATATACTTAGTGTGTATGTGTCTGTAAATATTTAAAATAAACTTTAATAAAATATATATATAAAAAAGTAGGATTTGATTTGAGTGAAAGCAACTTCCCACAACCTAAGCATTTTTCTGCAGGATATTATCTGGCCAGGAGGAGGCGCTATCTTTGAAGGCTTTGTTTGGTTTTCATGGTTTTCAATCAGAATAGACCTGGAAGGGACCTTGGAGGTCTTCTATCCAACCTCCTGTTCCAGCAGGAGACCCAGTGGTGGGATTCAGCCAGTTTGCACCAGTTCGGCAGAACCAGTAGCTAATCTTTTGTTGCCCAGGCCCAGAATGGACTTCCGGAAGCAGCATCCACACAGAACCAGTTGTTCACCTATTGGAATCTCACCACTGAGGAGGCCCAGAGTAATTTCAGACAAGTGACTCTCCAGTTTCTTCTTAAAAACCTCCGGTGTTTTTAAGAAAAGCACTCTAAACATCCTAAAAATGTTCTTCTATTGTTTAGGCTGCTTGGCCACGACGCACTCCAAGGCTATTCACAAGCTGGACATCCCATCTTTTGACTGGCCCATCGCTCCCTTCCCAAGGCTGCAGTACCCCTTGGAAGGCTTTGTGCGAGAAAACCAGCAGGAGGAAGCACGCTGCTTAGAGGAGGTGAGGACAGCCCAGCTTCAGAGTGCAGAAGGTGCCTCGGGCAGCAGAGGTTGGGCTCAGGGAAAGCGCGTTTGTTTTGCTCAATTAACCCAGCACAGAAAGATCAAGCATAAGATGGAGGACAAGGACCGCAAGGGACATCCAGCCTTTGTCTTTCCTGGAAGAGAGAATGAGGCTTGCAAAACATCTTCCTCCTGACTTAGTTCAGCCCTGAACATCCCAAAGGTTTTTTAGGAGGCAAACTTGGTTTGCTCAGGGTTGCAAGTCAATTTTAATCAGCTTCATGAATGTAAGCAAATATATGTGTCCCAGGATAAATTTGCAAGATCCAATCTTGGTCGGTCACTAGGAACAGAAGTTTAGTCTTCTAAATTCTAGATCAGACATGTCAAACACAAGGCCCGGGAGCCAGATCCGGCCCGCGAAGCGGTTTCATGCGGCCCGCGAAGCCATCCTGAAAACAGTGAGGGAATGGCCCCCACTGCCTTGGCCCTGGCCCAGAGACCCTCCTTCTGCCAGAGACCCTCAGATCTGTCCCACTCCTGCCCAGGCCCCCATAAGCCCACTTGATGCGAACCATATAGAGCTGGCCAGTAGGCCATACGCACTCTAGCCACGCCCACCCAGTAGGCCACACCCACCCTAGCCACACCCACCAGGCCCCCTGAGGGCAACTGCAATGCTGATGCGGCCCTCAATGAAATTGAGTTTGACACCCCTGTTCTAGATGCATCATGGACATCTGCATTGAAGCCCTTCATGATTTCAGATGCAACTACTACAGGCCCTGCCAATTGGAGGCAGTGATTGGGTTCATCAACTATGCTAAGCTAAGTTTAGTTTTGAATGCATTAAAATGGACATCACAGACCACTTTAAGAAGCCACCTCCTTGCAGAGGCTAAATTAGAGAAACTAGATTATGGACCTTCTTGATTTTGATGTGGTTTGGGTTTAGGGCAAAACGTAGCAGAGTAGCATAGGAAGCTCATCAGAGAATGGAAAACAAGGTTACAGAAACACCATAAACACTTTGCAGCTGCTGAAAGGCCACGTTGATGTGGTGTCCTAATTCTCCAGGTTAGCCTTGGTTTTTGAGAGATTTGAGTCCTCCTCGAAGTAGGACTTGATTTTTCAGAGCTGTGCGGAGACGGGAGATTCTTCCATAGGATTGGAAGCTGGAACTCAAGCTGAAGATAACCTTTTCAAAATGCACCACGGTTAATACTCTTTTAAAGAAGGCCAAAGAAGGAATGAATCAGTCAGATTAAAATTTGGGGGAGGTCTACCAAAAAAATGGGCATTTCTCAGTTAGGATTGATTTAGTTTCTGTTTCTGGAGCAGTTGCTTTGGATAAAACACCACTCATAATCATGTGTTTGCCCTTTATCAATTGCATTTCTTCTTAATTTGTTTAATTTATTTCATGCACTCTGTGTCATTACGTTTAAGCAGCAGGTCTCTTCAATGGGATTCTTTTATTTAACACCAGATTATAGCAGATTATAGCAGATTTTATTAACAAATAAAATTCTCTAGCCTAGGATCCCTTCCGGATGGGTGGGATCCCAACTCCTCCCATAATTGCCAGCCAAATGGAAAAGATTTAATTCATCTGGAGGTTTCTTCTTTGAAGAAGGTTGTTCAATGGTGCAAAAACATCAACAAACCTTCTTGATTGCTCCCTGAAATTTAATAAATTGTCGCAATGAAATCGAACAAGATAAAATGCATATTAGGGATTTGTTCCTTTTAAAAAAATCTTGCTATGTTCTAACATGCAGGTGGAAGATTTGATTGTTAAATACAGGAAAAAGAATAAAGTTGTTGCAGGAATTATAGTGGAACCCATTCAGTCCGAAGGGGGTGACAATCACGCATCAGATGACTTTTTTAGGAAACTGAGAAACATCTCAAGAAAGGTGAGCTTTGATATAAAATGGCCCATTCTGTAAGCATAAGTTTTGTCTCCTGAGCAATAAGTCTATCTAATCTTCGAATAGTAGCTTCCAAGCTGATCTGGGGAAATCCAACAGGAGTCCTATGAAATTGAACATCTGGATTTAGTTACAATTGTCATGAAATGTACACTGGATTCCCAGGAGGGAGACTCTACCTCCCAGAGGGCAAAGAGCTTGGACTGTCTGGTAGGCAGGAAGACAGCTAATACAGCTCCTGCCTCGCAGCTCACAGAATACTGTAGATCTATAGTTACACAAATAGTTGCTTAAGTATAACAAGGTTGATGTCAGGAACGACACATGGAATTACTTCTGAAGAATTCCTTTGCCTGCAGACAGAATCTTGCCAGACTCAAGGAACTATCTGCATAACTATAGATATACTATATTCCACCATGCTATTCTGCATCAAAACGAAATATCTCTAATTTAGGCATGAGGAGCAAGAACCAGATGTTTTGGTAATTTCAAATTCAACAGGAACCTGCTGGGCCTATTTTAAGTTTTTTTTGTCTTTTTTTCTGTGAGATTGTACAAATTCAGATGAGCAGTGGATGAATTTGGGAGATGAAAATATTTTCCCACTAATTTCCAATTGTTGCTTTTTAGACCAGGGCTCTTCAAACTTGGCAACTTTAAGACTTGTGGACTTCAACTCCCAGAATTCCTCAGCCAGCTGGCTGGCTGAGGAATTCTGGGAATTGAAGTCCACAAGTCTTAAAGTTGCCAAGTTTGAAGACCCCTGTTTTAGATTCCGGGATCTGGATCTGATAGAAAATGTGTCTTAATATATGTCAGGTAGAACAAACTATCTAGCTCCACGCTCCATGATGAACTGTAGCATGACTTGCACAGTTTCAGCTTGCACAGTGAACCACCCCAAACACTTGCAAAATAGAGTTTTGGTATAACACAACTTTACACAACCAAAGTGATTTCCTGGTTTCCAATAATCAACCATGGTTTTGCTGCCTGGGGAATTCTGTAGATCCAGAAATCTAGAAGACTTCTCTGTTTGCAGAAGCCTGAGTTAACCTTTGGTTGCAAGTTGCCCAGGGTTTCGTTTAAGATGACCAGCCATTCAATTCAATTCAATTAATTAACCTGCTGCCCAATTTAAACAAATTAATACAAAACAAGGCTTTGAAGGTGTGGAGTGACTTTCCTAAGGTGAGACCAGTGGGGCAACTGAACTCTTCAGATCCTTGAAGTCTCTACCTCTGACAATTAGAATAGAATAGAGCTGAAAGGGACCTTGGAGGTCTTCTAGTCCAGCCCCTTGCTGAAGCAGGAGAACCTATATCATTTCAGCTAAGTGACTGTCTAGCCTCTTCTTAAATTATCTGCTCATGTATTCCATAAAGAGGGGGTCTCCAACCTTGGCAACTTTAAGACTTGTTGACTTCAATTCCCAGAATTCCTCAGCAAGCTGTGTTGGTTGGGGAATTCTGGGAGTTGAAGTCCGCAAGTCTTAAAAGTTGCCAAGGTTGGAGACCTCTGCCTTCAAGCAAGCAAGCAGAGTTATTTTTGCCGCCTCCTTAAATTGGTCCCAGCCCCTTAAAGGGACCAACTTCTTGTGTGCTTTCTCAACAGCACGGCTGCGGTTTCTTGATAGATGAGGTACAAACGGGAGGTGGATGTACTGGCAAGTTCTGGGCCCACGAACACTGGGGTCTTGAGGACCCAGCGGACGTCCTGACTTTCAGCAAGAAGATGATGACTGGAGGGTTTTTCCACAAGGAGGAATTCCGGGCGAATGCGGTAAGTTCCGTTTTGAAAGCTGTAGTATGTGCATGGTGGTCATGGTGCCATACCGGCACTTCCCGGCTTACGACCATAATTGCAACTGAGACTTCCATTGCAAAGCAACGTGGCTGGTATGAAAGTCGCACCCAATTTTAGAACTTTTTTGCTGGGATTGGTAAACAAATCACAGAGTCCTTTAGCAAATCCTGGAATTAAGGAGAAACTTCCTAACAGTGAGAACAATTAACCAGTAGAACAGCTTGCCTTCAGTAGTTATGGGTGCTCCATCACTGGAGATTTTTAAGAGAAGACTGGACAGTTTCTTGTCTGAGATAGGATAGGTTCTCCTGCTTGAGCAGGGGGCTAGACTAATAGACCTCCAAGGTCCCTTCCAGCTCTATTCTATTCCATTCCAAGATTCTATTCCATTCCTAGATTCTATTCTGTTCTGTTCTGTTCTTGTCATAGTTCCAATTAATGAGACAAATCAAAGAACACTGCATGATTGTTTATTCCAAAAAAGTATAATAATGAGAACGAAGCATCGGGACTCATGGATAGGTGCCAGAAACTGAATTCTCCTCCCCTTAACACATCACAGAATCTCCCTCCCTTAATTACACGTCATAAATCACATTCACCAATTAGTTTAACACACAAAGTTTCACTTCCCTTCTGAAGCTCGCTCTTATCTTCTCAAAACATCCGGGTTGAATTCCTCCCGTGCTTTAGTGATTCAGAGCCAAACAGTTAAAGCAAAAGGCTGCCTCTTATATTGTCAGTGCAAAAGCATGCCAATGTTTGCAGCATTGACATCCTGTTCTATTCTGTTCTATTACATTCTATTCCATTCCTTTCCTAGATTCTATTCCTTTCCTAGATTCTATTCCATTCCTAGATTCTATTCTATTCTATTCTATTCTATTCTATTCTATTCTATTCTATTCTATTCTATTCTATTCTATTCTATTCTATTCTATTCTATTCTATTCCATTCCATTCCATTCCATTCCATTCCATTCCATTCCATTCCATTCCATTCCATTCTATTCTATTCTATTCTATTCTATTCCACAATTTTCTATCCAGTTTCCCACTTTGACTCTGCATGTTGGAAGCTGGCTGGAAAAGTGGCAAATGGTGGTCACATAACTCTGGGATCATAAATACCAGAGGTCCTTGACTTACGACCACAATTGACCCAAAATTTCTCTTGTTAAGTGAGACATTTGCTCAGCAGGTTTTGGACCATTTTACGATCTTTCTTGCCACAGTTGTTAAGTGAATCACCGCAGCTGATAAGTTAGTAACTTGGTTGTTAAATGAATTTTGCTTCCCCATGGACTTTGCTTGTCAGAAGGTTATAAAAGGGGAATCACATGACCTTGGCAAATAGCAACGGCCCTAAATATGAATCAATTGCCAAGCATCTGAATTTTGATCACACGACCACGGGAAGGCTGCAACAGTCGTAAGTGTGGAAAATTGTCATAAGTCACTTTTTTCAGTGAGGTTGTAACTTTGAACAGTCACTAAACAAACTGTTGTTAAGTGGAGGGCTGCCTGTACGTGCCGGTTGTCAAAACACCCAAATTTTAATATGTGATCGTGGGAATGTTGTGATGGTCATAAGTGTGAGGACCAGTCACGAGTCACTTTTTCAAAATGAATGGTTCTGAGTCAAGGTGTATGAATGATTGTAAGTCACAAGAGCAAAACAGACTAATTCTTCCTTGTTTTTCCCCCCTCCTTCTTTCCTGTCCTTTGGTTTGTCCATCCTGCAGCCATATCGGATATTTAACACATGGCTTGGGGACCCTTCCAAGAATCTCCTGCTAGCAGAGGTCATTAATGTCATCAAAAGGGAGGACCTCCTGAGGAATGTCACCCATGCAGGGAAGGTCCTATTGATGGGGCTGCTGGAATTACAGGTAAAGTCACCTTAAATGACAAGTGGTGAAAGTGGTTCTTGCTGTCTGATGTGAAGTGGGAAATCTGCAATCTCAGGATGCGGTGCTGTTTTAAAAATTGCCCTTCTGTTCAATTGAGATTTAGTTGGGATTCACAAAATAAATTTGGTTTACATTGCAGATTTGATATACATACAATATAAATTTGATATACATACAATATCCATTTGATTTATATTGTGGATTTGATATACAGGTGAAACTCGAAAAATTAGAATATCGTGCAAAAGTTCATTTATTTCAGTAATGCAACTTAAAAGGGGAAACTAATATATGAGATAGACTAATTACATGCAAAGCAAGATAGTTCAAGCCGTGATTTGTCATAACTGTGATGATTATGGCTTACAGCTCATGAAAACCCCAAATCCACAATCTCAGTAAATTAGAATATTGTGAAAAGGTGCAATATTCTAGGCTCAAAGTGTCCCACTCTAATCAGCTAATTAAGCCATAACACCTGCAAAGGGTTCCTGAGCCTTTAAATGGTCTCTCAGTCTGGTTCAGTAGGAATCACAATCATGGGGAAGACTGCTGACCTGACAGTTGTGTAGAAAACCATCATTGACACCCTCCATAAGGAGGGAAAGCCTCAAAAGGTAATTGCAAAAGAAGTTGGATGTTCCCAAAGTGCTGTATCAAAGCACATTAATAAAAAGTTATGTGGAAGGGAAAAGTGTGGAAGAAAAAGGTGCACAAGCAGCAGGGATGACCGCAGCCTGGAGAGATTTGTCAGGAAAAGGCCATTTCAAACGTGTTGGGGACTTTCACAAGGAGTGGACTGAGGCTGGAGTCAGTGCATCAAGAGCCACCACACACAGACGGATCCTGGACATGGGCTTCAAATGTCATATTCCTCTTGTCAAGCCGCTCCTGAACAACAAACAACGTCAGAAGGTCTTACCTGGGCTAAAGAAAAACAGACCTGGTCTGTTGCTTAGTGGTCCAAAGTCCTCTTTTCTGATGAGAGCAACTTTTGCATCTCATTTGGAAACCAAGGACCCAAAGTCTGGAGGAAGAATGGAGAGGCACACACTGCAAGATGCTTGAAGTCCAGTGTGAAGTTTCCACAGTCTGTGTTGATTTGGGGAGCCATGTCATCTGCTGGTGTTGGTCCACTGTGCTTCATTAAGTCCAGGGTCAATGCAGCCATCTTCCAGGAGATTTTGGAGCACTTCATTCTTCCTTCTGCAGACGAGCTTTATGAGGATGCTGACTTCATTTTCCAGCAGGACTTGGCACCTGCCCACACTGCCAAAAGCACCAAAACCTGGTTCAATGACCATGGGATTACTGTGCTTGATTGGCCAGCAAACTCGCCTGACCTGAACCCCATAGAGAATCTATGGGGCATTGCCAAGGGAAAGATGAGAGACATGACACCAAACAATGCAGAAGAGCTGAAGGCCACTATTGAAGCATCCTGGTCTTCCATAAGACCTCAGCAGTGCCACAGGCTGATAGCTTCCATGCCATGCCACATTGAGGCAGTAATTGCTGCAAAGGGGGCCCAAACTAAGTACTGAGTACATATGCATGCTTATACTTTTCAGAGGTACGATATTGTTCTATGTACACTCCTTGTTTTATTGATTGCATGTAATATTCTAATTTTCTGAGATTGTGGATTGGGGTTTTCATAATCATCACAATTATGACAAATCACGGCTTGAACTATCTTGCTTTGCATGTAATGAGTCTATCTCATATATTAGTTTCCCCTTTTAAGTTGCATTACTGAAATAAATGAACTTTTGCACGATATTCTAATTTTTCGAGTTTCACCTGTACACGGATGACATGCAGTAGTTAGATTTTTAAAAATAATATATCCCACCCCCGCTTTTACAGCCCAGTTCTGGTAAACATAGTTTAATTGCTTTCTACATGATTTGCCATAGTGGGTATCTCAGTCTGTGATTCAGTGTATTGCAGGCTAATTATGGGTGCAAACTCTGCTATTATCTTCTACTACTTTTGCTACGAATTAACAGATTGGGACAGCTTGTTGAATGTGGAGCCACCTGGGTTTTTATACTTAAATATTAAAAGAGATGGGCAAGATTCCTTCAGTGTAGGGGGGATCTTTGATGCCCACCAATGGAGTTACTATTGGTTGGCTTCTCTGGTTAGAAAAGCCAGACTCCATAGGCTTTCTCTATTTTACAAATACCTGTTGCTACAGGTGAAGCCCACAGTAAGCAGAGTGAATAGATCCAGGAATGGCTGGAGGCTGAGAATGTTAAGAAGCTATCTATATGTTATGAAAAGTCTAAAGCAATGGATGGAATCTAATCAAGGAGAGAACTAACTAGAACTAAGGAGAAATTTCCTGACAGTTAAAATGATTAATCAGCGGAGCAGCCTGCTTTCAGAAGGTGTTCAAAAAAGTGCTCCATCACTGGAGACTTTTAAGAACAGATTGAACAATCATTTGTCTGGCATGGTATACGCCAGGTTCTCCTGCTTGAGCAGGGGGTTGGACTAGAAGATCTGTTATACTCTTGTTTGTATCCTTTGATTGCCTGAAAGAGTGCATCAGAGGGCAACCATTTTTGACTCAAGGTTATCTTTAAACTGATTGTTTAAAGGAAGTGTACAAAGAGCCTTGGTGGAGCAGTGGGCTAATGCCTCCTTAAGTAACACCAGCTGCCTGCAATTAGTGCAGGTTCGCATCCCATCAGGCTCAAGGTTGACTCAGCCTTCCATCCTTCCGAGGTAGGCAAAATGAGGACCCAGATTGTTGGGGGCAATTAAGCTGACTTTGTAATAATGCGGCTTGGGGGGGGGGCGAAAGCCCTAATAAGCAGGCATATACATAGAATGAAAGCTATTGCTAAGCACATTGATTTGTGCTTTAAATTGTAAGCCACCCTGAGTCTTCGGAGAAGGGCGGGATATAAATGGCATTAAAAAAAATCGAAAACCCATTATTCCAATGGAATTTAAATTCCAAGGAACCTCAGATCAAATGTATTTGCAAATTTATGGCTGTTACGGCACTGCTGTAATCTGCTGCAGTCACGTGATTGTCATTTTTTATGTTTTCTGCCAGCTGGGAAAACTAGGCACTCTTTGTAAGTCCAGCATGTAGGAATTATGTTTCCTAGATGTTTCCTTTATGTTTTTTTTTTTGGGGGGGGGGTGTTTCACCATGCCTTGCCTGGTTTTCCAAGAAGATGACAAACTATGATTAATCTTTCCCTTTTTTGTAGAGTCGCTATCCCCATCTTATAAGCCGAGCCCGGGGACGAGGGACGTTCTGCTCCTTTGACACTCCAAATGACACAATTCGGAACAAGCTCATTGAAATAGCAAGAAACAAAGGTGAGGCATTGTGCTTTGAACCAGGGCTGTCTCTATATCCTATACCTGGATCTCAAAGGCTAGGGAGTATCTAAATCAGGGCTTTTCAGCCTTTTCACCCATTGTACCACTCTTAGGATAAGGCACTGTCTGAGTACCACCAGTCACCCAGCAAGGTGTCAAAAACTTGACCAAAAAAAAAAGGAAAAAAATGATAAAGTACAGGTAGTCCTCGACTTACAACAGTTCGCTTAGTGACTGTTTGAAGTTACAACAGCACTAAAAAAAGTGACTTATGACCATTTTTCACACTTACTGTATGACTGTGGCAGCATCCCCAGGGTCATGTGATTTACATTTGTATGCTTGACAACTGATTCATACTTATGACATTCAGTGTCCCAGGGTCATGTGTTCACCTTTTGCAACTTTTTGGCAAGCAAAGTCAATGGCTGTAGGGTCGTGGCCAGCTCATCACTCAGGTTGCAGGGTGCCTGTGGGGGGGGGGGGAAATCTGTGGGTCTCTAGTAGAGGGGGGTGGGTGTCTTGCTTCCCTCCCTCTCTCCCATTCTTCCTTCCTTCCTTCCTTCCTTCTTTCCTCTCACCTTTCACCCTTTCTTTTCTCTTTCCTTCTTTCCTCACCTTTCTCCCTCTTTTCCCTACTCGCTCTTCTTCCTTGCTTTCTCTCACATTTCTCTCTTCCCTTCTCTTTTCTTTCCTTCCCTTTTTCATCCATTTATTTCTTTTCCTTCCCTTCCCCATCCACGCACTTTCCCTTTCCCTCCCTCCCCATTTGGTCAGCCAGTAAAATTCTCTGACGAATCCCTCCAGTGGAGTTTAAAAAAAAGAAAAAAGGAGAGACAAGGCAGCTTTCTTAACCAGGCACCCTCCAGCGGGTGGGCGCTTGGTGTCCTCTCTCGCCAAAAAGAATTGTGGGAATCGGGTGACCTGGAGGACCACCTGGTGTTGCCGGAGCTCCTTAATGTTCCCGGAAGGACGAGGGGGTTTCTCTGGGGACGTCACTTTACTACCTGACAGGTAGAGACTCGGGGCTGCTCCTCTTTTTGATCCTGGCTGGGAAAAGGGTGTGTGTGTGTGTGTGTGTGTGTGTGTGAGGAAAAAAGACGGAACTCAGGTGCAGGATGCGTCTCCCCACTCCGGAGAGCCCCGCTCTCCCCAGCGCATTGCTCCCGGCCTTATTCGTAGAAGAGGAAGGCCGCCTGCCGTGCTGCCTCAGGACCCTCTGCGGAAGCCAAGAGGACTGGGAGTAAAAGCGCAGCTTTAGCCGAGGAGTTCAAGGAAAGGGAGCGCTCGGGGGTGAAGAGCCCGAGGGCTCCCCCAAGGGCATCTGGCCCGGCCCTCTGCAGTTCAGCTATGCTACCGCGAGGCCCCATTGGGGGCGGCACGCTCTGGCTTCCCGGGCTTGGCTGGCAGAGGGCAAGCGGTGCCCGCAGGCCACCCAGTGCTCCCACCTGCGCCAACCAGGCGAGCCCAGGGAAGAGGAGCCGGACGGCCGCCTCTCCCCACCGGGCCCGGCGCCTACCCTACCTGGCCACGAGGGAGTGGCGCCTGCCCGCCTCGCCGGGCAGCTGCTGCTCCCTCCCTTCCCGCCTGCCCGCTGCCCTTCGCCGGCCGCCGTGTAGAGAAGTCGGGCCGAGGCCGGGCAAAGGTCGCAGGCGCTTCTCCGCTGGGTGTGTCGGCCATCAAAACTGTGCCACCTGTGCCCCCTCTCCCCTGGCTGTCACTCTGGCTCCAGGGCTGCCCACGGACTTACCTCCTCCGCTTTGTGCCACTTCAGCTGTGCGCCCCATCGGCCCGGCCATGTCACTGACAGAGCTCTACAGGGGATCGCCAGTGAGGAGAATGGGGGAAAGGCGGCGGGCCTGGAAATGGCCCCGACCGCTCCGGAGGGCTCCCAGCCTTCTGCTGGCCTCCCGGCGGCGGCTCCAGCTGGTGAAGAGAGCTGGAGTGGGGGGGGGGGCGGCCAGCCTGGAACTGCCCCTGACCTGACCACTCCAGGAATGGTTCTGTTCTTCAAACAGAAGAAAAGATCTGTAGCTGGTGACGGTAGAGTCCTTTGTGCTTTCTGAGTTTGGCTATTTTCTTGCAGACATTTCATTACCAAATTAGGTAACATCATTGGGCACTCATTGGGTAATGAAATATAAAAATCACAGGGACAAAGAAGCAAGCTTTTGATCTGCCTAGCAGAAGAAATAGATCTGCCTATTCCATTTCCGGCTTTCATTGAACATCTTAGGAGTGGCATCTAGTGAAAGCCGAGACGCTGGGTGGTAGAGCCTTCTAAGTTTTTTCTCCTCATTTGTCCTGCTTATTTAAAATTCTCACAATTCATGAGAGCAGATGAAAATTTCCCCTTGTGGGTCAAATTCGGAAGCTAAGTGTCACCTGCCACTTCAGCCACAGGCAGGGCCTTTGATTTTCTAACTCAAATCTTTTCTCCATTACGCCTCCAAATCCCCAATATTTTCCTGTTCCAATAAATTCCACGCACAGGTAGTCCTTGATTTACAAGCATTCATTTAGTGACTGTTTGAAGTTACAACGTCACTGAAAAAAGTGACTTAGGACCGTTTTTCACACTTAAAACCATTGCAGCATCCCCACGGATACATATGGATGCTTGGCAATTGGTGTTTATTCATGGTTACATGTCCCAGGGTCATGTGATCACTTCCCAGGCAGTTTCCAATAAAGTCAATAGGCGAAGCCAGATTCAGGTAACAACTGCATTACTAAACTGTGGCAAGAAACGTCATAAAATGGGGCAAAACTCACTCAACAACCGCTAATTTTGGGCTCAATTGTGGCTGTAAGGCTGTACTTAGCTCTAGACGGTCTTCAAGAAATCTCTGGTTCCTCCACCCCACACCCAGAAGGATTGTGGGGAGGCCAGGAAAGGAAGGGAAGTGAAGGCATCAAGAGATAGAAGGTGAGTCTATCAGTAGCTCATCTCATAAATAGCAGCTCAACTCCGGTGGGGAAAATCCTGTGGCTGGGAAATTGTTCTTGCAGTTTCCAAGATTCTGTATTTGTCCCACCGTAGCTTTAAAGCATTCCTGAAATCTGATTATCTTGCTTCCATAATCTTCTCCATCTATGTGGGGCTTGCCACCTTATTCTTAGGGGTGAGGGGTGCAACCTATTCCTCCAAGCTGATACTTCCAGCATCTTAGTTGCCTTGTTTTCACTCTCAGTAGCTGTCACCTAAGCTCACTTTTGCCAAAAAGAGATTAACTAAATTAAGCAGTGGAACAGCTTGCCTTCAGTAGTTGTGGGTGCTTCATCACTGGAGGTTTTTAAGAAGATATTGGACAGCCATTTGCCCAGAATGGTAGAGGGTCTTCTGCTTGAGTGGGTTGGACTAGAAGGCCTCCAAGGTCCCTTCCAACTCTGTTCTGATTGATTTCTTATTTAATTAGCTGCTTATAACATAACGCCCTGCCAGTATCTAGATCTTGGGATCAAAAGCCTTCATTATGTCCTGTGTGATTAAAGAGAGCTGAATCTGCAACTTCCTTCTTTTTTCTCTACCCTCAGGTGTGGTATTAGGCGGCAGTGGGAACCGATCAGTCCGTTTCCGACCCACTCTAGTCTTCCGAGACCACCACGCACATCTTTTCCTGAACATCTTCAGCGATATTCTGGCAGACTTCAAGTAGCCGAATCCTACCTTGCACTGAGAGAAGCCAAATATCTTCCCAGAATCGAAGAATAGTTTATTTAAGATCATAAATATATATGTATATACATATTATATATTCACTAATAGGAAAGTTGGAATTCATAAAGTGCTTCTTTTTTAATATTGGTTTGATCATGCTCAATCTTCAGCACAAACTGCTTCTGACTAAAAAAATCTGGACATGCCTTTGATGTCCCCAGCCATTTCCTTTGACCTAGCAAAAGCTAAATGATTGGTTTCGGGTTTCAAAGTTTGACCTGGAATTTGAATTCCTGGGTATGTTTTCTTGCAACGGGTTTCTAGCGCTCAAGTCTGTTGAGGCCTTGGAAAATGCACTTCTACTGCCATGGATCCAGACCACTGTTGATAGAGATGATGGTACACTTCCAAGGAGAAAGCAACAGTTGGACCCACCCATGTTCGTCTCTGGAATCCCTTTGCCCAGCTTCGTCTCTCCTGAAGAATACATTGAAACTCAAAATGCAAAATCCCTCCAAGTCACATGTCTGCTAATATCAGACTATTATTTCACTGCCCTTGAGGGTCTACAGGAATCTCCAAAAGGTGATTATGGATCTTGGAAGAGTCACAGCATCTTTTCCAAGTCTTGATTCTTATCTCTTTTTTTTGCCTAAATGGATTGGGGACTTTCCAGTTGCCAACTTCCTTCCCTGCTTTGTTGCTTGTAAACCTATCACTGGCATTGCTTTTATTTTACATTTTTCAGCCATCTTTGCTTGGACATGCTGATGGCACTTCCTTTGGTGACAAAACAGGGTTTTTTTTAAAAAAATCAGAAGACCAACCCCAAGTGCTGGAAGGACTCTTTGACAGAAACAGGGTAGAATTTTTGCAATTGTGGGGGTCAAAGGAACCAGCAAAATGAGTAAACCCACCACCTACTACAGCTGTAGTACATTGTTTGGGGCTCCATAATGGCACCCAGTCCTCCCCAACCATGACTGCAGCCTCCAGAACCCTGAAAGCTGTGGTTTTACTGCATTTTTTTTAATACAGCAGAAGGGGAATTTGCATTGGGGAAGGATTGTATGAATTCTAGTGTAGTTTTAATTCAATTTGGCTTAGCTTCTGTTCTAGCTTTGTACTTCATTTGACGCAGAATCCAAAGCTCACACATGGACCTTGTGAGCAGTGCTGCCTCCTTCCTACCCTCCATGAGCTTTTAGAGGGAATTATCCCAGTCAGGTTGCAAAATGAGGGCATTTATACCCTTGGCAATCTGTGATTTGGCCCCAATGTTTGCTGTTTCTGCAGCCCTCCCATTCATGAACTGAGATCAGTTTTGTCCAATTTTTGAAGTAGTTTATGAAGAAGTTGCTTATGAGGGAAAAGTTTATAAGTCTGAGTTTTGAAGTCTTTCCAACAGGAAACCTGCCTCTTGAAGGGATTGGAATTGAAGCAGACATCTCTTCCTGTTCCAAACGAAGCCCTCATGAAAACATTTCTACCATTTCAAACTTTCTCCTGTGCTTTTTAACAAGAATCCCAACCTGCAAGATAGTTTATGAAGAGGTGGGTGTGTGGATACTAAAAAAAAAAAGTATTGTGATACACTTCAAGTGACCTGGCTATCCTCGACTTATGACAACTGAGCCCCAAATTTCTGTTGGTAAACAAGAGAGTTAAGTGAATTTTGCCCTACTTTATGTCCTTTCTTGCCACAGTTAAGTTGGTAACTTAATGGCAGTTGTTAAGTTAGTAGTAACACGATTGTTAAGAGCATCTGGCTTCCACATTGACTTTGCTTGTCAGAAGGTCGCTAAAGGGGATCATGTGACCCCATCATAAATTCAGGCCAATTGCCAAATGTCTGAATTTTGATCATGTGACCATGGGGATGCTGCACCCTCTGCAAATGTCATTGGGGCAGAATATCTTCCCCCTTCCCTACTTCTGTCTTCTCAGGACAAACTCAGAAATAGGATGGGAAGTCTGATGTCCTTTGGGAATATAGATGAGAAGAGGACGAAAGACCGGAAGCTAACAATATTAAATCTCTCCAATCCCTCATCCCCACCAATAACAACTCTGAAGGCCAAGAGGCTGTCGCCCGTTTGTAGCAATAGTAGTTGGAGAATGCCAACTCCCCCCCCCCAAAAAAAAAAAAACTGGCAAGGGGCCACTTGGGGTTCAAAAGACTACAGAAGTTCAGGTTTCATTCTTGTAAGAGCTGGATCTAGTGAGACAGAAATGAGCAATTCTCAGGCTGGACAAACCTAGAGCAGATATGTCCCCTTGAGGCTGCAAAGAAAATAACCAAATTTCCACAGTGTTGGAAAGGGACTAGAATTTAATCTATGTAAAGTAAGGGATATGGAGAAATAATTGACTTTTTGTCTTCTGCAGTAGGCAAATCTTCTACATATATATGGCTTCTTTCTTGTCTACAATAAAATAACTAATTTAGCTGTGTCAGATCTCTGAGCTTCTGCTGTGAACATGGGGGTGAACATCAAGTGAAGTACCTAGAAGTTGGTTGGATGTGAAAAAGTACAAGATCTACCTACTCATATTCCCAGCATTTCAGGAGGACAATCTACAGTTTAACACCAATATTAAACATTGCAGGTCACAAATACAGATCACACTGGTAATCACCGAAGTTATCCATTTTGCTTCAATATTACCCATGCTTTCAGTGCCCTAGGGTTTCCTGGGTCATGGTGATGCCACTCTCTTGGGAATGAGCAATTGGTGCAAAAAAACGCAAAGGCCAACCAGCACATAGAGCCCAAATACAACCAAGGTGGTAATCCTTTGGTGCCCAAGACATTTTTTTAAGTTGGCACTGGATGGGCACACAAGTTCATGGTGTTCCATTTCTGAAAGAGAAAAGGGGTGGAGAAAGAAGAGAAACTTTCTAGTTTTAGTGGTTGGTGGTTCCCCTCCAAGACCAAATAACCATCCCAAGATCAAACTCAAGTGAAGAAACCAAGTGCTGCTCATCTACAGAAATGTCTCTTCTTGTATCAACAGATCTCTCTGCCCCTCAACCAAGACTTGATCTACACAAGCCTTTATGGCCTCCTTTGCTCCGTACAGAAGTCCATAAAAGGAAAAGGGGACCAACAATAGAAACCATATCCAGGTTATCTAATGAGCACCCAATAGCTCTCCCTTCATCCAGGTTATTTTCCTTTGCACAGGTTCTTGATCTGCTGACTTTTGGCAACCTCCAAGTATCCAAACACTTGATTGCCTCCATCTGGGCTCTTCTGTATCACGTTTGGAATTCATTTAATATTTAAATAATAATTTAATATCTTTATGATTCAGTTAAGGAAGAAAAGATTTAGGAAAAACAGGCAAACTAAATTCGAGGACATTGTGCAATGAATGGCATCTGACATTGTTCTTGATTGAGCATTTTTATTTATTTATTTAATTAATTGGATTTATATACCGCCCTTTCCCGAAGGACTCAGGGCAGTTTACAGGGTATTTAAAACAAGAAATACAAAAGTTAAAAACAATTAAAAATAATTACAACAGTCCCTGATAAAGTAAAAAAAACCCAATTAAAATTAAAATTCTCAGCCTGGGCCAGAGAGCTCGAAGAGCCAGGTCTTCAGGTCCCGGCGGAATGAACGGAGGTCGGGGGCAGTCCTAAGCTCCACGGGCAGCTGGTTCCAGAGGGCAGGCGCACCCACTGAGAAGGCCCTCCCCCTGGGTGTTACCCGCCGGCAATCTTTTACCGGCGGCACCCTGAGAAGACCCTCCCTGTGTGAGCGCACTGGACGAAGGGATGCTGGCAGCAGGTGTTCCCTCAGATATCCCGGACCCAAGCCATTTAGGGCTTTATAGGTCATCACCAGCACCTTGAATCTCACCCGGAGGGCAACCAGAAGCCAATGCAGCTCGCGGAGTAGAGATGTTACATGGGAGTATCAGGAAACCCCCATCACAACTCGTGCGGCCGCATTCTGCACCAGCTGAAGCCTCCAAGTGGTCCTCAAGGGCAGCCCCATGTAGAGAGCGTTGCAGTAGTCTAAACAGGAGGTCACGAGCGCATGAGTGACTGTGCGTAGGGCATCTCGGTCCAGGTAGGGTCGCAACTGGCGCACCAGGCGAACCTGGGCAAAAGCCCCCCTGGTCACAGCTCCTATATGGTCTTCAAAATTGAGCCGTGAATCCAAGAGGACGCCCACGTTGCGAGCCCTATCAACGGGGGGTAACACCTCACCCCCCATCGTTAAAGGTGGAATGGTCTGGTTAACCTGAGATGCCGATATGCACAGCCACTCAGTCTTGGCAGGATTGAGATGAAGCCTGTTTCTCCCCATCCAGACCTGGACCACCTCCAGGCAACGGGACATCACGGCGAGGGCATCGCTGGGTTGGTTCGGGGTGGAAAGTAAAAGTTGGGTATCATCAGCGTACTGATGATACCCCACCCTGAAACCACGAATGATCTCACCCAGCGGCTTCATGTAGATGTTGAACAGGAGGGGCGAGAGAACCGACCCCTGAGGAACTCCACAAACAAGAGGCCTTGGGGTGGATCTCTGCCCTCCTGTCAACACCGACTGCGAGCGGCCCAGGAGATAGGAGAACCACCGTAAAATGGTGCCTCCCACTCCCAACCCCCTGAGACGCCGCAGTAGGATACCATGGTCGATGGTATCAAAAGCCGCTGAGAGATCTAATAGGACTAGGACAGAGGAACAACCAGTGTCCCGAGCCCGCCAGAGATCATTCACCAGCGCGACCAATGCCGTCTCCGTGCTGTGTCCGGGCCTAAAACCCGATTGGTATGGTTCCAGATAATCAGTTTCCTCCAGGAACAGAGGAAGCTGATGCGCCACCACACTCTCAACAACCTTCGCCAAAAAGCGAAGGATGGAGACTGGACGATAATTATTTAAAACAGCCGGGTCCAGGGCAGGCTTTTTGAGGAGGGGTCTCACCACCACCTCCTTCAAGGCGGCAGGGAAGACACCCTCCTTCAAAGAAGCAGTTATTACTGCCTGGAACCAGCCTCATGTTTCCTCCCGGGCCGCATAAACCAGCCAGGATATCTCCACTTTTTCAACAGAATTTGAAATTAACATTCTTTATGGCAAAAATCTCAGAAGTTTCTGATAAAGCAAACCAGTCTTTCATTTATTACAGATCCTATGAGGAGTGTTCATTGTGTAGTATCACCAGCATTTATCTCTTTTTTTTCTGCTTCTGTGTTCTAGCTATTTTTTTTCTTTCTGTCTTTTCAACATCCGACTCCCATCATGCAACATCCACCTCTCACTTTCTTCTACTTCCCATGTTTCTTTCTCTCTTTCCATATTTCTATAGTACATTCTTGTTCCTTCAGCATTCTAAGGCTTGTGTTAAGGCATACAATTCACACGTTTAGGATGACCCCATTAGTGGCAATCCCCTTGTTTCCAACAATTTTAATGCATGCAATTCACAAATCTGTGCAAACCAACTTAAAAACCACTTTTCTGTTTCTCCCTTCTATTATCCATTCATTCACTGCTCTTCTGCCACTCTGGCCTAACTTCTGTCTTTTCTTCTTCCACAGCTTCTATCAACTTTTGCATGAGCCAACTGTTTCCCTTAGCTATTAATCAGTCCTCTACATTTCTCCAAAAGTATTGAAGATTCCATAATCCTTTTTGGAGTCAGTGTATATGTTCCCCTTTTCCTTTATTAACAATCTCAGAGCCTGTTGTAAGGCATAAAATCCACAGGTTAGTGCTGATTAAGGGAGGGAAATTCTCCCAGCTTCCACTTCCATTTTCTTTCCATTTACTATCCCACCTTCATTGTGGTTGTTTTTTTCCCCAACTACTTTGCTATGAGCAAGTGGATACCTCCTTTGGGCTTTCTGATTTAAAATTACCCACACTTAACTAGAAATGCTAACCACCAAGACTTCCCCAAATGTTAATTTAAGACAAAAATGCCACTGGCTGCCTCTTTCCCTAATAGTTTTGCATGCAAATCATTAGTCAAAACAACATAGCCATTCACAATCCTAAAAAAAAATCTTCCCAACTCCTTCCCTGTCCCAAACAAGGACAGAATTGCAATTCCCCCAATTCTCCCAGATATCACCTTCCATCAATGTGTCCTGCACACAGACACAAAAACATCAAAAAAAAACCTCCACAAAAAATTAGAGTAATTTTAAAGATTTCCAAAAAAATTGTCCAACAATTACTGTATCCTCTTTCCAAAGAAAATTACAAGCTGAAACTGCAAGAGTGGGCATTACATTTCACACCCACCCCCCTTCCTCAGACCAGAATTCTAAGCAGAAAAAAATGGTTAAAATGACCAGCCCCCCCCCCTCTCTCTCTCTCTCTCCCTCTCTCACTTTACAGGGGAGGGGGGGAAGAGAAAGAGACAGGAGTAAAAGAAATTTTACAAAAATCTCACCACTAATTTTTTTTGCTGTCCTTCACATGCATTTTCCATAAATTCTCTCACACATTGTCCATGAAACTTGTCTCATTGTTGTTTTTTTCATTTACTTTTACAACAATAAAATCTGCAATTTACTATTACTTTCACAGCCTGGGACTGGTGGGGGTGAGTGATGTTTGAAGGCTAACACACACATTTACATATCAGCAAATTAACTCATTCACTTCCATTCTGACTGCTTGCATAAACAATTTCACATACAAAAAATTCATTTCATACTTTCCCCAGACAAACCATACATTGTTAAATAAGGCCTTTTTGTTTGGTGTTATCAGAGAGGATTTTGACCCTCTTCCAAGTCTTGGAAATAACACAGAACAACACAGACAGACATATATACACAGATACTATTAAAACAACACTTATTTACACATGGCTTGTCTTACAAGAGGTGAGAAAAATGATGAGGTGATTCCAACCGAACATGGTTTGTATAGGGCCCTTTAACCATCTCCTATTTTTCTCACCATTCCAAGTCCAAGCTTAATGTTCCAAATGTCCAAATATATATATAACAAAATAAAACACACATATCAATTTGGGGTTTTAGGCCAAAACAGGTCTCCCCTTTTAATTAAAAAAGGGGAAAACATTTATGGTTACCTCCAATTTATCCCACCAACTTCAAAAGACAGTGGGGAAAGACTAAAAGGAATTTTGAACCTGGGGTCTTTTGCAGGTGTAAAGGGGGAGGGGAAAAGTAGCACCCTCCTCACCTCACCTTTGACAAAGGGAATTGAATAGTCCAAAGAGCTAGATTAAAAGAAAAAGAGAGAAGAAAAACTTGCTTTTATTTCTCAGAATGGTCTTTTCTTTAGGTTTACAACAACAACTACAACAATTGCCCATCTTCTTGGAGAGTTTCCCTGATTATGGTTCCCTGAGGTTCTCGATCTTATGGCCACTCAAATTTTTTTAACACCAGTTCGCTTCCCTTCAGGCTGTCCTTTCCCCTCGCGGGTTAAGGAAATGCAACCTTTCAGTATTCCCAGTATTCCCAGAACACAGCCCATCACACTCACACAGCCATTATCGCAGAAACCTCCCACAATCGCTCTCCTGACCACCCAGGTACAATTGCGTGCTTCCCTCCTTCGGGGCAAAAGTTTCTTACCTGGGCCAGTGCACTGGGTTACCTGGTCCTGGGCCTCAGTTGTTGACTCTCTTCCTTTTTCCTATTCTTTGATTTTGTAGACCAGAATTGTTAATTTAGTTTGGCTCGGAGCCTGCAATGGGAAGCTAGATCTCAGACAACTCCAGGCAGTTGAAATCAACAGGCGCGCCCCTGGACTTTACTGAGAACAGCTCCTCCTTAGAGGCTCTTTCAAGCCCCACATTTGGTCGCCAAGATTGTGAGATTTAAAAACCCAAAATTTGATACAACTCAAAAACAAGTCTGGTTAACAAAAACAAAGAGTTATTGAAAAGAAATTGAAAATAATAAAGAAAATAATAAGAAAGAAAGCATTTGCAAATGCGGCCTCTTAGACCCTTCCCAAGTTGGATTGGGTTTGAAGAGCGCGCCGAGCAAGTTTCAAAGCAAGCATTTATACTTTCTTTTCTCGATACATGTCCCCCCCCAAGAAACTTAAGTTAGTCTTTGAAGTCATTTACATTTCTAAAAGATCTTCTTTGAACCTTTACTTCCAAAAGACTTATTGTAACAACTTCCTTACATCCATCACTACACTATCTTGTTTTACTCACCTTCTTGAGGTGAGTATCCTTTTTAACATTTCAAAAGAAATTTGTTGATTACCATGTGTGAATTCTCTGTCTAAGCAGGAAATAGATGGCCCCCACATCTTAGTGTTACATTTGATAAAATTCATTGGTGTTACATTTGGTACCATTTATAAAAGAATAACCTTTATTTATTTTCATTTAATATCAATATTACTAACATCAAGCTTAAGCTCCCTTCAGTATCAAAAGTGGTTTTTATTTTGAAAAGGCAACCTGACTGATTTTTTGAGGAAGAAGACATTTTTGCTTCTTTTCCTAGAACGGGGTAGGCAACCTCGGCTCTTTTATGACTCATTTATTTTAATTCCATTTATATCCCGCCCTTCTCCGAAGACTCAGGGCGGCTTACAAGCTTAGCAGTAGCCTTCATTCTATGTATATGCCTGCTTATTAGGGCTTTCACACACATCCCAAGCGGCATTATTACAAAGTCAAGCTTAATTGCCCCCAACAATCTGGGTCCTCATTTTACCTACCTGGGAAGGATGGAAGGCTGAGTCAACCTTGAACCTGGTGGGACTCGAACCTGCACTAATTGTAGGCAGCTGGTGTTACTTAAGGAGACATTAGCCCACTGCTCCACCAAGGACTGACTCAGGAATTCTGGGAGTTGAAGTCCATGAGTCATAAAAGAGCCGAGGTTGCCTACCCGTCGTAAAAGCTTCCTCAGTTATTGACAGTTGAGATTCGTTGGGGTGGGGGAGGCGAGGCAGAATGATAGGTTCTGACAGGCTGGGGAGTGGGGAGGAACGGAAAGATTGTGCTTTCTATGCCGTCAACTGGTCTTAATACTCTCCGAGCCGTTGGGCCGACTTGGTTTTTTTTTCTGGGACTCCACAGGGACACCTGAATCAGAGGAGGAGGATCTTCTTGGAGCAGCCACGAGGACTGCATTGTAGATTGGGGGTCACCATTTACTCAGCGACGGCTGAGGTCGCCTTGGGCGATCCTCCGGCCGGGTTCTGGAGCCCAGTTCCGGCGGGCCGTCTTTGCCAGCCTAAGAAAGCCCAGCTCAGCCCGCAAGACCGGACCGCGCTCGGCCCTCTCGGCGAAAGGATGGCAGGCCCCAACCGCCCCTCGGGAGGAGAGTGGGCTGAGCCTCGCGCGCCCGACTCTGCTCCCTACGTAGGTCTCTCGAGCCGCCCCTTCAGGCGGAGAGTGGGCGGAGCCTCGTGCGCCTGCTTCGCGGTGGCTTTTACGACAGGAGGGCCTGTGGCCCGCTGCCTTTTACGGAAGCGCGGCTCGCGCTTTACGGCGCTTGACGGCAAGGCGGGCGCAATATGGCGGTGGCGTCGCCATTCAGCGGCGCTCTGCAGCTGACCGACCTGGACGATTTCATCGGGCCCTCGCAGGTGGGCGTCAGGCCGGTGTCCGCGTCGCTTGACCGAAGCGACGTTTTTACACCTTATCGGTAGCCTTGCCCTGGCAGAGGCCGAAGAGCCGGTCTGGAAGTCGGCTTGGCAGGAGCTCCCTTCTCCGCTTGCCTCAGCGTCGCTGTGCCACCATCGCAGCCGTGAGGAGGGGCTTTCTATCGCCCCCACTCGGTTCGTGTTTCCCCTTCTAGGAGGAGAGGAAGAAGCCTTGGTTAAAATGGCTCCATTCGCTGCCAGTTGGGAAAGCGGGAGGCGGTTTAAGTCAGGGGTCTTCAAACTTGGCCCTTTTATGACTTGTGGACTTCAACTCCCAGAATTCCTCAGCCAGCGTGCCTGGCTTAGGAATTCTGGGAGTTGAAGTCCACAAGTCATAAAAGGGTCATGTTTGAATATCCCTGGTTAAGGTGGTTTGAAAGAAGATCTGGGCAGTGGAAGCTAATGCAGGTGGCTCTGGACGCCCCTCTTGCCCATCCTGTGCTGTCTGGCCTTGGGGGCTCCCCTCCTAGCGAGTAGCAGGGAAGAGGCAGCGTTCCAGAATTGCAGGGCTGCAAGGGACCTTTGAGGTCTTCTAGTCCATCCCCCCCACACACACACTAGCAGGAGACCCTAGCCTACACCATTCCAGACAGAGGGCTCTCCAATCTCTTTTAAAGCCTCCAGTGATGGAGCACCCACAATTTTTGAAGGCAAACTGTTCCACTAGTTAATTGTTCTCACTGTTAGGAAGTTTCTCCTTAAGTACAGGTTGCTTATCTCCTTGATTTGTTTCCATCCTTTGCTTTTTTATTGAAAAGTTTTAAAATACATTTTTAAAATATATACCCCATCTGTCCCACCCCCCTCCCCATCCCTCCCATCCCAACACCCACACACACACCCGACTTCCCAGAGCCGAATACAGGGTATTACATCATACAATCTTACTCTAAAATATTCTGATTACTATAATTACTCTTTAAACCCTATCACACTTTAACTCTCCTTAGCCATAGAAAAGAAAAATAATATAGCCTCTAATTACAATAACTAATAACTATTCAAATGCTAAATGATACTTTGTAGTCCCATATTTGTTCTGAATATAATCAATCCATCTTCTCCATTCCACTATATATCTCTTGCGAGTGATCTTTCACATATGCCGAGATTTTAGCCATTTCTGCCAAGTTTGAAACTTTCAAAGTCCATTCTTCAATAGTAGGCAGGTCCTCCTTCTTCCCGTATTGCGCTACCAAAAGTCTTGCAGCTGTTATTAAATTCAGCATCAATTTAGTTTCTATAGCAGTACAATCAGTGATAATACCCAACAAAAACAATTGTGGTAAAAATCTTTTATCTTTTTCTTAAAGATCTTCTGCATGTTCCACCAAATTTTAATCCAAAAAGCTTTAACTTTTTTACAAGTCCACCATACATGATAATACGTTGCATCATCACCACATCTCCAACATTTTGGCTGACAATTTGGATACATACAGTTGCAAGAAAAAGTATGTGAACCCTTTGGGATTACGTGGAGTTTTGCATGAATTGGCCATAAAATGCGCTCTAAACGTCATGTAAGTCACAACAATAGAAAAACACAGTCTGCTTAAAATAATAATACACAAACATTAGCTGTTGTCATGTTTTAATTGAACATAAGATGGAAACATTCACAGTGCAGGGTGGAAAAAGTATGTGAACCTTTGGACTTAATAACTGGTTGACCCTCCTTTGGCAGCAGTAACCTCAACCAAACGTTTCCTGTAATTGCAGATCAGACCTGCACAACAATCTGAAGTAATTTTGGACCACTCCTCTTCACAAAACTGTTTCAGTGTAGCAATATTCTTGGGATGTCCAGTGTGAATCGCTCTCTTAAGGTCATGTCACAGCATTTCAATCGGGTTGAGGTCAGGACTCTTGACTGGGCCACTCCAGAAGGCGTATTCTGTTCTGTTGAAGCCATTGTTTTGTTGAATTACTTGTATGCTTTGGGTCATTGTCCTGTTGCATCACCCATCCTCTGCGGAGCTTCAGTTGGCAGACAGATGGTCGTACGTTTTCCTGCAAAATGTCCTGATAAACTCTGGAATTCATTTTCCCATCAATGACAACAATCCGTCCAGGCCCTGAGACAGCAAAGCAGCCCCAAACCATGATGCTCCCTCCGCCATGTTTTACAGTGGGGATGAGGTTTTGATGTTGGTGTGCTGTGCCTTTTTTTCTCCACACATAGTGTTGTGTGTTTTTCCCAAACAACTCAATTTTGGTTTCATCTGTCCACAGTATATTTTGCTAGTAGTGCTGTGGAACATCCAGGTGCTCTTTTGCAAACTTCAAATGTGCTGCAATATTTCTTTTGGACAGCAATGGCTTCCTCCGTGGTGTCCTCCCATGTACTCCATTCTTGTTTAATGTTTTCCTTATTGTAGATGTGTCAACAAAAATGTTAGCATGTGCCAGAGATTTCTGTAGGTCTTTAGCTGGCACTCTAGGATTCTTCTTTACCTCATTAAGCATTATGCGCTGTGCTCTTGCAGTCATTTTTACAGGACGACCACGCCTAGGGAGAGTAGCAACAGTGCTAAACTTTCTCCATTTGTAGACAGTCTGTCTTACAGTGGACAATGAACATCAAGGCTTTTGGAGATACTTTTGTAACCCTTTCCAGCTTCATGCAAGTGATCGTAGGTCTTCTGAGAGCTCTTTTCTGCGAGGCATGGTTCACATCAGACAGTGCTTCTTGAGACCAGTAAACCCAAAACAGGTGTGTGTTTTTAAAGGGCAGGACAGCTGTCAGCAACACATCCAATATCATCACACTGGTTGGAGTCAAGGTTGGCTCACTCCTGGCTCCAATTAGCTCTTGGAGAAGTCATTAGGCTAGGGGTTCACATACTTTTTCCACCCTGCACTGTGAATGTTTCCATCTTATGTTCAATTAAAACATGACAACAGCTAATGTTTGTGTATTATTATTTTAAGCAGACTGTGTTTTTCTATTGTTGTGACTTACATGACGTTTAGAGCGCATTTTATGGCCAATTCATGCAAAATTCCACGTAATCCCAAAGGGTTCACATACTTTTTCTTGCAACTGTACATGCTAATTTTTTTGGATCTAAATGCCATCTATAAAACATTTTGTAAAAATTCTCCCTTAGATTTTGTGCCTGTGTGAATTTAACATTCCTAACCCATATTTTCTCCCAAGTATCCATTATTATTGGTTCTTGAAAGTTCTGGGCCCATTTTATCATACAATTCTTAACCAATTCCGCTTCTGAGTCAATTTCTATCAATGCATTATATATCCTTCTTATATGTGCTCGACTTTGATCTCTAATTTGCTTTACCAAATTCCCATCTGATATTGAAATACCAATTTTCTGATCTTCTTTCCATCTAGCCTGTAACTGCCTATACTGAAACCAAGTTTGTACTATTTTTTCTTCTTTTAAAATATTGAAAGACTTCAATTGCCATTCATTCTTTTCCAATCTAAGAATTTATATCAGTCTATCAGTCTGGGCCTACAATAGTTCCCGGTGAGATGGGGCTGGGGGCGTGGGCTTTTGGTTCCGTTGGTATGGGGGTGGGGTTAAAAATCCCCACGACGATTGGAAATGGCAGCAGGCGGTTACACGGAGGGCCGTATCAATATCCGGGACCGCGCCCCCGCTGTCTCCGAGCGGTGGCATATTCCGACCCTCCGGTTAGTACCCTTGTATCCAGGGGTGAGGGGGACCAGGACCCTGAGCTCAGACTGGTATATTTTAATGCCAGATCCGTTGTGAACAAGGCTCCCCTCGTCCGGGAATTGATCGAGGAGGAACATGCAGATCTGGCATGCATTACAGAGACCTGGTTGTGCCCAGAGGGTGGTGTCCCTCTGGTTGAACTTTGCCCTCCGGGTTTCTGTGTGCTGCACCAGCCTCGGGCTCAGGGCAGGGGTGGTGGGGTGGCTGTGGTTGTACGGGAAACCTTATGTCCGCGGGAGACCACCATTGTCCAGATAGGCGGGAGTGAGTCCCTTCTCATGAGATGTGGCCCTCGGGCTCAGTTGGGCCTGTTGCTTACATACCTGGCGCCCAGCTGTGTGGCAACGGCCCTGCCTGAGCTACTCGACACCCTCTCAGGGTTGGCAGTGGAGTTTCCCAGATTTATAGTTCTAGGTGACTTCAACCTGCCTTCCCTGGGAGGGTCGTCAGAGTTAGCTCGGGAGTTCATGGCTTCCATGACGGCCATGGACCTGACCCAAGTAATTCAGGGCCCGACTCATGGGGCGGGTCACACCCTTGACCTGATCTTTCTATCTGGACAATGGTTGGATGATTTGGGAGGGGGCTCGCCAACTGTTGTCCCCGTCATGGTCCGATCATTATCTCCTGTGGCTGGTCTTCCATTGTGCCACCCCCCACTGCTGGGCTGTGGAACCGACCTTACCTGTCTCCCTCACTCACAGCCCGGTCGATGCCTTGGTGGATGCCTGGGAAAGGGCGGCCACTGAGGCACTCGACCGTGTTGTACCCTTGTGACCCCAGATTCGGCACAGATCCCGTTGGGCCCCATGGTTTTCCGTGGAGCTCCGGGAGATGAAGCGTCGGAGACGGGGTCTAGAGAGTGGTTGGAGGTCCACCCGGTCTGAATCTGACCGATTGTGACTAAGAGCCTTTACAAGGTCTTACCTCGCTGCGATGAGGACGGCAAAGTCTAATTACTTCGCTGCCCTCATCGCGTCCGCAGATAATTGCCCAGCCGCCCTGTTTAGGGTGACTCGCTCTCTCCTTAATCAGGAGACGAGGGAGGAACCCTTACAGGGACGGGCTGAGGAGTTTAGTCATCATCTGGTGGATAAAATCGCTCAGATCCGGACCGGTTTGGACTCTGACTGGGCAGAGTCTGGAATGGAGGAACCAAGCGGTCTTGAGCATGTTACCTGGACTGAGTTCGACCCTGTTTCCCCCGATGACGTGGACAGGATCATGAGGAGACTGAGTTCCAACACCTGTTTACTGGACCCGTGCCCCTCCTGGCTGGTCTATGCGGCTCGGGAGGAGACACGAGGCTGGTTCCAAGCAGTAATATCTGCTTCCTTGAAGGAGGGTGTCTTCCCTGCCGCCTTGAAGGAGGTGGTGGTGAGACCCCTCCTCAAAAAGCCTGCCCTGGACCCGGCTGTTTTAAATAATTATCGTCCGGTCTCCAACCTTCGCTTTTTGGCGAAGGTTGTTGAGAGTGTGGTGGCGCATCAGTTCCCTCTGTTCCTGGAGGAAATGGATTATCTTGACCCGTACCAATCGGGTTTCAGGCCTGGGTACAGCACGGAGACGGCATTGGTCGCACTGGTGAATGATCTCTGGCGGGCTCAGGACAGGGGATGTTCCTCTGTCCTAGTCCTTTTAGATCTCTCAGCGGCTTTCGATACCATCGACCATGGTATCCTACTGCGGCGTCTCAGGGGGTTAGGAGTGGGAGGCACCATTTTACGGTGGTTCTCCTACCTCCTGGGCCGTTCGCAGTCGGTGTTGACAGGAGGGCAGAGGTCCGCCCCGAGGTCTCTCGTTTGTGGAGTCCCTCGGGTCGGTTCTCTCTCCCCTCCTGTTCAACATCTACATGAAGCCGCTGGGCAAGCTCATTCGTGGTTTCGGGGTGGGGTATCATCAGTACGCTGATGATACCCAACTTTTTCTCTCCACCCCGAACCAACCCAGTGATGCACTCGACATGATGTTCCATTGCCTGGAAGCGGTCCGGGTTTGGATGGGGAGAAACAGGCTTCGTCTCAATCCTGCCAAGACTGAGTGGCTGTGCATACCGGCATCTTGGATAAACCAGGTTGTTCCACCACTAATGATGGGGGGTGAGGTGTTACCCCCCCCCCGTCGATAGGGCTCGCAACCTGGGCGTCCTCTTGGATTCACGGCTCAATTTTGAAGATCATATAGGAGCCGTGACCAGGGTGGCTTTTGCCCAGCTTCGTCTGGTGTGCCAGTTGGGCCCTATCTGGACCGAGATGCCCTACGCACAGTCACCCATGCGCTTGTGACCTCCCGGCTAGACTACTGCAACGCTCTCTACATGGGGCTGCCCTTGAGGACCACTCGGAGGCTTCAACTGGTGCAGAATGCAGCTGCACAAGTTGTTATGGGAGTTTCCCGATACTCCCGTGTAACACCTCTTCTCTGTGAGCTGCATTGGCTTCTGGTTGCCCTCCGGGTGAAATTCAAGGTGCTGGTAATGACCTATAAAGCTCTCAATGGCTTGGGTCTGCTGCCAGCATCAATTTCCCATCGTCCCGTGCGCTCCCACAGGGAGGGCCTTCTTAGGGTACCGCCGGTCAAGGAATGCCCGCGGGGTATCCCCAGGGGAAGAGCGTTCTCTGTGGGCGCGCCGGCCCTTTGGAACCATCTTCCCATGGAGCTTAGGACTGTCCCCGACCTTCGCTCATTTCGCAGGGATTTGAAAACTTGGCTTTTTGAGTTGTCTGGCCCAGATTGAGGGGTTTTAATTATTTATTAATGGGGTTTTAGTTTAAATTCAGGGACTTAATTTAATTTTAGTTTTATTCGATTTTAACTTTGTATGTATGTATTTTTAATTTTTCCCTGTAAACCGCCCTGAGTCCTACGGGAATAGGGCGGTATACAAGTTTAAATAATAAATAAATAAATAAATATGTTATCAAATCATGTTTAAATCCCACATTTATGACTTCTATTGCATGTTTAGGTATTGCCGAAATAGGAATTTTATAATTCAGCTTGTATCGATATTTTTTCCAAACTCTCAACAAGGCAGACCTTAATATATGTGTTTTAAAAACTTTGTCCACTTTTTTATCATACAATAAATAAGCATGCCACCCATATAACAAATCACACCCTTCAATATTCAATAAACTCCTTTGTGTTAAATTAAACCAATTGCTAATTGATGATAATGCTGCCGCCTCATAATATAATTTAAGATTGGGCACTTTGAGACCACCTCTTTCACGTACATCTTGCATTGAGCCTTGGTGGAGCAGTGGGCTAATGCCTCCTTAAGTAACACCAGCTGCCTGCAATTAGTGCAGGTTCGCTCCCACCAGGCTCAAGGTTGACTCAGCCTTCCATCCTTCCGAGGTAGGTAAAATGAGGACCCAGATTGTTGGGGGCAATAAGCTGACTTTGTAATAATGCCGCTTGGGGTGAGTGGGAAAGCCCTAATTAGCAGGCATATACATAGAATGAAGACTACTGCTAAGCTTGTAAGCCGCCCTGAGTCTTCGGAGAAGGGCGGGATATAAATGGAATTAAAATAAAAAATTATCTTAAATTTAGCTCTCGGTCTCTTCCCTGCCCAAATAAATTTATTAATACCTCTCTGCCATTCCTCCAAATTTGAATCTTTTTTAAGTATAGGTATCATTTGAAATAAAAATAAAAATTTAGGTAAAACATTTATTTTCACAGCTGCAATTCTTCCCAATAATGACAGTTGTAATTTTGTCTAGCTGTCAAGACCCACCCCAAACCACGTCTTAGGAAGACAAAATTCTTGGAGTCAAATCTATTCCAAAAAGAATCTTTACTATGACATGCTTGGTTGTAGGAAATGAGACAGGACTTAATATTATTCCACGAACTAAACCCTTATATAGAGTTCCCGGTTTAACCCCCCCTTAGCCCCATTTGGTCAGTCCCCCATCCTTTATCTCGTATCATCCCTCTCGTGGGAAGAAGGAACTTAGGACCTTTCATGTTTATTGCTCTCTTCCGTGACACAAGCCAGATGCTAGCCCTCCCTTTTGTTTCCCCAGTTCAAAAGGCTTCTCCTTTCCTTTGAAATGCCTAATACCGGTTCAATACACATCCATTCTCTTCTCTTTGGGAGATGGCAGACTCCATGGAATAATGTTTTAAACATACATTTATGAATATGATATAAATGGATTCTGACAGTCCGCTCTCCTTAGAAAAAAGATGTGTCCATCTGTAGGGGAAGAAAAGAAAAGAAAAAAAAACATATGTAAATGTTAATTCGGTTTGTTCGGATATTCTGTATGAAATCTCTTAAGCAGCTTTGGTGCTTTAATGTGGCGTTTGCTGACCCATTCATTTTCTGAGGAGGGGAGGTGTTTCCAAGCCACTAAATATTGGGTTGTTCCATGATGTTTCCTGGAATCCAGAATTTCTTTCACCTCAAAATGTTGTTCCCCTTCCACCATGATGGGAGGTGGTGGTGGTGGAATTTTTGTTCGTAGGGGAGATTGTTGTTCTCTCTTTATTAGACTGCAGTGAAAGATTGGGTGTATTCGTCTAAGATTTTTAGGTAGTCCTAATTCAACTGTAACTGAGTTTATGATTCTTTTAATTGGAAAAGGTCCAATGTATTTTGGTCCTAGTTTTTTACAGGGTTGGAGAGACTTAAGGTATTTTGTAGACAGATATACCATCTCTCCCACCTTGAACGGTGTGGGATCGGTTCTTTTCTTGTCTGCCTGTGTCTTGTGTGCTAATCTAGCCTCTGTTAACGCTTTTCTGACAATAAGCCAGGTGTATTGTAACTGAGCAATCCATTCCTTTAGTTGTGGAATTACCGGTTCTTTTGGGGTTAGATCAGGTATGGGGTTGAAGCTCTGGCCTGTGGCTACTTGAAAAGGAGTGTAACCTGTGCTGGAGTGAACTGCGTTGTTATATGCCACTTCTGCAAAAGGCAGTAGGTCCGACCAGTCCGACTGTTGGAAACTTATATAACACCTTAAATATTGCTCAAGTACTGCGTTAGACTGTTCCGATTGGCCATTCCCCTGAGGATGATGACTAGATGTCAGTCCTTGGGTAGTTCCTAACAGAGATAAAAATTCCTTCCAAAATACTGAGGTAAATTGCACCCCCCTGTCAGATATGATGTGTTGTGGTGCCCCATGCAATCTGTAAATATGCTGTACAAAAAGTTTTGGTAATGCTTTTGCAGTTGGAATTTTTGGGCAAGGTATGAAATGGACTTGTTTAGAGAACAGATCAGTGACAGTCCAGACAACGGTGTTTCCGTTTCTTTCTGGTAGTTCTACAATAAAATCCATGGCTATTTCTTTCCATGGGGCTGAGGGATTCGCCACCGGTTGTAACAGTCCTGGCGATTTCCCTTGTAACCTCTTGGCCATTGCGCAAATTTGACAACTGCTCACATAGCTTTCTATGTCTTTTTTCATAGATGGCCACCAAAAGTGCCTTTTAGTTAAGTGTAATGTTTTTACAAACCCGAAATGTCCTGCTGATTTTGTATCATGGCACAGTTGCAAGAAATTGGTCCTCTGGGTGGCAGGTATGTATAGCTTCTCACCCACCCAAGGTAACCCATCTTTAATAGTGCACACATGCCTATTTTTCTGGAACCATTCGTCCCCTTCCAAGGACTTTCGGAATTCTATTCCAGTTTGGCTATCCACTTCCGGCTTCATTTTTACTTGTGCCCTGGTGGTGACTGGTGCTGCCATTTGTTGTTCTGGTACGAGTGGTTTAAAGTCAGTTACCCGTGTGCTATTATATTGGGGCATGCAAGATAATGCGTCTGCCAGGAAGTTCTCCCCCCCCCGGCAAGTATTTGAGAGTGAAATTGAATCGGTGAAAGTGTTGGGACCAGCGGGCTTGCTTAGGAGTGAGTTTCCTGGGCGTTTTTAGTGTTTCTAAATTTTTGTGGTCAGTCCAGACCTGGAAAGGTATTTTATTTCCTTCCAAAAATTGGCGCCAAGTTAATAATGACCACCTTAATGAGAATGCTTCCTTCTCCCATATTGGCCATCGTTGTTCAGTTTCTGTAAGTTTCCTGGATGTATATGTGCAAGGTTGCAACGCTCCCTCATCATTTTCCTGTAGTAATACGGCTCCGACTGCTACGTCGCTCGCATCTGCCTGTATTATGAAAGGTTTGTTGGGATCTGAGTGTTTAAGTACAGGTTCCGCAGAAAAGAGTCTCTTTAGCCTCTCAAATGCTGCTTGACATTCCATTGACCATTTTAGGGGCTGGCTGGGTTTCACGGGTGACCCCCCCTTCATTTTCAACAAATTTGTGAGGGGCATTGCTATTTGGCCAAATGCGGGGATGAATTGGTGGTAGAAATTTGCAAACCCCAGGAAACTTTGCAATTGCTTCAGTGTGTGGGGGGTGTGTGCCCACTCTAGTACTGCCCTGACCTTCTCAGGGTCCATTTCGATGCCCTCTGGAGATATGCGATATCCCAGATAGTCAATTTTTTCCTGATGGAATTCATACTTCGATAATTTAGCATATAAATGGGCAGCTCGCAACTTTTTCAGGACTGCTCTGACTAGTTTGATATGTTCCTCTTTGGTTTCTGTGAAGATAAGGATGTCATCGAGGTAAACCAGGACCCCCTTATATAGGTGCTCTCTTAGCACGTCATTAATTAATTGCATAAAGACTGCGGGGGCCCCTTGCAGTCCAAATGGCAATACTTTGAATTGATAGCACCCCATTGGGCAGTTGAATGAAGTTTTCCATTCGTCTCCTTCCTTAATCCTAATACGGTAGTATGCTTCCCTCAGGTCTAGTTTGGTAAAAATCCTTCCTTTCGATAGGTGGGATAGCATATCCTTCATTAGGGGAAGGGGGTACAGATTACATTCACTAATTGTATTTAGATTCCGGTAATCCACGCACAAGCGGAAAGAACCATCTTTCTTCTCCCTGAATAGAACCGGGGCGGCCACTTTGGGTTTGGCGGGCTCAATAAATCCTCTTTCTAAGTTTTTCTTTATGAATCTTTCCATTTCTGCCATTTCCCTTGGGCTCATGGCATACATCCTGGGATTTGGGAGTTTTGCCCCAGGTTTGAATTCTATGGTGCAGTCTGTGGGGCGGTGGGGGGGAAGCTCATCTGCTCTTTCCTCACTGAAAACCTCAGCCAGGTCCCTGTATTCCTCCGGTATCTCTGGTAACCCCTTCTCTTTCCCCACTGCTGCTGTCTCTTCCCTCTGGGTTAGGGGGGTGTTTGGGGGTTTTACATTTTCCTGTTCCACTTTTGGGAAGTTGTGTTCTGCTGTCCTCCAGTTTATCCCAGGGTTCCATTTCTTCAGCCATTCCAGTCCTAAAATCATTGGGCATTCCATGCCTGGGGCCACTATAAACGTTATGTCTTCCTCATGAGACCCCAGGGACATGTAGATTGGTAGAGTGGCTAGGGTAGCTGGTCCCCCCTTCAGTCAATTAGACCCATCTAATTGACTGAAGGAGATTGGTTGTTTTAGCCTCCTCACTGGGATGCTCAGTTCCTCCACCAGTGTTGGGCTGATGAGGCAGCGGATGCAGCCAGAGTCTATCAGAGCCTTTATTTCAATGGTTTTAGGTACAGAGGAAGCTAATATAGTCACTGTCTTAAGTATGGGTGGAAGAGGTCCACTTACCAATGGTTCTCCCTCTGAGCTGTCTTCCGAGGTGTCCACCGGAGTCCAATCCCAGGTTTTGGCAGGAATTGTGGACTCTACAGCCTCTGTCCCCTCCATGGAAGATTCTTTTGGGTTGCCTTGAGACTTCCCCAGCTTTTTGGAAGATGATGCCTCTGTTTTTCGTGGAGGGGCTTTCGAACGACATTCTGCAGCACGGTGGCCCTCTCTCCCGCAATTGAAACATTCCTTTGATTTTTTAGCCATGGCCGGTGGGTTTTCCCCCTCACGTGTTTGCTCGAGTGGCAGGTGGCCCCATGGTTTTCCTCTGCGTTGTCTCTTCAATAGGTCTATTTCCACTTCCTCTGCCAGGACATACCAGTCGTCGAGATGGTAGGGGTCTCCTCGAGGCAGTCAAGTGTCATACAGGTCGTAGTTTAGACCGTCTTTGAAATGGCTGAGGAGAATGTCTTCTGGCCAGTTCAGCTTGCTGGCGATGGCTCAGAATTCTTGGGTATATTCGGCCACTGTTCTCCTGCCCTGCCTCACTGTTTTGATTCTCTCCCGGGCCTTTCGGTCAGCCAAAGGGTCCTCGAATCGTCGCCTTAAGGATGACATGAATCGGTTGAAGTCGTTGAGTTCTGGGGTGTTGGAGTCATGCAGGTTCACCACCCAGTCTGCAGCCGTCCCGTCCAGGGCAGATTGCACAATTCGGATGCGCGTTTTGTCACTGGGCATGTCCCGTCCGTACTCTTCCATGTAGCTGAGGACTTGGGTTAGGAAAAATCCCAGTCGTGATGGCTCCCCCTTGAACTTTGCTTCCAGGGGCGGGAATCTTTGGCTGGAGCGTTGTCTGCGCCGCAGAGTGTATTGCTCCTCATCTCGATCCCCGTCTGTGGGTCTGGGGTGGGTGGGTACCGCTGAGTCAGCGGCTCCTGTTCCATTGGACGGCCCTGGGGTTTCAGGTGTTGGATCCCTTCCGTTACCCCTCCAGTTGCGACCCCAGGTGTTGTGTCGGTTGCGGTTTCCAGCTCTCTCCTCCCTTAGTGAGCTCAGGGTTGTTTTCATCAAGTTAATAGCTTTTTCCAGAATCCGCTCTTCGTCACTGGCGTGCAGGGAGTTCTCCATCTCTTGTTTCCATTCCGGTTGGTGGTCGCTCCGTCTTAGGGTCACTTCTCCCGAAGCCTTTTCCCACTCACTTTTCCTTCCAACGCCCATCGACCACCGGGGTTTTCGTTCGTGCTGCTCCGCCATTTCCTCCCAGGAGGAATATGACGCTTCAGCTTCCCAATGTTTCTGGGAATTTGGCTGGGAGGAAGGCTCCTTCTCCATGGGGCTTCCCTCCCTTCTTGCTTCATCGTCAGACATCATATTTATTTGCAAAGTCCCCCGGTAAGGTTCCTCTTCCCAGGTTGACTTTCAGTGCAAGTCCTGTCTAATGTCAGGACCCACCCCAAACCATGTCTTAGGAAGACAAAATTCTTGGAGTCAAATCTATTCCAAAAAGAATCTTTACTATGACATGCTTGGTTGTAGGAAATGAGACAGGACTTAATATTATTCCATGAACTAAACCCTTATATAGAGTTCCCGGTTTAACACCCCCTCAGCCCCATTTGGTCAGTCCCCCATCCTTTATCTCGTATCATCCCTCTCGTGGGAAGAAGGAACTTAGGACCTTTCATGTTTATTGCTCTCTTCCGTGACACAAGCCAGATGCTAGCTCTCCCTTTTGTTTCCCCAGTTCAAAAGGCTTCTCCTTTCCTTTGAAATGCCTAATACCGGTTCAATACACATCCATTCTCTTCTCTTCGGGAGATGGCAGAATCCATGGAATAATGTTTTAAATATACATTTATGAATATAATATAAATGGATTCTGACACTAGCTATCAAGCTCTTTTTGTATTTTGGACCATAAAAATTCATAATTAATCTTATATAGTTTAGTATTTGAAGTTGAAAGATGTACCCCCAAATATTTAACCTTTTTAACTATTTAAAATCCCGTTAATTTTTCTAAGGCTACCTTTTGTTCTATGGTCATATTTTTAGACAATATCTTAGTTTTTTGTCTGTTTACCTTAAATCCAGAAACTTGTCCATATTGTAAAATTATTTCCATTAAGTCCAAAACTGATTGAATTGGTTGACTTAACGTAATAACCAAGTCATCTGCAAACGCCCTCAATCTATAATCTTGATCTCTAATCTTAATTCCCTGTATTTTCTTTGAGTCACATATTTTAATCAATAATATTTCCAATGTTAAAACAAACAACAATGGTGATAGTGGACATCCCTGTCTTGTACCCTTTTCAATTTTACAAACTTCTGATAAGCTACCATTAATTATTATTTATGCTTTTTGTTTTTGATATATAGCCCTAATAGGTTGTAAAAACTTATCCCCAAACTGCATCTTCTCTTAACACCTTAAATAAGAATTGCCAATCCAATTGATCGAAGGCTTTTTCAGCGTCCAAAAAAATCAGCGCTGCAGGGACTTGGTTATTTCTTTCTAAATATTCTAATACATTTACAATGTGTCTTACATTATTTTTCATTTGCCTACCGCTTATGAATCCTGTTTGATCAGTATAAATCATTTGTTGCATAACCTTCATCAATCTATTTGCTAAAATTTTTGCAAATATCTTGTAATCAGTATTTAACAACAATATAGGTCTATAATTTTTGGTTTGTACAGGATCTTGATCTTCCTTTGGAATCAACATTATAAATGCTGTTTTCCACGATGGAGGTACCTCCCCTCCGGATTGAATTATTCTAAACAATTGTTTTAAAGGTTCCACCATCTCTAATTGTAAATTTTTATAATAAGTAGCAGTCAATCCATCTGTCCCAGGTGCCTTTCCTACTTTTAATTGTTTAATTGCTAGAATAATTTCTTCAGTGGTTATCAATTGATTCATCTCTTCCCGTTGCTCTTGTGTGAGCGGTGGGATCTTCACTCCTTGCAAATAACTATGTCTAAACCTTGACTTTTATCCCTTGCATACAGCTTAGAATAAAATTCAACAAAGGCCTTTTTAATGAGATTTTGCTGAAACACTTCTTTACCCCTATACTCTACCTTATCTATATGACGAGATCTTTGCTTTTTCCTTAATAAATAAGCTAACCACCTACCAGGTTTATTTGCATTATTAAAAATGTTATGTTTAGCATATCTTAAATTAGTTGCCACCTGGTCCGCCATTAGCATATCAAACTGACTTCTTAACAAATTAATTGATTCTTTTAGCCTCTTATCAGATGGATCCATAGTAAAAGCTTTCTCTTTCCTCTTTATTTCCTCTATTTCTTTACACTTAAATTCCATTCTACGTCTATATTTATTATTCAGATATATCAAGACTCCTCTCATGTAAGCTTTACTTGCATCCCATACCATTTCAATAGAGGTGCCTTTGTGCATGTTCATAATAAAAAATTCTTTCATCTGCTTTTTACATTCTTCCACATTTCCTACATATCTAAATAAATTTTCATTTAATCTCCATGATCTTCTATCACCGTTACCCTTATCCAATTCCATCCAAACTGGACTATGGTCCGATAAGGTTCTTGGACATAGTAAGGGGGTGAGATTTGGGTTTTGTACAAAGAGGGAGTTAGAAATGAGACAAAAATGGATTCTGACTTGCTGCCCTCGTTTTAAAAAAAAGAGAGGTCCCCCTGTAGAGGAAAACAAAATATAAATGTTAGCCCAATTTGTTAGGATATTCTGTATGAAACTTTTTAAGCAACGTGGGTGCTCTAATGTGATCTTTACTGACCCACTCATTTTCAGAGGAGGGGAGGTGTTTCCAAGTTACTAAGTATTCAGTTGCTCCATGGTGTTTCCTAGAATCCAGGATTTATTTTAATTCGAAGTGTTGTTCTCCTTCAATTATGATAGAAAGTCGGGGTGGGGGTTGATCGTAGGGGTGACTGTTCCCTTTTTAGTAAACTGCAGTGAAAAATTGGGTGTATCTGCCTAACATTTTTGGGTAATTCTAATTCTACTATTACTGGGTTTATGATTCTTTTAATAGGAAAAGGTCCAATATATTTTGGTCTGAGTTTTTACAGGGTTGTAGCGATTTAAGGTATTTTGTGGATAAGTATACCATCTCTCCCACCCTGAATGGTGTGGGATCGACTCTCTTTTTGTCTGCTTGTGCTTTGTATGCTTGTCTAGCTTCGTCTAAAGCTTTCCTAATGATTGGCCAGATGTTTTGTAATTGTACAATCCATTCCTTCAGTGATGGGATTACCGCTTCGTTTGGGGTTCGTTCAGACGTGGGATTGAAACTTTGACCAGTAGCTATTTGAAAAGGAGTGTACCCTTTGCTGGAGTGGACTGCATTATTATATGCCACTTCTGCGAAAGGGAGTAGGTCTGTCCAATTTGTTTGCTGGAAATTAATAAAGCATCTTAAATATTGCTCAAGTACTGAGTTCAATTTTTCATATTGACCGTTTCCTTGAGGATGATGACTAGATGTCAGTCCCTGAGTGGTTCCTAAAAGGGATAAAAATTCTTTCCAAAATGCTGGCGTCAATTGCACCCCCCTATCAGATATGATGCGTTGTGGTGCCCCATGCAATCTGTAAATATGCTGCATGAAAAGTTTCACTAAGGCTTTTGTGGTGGGGATTTTTTGGCAAGGGATGAAGTGCACCTGTTTGGAGAACAAGTCTGTGACCATACAGATTACAGTGTTCCCATTGCTTTCTGCTAATTCCACTATAAAATCCATGGCTATCTCTTTCCTTGGGGCTGAGGGGTTCGTCACTGGTTGTAACAGTCCTGGTGACTTCCCTTGCAGCCTCTTAGCTGTCACGCAAGTTTGGCAGCTGGCCACATAGCTTTCTATGTCCTTTTTCATGGATTGCCACCAAAATTGCCTTTTAAGTGTAGGGTTTTTACAAACCCAAAATGTCCTGCTGATTTTGTATCATGGCACAACTGCATGAAATTAATCCTCTGGGTGGCAGGTATTTATAACTTCTCACTCACCCAGGGTAGTCCATCTTTGATTGTGCACAATTGTCTATTTTTCTGGAACCATTCATCAGTTTCCAAAGACTTTTGGAATTCTATTTCAGTTTGGCTATCCACCCGTGGCTTTAATTTAGCTTGGGTCCTGGTGGTTACTGGTGATGCCAGTTGTTGTTCGGGCAAATGTAGTTTAGAGTCAGTGACCCGTGTACTATTATATTGGGGCAAGCGAGATAATGCATCAGCCAGGAAATTCTTTCCCCCCGGTAAGTGTTTGAGAGTGAAACGGAATCGGTGAAAATGTTGGGACCAGTGGGCTTGCTTAGGAGTGAGTGTCCTGGGTGTTTTTAGTACTTCCAATTTTTTTTTAATTGAAAAGTTTTACAATACATTTTTTAAAATAGAAATAGAAAAAACTCCCTCCTCCCCCTCCCCTCTCCCCAACCCGCCCCTACCCTCCCCTCCCCCCTCCCCGACTTCCCAGAGCTGAATACAGGGTATAGACCAGGGGTCCGCAACCTGAAAAAGGAAAAGAGCCACTGGGAACCGGTTCCATCACACACACAAAAAAGTGGGTGTGCGTCCATGCACGCGCATGCGCAAAAAATGCTTTGCGCGTGCGCAAAACGTTTTGCGCATGCGCGGACGCGCACGGTTGCCATTTTTTAATGTATGATGGAACCGGTTGCGCGACGGTGACGGCCCGTTTGCAGAGCTGCCGCTTTCGGCAGCCTGCAAAGGTGCCGCGGCAGCTTTCCCAGAGCGGCGCCGCTGCCCGTTCGCACGGAGGTGCGCGCGCACCGCGCACCTCCGCCCATTCGGAGAGGTGCGCGCGCACCTCTTCAAATGGGCGGTGCCACTCTCCATTTGGAGAGGTGCGCGCGCACCACTGCCCGTTCGAAGAGGTGCGCGTGCACCGGGCGGCTGGGAGCCGCAGGAGACAGCTCAAAGAGCCGGGTTGCAGACTTGTGGTATAGACTTACAAACAAAAGCTAAAATATGCTAACAACAAAAATAAAACATTAAATTCTATCGCGCTTTAACTCTCCATAGTCATAATTATATTACTAACAAATAACAAATAACTAATAATACATCGTATAAAACCGCTACTTATTCAAATGCTAAATGAAACTTTTTAGTCCCATATTTATTCTGAATATATTCAATCCATCTTCTCCATTCCACAATATATCTCTGTTGCGATTGGTCTTTCAAATATGCTGAGATCTTTGCCATTTCCCCCAAATTAGAAACTTTCAAAGTCCATTCTTCTATAGTGGGCAGTTCCTCCTTCTTCCAATATTGCGCTACTAAAAGTCTTGCTGCCGTAATTAGATTCAACATTAATTTAGTGTCTATAACAGTAAAGTCTGTAATAATACCCAACAAAAACAACTGCGGAGAAAACCTTATCTTTTTCTTAAATATCTTTTGCATATTCCACCAAATTTTAATCCAAAAAGCTTTGACTTTTTTACAAGTCCACCATATATGAAAATACGTTGCATCCTCACAACCACACCTCCAACATTTGGGCTGACAGTTCGGATACATACTTGCTAGTTTTTTAGGATCTAAATGCCACCTATAAAACATTTTATAAAAATTCTCTCTTAAATTTTGGGCCTGTGTAAATTTTACGTTTCTAACCCAAATCTTTTCCCAAGTATCCATTGTTATAACCTCCTGAAAATTCTGAGCCCACTTTATCATACAATCTTTAACAAGTTCCATTTCTGAATCAATTTCTATCAATGTATTATATATGCTTCTTATATGTGCTCGACCTTGATCTCTAATTTGTTTTACCAAATTTTCATCAGTTATCGAAAAACCAACTTTCTGATCCTCTTTCCATCTTGCCTGTAACTGCCCATACTGGAACCAAGTTTGTAAAATCTTTTTTTCTTTTAAAATATTATATGGCCTTAATTGCCATACATTCCTTTCTATCCTTAAAATTTCCTTATATGTAGTCTCATCATGTTTAAATCCAACGTTTATATTTTCTATTGCGTGTTTAGGTATTGCCCAAATTGGTATCTTATAATTTAACATGTCTATATTTTTTCCATACTCGCAACAGAGCAAACCTTAATATATGTGTCTTAAACACATTATCCACCTTCTTATCATACAATAAACATGCATGCCAACCAAATAACAAATCATAACCCTCAAGATTTAATAATCTCCCTTGTGTTAAATTAAACCAGTCACTTATCGATGATAAAGCAGCAGCCTCATAATATAATTTAAGATTAGGCATTTTAAGACCACCTCTTTCACGTGTGTCTTGCATTATCTTAAATTTAACTCATGGCTTTTTCCCTGCCCAAACAAATTTATTAATACCTTTCTGCCATTCCTCCAAATTTAAATCCTTTTTAAGTATAGGTATCATTTGAAACAAAAATACAAATTTTGGCAAAACATTCATTTTCACTGCTGCAATTCTTCCCAATAAGGATAATTGTAGTTTTTTCCAACTATCTAGGTCTTTTTGTGTTTTTACCCATAACAATTCATAATTATTCCTTTAAAAATCCTGATCTCTTATTTTAATTCCCTTAATTTTATTTGAATCTCATATTTTAATCAATAATATTTCCAATGTTAAAACAAACAGTAAAGGTGACAACGGACAGCCCTGTCTTGTACCCTTTTCAGTATTACATGTTTCTGTCAAACTACTATTGACTATTATATGAGCTGTTTGCTTCTGATATATTGCTCTAATAGGTTGTAAATTTTTTCCCCAAACTCCATTTTCTCCAATACTTTCACCAAAAATTGCCAATCCAATTGATCAAAAGCTTTTTCAGCATCGAAAAAGATCAGCGCTGCAGAGACCTGATTATTTCTTTCCAAAAATTCCAATAAATCTACAATATGTCTCACATTATTCTTCATTCGTCTACCACTTATAAATCCAGTTTGATCACTATGAATCACTTGCTGCATTACCTTCATTAATCTATTTGCTAAAAGTTTTGCAAATATCTTATAATCAGTATTTAAAAGCGATATCGGTCTATAGTTTTTGGCTTGGGTAGCATCTTGATCTTCCTTCGTAATCAGCGAAATGAAAGCTGTTTTCCATGATGGAGGCACTTCTCCTCCCATTTGAATTGTCCTAAACAATTCTCTTAAGGGTTCCACCATTTCTGACTGTAAATTTTTATAATAGACGGCAGTCAATCCGTCAGTTCCTGGTGCTTTACCCACCTTTAATTGCTTAATTGCTAAAAGAATTTCTTCATCATTTATCAATTGATTCATCCCTTCCCTTTGTTCTTGTGTAAGAACAGGAATATTAGCTTCCTGCAAGTATCTATCTATATCTGTATCTTGAATCTTGTCTCTAACATACAACTTAGAATAGAAATCAACAAAAGCCTTTTTAATAAGATTCTGCTGATACACCACTTTACCCTTGTACTCTATTCTATCTATATTACGTGCCCTTTGTTTCTTCCTTAACAAGTAAGCTAACCACCTACCCGGTTTATTAGCATTACAAAAAGTGTTATGTTTAGCATCCCGTAAGTTAGCTGCCACTTGATCTGCCATCAACATATCAAACTGACCTCTTAGTAAAGTAATTACCTCTTTGATCTTCCCATCAGATGGATTCAAAATTAAAGCCTTTTGTTTTCTCTTAATTTCCTCCTCTAATTCTTTCCGCCTGAATTCCAATTTACATCTATATTTATTATTCAAATATATTAACACTCCTCTCATATAAGCTTTACTTGCATCCCAAACCATCTCAATAGGAGTACCCTTATGCATATTAATTTTAAAAAGTTCTTTCATCTGTTTTTACACTCTTCCACATTTTCCTGATATATAAACAAATTCTCATTTAGTCGCCAAGACCGTCTGTCTCCATTATCTTTTTCTATCTCCAACCATACTGGACTGTGATCAGATATAGTTCTTGGACATATCTTGATCTTCTTAATCCTAGAAAAAAAATCATTAGTAATTAATACAAAATCAATCTTGGATAAAGATTGATGCCTATCAGATAAAAAAGTAAAGTCTTTTTCTTGCAAGTTCCTTTCTCTCCAAACATCTCTCAATTCCAAGTCATCCTTCATCTCAAAAAATGATTTAGGCAGTCTAGCATGACTTGGCATACTTCTAAAAAGGCCTCTTTTGTCCATTTGTACATCCAAAACGCCATTCCAATCTCCCATAAAAATATTAAGATTTGTAATCCCACTGAATAATCTTGCTGGGTAATAATTTATAAAATTCTCCTTGCTGTTGGTTAGGAGCATATAATCCAACCAGAAGTATTTTCTTGCCTTCTATTAATAGTTCAATTATAACATATCTTCCTTGTTTATCTGTTTCAATTAAACTAGCTGTTAAAGTATTCTTGACATAAATAACAACTCCATTTTTCTTGTCAGGAGCAGAAGCAATAAACTGTGTACCCAGCCTAAAGTTTATCAAATACTTTTGATCAGCTGCTTGAATATGCGTTTCCTGTAAACAAATAACATCATTTTTAAATTGTTTTAGATATTGAAATTCTTTCTTTCTTTTATGCGGAGAATTTAATCCATTAACATTCCAAGTTAGAAGCTTTGTCGCCATCTTTTGCGACCTGAAGCTTTTGGAGTGCCTCTTCCAGAATTACCTGCACTCTCTTCGGTTTCGCTCCTCCCACTGCTTCACTATAAGTAAGTTTTTGAGATGTGGTCATGGCTTTCTGTTGTTCTTGCTCTTGTCTCATTCGTCTGGTTGCAGCCCGTGTCATTCTTTGATCTCTAACCTCTTCCATTGGTACTAGAATCTGATACACTCCTGTAGTTTGCTGGGATTCTCCATCTTTCAGCTGAGTAACTCCTTCAGCTCCTTGTATACTCTCCCTTTGTGGCTGACGCTTTCCTTCGCCATTCCTCCTTTTAAATTCCATGGATGGTGGGGAGCCTGCCTTCAAAATATTAGCATAAAAATCTCGTGCCTGTAAGACTGTGTTAAGACGATATCTCGTGCCTGCGTGCATCACCACCATGCCTACTGGGATCTCCCATCTAAACTGGATGTCCTGTTTCCTTAATTCTTCTGCCAAAAAAGCAAATTCTTTCTTTTTCCTTAAAATTCTTGGAGGAATCTCTTTCAGAATTAAAACTTCTTGCTCTGCAACTGTAAATTTTTTGTTGTAGAAGGCTTGAATAACCTCATTTCTAATTGCTCTCTTCGTAAAATAAACCACCACATCTCTAGGTAGTTTTCTTTGTCTTGCAATCCAAGAATTAACATGAAATATTTTATCTATATTCACCATAATATCTTCTGCAGAAAGCTCCAAAACCTGCTCAAGAGCCTGTGCCAATATTTCTTTCAAATTCTCCTTAGGATCTTCTTTCAAACCCCTGATTCTCACAGCAAACTCCATTTCTCGATACTGTAGCAAAACCACATCATCATCAATCTTTTCCATCACAGTTTCAGCATCCATTATTTTAGCATCTAATTTCATGTTATTTTGGCTGAGCTCTTCCACTCTCTCATCCAGACGCTCAATACAAACAGCAAGCCCTTGAAATGCAACCAAAATGTCTGCTCTTATTTCTGTATTCTTCTCCTCAATAAGTTCAGCTATTTGCTGAGATTGTTTTTTCAAAGCCTCTTGCAAAGCATCCTGCAAATCTTTTATTGTTAAAGCTGGTGCGGGTGCGGGTGCCGCAGGAGGAGGCATCAGAGCCTGTAATGAAGACTGCTGAACTGGCGAGGCACCAGCACTTCTAGGAACGTTAGTTGGTTTGGAAGCCATTTTAACACCACTTTATTCTATTGCGCACTTTCACTTTCCGCACCGCTTGCAACTTTTTCCACAAAGTATTCTGAGTTAAAGTTCTCCTGCACAGCTCTGCCTGCATCCAAGTAATCCACAATTAACTATCGATGGCAGGGATGGTTGCAGTGTCCTGCTCTGCTCCAAAGCGTTGGAGCAGAGGTGTCCCGGAGTCCAGAGCAAACTCAGGCTTCGGCGGGGCTCACACTCTTCAACCACCAGAGTTTAACTCTGGAGATCTAGGGGAGCTCTACCCCTGCCTAAGCACTTGGCAACTTGGGCTCAGCCCCTCCTCTTCTCCTGAGGAGCGGGTTTCCGAGCCGCCAAACAGCTGATCATCGCTGTTTTTGGCAGCTCTACGGAAAACAGCGGGGCTGACGGCTGAAACGGCCGCCATCAACGGAGCCTTGCCACCCGGAAGTCCCAGTGCTCCCAAATTTTTGTGGCCTGTCCAGACTTGTAAGGGGATTTTATTTCCTTCAAGGAAATGGTGCCATGTATGTAATGACCACTTTATAGCGTATGCCTCCTTTTCCCACATGGTCCAATGTTGTTCTGTCTCCATGAGTTTCCTGGACGTATATGCACATGGTTGCAATGTCCCCTCGTCATTTTCCTGTAATAATCCAGCTCCCACCACCACATCGCTTGCGTCTGCCTGTATTACAAAAGTTTATCGGGATCTCGGTGTCTCAATACAGGTTTGGCAGAAAAAAGGCTCTTTAGCCTCTCAAATGCTGCTTGACATTCCATTGTCCACTTCAGGGGCTGGCTGGGTTTCACTGGGGACCCCCCTTTCATTTTCAATAAGTTTGTGAGTGGCAGGGCTATTTGGGCAAACAAAGGGATGAATTGGCGGTAGAAGTTTGCAAATCCCTGGAAACTTTGCAATTGCTTCCTTGTGCGGGGGTGGGGTGCCCATTCTAATACTGCCTTGACTTTCTCAGGGTCCATTTCAATGCCCTGTGGGGATATGCAATACCCCAGCTAGTCTATTCTTTCCTGGTGGAATTCACATTTCGATAATTTAGCATATAGGTGGACAGCCCACAATTTTTTCAGAACTGCTCTGACTAGGTTAATATGCTCCTCTTTGGTCTCAGTGAAGATAAGGATGTCATCTAGGTAAACCAGGACCCCCTTATATAGGTGTTCTCTTAGCAGTTTATTAATTAATTGCATAAAAACTGTGGGGGCCCTTGCAGTCCAAATGGCAGGACTTTGAACTGGTAGCAACCCATTGGGCAATTGAATGCAGTCTTCCATTCGTCTCGTTCCTTAATCCTAATGCAATAATAATAATAATAATAATAATAATAATAATAATAATAATAATAATAATAATAATAATAATAATAATAATAATTTTATTCATATACCGCCCTTCTCCCGAAGGACTCAGGGCGGTGAACAGGGCAAATATATAAAAAATACAAAAATACAAAAGTTAAAAGAAAATTAAACATATGCCCAGCTAAAAACAATAAATACAGATATTAAAAATGACATTAAAACCCAACCCATTCCCCTTCAGGCCAGGCCGGCTTGTTCAAATAAGAATGTCTTCAGATCGCGACGGAAGGAGCGAAGGTCGGGCGCCATCTGGAGCTCAACCGGCAACCAATTCCATAGCTCCGGGGCGCCCACAGAGAAGGACCTCCCCCTGGGGGCCACCAATCGACATTCTCTGATCGGTGGCACCCTGAGGAGGCCCTCAGGTCTTGTTTGGTAAAAATCCTTCCTTTCGATAGATGGGATAGCATAGCCTTCATTAGGGGTAGGGGATACAGATTATTTATTTATTTATTTTATTTTTATTACATTTATATCCCGCCCTTCTCCGAAGACTCAGGGCGGCTTACAAGCTTAGCAGTAGCCTTCATTCTATGTATATGCCTGCTTGTTAGGGCTTTCATACACCCCCCAAGCGGCATTACATTCACTAATTGTGTTCAGAGACCTATAATCTACGCAGAAACGAAGTGAGCTGTCCTTCTTCTCTCTGAACAGGACCAGGGCGGCCACTTTGGGTGTGGCAGGCTCAATAAATCCCCTTTCTAGGTTTTTTTAAATGAATCTTTCCATCTCCTCTGTTTCTTTTGGGGTCATGGAGTACAACCTGAGCTTCGGGAGTTTTGCCCCGGGTTTGAATTCTATAGCACAGTCTGTGGGCCGGTGAGGAGGAAGTTCATCTTCCTGTTCCTCACTGAAAACTTCAGCAAGGTCCCTGTGTTCCTCCTGTATTTATGGTAACCTCTTCTCTTCCCCCATTGATGCTGTCTCCTTTCTTCGGGTTGTGGGGTGTGCTTTGGGGTTTTACGTTCCTGTGCTCTCCGGGAAGTTGAGTTCTGCTGTCCTCCAATTTACCCAGGGGTTCCATTTCTGCAGCCATTCCAGTCCTAAAATCATTCGGCATTCCATGCCTGGGGTCACTACAAACATTATGTCTTCCTCGTGGGTCCCCAGGGACAGGTGAATTAGTAAGGTGGCTAGGGTACCCCCTCTGCTATGGACCCATCTAGCTGGCCAAAAGAGACTGGTTGTTTTAGTCTTCTCACCGGAATGCCCAAATTCCCCAACAGCATTGAGCTGATGAGGCAGAGGGTGCAGCCAGAGTCTATAAGGGCTTTTACTTTGACGGCTTTGGGCATGGAGGAAGCTAATATAGTCACTGTCTTAAGGATGGATGGAATGGATCCACTTACCAATGTTTCTCCCTCCGAGCTGTCTTAGGTGTCCACCACCCCTGCGGTGTAGGACGGAATCCCCTCCCAGTCCTTAGTAGGGTTTGGGGACTCTACAGCCTCTGTCCCCCTCATGGCAGGTTCTTTTGGGTTGCCTTGGGACTTCCCTGGTCTCCTGGATGGTGATGCCTCTGATTTGTGCTGAGGGGCTTTTGAGCGGCATTCTGCAGCACAGTGGCCCTCTCCCACATTTGAAACAGCCTGTTGATTTCATAGCCATGAACTGTGTTTCGCTGGCTCGCGTGTTTGCTTGGGCAGTGGGCAGGCCCATAGTTTTCCCCGGCAGTGCCTTTTTAGTAGGTCTATCTCCACCTTCTCTGCCAGGACATACCAGTCATCGAGATGGTGTGGGTCTCCTCGAGGCAGGCAAGCATCATACAGGTTGTAGTTTAGCCCGTCTTTGAAATGGCTAAGAAGGATGTCTTCCGGCCAGTTCAGCTTATTGGTAATGGCTCAGAATTCTTGGATATATTCAGCCGCCTGCCCTGCCTCACCGTTTTGATTCTCTCCCGGGCCTTAAAATCAGCCAAAGGTTCTTCAAACCGCCTCCTCAAGGATGACATGAATTGGTTGAAGTCGTTGAGTTCTGGGGTGTTGGAGTCATGCAGGTTCACCACCCAGTCTGCAGCTGGTCCATCCAGGGCTGATTGCACGATGCGGATGCGGGCTTTGTCACTGGGGATGTCCCGTCCGTATTCTTCCATATAACTGAGGACTTGAGTTAGGAAAAACCCAATCCGTGGTGGCTCCCCCCTGAATTTCACTTCCAGGGGTGGTAGTCTTTGAATGGATCAGTGTCTATGCCGTGGGCGGTATTGCCCCCTATCCTGATCTCCATCTGCGGTTCAGCGGGGGGTGGTTGCTGCTGAGGTGGCAGCTCCTGGTTCAGTGGACAAACTTGGACAAGTGTTACAGGTTCCAGATCCCTCCGTCTCTCCAGCTGCGGCCCCAGACGCTGCTGAGGCTGCGGTATTCAGGTTTCTCCTCTCTTAGTGAGCTAAGGGTTTTCATCAGGTCAATAGCTTTCTCTAGGATCCACTCCTCTTCACTGACGTGCAGGGAGCTCTCCATCTCTTGCCTCCATTCGGGTTGGTGGCCACCCTGCCTCAGGGTCACTTTCCTCGATGCCTTTTCCCACTCGCTTTTCCTTCCAACGCCCATCGACCACCCATGGTTTGCAGTCGTGCGTCTCCACCACCTCTTCCCCAGAGCTTCCAATCGTTGGTGGAGTTTTGTTTGGGGGGGAAATTCCCTTTCCATGGGGCTTTTCTCCTCCCTTGCTTCGTCGTTAGACACTGTATTTTTTGCAAAGTCCCTCGGTAAGGTTTTTCCTTCCAGGTTGACTCTTAATGCAGATCCTGTCTAATGTCAGAACCCACTCCAATCAACATTTTAGGAAAGAAAAACTCTTGGAGACAAGTTTGTCCGCAGGAACTTTTACTAAAACATGGTTGACAGTGGATAATCTAGACAGGATCTGGAAACTGTTTCACAGATCGATACTTTTAAAGCAGGCATGTCAAACACAAGGCCCGCTGGCTGGATGCGGCCTGACATGTGGTTCCATCCGGCCCGGGGACCTGCTCTGAAAAGAGCAAAGAACTGGCCCACTGTACCTCGGCCCGGGCGCTGATCTACTACTTGATTGCAGCCATCAAAGCCAGAACGTGCTCAGCGTTAAATCCAGGACTTTTTTTCTCATAGAAAGCTCAGATCGGCGTTCCGGCACCTTTTTTTTTTGCAAAAAAAAAAAAAAAGCTTTTGCACAAGCTGTGCTGCTATTGGCTTAAGGCTAAGCTTATTGCAGGCTTTGCTCTTTTATGACTCATGGACTTCAACTCCCAGAATTCCTGAGTCAGCTATGCTATTGGCTTTTGGAAGCCAATAGGAATTGCTGCTGAGCTTGCCAAAAGACCCAGCAGGCAAATGTTGCAAGCGAAGGCAGGAGGTTTGCACTCCTCCCTCCTCTCCAACTACTACACCATTTCAACTAGGTAAGTAAGATATTATTTGCAAATAGGATATCCAAGTATGACTCAAGGAAATTTTCCCTGCATGGAGGGAGTAGTGGTTTGTCTCACTTTGTTTTACTTTTCAAATTGCTGTAGGGAAGAAATGATGATTAGAAAAAGGCAGGAAGTTGTTTTTATTAGGAAGAATTCATTTATCCCATGCTAGATCTTTGGGAGCTTAATACCACCAGCACAGAACATTTGCTTTTCTGAAATTTCATTCAAATTCAATTGCTGATAGGGGCATTTGGAAAAAAACGTTATTTATTAAATTTATATGCTGACTATCTCACCAGGATGACTCTAAAGTCAAGGAGAGGGCTTGCAACTTCTGTTTGTAGTTATCCACGTTTCTGCACACTGAGATAATTGGCCATTGTACAAATACAGAGCCTATCATGCTTTTATATTTATATGGAACAGATACATTATCTGGAATTTTTGGAATGTGTAAAAAAAATTGAACCAGCCCAGAAACTCATTTCCCATTGTTTGTGTATATAGAAAGTAAACCCTGAAATAGATTTGGAAAGAGCAAGGACTTTCATTAAATGGAAATGTTGCTAAGCATAGAATTTGCAGCTGTTAATTTGCAGCTGTTTCTGCTGTTTTCTTTTTATGTGCTTATGATTATACATCACATTTTAAAATCAGCCAAATTGAATAGGAATAAGATTGTGACTGAAAGAATACTAATTCTGATATATAGTAAATATCTTTAACAAGTAATGTTACATTTAGCTTTAGTGTAATTTGTTTGTTTACTGTAGCTAAAACTGGAAATTATATTTCTAAAGCATTAGTTTGGATCATTGGAAAGAAAAAGGATTTAATATTTATGATTCAAAAATATAAATATGTGAGAAACATGTTTTTAAAGACCTTTGCAGGTTGTTCTCATATATACCCTGCCACAAAGGAATAACTAAAATTATGAAATTTAGAATCAACCAAGCTTCCCTCCCATGGACAGAAGACAATCCATGGGAAATGTGAATCCGTAATCAATAGCTTTAGCAGCAATAATAAATCTAATTATGCTATGCATATTTAAGTTAGCCAAACCCTGGAGCAGTGGTAGCAATCTGTCACAATGGCAAGCCCTTTAAGATTATATAATTGTTAATCATATAAGTGAAGAAATGAGGAAAACTGTGGTTAAAGAAATTGATCCAATAATAATCATTGTTAATTGATGAATCAACCACAATAAGCAAAAAACCCCTACCCTCATAGTATTTGTTTGATGCTGCATCGAAGGTACGGGAATGAATTCACCAGTAAATTTGTTTTTGGACTTGGTAGAACTTGAAAAAGTAACAGCAGAAGGGATATTTGATTCCTTACTCTAATGTCTTTACTCTTATGGGATGACAGAAGATATTTGAAAAAATATTTGATTTCTCTGGTATGCAGTGGTGCCGCTGAGATGATGGGATTTCATTTCATTTCATTTCATTTATTATAATTGTATACCGCCCTTCTCCCGAAGGACTCAGGGCGGTGAACAGGGCACATAAAAAATACAGAATACAAAAATTAAAGAAGAATTAAATAAGAGCCCGAACTAAAAACAGTAGAATAATATTAAAAATCCCCAATAAAAACCCCAGCACATCCCCCATCAGGCCAGGCCGGCTTGCTCAAATAGGTAGGTCTTCAGACCGCGTCGGAAGGAGCGAAGGTCAGGTGCCATCCGGAGCTCAACCGGCAGCTGATTCCATAAAGCCGGGGCGCCCACAGAGAAGGCCCTCCCCCTGGGGGCCACCAGCCGACATTCTCTGACCGGTGGCACCCTGAGGAGGCCCTCTCTGTGGGAACGCACAGGGCGGAGGGAAGTTGACGCCGGCAGCAGGTGATCCCCGAGGTATTCTGGACCCATGCCATGTAGGGCCTTAAAAACCATTACCAAAACGTTGAACCTCACCCGGAAGACAACTGGTAGCCAATGCAGCTTGCGGAGCAAAGGTGTAACATGGGAGTACCGGGAAACTCCCAAGACAACTCTCGCGGCTGCATTCTGTACCAGCTGGAGCCTCCGAGTGGTCTTCAAGGGAAGCCCCATGTAGAGAGCGTTGCAGTAGTCCAGATGAGAGGTCACGAGCGCATGAGTGACCGTACACAGGGCATCCCGGTCTAGATAGGGCCGCAACTGGTGCACCAGGCGAACCTGGACGAAAGCCCCCCTAGTCACAGCCACTATATGATCTTCCAGAGTAAGCCACAAATGTAGGAGGACTCCCAAGTTGCGAGCCCTATCTACGGGGGGTAAAAACTCACCCCCCATGGAAAGAGGTGGAATATTCTGAATATCCCGGGATGCCGGTATGCACAGCCACTCAGTCTTGTCGGGGTTTAGTTGAAGTCTGTTCCTCCCCATCCAGACCCGAACCGCCTCCAGGCAACGGGACATCATGTCGAGGGCATCACTGGGGTGGTTTGGGGTCGAAATGAAAAGCTGGGTATCATCAGCATACTGATGATACCCAACTCCAAAACCACGAATGATCTCACCCAGCGGTTTCATATAGATGTTGAACAGGAGAGGCGAGAGGACCGACCCCTGAGGAACTCCACAAACGAGAGACCTCGGGGTCGACCTCTGCCCCCCTGCCAACACCGACTGCGAGCATCCCAGGAGATAGGAGGAGAACCACTGAAGAACTGTGCCTCCCACTCCCAATCCCCTGAGACGCCGCAGCAGGATACCATGGTCGATGGTATCGAAAGCCGCTGAGAGGTCTAATAGGACTAGGACTAGGATGTAAAAGTGGAGTGAAAAAATTGCTGTCAGAACATTTTCCGTCTATTATAGTTTGGCATTGTGCTAATCACAGACTAGAATTATCAGTAAGTGATGCTGCCAAGGAATCTTCAGGAATAGATTCCAATCATTTATTGATAAACTGTATGTCATATACCATATACCATCATATACCAAGGAAAGAACAGAGGAAGGAAGGAATGGAGGGTGGGAGGGAGGACACCCCTGTTTTAAAGTGTCCCCGAGTAATAACCCCTCCCCTCAGTCCTTTTGATCAGTACCGGATCAGTCAAGTTTCAGGTGTCAAAACCCCTAGTGGGAAAAGAGAAACACCAGTACATTTGCAACATTATTACTTCCTCCCCTTCACATTCCAGTCTGAAATACAAACCAGAATTCCCTCCCCACCCCTTTTTTTGTTCTTCGTAGTTCAGAGGGTTTCTTCCCTGATCTTTTGTGATGGCCTCCAGACAGGCTGAATAAGCAAATATTTCATCTAAGGGATAGAGATGGGCAATTAACAACCCTGTCTTCTCTTTCCCTCTTTGGGAATGGCAGAATCCAGTAAGGGGGTGAGATTTGGGTTTTGCACAGAGAGGGAGTTATAAATGAGATAAAAATGGATTCTGACAGTCTCATTTAATCTCCATCTGTAAATTCTGTTTTTTCCCTTATATGTCAAAGTCACTGGGTTATCATGTGGTAGTATCTTTGTTTTTACTAATACATACAGCTAATTTCTTAGAAATCCAAAACATGTCTATTCTTGAAAAGGATCTGTGTCTTTCAGAGAATTATGTAAGTTCTTTAGCATTTCCATTTATGTGTCTCCATATATCTATGAGCTCAAAGTTCTTCATAATTTCAAAACATATTTTTGGCAGTTTACCTTGCATTAATTTGATGCAGAAAACTGTTTTCTATCTAGTTCTGGAAAAAATCAAGTCCAATCTCCCAAAAGACGCCAGCTTTCATGTTGTTAAATCTTTTAGTTTTTTCACTAGTACTTTAAACCAAAGAACATAGTTTTGTTTTCATTAGATATGTATATTCTGATAATTTGAGTCTCATTCCACTTGATTTCTACTCCTACATAACTATCAAGGTCATCATTATCAACTATAGTAGTAATTGTGGGTTTATATACAAAACAACTGTATTTTTCTTCTTTGACCTTGAAGTTATAAATACTTGCCCCCAATTTTTATATATCAAATATTTTCAGCTTTTTTGTACAAGTTTTCTGTAAGCAAATTACATCTTGATTCATTTTTTTCCAAATATTTATTTTCTTGTGAAGAGCGTTGGCTTCATTTCTTTTCCATGTTAGGCATCTTGATTCCTATTTATATTTTAAGCTTAGAAAGGTTGATGCTTATGGAACCCAATTTAGTAGACTCCCAAAAAATTTCAGAGGCAGAGGTGATGAATAAGCCCAACAGAGGCTTCACTTTCAATTTTTGGGAGTCTACCTCTGTGAAGATCTGACCTGGAAAGTTAACACAACCCAGGTGGCTAGAAAGGCCCAACAGAGGCTTCACTTTCTTAGGGTCTTGCGGAAGAACAGGGTAGAACAACGGTTAATTACCCTCTTTTACCGGTCTACTATAGAGAGCCTCCTCTCGTATGGTATTGTGGTTTGGTATGCTGGTCTGACAGCCGCGGACAGGAAAGTATTACAGAGGGTAGTGAGCACAGCACAAGGCATTGTGGGCTGTTCCCTGACACCACTGGATGACATCGCCAGGGCTCGCTGCCTTGGAAGAGTGAGGAAGATTCTCAGGGATGACTCACACCCTGGACAGTATCTCTTTACTCTCCTACCATCCGGTAGGAGATATAGGAATATAGCCAGCCGTACCAACAGACTGAAAAATAGCTTTTATCCGTGGGCTGTTAGGCTTTTAAATGGGACATAATCTTATGCAGAATTGACTTGGGAGGCCGGTGTGTGGTGTAGTTGGTTCACATGGTGTGGTGGGATGGAGGGTTTGTTGTCACTGTGTGTTGGGGGGAGAGAGCACGGGGGGAGGCTCAGCTAATCTCAATGTACACATGTTGTACTTTGACAATAAAGGTTTATTATTATTATTATAACCAGATCATAGATAGCAATATTTGTGATTCACCTAAGAAGCTTGAATGTCAGAATCCATTTATATTTCATTTCTAACTCCCTATCTATGCAGGATGTTAATTGGCCATCTCTATCCCTTAAATGCACTAAGAAGAACAAAGAACAAAGAAAGAGGCGGGGGGGGGGAAGAGATTCTGGTTTGTATCTCCGATTGGAATTTGAAGGGGAGGAAGCAACGGTGTTGTAAATGTATGGAAGTTCTCTTTTCCCACAAAGGGTTTTGACACATGAAACTTAACTGATCCGGGACTGACCAAATGGACTGAGGGGAGGGGTTTTTACTCAGGGACATTTTAAAAGTATCGACTTGTGAGACAGCTTCCAGATCCTGTCTAGATTATCCACTGTCAACCATGTTTTAGTAAAAGTTCCTGTTTGGATAATCTCATCTCCAAGAGTTCTTCTTTCCTAAGGTGTGGATTGGGGTGGGTTCTGACACTTGGCTTATGTTCATTTTTAAAAGTTTACTTCCACATATTTTTACATTTATGTTTTGTTTTTGTTACAGATGTTTGTTGGCATGTTGGTTAATGTGATTGTTTGATTTCCCTTTCAGGAATGCATAAAGCCAATCAAGGTTGAGAAGTCTGGGAAAGTAGCAGCTAAGATCCGTATTGAAGATGATGGAAGTTATTTCCAAGTTGGCCAGGTAAAGTTTTTCTTTCCCGTTTGAGTGTACTTTAGAGACTATAGAACAAGCTTTTTTTTCAACATGTTTAACTGTGTTTAGTAACTGCAACACAAACCAACTTTAACATGACCTTTTTGGGGCTGGAAATAGCTCTAGGTTTGAGGACTAGTAATTGATGTGGTTCATTTTTGTCATAATCAGAAACTTATCTTAGTGTTTGCTGTGAAACCCAAACTTTTGACAACAAATTAGTGTTCTCGAGGGTATAGTCTAGACTCTAGCACAAGTCTCTGGAACAGAGCAAATGAAATCTGTAAGACCTCTACTATCTTTGATAGTAGAAACTCTGTAACAAAAGTGGGAAGTGAACAGGAGTACAAGTAGTCCTTGACTTATGACCACAATTGACCCCATAATTTCTGTTGCTAAGTGAGACATTTGTTAAATGAGTTTTGCCCCATTTTACAACCTTTCTTGCCACAGTTGTTAAGTGAATCACTGCAGTTGTTAAATTAGCAGCATGGTTAAGTGAATCTGGTTTCCCCCATTGAGTTTTCTTGTCAGAAGGTCACAAAAGGGGATCCTCTGATCCCGGGACACCGCCACCGTCAGTTGCCAAGCGGCTGAATTTCAATCACGTGATCATGGGGATGCCGCAACGGTCGTAAGTGTAAAAAACGGTCACACATCACTTTTTCAGCGCTGTTGTAACTTTGGACAGTCACTAAATGAACTGTTGTAAGTTGAGGACTACCTGTACCTGGAGTGTGTATGTTTGTCAAAAAGGTCACTATCAGGAGTCTTCAAACTTGGCCCTTTTCTGACTTGTGGACTTTGTTGCTGGCTGAGGAATTCTAGGAGTTGAAGTCCACAAGTCAGAAAAGGGCCAAGTTTGAAGAGCCCTGGTCAGGGTGGTAGTCACAGCCATGCAGCATGTAAAACGAGTGGTGGGGCTTCGCTTGTGTGGTTGCAGCTCCCCTCCTGACTTTTTAACCTTCCCTGTGGATGCCCCTCGTAATTACTTTTTCCAGGGTGCTGACAGCAGCCCATTCGATGGCTTCCTTCCTAGGATGGCAGGTCCCAAAGACTGGAAAGGGCCAAGATTACCCTGAATGACTGCTTGGCCTGCAGTGGTTGCATCACCTCGGCGGAGAGTGTCCTAATCACTCAGCAGAGCCACGAAGAGCTCTGCAAAGTGCTGAACGCCAATAAGGTATGTGACTTAGAATTTAACAAGACAGACTAAATAGGGTGGAGGGAACAAATTGGAACCAAGGATCTAGCGATGATGTCCTTGTGTTTAATTTTGAATCTTGCACTAAACAAGGAGCTATACTTCGATGGCCTTCAACTTTTTTTCTATTACCATTTTTAATCATTTTCTATCTTCAGTATGGGCAGGGGGGGAGAGAGAGAAAGGGGATGTGTTCATCAATTCACCAAGAGTCAACCTTTAATATTAATTTTAGCTCCTCTAGTGAAGAGGTATATTTCATGTATTAGATAATAAACATATGGAAATACTTTGCTTGCCTTATGTTATACAAATATCTGTGCTAGGTCAGTGGAGTTATGTTTTTTTCTTCCTTTGTTTTTTTTAACTAAAAGGCATCCAATTCACCCAAGAAATTGGTGGTGGTATCTGTATCTCCACAGTCCAGAGCTTCTTTAGCTGCGAGATTCGGAATGACTCCTTTAGATGCAGCTAAGAAGCTGACAGCCTTCTTTAAGAATTTAGGTGAGTAATTTTGAGTTGAAAATAGTGCTATTGCATATAAAGGCTGCACTGTCATCTCTCAGCCAGTTTGCTCCTTGAAATTCTCAAAAGGGATGCTGAGCAAATCCAGTGAAATCAATCCAAATCAAAATCATTTGTGTGTCACACCTAAGCAGTATTTAAGGCAGAAATTTGGGGAATGGTAAGAAAATAAAGCAAAATTGAAATATATGTGCTCCCTGTCAGAATCCATTTATGTTTCATTTCTAACTGTGCAAATCTAAATCTCACCCCTTTACTGGATTCTGCCATTTTCCAAGGAGGGGAAGAGAAGACAGGATGTTAATTGACCATCATACAGATGCAAAGTTTGTGTATTCAGCCTGCCTGGAGGCCATTATAAAAGACCAGGGAAGAAACCCTTTGAACTAAGAAGAACAAAGAAAGAGGGAAGGGGGGGGGAAACTCTGGTTTGTATCTCTGATGGGAATGTGAAGGGGAGGAAGTAATAATGTTGCAAATGATACTGGGGCTCTCCTTTCCCACGAGGAGTTTGACACCTGAAATGTGACTGATCCGGTACTGACCAAATGGACTGAGGAGAGGGGTTATTACTCGGGGACACTTTAAAAGTATCCATCTGTGAGACAGTTTCCAGATCCTGTCTAGATTATCCACTGTCAACCATGTTTAGTAAAAGTTCCTGTTTGGACAATCCTGTCCCCAAGAGTTCTTCTTTCCTAAGATGTGGATTTGGGGTGTGTCCTGACACTCCGTTAGCTGACATATTTAAAAGGTGGTAAAATGATTGTTCCTCATCATATACCAATTATAATAATCCAACCATATTTCTGGAAGTTGTGAAGGATTCTGGTTTGTGCTGTTCCAAAATACTTGCAGAGAAATTGAACATGGTGGGTATAGGAATAAACCCCTTCCTGCACTTAGGTGGAAATGATCAAGCATACAATGTAAATGATAAAATAATCTTATACTATCTGTACTCCTATGTTCAGTTATCATGATTGCCTAATGCTTTTCCAGTGTTGCAGTTTGCGTTCAAAATTGTGGGGAGGCTGGGAAAAAATGGAAGATCAAATATGAAAATTCAAACAGTACATGGTGAACCTCATGACAGCTTATAAATAGCAACTCAGGCCATGCAGAAGGAAAGAAGAAGCATTCGAAGTATGTAAAGAACTCACTGTATATGAGGCTGGAAATTCTTATCATAGCATCAAAGATTATGCATTTGCTCCATGGTAGCATTAAAGATGCCTTACAGCAGGGGTCTTCAAACTTGGCCCTTTTATGACTTGTGGACTTCCAGAATTCCTTAGCCAGACAAGCTGGCTGAGGAATTATGGGAGTTGAAGTCCACAAGTCATAAAAGGGCCAAGTTTGAAGACCCCTGCCTTACAGAAATCTGTACAATCCTTCTTTCTGTAATCTTGGACAGCTGCATGAGCGAATGAAATACCAATCATGCATCCTGTGAAATGTTGCTGTGGCCTCGTTGACCAAATGTCATCCTGAATTGCACTTCCTTGTAGTATCTGTTCAATACTTTTTCACTTCCTTCTCCTTTGTCAGGTGTGCATTTTGTCTTTGATACAACTTTCGCCAGGAACTTCAGTTTGCTGGAGAGCCAGTGGGAGTTTGTGCAACGTTTCCAGAGACGAGCAGAAGATGAAAAGGCTTTGCCCATGTTAGCTGCTGCTTGTCCTGGTAAGTAAACGTCACGTGGCACCAGAGGGGAGTGAAGACTGAACCACGACTCTCCTTAATGGTAATTATGTGCCCTAGATCTGACCACCATAATCAGCTACAAATCCAGGCACCACATTTTTTTTTATTTTAATTCCATTTATATCCCGCCCTTCTCCGAAGACTCAGGGCGGCTTACAAACTTAGCAGTAGCCTTCATTCTATGTATATGCCTGCTTATTAGGGCTTTCACACACCCCCAAGCGGCATTATTACAAAGTCAGCTTAATTGCCCCCAACAATCTGGGTCCTCCTTTAAGAAATTACAGGAAAATTTTAAAGAAATTCAAAGGTAAAGTGTAGGTAGTCCTCGATTTATGATTACTAAGTTTTAAATGTCAAAGTATGACAGCCTTGGAAAAATTATTTATGGCCCAATAAAGCATTTCCAACTGTTGTAAAACATGCCCCCCCAATCACATGATTGGATTACAGGCACTTGGCAACTGGCTCACATTTATGACTGATTGAAGCATCTTGTGGTCATTTGATTCTGATTTACATTGTTTCCTAAGTTTCTGGTGTATTTTGCCAGTTTGCAAAAAAATACCCATTTGGGAGAATGGATTCGCTTAACAACTGCATTATTTGGACTTACAACCATGTGATTCACCAAAAACCACTATAAAAATAAGTTAAAAACCCATGTCCAATCACCTGGGTGCTATGACCACAATGACCTACTATTGAAATTCTATTCCCAATTGGGGTTGTAAGGGAGTCAATCTACTCCCCAAAGCATCTGAAGGCAGGACAAGAAACAATGGTTGGAAACTAATAAAGGAGAGAAGCAACCTAGAAATAAGGGAGTAACTTAATATGCTGATGATACCCAGCTATTCATCTCCACCCCGAACCAACCCAGTGATGCCCTCGATGTGATGTCCCGTTGCCTGGAAGCGGTACAGATTTGGATGGGAGAAAACAGGCTTCGACTCAACCCGGCCAAGACTGAGTGGCTGTACATACCATCATCTCGTTTAGTCCAAGAGGTTCCATCTCTGACTATAGGAGGAGAGATGTTACCTCCCATTGATAGAGCACGCAATCTGGGCATCCTCCTAGATTCACGACTCAGTTTTGAAGATCATATTGGAGTCGTGGCTAGGGGGGCATTTGCACAGATTCGTCTTATATACCAATTGCGCCCCTTTTTGGACCGAGATGCCCTACGTACAGTCACCCACGCACTCGTTACCTCCCGTATAGATTACTGTAATGCTCTCTACATGGGGCTGCCCTTGAAGACCACCCAGAGGCTTCAGCTGGTGCAGAATGCAGCTGCACGGGTTGTGATGGGAGCACCCCGATACTCCCATATTACACCCCTCCTGTGTGAGCTACCAGTTGCCCTCCGGGTGAGATTTAAGGTGCTGGTACTTACCTTTAAAGCCCTACATGGCTTAGGCCCGGGATACTTGCAGGACCATCTGCTGCCGGGAACAAATTCCCATTGTCCAGTACGCTCACACAGAGAAGGCCTCCTTAGGGTACCGTCAGCTAGGCAATGTCGGCTGGCGACCCCCAGGGGGAGGGCCTTCTCTGTGGGAGCGCCAGCCCTATGGAATCAGCTCCCCCCTGAGCTTCAGATGGCCCAAAACCTCCAATCCTTTTGCCGCGGCCTCAAAACACTCCTGTTCCACCAGGCTGACCTAGACTGACAGGCATTTTAATTAATTTATATTTAGAATTTTTAATTTATTTTTTAATTCTTTAATTTTAATTTATTGCACAGATGATTTCAATTTTATTTTTATCTTGATTGCTGTACTTATTATATGTTTTGTTGTTAGCCGCCCTGAGTCCTTTGGGAGATAGGGCGGGATATAAATCCCATCAATCAATCAATAAATAAACTTCCAGTGAGGACAATTAACCAGTGGAACAGCTTGCCTTCGGAAGTGGGTGCTTCATCACTGGAGGTTTTTAAGAAAAGACTGGACAACCACTTGTCCGGAATGGTATAGGGCAGGGGTCGGCAACCTGAAACAGTGAAAGAGCCACTCGGAACCGGTTCCCTCAAAAAAAACAAAAAACAACTCGGGGAACTGCAAAATGTGTGCATGCGCACACACACGCAGAACAGGTGGCTTGATTGAAGAGTGGAGCCTAAGGCAAGACATGCACCGGCCCTGCCCCCATCCAGCTCTGGTATGGACGGCTCTGCCGTCCTGGCTTCTCCTCCCCTCGGAAAAGACTGCTCTGAGGGAGCGGAGAAGGAGGCCGACGGGGAGAAGGAGCTGCTGCAGCAAATCTTCCAAGGCTGCTGCTTGGACTTGCCTATCTCAGCTTGCTGCGGGATTTGGGGGTTTTTGTGGGATTTTTGCATGCAGTTTACTTGGGGGGGGGGAGGAGGAGAAAGCGCGGAGCAGCCAATCAGAGCCCAGATTGTTTGCTTATTGAAAGAGAGAGAGAGAGAGAGAGAAGGAGGGAGGGAGGGAAGGAAGGAAGACAAGCAGGAAGAATATGAGAAGGAAGGAAGGAAGATATAACCTTCAGCAAAGCAGCCTCCCTGCAAAAGAAACACTTTTGCACTTATGTGAGCAGACATGTGCCCCCACAAACAGCTCCCCTCCCCTCAACTTCTCTTAAGCCAAAAACCTCGCCCTGCCTTAATTGCAGGCGAAACCTGCCAAAAGCCCAACCAGCCCGTGCAGAAGCGCTGCCTGCTCACCTTTCCAGGGCGCTCCAGCCCAGCTTCTTTCCTCCCTTTTAGCTGGACAACCTTTAAAATCGGCCTTTTCTATTTATTTGGGGGGGGTGGAATCTGCAAGCATGCCAACTGGGGCAGTGGGTTGGGCTGGAGAAGAGCGGGAGCGAGAGAACGGCCAGGCCAGGAGGACACGCGACCTGCCCACCAGCTGATCCAGGCTGAGATTGCGAGCAAGCTGGGTGACACCAAGGCCGCTTTGGAAAGCAAAAGTAAGCAAACTCTTCCCTTCTCCCTCCCGATTTGATTTCATAATCCCAGCCACTTTTGCTTTTTAAAAAAAGAAAAAGATTTTTTAAAAAAAGGAGCGAGGGGACTAGAGCAGAGAGAGAACGAAAGGCTGACGAGGAGGGCTCCCCCCTCCCTCTCCAAGGCAAGCTGCCCTCCTCTCCATTCTGCGCCCCCTCTCCCAAAGAGTTTGGCTGGCAGTTTGTCAATCGCTGCTCTTCCTCCTCCTCTTCCTCCTCCTCATCCCCCTCCCCATTCTGGCTTGAGCACAGTTTGAGCCTGAAGAAGAAGAAATGGGGCACTTCCCCCCCACCCACTGTTTCTCTTCCTCTCTTCCTTCTCCCATCACTTCTTTGGTCCGTGTTTGCTGGGAGCCCACCTGTCAGGACCCACCTCAATCCACATCTTAGGAAATAAGAACTCTTGGATGCAAGTTTAGTCCAAAAGGAAAATGTTTACTAGGATGGAATCGATTGTGGCAATACAAGACGGAATCTAACAAAGTTACATTTCAATCCTATATAAAGCATTCCCATTTCAGCCCCTCCCCTCATCCATTTGGTCAGATGTCAGGCCCTTCCATGGGAAAGGGAACTCTCCTTGGTTTTATGGTTATTGCTTCCTTTTTTGTTCAAATGTTCCCTGTTGTTTGAAGATGCCTAAAGTCTATCCTCCCCCCCCCTTCGGAGAGATGGCAGAATCCCCAGAATAAGCACATTGTTCTACCTATACATTTATGAAATGTGATATAAATGGATTCTGACACCACCCAGATTTGAACACCTTGGATTCCGATTCTTCCTCCCACACCCCCCACACCCCCATGCATCCCTTATTCCTCCCCCAACACTGGCACGGCCCACCCCCTTTTTCCTGTCCTTCCCGTGAGCATGTGGGTACACGCCTTGCTTGCAATGGGACTGGCATGGAAGGCAATGCCGCCGCCACCGCGAAAAGGATAGCAGCCCAGGCGCAGAAGCCAGAAGGGTGACTGAGTGCCCCCTGCGCCCCTGTTAAGCTCTCCTCTCCCTCCCTCCCTGAGCCCAAGAATGTCCCCCCTTCCCCACTACTCTGAGTGCCATTGCGAAGCTTCGGTGCTATTGCAAGGGGGGCAAGCGAGGGGACTGTGAGAGTGTCAAGGTGCAAACCCTGTGCGGTGCCAGGCTTGGGTTGTTTTTTTTTTTGAATGTGGCATAAAATCAGGAAGGGGGGGCTGGCTGGCTGGCTGAGAAAACTCCCCTCTTTTGCCTGTTTCCCCCCCCCCTTCTGCCTTCCCAGGAGGAAAACAGCAATTTCTCTTTTCAAACTGCAACGCCCACCTGACTTCTCTCCTGCTGGCACCCTGCTCGCAGATCTGGACGCCGCTACATTGGTCTTTTTGGGTAGTCCCCTGCCTGGCCAGGAAGGGAACCTCTGGGGACGGTGTCCTGGAAGGGGGGCTGAGAGCTTGGGCAGGCAGCAAGCTTGCGATCGTGCTCAGAGAGCGTTCTCTCTTTCTCTCTCTGGGTTTTCTGAGGCAAAGGAGGAGGAAGTGAAGTGCGGGCTGCTCACCATCGTGTTTCGGGTGCAGACACCGCGGGGCTTAAGCGGCGGAAAGAAAGGGCGAGCCGAGGTGTACTCTGCTTTCATTGTTTAAGTTTGCCTGCTTGGCTTCTGTCCAGCCCTCCAATTCCGCGGCTCTTCCCTCCTGCAAGCCTCGAGCTCACCGGCCCTCTCATTTTCCTGCAATTCCCTCGTCATCATAAAATATAATTTATTTTTATTTTTATTTTAATTCTATTTATATCCCGCCCTTCTCCAAAGACTCAGGGCGGCTTACAAGCTTAGCAGTAGCCTTCATTCTATGTATATGCCTGCTTGTTAGGGCTTTCACACACACCCCAAGCGGCATTATTACAAAGTCAGCTTAATTGCCCCCAACAATCTGGGTCCTCATTTTACCTACCTGGGAAGGATGGAAGGCTGAGTCAACCTTGAGCCTGGTGGGATGCGAACCTGCACTAATTGCAAGCAGCTGGTGTTACTTAAGGAGGCATTAGCCCACTGCTCCACCAAGGCTCTGAAATGAAAGGCATGCATGATTTTCCACCTGCTGCGCTTTCCTGGGGTTGCCCTCCACTGTTTCACCCAGTGGGGTGGGGAGGGTGTTGGGCGAGACAGCAGCAGTGTTTTTGGAGGAGGGGAGCCCGAGGAAGGCGCAGCAGGTGGAAAAAGGGCCGGACGGCCCTGCTGCGAAAGAGTGGGGTGGGGAGGGAATTGGGCAACGCGGCAAGCTTGCTGCCTGCCCAAGCTCTCAGCCCCCCTTCCAGGACACCGTCCCCAGAGGTTCCCTTCCTGGCCAGGCAGGGGGCTACCCCAAAAGACCGACGTAGTGGCATCTGGATCTGCGAGCAGGGCAGAGAGAAGTCAGGTGGGCATTGCAGTTTTGAAAGAGAATTTTCTGTTTTTCTCCTGGGAAGGCAGAGGGGGGGGAAACAGGCAAAAGTGGGGAGTTTTCCCAGCCAGTCCCCCCCTTCCTGATTTTATGCCACATTAAAAAAAAACAAAACCCAAGCCTGGCATTGCGCAGGGTTTGCGCCTTGACACTCTCACAGTCCCCTTGCTTGCCCCCCTTGCAATTGCACCGAAGCTTCGCAACGGCGCTCAGAGTGGTGGGGAAGGGGGAACGATTCCTGGGCTCAGGGAGGGAGGGAGAGGAGAGCTTAACAGGGGTGCAGGGGGCAGGGTGGGAGTCAGGCGAGATGGCAGCAGCAGTTTCGGAGGAGGAGACCCGAGGAAGGCGCAGCAGTTGGAAAAAGGGCCCACTCACCTTTCCAGCAGTCCTCCAGTCCAGTCTCTTCCTCCGCTGCCGCCATGTGCAGTCTGAAGAAGAAAAGAGGTTTGTGGGCAGTCCCATAAACCAAAGAATTTCAACCAATCAATTCAAACTTTGTGAGGGGTTTTTTTGTGTGAGAAGTTTGATTTGTTGAATTTTTTTAGTCCCCCCTTTTTTTTCCCAGGACTGCACATGGCGGAGGAGGACTGGGAGCCGCAAGAGATGGCTTAAAGAACTGCATGCGGCTCCAGAGCTGTGGGTTGCTGACCCGTGGTATAGGGTCACCTGCTTGAGCAGGGGGTTGGACTAGAAGACCTCCAAGGTCCCTTCCAACTCTTCTATTCAACCTGTAGAGAAGGGCAAGCAGGATGATCGGGGAACTAGAATTCTTGAGAAGACTATCTGCATTCGAATTTTCAGAGCCAAGCAGGCAATTTTGAGACTTACGTATGTCCTGCCTGATTCCCATACTCTGAGCGATGGTGTGGAAGGCATGGAAAACATAGGAGGCATAATAGCGCTAGAGACAGAAGGGCCCCCTGCTGGCAGCTTTTCCCGTAATTGGCAATTCAGCCTGGGGGGGAACAATAATCAAGAAGTGTTTCAAATCATGCAAAGGGATTGTGCCTTTGTGAACTCACTGTGAAGGAGATTCAGAAATACCTTTTGCAATTACCACATTTCTTTATTTATCTCAAAAGTAACATTAATTAACACCTTACCATAATCTGTGCAATTTGTTTTGTTGTCTTGCCCAAATGTGTGAGCCTTAATACATATTTAGGTGTTTGGTTATATTCAGTTTAACGGGTGGGAAAAAGAACTTCTTGTGCAGCCCTTCTTAAATTGGGTCATGGTCCATCTTTGTATGTAGCTTTCATTGACCCAGAGATAGACAGCAAATTGCTTTAATTCTTTAAAATGTTTCTTTTTCAGGTTGGATATGCTATGCTGAAAAAACCCACGGGAATTTTATCATCCCATACATCAGCACTACCAGATCACCTCAGCAGATCATGGGCTCCCTGATTAAGGACTCCTTTGCCAAACACCAGGTGTTGCTCAAACTTTTCTCACAGGTGTAAGAGGAAGTTTGGAAGCCACTGGAGGCAAAGGACAAACTGGAAATATGCTACGAATACCGTGTTTCCCTCCCAAATAAGACCCAGCCGGAAAATAAGCCCTAGCATGAATTTTGAGGACACTCTTAATATAAGCCTCACCCCCAAAATAAGCCTCAGTTAAGATTGTCAGCCATTTAATACCTTATTTCCCCGAATATAAGACCTAACCGGAAAATAAGCCCCAATGCATTTTTTGGAGCAAAAATTAATATAAGACCCAGTCTTAATTTTTGGGGAAATGGTATCTGCTGTAGCTGTAGCTCAGAGCCTTTGCTCCCTCTGTAAAGACAGCATTTGTGTCTGTGTGCTTTTCCCAAAGGGGCAGTCAATGATTTCTTTCCTATTAAATTTCCTACCTATAAGGAGTACGATGGCTTGCGTGGTTAGGATGCTGGGTTGGGTCCACGTTCAAGAACCAAATGCTGCCATGAGGTGGGGTGAGCTCTCGTCCTTTGCCCCTGGGTAATGGTGATGTCACCGGCTAATCCTTTCAACCCGGAAGCGCCATGGTGCTTCTGTCGTGAGAGCTCAGGCCCCTAATTGGGATTTGGTCCTGTTCTTTGTGCTCTGCTATTCAGTTGCATCCACTCTTGGGAAGTTAGGGGCCAAGTAGTCTTTTGGCAGTTTTTGCAATTTCGAAACTCTTTTGTTCCAGTGCCTGACACCAGATCAAATCTATCATGTAACTGTGATGCCTTGCTATGACAAAAAGCTAGAAGCTTCCAGGCCAGATTTCTTCATTCAAAAGCACCAGACCCGTGAGGTTGACTGTGTGATTACAACAGGTAAAGATCTAAACCATCTCAGAGGGAAGGGCTCTGCTTCTCCTTCGTCAGTTCCTTCCTTGAGTTAAACCTGCTCTGACAGGAATCTTGATGGAGGCCAGCGCCTCATTTGTCATAAGGAGAAAGCTCCAAATATGTACTTCAGCCACGCAATTGGGGACAAAGAGACAGTGCAGATTCTCCTCCTGATGTATTTATGAGGGATGTGCAAATAACTTAAAATTCATTCACACTTCATTTTGAACTAGAACTGATTTTTCTTACATTTCTAGATTTCTTGAAGTCAAAATTAGATGGGGTTTTGTTGCTCCAAGCATGACAGATTTGGGACATTTTATACAGTCCTAGTATTTACCATAAGAAGGAATGAGTTCTATATTTTTATACATTACCTGATTACAGAGAACTAACGCAGATCCAAGAAACATGTTTCTTTCTGCCTCTGGCAAGCTTGCAATCTAACTAACGGGTTGAACATAGTTTCAAGATAGAAAGAGTTTGGTGACTGAAGGAGAGGATTGTATTCTCAGTAGCCACAGTAAACTTGGGGCAAGGAAGTCAACTGGTTAAATACCTGACACTATTTTTTCCAGCCATAGCACCCCCTCCCAAATTCTAATTCCTATCATTTGAGGGCATGGAGCATAAATTTAACACTTTCTTTTTCAAAAACAGGCTCATGCCTAGTGAGAAAAATAAACATAAATCAAATATTGGACTCCTTTACTTTCATTTAACTTTCTTCCTAGAAGCTGCCCTTTGTATGCCAGTGTGGCTCACATGGGATTACCTCGGAATCCTGTGAAACTTCTTGTCTTTGTTCTGAGCCAGGGCCTGGTCTCTTTGGTCTACTTAATTGTCACATCTCTTTGCTCTATTTCAGGAGAAGTCTTAAAGTTGCTGGACCAAGAAGGAGTATCCCTTCTTGAAGTGAATCCGATGCCTTTGGATAACATGTAAGACCCTCTGAGAATTGATTTACTTGCCAAGCTGCAATCTGTTTTGTCCAGTTTCTTTGGCAACATATTCAGCTAAAGGAGTCTCCATGGCTAGGAGAGGCATGATGTGCCCTTCTTCTTGTCATTACAACTCTCTAAAAAATATATCCTAGATGATCTAACCAAGTGTGTTGGTTTTAGTTTTCCATCATGGATGGATGCCAGAATCTGAATTCTCCTCCCCTTGACACATCATATCCTACAGAATCTCCCTCCCTTAATTACACGTCATGAATCACATACACCAATTAGTCCAACACACGAATTTTCACTTCCCTTGAAGTGTGCTATTTCTTATCTTCTTAAAATGTCTGGATTGAATCCCTCCCACACTTTAGTGATTCAAAGCCAAACACTTAAAGCAAAAAGCTGCCTCTTATATTGTCAGTGCAAAACCATGTCAATGTTTGCAGCATTGACATCCGGTCCCCCCTTACAAAAAGGACAGATCCTGTAATATAAATGGAACACAAGTTAGGAGTTGGTTTGTTGGGTTGTTTCTCATAAAACTTTTTGATAAGTCTGTCAGCTTTCACATTGCTAGATTTCACCTAAATGGCTTCAGACAATGGGTATCCCTTCCATTATACTAGGTACTGCAATTTTCCCTTAAAGATTCTGGAGACAAGATTACGTTTCACTTCATAATGGGTCTGACTTGCTACTACAAGGGGTCCACGTGCCTTCTTAGGGGGAGGTCTTAAAGTGGAGGCCCAAAAAGGTTTCAGTAAGCTACAATGGAAAAGCGGGTGAATTTTTCCCAAAAGTCTGGGGAGCTCAATTCTACCGTGACAGGGTTGATGATTCTCACAATGGGGAAAGGCCTCAAGATTTTCGGTCCTAATTTCTTGCTGGGTAATTTGAGGCGTAAATATTTAGTTGACAGATGAACCTTTTCCCCAACTTGGAATGTACTTTGGGGAGCCCTCTTTTTATCAGCCTGTTTTTTTATAAGTCTCAGAAGTCTTTTTTAACGCCATTTTCGTGTTCCTCCAAACCTCTTTCCACCCCCTCACCCATTGATCAAGTGTTTGGGAAGCGGAGGGCACCTGAGGGTAGTCAGGCATTGGGCTGAACTCTTTTCCTGTGGCTACTCTGAAAGGCGTGTAGCCAGTGCTGCTCTGAACAGAATTATTGTAGGCCACCTCGGCAAAAGGGAGGAGGTCAGTCCAGTTTGTCAACAACAACAACAACTTTATTGATTAGCCCTTGGGCCATATCAAAGTGCAAAGTTCCAGCAACAAACCGTCACCAAAACTTGATAAAAGCAATCCAAAATGGAATTTGATAAAATACAATTTAAAATGGAATTTGATAAAATACAATTTAAAATGGAATTAAAATAAAATACAATTTAAGATGAAATAGTAATAAAATACAATCTAAAATGAAATTGTAATGTACAATAATTTAAAATATAGATAAAATATGATAACATTATATTTCGGAGTCGCCCTTGCAATCTACCCCAATCAGTCCCACATATGCAGATCTTAACCGGATCGTTTTGTTTAAATACTGTGCTACATTAAATGTTATTTTCAAGTTCTGACCGGACATAAGGTAAGTTATTTTGATATGGGGATCCCAATGGGTCATTCGTTTGGTATATAGACCAAGATACCTGTCTCTCACCCTCTTATACAGACAACAGTCAAATAGGATGTGAGCCAGGTCCTCTACCTCTGCCGCTCCGCAAATGCAGAGATGCTCATTGTATGGTATAGCATGAAATCTCCCATATCTGACCATTGTGTCAAGCTGTTCGAATCTCACTCTCGTAAATATCTCCCTAAGATGTTTTGGGAGTTGTAACTTCAAATAACTGTCCACTTGAAAGGTACATTTGTATTTACTCAGCCATTTCAAGTTACCCACCTTACTAAGGATAGCTATATCCGTTTGTGCTTCTATATCCTTAATTCTTTGGGCAACTCTTTTTTTAGATTGTTCTCCTGTTACGCAAGAGACAGGAAGGCCACAGCTTCTTACAAAATTTGTTAGTTTGGTGATCCAGGAGATTTGTGATTGTAGTTTTATTTGCTCTAGTAGGCATAATTTGGGGAGTCTATCAGTCTCTATTTCATTAACTTTGCACCAGTAGTTATAAGCTCTAATTTTAGATAATGCCTGAATTGTATGAATTCCCAATTCAGCTCTAACTGCTGCAGCAGATGTTCTTGGATGTACACCCAAAATACATCTCAAATGCTGGGACTGTGTTTGTTCTAAAACTGTGGTTGAGTAAAGACCCCAAATTTCTGCTCCATACAAGAGCATTGTATAAACCTTATAAACCTTGAGTAATGGAGCTAGGGACCCTGAGTAACTATGGTTCTTTAGTTTGAGCAATAAATTCAAATGGGCTTTTGCTCTAAATGTACTCCGTTGATGATGGCAGGCCCAAGATCCAGGCTTGGAAAAAGTTACTCCCAAATATACAAAGGTATTAACCTGCTCAATTGGTTCACCATCTAATTGCCACTTATGTCTCTGATGGTTTCTTCCAAACACCATTATTTTCGATTTAGATTTGCTAATTTAATTTAATTTAATTTAATTTATTAATATTTCTATACCGCCCTTCTCCCGAAGGACTCAGGGCGGTGTACAGGGCAAGAATAAAACACAGAAATTTACAAAAAATAAAAGATAATTAAATACATGCCCGATTAAAAATACAGTTAATACATTGTAAAAAAAACCCCAATAAAAATAATAAAAAACCCCACCAATCCCCCCTCAGGCCAGGCCGGCTTGCTCGAACAAGTATGTTTTCAGATCGCGGCGAAAGGAGCGAAGATCGGGCGCCGTCCGGAGCTCAACCGGTAACTGGTTTCATAGCTCCGGGGCGCCCACAGACAAGGATCTCCCCCTGGGGGCCACCAGTTGGCATTCTCTGACCGGTGGCACCCTGAGGAGGCCCTCTCTGTGGGAACGCACAGGGTGGAGGGAAGTAGACGCCGGCAGCAGGTGTTCCCTAAGGTACTCCGGACCCCTGCCATGTAGGGCTTTAAACACCATTACTAGCACCTTGAATCTCACCCGGAAGACAACTGGTAACCAATGCAGCTCACAGAGCAGAGGTGTGACATGGGAGTATCGGGAGACTCCCAACACAACTCTCGCGGCTGCATTCTGTACCAGTTGGAGCCTCCGGGTGGTCCTCAAGGGAAGCCCCATGTAGAGAGCGTTGCAGTAGTCTAGACGAGAGGTCACGAGCGCGTGAGTGACCGTGCATAAATCATCCCGGCTTAGATAGGGCCGCAACTGGCGCACCAGGCGAACCTGGGCGAAAGCCCCCCTAGTCACAGCCACCATGTGATCTTCCAAGGTGAGCCGTGAATCTAGGAGGACTCCCAAGTTGCGAGCCCTATCTACGGGGGGTAATAATTCACCCCCCATAGAAAGAGATGGAATATCCGAATAGACCTGGGATGAAGGTATGCAAAGCCACTCGGTCTTGTCGGGGTTGAGTTGAAGTCTGTTCCTCCCCATCCAGACCCGAACCGCCTCCAGGCAACGGGACATCACGTTGAGGGCATCACTGGGGTGGTTTGGGGTCAAAAGAAAAAGCTGGGTATCATCAGCATACTGATGATACCCAACTCCAAAGCCACGAATGATCTCACCCAGCAGTTTCATATAGATGTTAAACAGGAGAGGCGAGAGGACCGACCCATGAGGAACTCCACAAACGAGAGACCTCACGGTCGACCTCTGCCCTCCTGTCAACACCGACTGCGAGCGTCCCTGGAGATAGGAGGAGAACCACTGTAAAACCGTGCCTCCCACTCCCAATCCCCTGAGACGCCGCAGCAGGATACCATGGACGATGGTATCGAAAGCCGCTGAGAGGTCTAATAGGACTAGAACAGAGGAATGACCCCTGTCCTGAGCCCTCCAGAGATCATTCACCAGCGCGACCAATGCCGTCTCCGTGCTGTGCCCGGGCCTGAAACCCGATTGGTACGGGTCTAGATAATCCCCTTCATCCAGGACCAAAGGGAGCTGATGCGCCACCACACTCTCAACAACCTTGTTCAATACAGCTGGGTCCAAGGCAGGCTTCTTGTGGAGGGGCCTCACCACTGCCTCTTTCAAGACGGCAGGGAAGCTACCCTCACTCAAAGAAGCTGATATAACTGCTTGGAACCAGCTGCGTGTCCTCTCCTGGGCTGCATAAACCAGCCAGGAAGGGCACGGGTCCAATAAACATGTGGTGGAGCTCAGTCTCCCCATAATCCTGTCCACTTCCTCCGGAGTCACAGAATCAAACTCCTCCCAGGTAATATCGACAAGACTGCCCGTGTCCTGATCGCCAGACTCTGCCCAGTCAGAGTCCAGACCGGTCCGAATCCGAGCGATTTTGTCCGACAGATGATTGTTAAACTCCTCGGCACGACCCTGCAAGGGTTCCTCCCTCACCTCCTGATTAAGAAGGGAGCGAGTCACCCTAAACAGAGCGGCCGGGCGATTATCTGCGGACGCGATAAGGGTAGCGAAGTGATTAGACCTCGCCACCCTTATCGCAGCGAGATAAGACCTAATGTAGGTTCTTAGTCGCAATCGGTCGGATTCGGGTCGGCTGGACCTCCAACCGCTCTCTAGGCCCCGTCTCCGATGCTTCATCTCCCGGAGCTCCGCGGAGAACCATGGAGCTCGACGGGATCTGCATCGGGTCAGGGGCCGCAAGGGTACAACTCGGTCAAGAGCCTCAGTGGCTGCCCTTTCCCAAGCTTCCACTAAGGCATCTGCCGAGCTGTGAGTGGGGGAGGCAGGTGGGGACCCCAGCGCTGCCTGGAACCTCTCGGGATCCATTAAGCGTCTGGGGCGGTACCATCTAACTGGTTCCACACACCCATGGCGGGGGGTAGCAAAACGGAAGACCAGCCGCAGGAGATGATGATCGGTCCATGACAGGGGCATAATAATTGGAGAGCCCCCACCAAGATCATCTAACCACCGACCAGATAAGAAAACTAGGTCAAGGGTGTGGCCTCCCTCATGAGTCGGTCCTGAAATTACTTGCGTCAGGTCCATGGCCGTCATGGAAGCCATGAAATCCCGAGCCAACTCAGATGATCCTCCCAGAGATGGTAGATTGAAGTCCCCCAAAACTATAAGTTTTGGGAACTCAACCACCAACCCAGAGAGGACATCGAGGAGCTCAGGCAGGGCTGCTGCTGCGTGACTAGGCGAAAGGTACACCAGCAGCAAGCCCAACTGCGCACCAGGGCCGCATCTCAAAAAGAGAGACTCACATCCGACTATCTGCGGAACGGTGGCCTCCCGCGGACCTAAGGTCTCCCTCATAACAACAGCCACTCCCCCACCCCTACCCTGAGCCCGAGGCCGGTGTAGCACCCGGAAACCTGGTGGGCAAAGATCAGCCAGAGGAATCTGGGCCCAACCAAGTCTCCGTGATGCAAGCCAGGTCCGCCTGCTCACACTCGACCAAGTCACGGACGAGAGGAGCTTTATTGACGACAGACCTGGCATTCAGGTACACCAGCCGGAGCTCAGGAGGCTGCACATCCTCACTCCCGGGACCTCGGGGCAGAACAAGAGGGTCGGAACGCCTCACCGCTTGCAAGTAGCGGAGAGGCCTTCCCTGAGATCGATACGGCCCTCTGTTCCTGCACCTGCTGCCATTCCCTAACGTCGTGGGAATGGGCAATCCCACGACTTGCCCTGGAGCCCCGGGGGCAACCGACCCCCGCTCCTCCCCTCCCTAATGATTAGGGAGTTATCCTGGCAATAAGAGCTGAATCTTCTTAATAGCCTATGTAATCCTACTTGTGAGTATGATAATAAAATCATATCATCAGCATAAAGCAAGCTGTTACAGTAAGTATTTAGGATCATCGGCATGTGTACCATGGTATCTTTCATCAACCCTGGCAAGTCATTGATGTATAAATTAAATAATAATGGGGCCAGGATACACCCTTGCCTTATCCCTTTATTTGTGTGAATCCTGTTAGTCAGGGCCCCATTAACCCCATACCGCACCCTCAAACAGGTACTTGTGTAAAGGGCTTTAATCAAAGCCAGGAGTCTGGGTTCTATTTTAAGAGATGTCAATTTACTCCATAGTACATCTCTATTTACCATATCAAATGCTGCTGTAAGGTCTATGAAAGCAGCAAACAGGGGACTCCTCTTATAGGCATATTTGGCAATTAGATGGTTCAAGACAAAGCAGTTATCAATAGTAGATCTGTTTTGTCTAAAACCTGCTTGTTCTTCTGTGAGGATGTTGTTTTCCTCTACCCAGATTTCAATTCTGTTCAAAAGGTACCTAGCATATATTTTTGCTACAGTGTCAATCAGGCTGATGGGCCTATAATTACTAGGATCCTTTTTATTCCTTTTTTTATATATGGGGACAACTATTGCCATCTTCCACCCGTCTGGTATATGGCAGGTGTTATTTATGTGTGTAAAAAGACCTGCTAATACAGGGCCCCACAAGTTGGGAAATTTCTTAAATAATTCTGCTGGTAAAAAATCCTCGCCTGGGGCTTTATTGCTCTTTAACCTTTTAATGATGGACTGTATCTCCTTTTCTGAGACTGGTGGCCAAGGGGGGAGAGTTCTAGGATTTACCAAATCACTGTTTAAAAATAATTTCTTTACCGGTTCGGTGGGGGCAAACAAGCACTGATAATAATTCTCCCACTCCGCAGCAGAGATTGGTATGTCAAATGCAAATCTCTGTTCCTTCAGGATACCTGCTACAGAGTGCCAAAATAATACTGAATTATGACTTCTGGCAGCCAACTCTAATTCTGACCAGATTGAAATGGCAAAACGTTTTTTCTTTAATGTTATAGTTTTTTTATATTCCCTTCTTGTGTGCAGCATCTTAGCTTGTATATGGGCAGTAGGATTCCTCTGGGCAAGCCTCATGGCTGCCTTCAATTTCTTTTTCTGTCGCTGGCAGTCAGGATCAAACCAGCGAGGTCTACCCACTTGGGCAAAAGGGAGGAGGTCAGTCCAGTTTGTCTGTTGGTAGGAAACATAGCATCTGAGATATTACTCCACCATTTTGTTAGCAGATTCTGCAGCCCCATTGGTAGCTGGATGAAAAGCAGATGATAAGCCTTGAGATGATCCAATTATGGAAATTCCTCCAAAATTTTGCTGTGAACTGCACTCCTCTATCTGAAATTTACTCACTTAGGGGCGCCATGCAGTCAGTAGATATGTTTCAGGAACAATTTAGTCAGCCGTTGTGCAGATGGGAGTCTGACATAGCTTTCCTGACATAGTTTTCTCCTGACATAGTTTCCTACATCTCGTTTTAGCCCCGGCCACCAAAATTGCCAGCAGATGAGGTGTAGAATTTTTAAATATCCGAAGTGTCCAGCCTGTTTTACATCATGGCTGTGTTTGGGAGCATTGAGACGGAGGGCTTCAGGTAGATACAATTTCCCCCCCTTGTATGTCAAACCATTCCTGCATGTTAGGGAGGTTTGATTATCTTTGAACCATTGATCGGTAAGGAGCTCTCGTTTTATCTTCTTCGCTCCCGGGTCATCAGGATTAGGGGTTCTGCGAGGTGTGAGTTGTGCTGCAGGTTGTGAACTGGGGATGATTGCCTCGTAGACCTCTTTGTGTTCGCTTTTGTTACGTGGCAATCGGGATAGCACATCAGCTAGGAAGTTTTTTCTTCCTGGTATGTACTTTAGAGTAAAATTAAAACAGTTAAAGTACTGTGCCCATTGCACTTGCTTTGGGGACAATTTGCAGGGAGTTTTTAGTGCCTCTAAATTTTTGTGATCTGTCTATACTTCAAAAGGCATCTTGCTCCCTTCTAAATAATGTTGCCAGTTTAATAGCCCCCACCTAATTGCGAAGGCCTCCTTCTCCCAGACTGTCCATCTCCTCTCGCCTTGAGTGAATTTCTTAGAGGTATAGGCACAAGGTTGTAGGAGGCCACTTTTATTCTTTTGCAGTAACACAGCTCCGACTGCCACGTCGCTGGCGTCTGCTTGAATTACGAAGGGCTCCCCTGGTAAGGGGTGCTTTAGAACCGGTTCAGCCCCAAATAGTCTTTTTTAATTCTCAAAAGCTTTCTGACAACTCATAGTCCATGCTAGTGGTTGGCCAGGTCGCGGTTTTCCACCTCGCCTGTTTTGAGTAATTCTGTAAAGGGGTAGAGCAATCTTGTCAAAAGAGGAAATTAATTGACGGTAGAAGTTGGCAAATCCTAGGAAGCTCTGGAGCTGTTTGTGAGTCTTTGAGGGCTTCCATTCAATTATAGCTTTCAGGCTGGGTCCATTTTGATGCCCTCGTTGGAAATTCTATAGCCAATTTAATCGGGTTTGGTGAAATTCACATTTTGACAATTTGACGTAAAGTTTGGCATTCAATAGTTTCTTTAACACTTCTCTGACCAGTCTTATGTCATCAGTCATATTCGTACTGTATATCAGAATGTCATCAAGATACACCAGAACCCCTTTGTATAAATGATCATGTAGGACCTCATTAATCAACTGCATAAATACGGCTGGGGGCCCCTGCAGTCCAAATGGCATGACTTTGAATTGGTAGCTTCCCAAGGGGCTGTTGAAGGCCATTTTCCACTCATCCCCCTCCTTTATTCTCATCTGGTAATATGCTTTTCTCAGGTCTAACATAATGTAGACACTCTCCTTTGCCAGGTGGGTCACGAAGTCTTTCAGGAAGTGGGAGAGGGTATTTATTTTCCACACTCACAGCATTAAGGCCCTTATAGTCTACGCAGAGATGAAGAGACAACACAGGGCCACAGTAGACTTGGCCCGTTCGATGAATCCCCTCGCTAGGTTTGTATCCACATATCGCTGCATCTCTTCCATTTCAAGAGGGGACATAGCGTACATTCTTGGTCATGGAAGTTTAGCCCCCGACAACAGTTCAATGGAACAATCATTGGGCCAGTGAGGAGGCAAGGTGTCGCATTCTTTTACACTAAATGCCTCAGTTAGGTCCTGGTACTCACTGGGGATGAGCGGCTCACCTGGTGGCTGTGAGGCAGCCATGTGCGCTCGCTCATTGGGTGGGCTAAAATTCCCTGTAACTGTTGAATCAATGGGGGGATCGGGCCCTATAGGTAGTCTCACAGTTCTCATTCCTTTCTCCCACCAGATAAATGGCCTCCATTTGTCCAACCAGGCTAATCCTAAAATCACAGTCCCAGTCATTTTTGGGGCCACTAGGAAGCGAATAAATTCCCAGTGCTCACCTATTTCTAAGCATAGGGGCTCCGTTAATTGCGTGACTAAAGTCCCTCCCATCAAGAAGCCATCGGCTTGCTCGAACCTCACAGGTTTGGAGAGCAGTTTTGCTCGTATGCCCAGTTTCATGGCAAATGGCAAGCTAATGATGCATCGGGAGCATCCAGAATCAACTAGCACCTTTAAATCTACCTGCGTACCCAATTTAGGGATTATGAGCTTGGCAGGTAGTAAAAAAGGTGGGATGTGTTGGCTCACCATCGGGTCATTATCTCCGTCGTCACTGTTGAAAGAGGGTAGAACGGGGGTGGGTCCAGCCTGAGTTCTGGCATCCTCGTGGGGGATGTGACCTGGGCAATATGTGCCTGCGTCATCTGGTTGGATTTCTCTCCCATTAGCCGCTGTGCAGGTCTCTTTCTCACTGCTGGTCCTGGTCTGTTCTGCTGTTGGGGGAAGGGTACTGGGCATTTCGCTGCTCGATGTCCCTGCTGTCCGCACCGGAAACACTTAATTGCCGGGCCTACAGGTGGCCTGGGTCTTTCAGCCATCACAGTAGCTGGAGATTTTCGTGGGGGTGATTGCCATTTGGGTTGTTTTGACCTCGACTCAACTTCAGGTAGGAGAGGCTTCTTATAGCAGGCGAGCTGAACATCTAATTTCATTGCTGCCTGGTACCATTCATGCAGCTGGTCAGGCACAGCTCGGTAGATACATGCCTGAGAAAGGTAGTTGTCTAACCCTTCTCTTAAAAGATGAATTATGGATTGCTCAGGCCATCTCTATCCGACCGGCCATCTTTCGAAACTCCTGCACGTACTCCAGGGCAGGCTAGCCAGCTAGTTTTATCTTGTGGATTTGTTCTTCCGCTTTGAGGGCAATGGATGGATCCTCAAATCTTTCCCTCAGCCCTAGGAGGAAAAGGTGGGGGTCCTCCAATTCAGGGGCTTGCTCGTTATATAAATTGTTCAACCATTCGGATGCCTCTCCCTCTAGGCTGGACGCAGTCACATTGACCATAGCACCTAGGTCCAGGTAGAGATAGGCGCAGCAATTCAAGTGAGAGCATACTTGGTTGAGGAAGAAAATCAGTTTCTCTGGGTCCCCATCGAAGGTTGCTTTGAAGGGTAGGCTCATCATTGGTTGCTGGGGCCCTCACTGCTGCTGCCCCCACTGGTCCTGCTGTATGTTCAGGGGTTGCACGTTCGGACCCTGCTGCTGCCACCCATGCTGTTGTCCTCCCACCAGCTTCTGACTCCAGGCTTCTGCACCACCCCCAGCTGTTGCAAGGCCTCTATTAGCTGTGGCAAGCTCAGAGGTTGTTGGCCTTTCACTTGTGGGGGTTCCCCAACCTCCCATTGCTGCAGAGACCCCAGGCTGGGGTCCTCTGTCTCTGTGGGTCTGGAGGGCCTGGCAGGGGACTCCTGGGGCTGGCAGGCTGTCTGGTCTGCAGACAGGATTTTCCACTCACCCAAATTCTCAGTGGCAGATGGTCTGGTAGCTCTCAACCATTCTGCTTTTGAAGACTCTGGCAGTGCAGTCTCAAGGCATCTATAATCTCCACTGGAAGGGTTCCAGCCTGACGACCAGATAGGCTCACTTAGCTGCTGAGGGTTGGAGATCTGCCCAAACTCATCTTCCCACAGCAAGCTGTCTATTACTCCCTCCTCTGAGGTTTCATCAGCAGCCAGGCTTCCTCTTCCCATGATGAAGATTCTTCCCAGAATCTTTGCCAGCTTCTGTCCCTTACTAGAGACAGCGGCAGGGGCTCAGGACTCCCCAGGATGTTTGAAAGATTCTGGCATGTTGATTAATGAGACAGATCAAAGAACACTGCATGATTTATTCCCAAAAAGTCTATAATAATGAGAACGGAGCATCGGCACTCATGGATGGGTGCCAGAATCTGAATTCTCCTCCCCTTAACACATCATATCCTACAGAATCTTCCTTCCTTAATTACACGTCATGAATCACATTCACCAATTAGTCCAACACACGGAAGTTTCACTTCCCTTTCTTATCTTCTTACAAAGTCTGGATTGAATCCCTCCCGCACTTTAGTGATTCAAAGCCAAACGGTTAAAGGAAAAGGCTGTCTTATATTGTCAGTGCAAAAATATGTCAATGTTTGCAGCATTGACATTCAACTCAATTCATGAGTATGGCCAAAGTGATCTGTCCTAATTACAACTCACAGCATCTCCCACTAATGCGACATGCTGGAGTTAAAGAACAGCCAGATTGCAAAACAATTCAGGTTTACCTCCTGTCTAGCAATGAGCATTTCAACACGTCTGCTGCCATTGTAGGAGAGGGTGAGGCTGCTGTGCTGATACCCTCTCCTGCATCCTTACATTTGACTTCGGTTTTACTAAAACACTGCTGGGCATTTGGTGGTATGTAACATTTAATGGCAACACCTAGTTAGCTTGGGATGCTGTTGAAAAGTTAAAAAAGGATTTGACCTGGTTAGCACTTATATGGAAGACTAGCAGGAAGGCCTTCAAAGGCTGGAGACTTAAATGAGAAGTGAAAAAAATATTCTGAAAGAAGGCAGAAGAAATCAGTTCCCGTTTTGTGTCCAAGAATATGTGAAGTCACTAGGGCCCTGTGGATGGTAGCCCTTAGGCAATCTTTGCTGGTCTTGGGAAAGCTAATTCCATGATTGTTGGCTAGATAGGGAAGTCAGAAAAGGAAACTACATGGATGTATTATCCATAGAGTCACCAGGAATTGAGCATTTTTTCCCCTGCTGTAGGTTTGGCAACCTTTTGGAAGAACAGCTCTTTGGCCATTCTGGAGGCGGCTCTGGGGGTTACTTGGAGCATATATTCAAATATGCAGCAAAGGAGCTCTTTGGCATTCCAGTGAAGGAGCTTCACTACAAGACCCTGAAGTAAGGAGTTTTATTTCCTTCCTAGCCCTTTTGCCCCACCCTCCCCTTGCCTTTACCCTCTTTCTGTCTCTCTCCATTCCCAGAATGGAACAGGAAAGGGGCGTTCACTCAGATCAGTCATAGTCACAAAGTCACACCCGGCCTTTGGATTTTCCTGTTCCAAATTTCGTTGGTAAAACTCTCCTAGTACACTGATTTTTCTATTCTTTTGAAGCTTCATGAAATAACTTGTGAGGTGGTTTGTCAAGATTGGGCTTTTTTTACCTAGCGAGTCTATAACCTGAATAATGTCAGGGGGCTCTGCAGTTGTTGTTTAAATAAAGGACCCACCTCCCTCAAGCCTAGGAGGCCTTCTCTCTATTACCAGTGCTCTTTCCATCACTGCTCAGACCACTGGGGCTATCACCCCTTCTGTATAAAGTACCTCTTCCCCCCCCTCCCCCAAACCCTTAGATTGAATAGCTGCTACCTGTAAGTGCTTGAATCTTGCTAGTGCAGTCCCATAGTTACTGAGCCAGTAGTTGCTCAGTTATGCAAGTGGCAAGAAAGTCTTTCTCTCCTCCAGCCATTTTCCCTTTGGAGGATACTCCAATGATGGTATCTTCTTGGATGAGAAGCAAAATGTCTTCAAGGAAAAACAAAGAAAGTCATTGCCTTTTTTGGGGGGGAAAAGCACCGTTGGCATAACCATGACCTGGATGACTGAGAATCTCTATAGACTTTGGAGGATACATATCTTGCTTCTCCCCAATCCGTAGTGCTGCTAAAGCCCAACTTGCTTTCTCCTCATGAGCCTGGAGGAAAAGCAACTACTTGGCTGTCATCCCCTATGCCCTTTCATGTTCCTCCATTCAGAAACAAGGATTTTCAAGAGGTGACGCTGGAGAAGGATGGCCAGACTCTCCTGCACTTTGCCCTGGCATACGGGTTTCGGAACATCCAAAACTTTGTGCAGAAACTGAAACGTGGAAAGTTGCCCTACCACTATGTTGAGGTGATGGCTTGTCCTTCAGGTGAGGATGGTGGCTACAGGTTTGCTGTGGCAGATTGCTGGAAGGGAAGAGACAGATGCCTGATATGGTGATCTAGAATTCTCTGGGACCATTTCAGGAATTCTTTTAAGGGAGTAAACAGTACCTTCATAGTGAGGGCTTCATAGGTGCCATCGTGGTCTGCAGCATTTCCCTTGCATCATCCCTAAATGATGCAAAACAAAATGTAGGCTACTCACCTGTGTTTTGTTTCCAAGAATTCCTTTGGTTTACAAATAGGCCTTGGAAACTTACTTAGAAAATGAAATTGATGGACATTGGCAATTTAGGGCTTGGTTTAAATCATGGGTGTCAAACCTGTGACATCACGTGACATGTCACAACGTATTGCAACTTTTTCCCCATTGCCAGCAATGGGGTGGACATGATTTTGGCATGATGCATCCAGCCCACGGGCCGGCAGTTTGACACCCCTGGTTTGGATGGTTACCTCCCCATCAACCCAGATAAGTAGGGATCATAGGGAGCGTCCTACATAGCCACATTTTGTGAGGTAGTTCCTCCCCACCTCTTTTGCACTGCATACCTAGAACGTTTATTTCCAACTTAATGACACACTGCCAAAAGTCCAACTTCCTCCAGCCCTTCCCTCGAGTTAGCAACTCCCAATTTAAGCCAAATGTGCCTTCGCTTTTCTTGCCTTCAGCTGTGAACCCTTATTTTCCAGGGTGCTTAAATGGAGGGGGGCAGATCAGAGCAGAGGGAGAATCCAGCAAGGATCTGCTCCATCGTGTGGAGAGACTGTATGAAATGGTCCAGCCAGAAGACCCTGAGATGAACAAAACCATCAGGGACCTCTATGAGCAGTGGCTCGGTGGTCCCACTTCTGAACAGGCTCAAACTCACCTCCATACACAATACCATGCTGTGGAGAAAGCCAGTACAGGCTTTAATATTAAGTGGTAAATTTGCTCAGCTCGTGTAATCTAGTACAGGGATCCCCTGTAGTAGCCTGTGACCTATTTGCAGTCGGGCCACACACACACACACACACACACACACACACACACACACACAAACACACCGATTGACTCGCACGAGCAGCAGGCACACACATGTGCACAGTTCACAGTCAAACTTTGTGTGCATGCCGGCCCATCACTTAGGTGGCCCGGTTCCCCTTTCCCCAGCTGGGCTGCCAAGTTGCAAAGGTTGGAGACCGCTGATCTAATGGATCCCTTATTGCTGCAGATGAAGGTGAAAGTTTCATTTATAAGCAAATAGTCCTATCAAAGATTTATATTTGAAGTTTTAAAAATGTAAGGTGAAGAATTGGCTTCACAATAGACAATAGTGCTTTCCACTGGATTTCTCGTCTCACCAGATTTTTGAGGCAGAAAACGACTGTTGTTAGTTTACTCTTTCTACAGCTTCACTTTTTTTTCTACTCCCACAGAAAGTTAGAATTTATGAAAGGAGCTTTTCTGAATAATTGCACGAAAGCAAAATGAACCAGGCTAAATTCGGCATTTAGAAGGAACCAAAATAAAAAAAATATGTAAATGGTTTGGATGTCTATAGAGGAAAAATAATCCTGAAACTCCTCATAATGAATCTGGATCGGTGAGGCTGTTGAGTAGCAGCACCAATCCAGGTCTCTCCAGTCCTGTGGCACAAAATGGAGCATTTGCAGACTAACCTGTCCTAGTCCACGTGCAACATGAGAGGACAGAAACACAACTCCCGCCCTGTGTATCGCAAAGGCTGTGTATATGAACAGTCACAACCATCAATAAAAGAGATTGAAAAGAGAACATAGAATCAGGTTTCCATGTTGTCTCATTTCTATGAGGGCTGCTCAAAATTTGCCTACCATGTGGGTGAGAGGCTTTTGTATCAGTATAACTGTGCATCTGCCTGGGTGCTGGAGCAGCAGGCACAATGTACTACTTTTCCAAATATCCCAAGTGAGAAAGATGCAGTACAGTGGAATTGTTGCACTGTTTCAGCCTGCCCAACTTTAACTGGGGAGCAAACATCCTCAACTAAGGGAATTTTAGACCCTACAAGAACGAAAGGGAGAACAGGAAGATCTAAAAAGTTCTTCCATCTGAAAGTGAAGGCAATTCAGGTTTGCTGGTTTGGAGATGCATTGTGCAATCTGCTCTTACAGGATTCTCTTGACTTATTATTTTTACGTGCATTAGCATGCTTCCTATCCTCCCCGTTTTAGATTGCTTACATTTGCCTTTGGAGATAAACCTGAATTAGCCTATTCTCACCTGTTAAGGAAAAAAAAGTAGACACATTAAAATACCTTCTCATTTCTACAAAGTATTGAATTGAGGGATTTGGGCTGAGGGATTTGGGCTGCAGGATGTGCAGAAGACAACAAATCTGCCTTACTCAGCTGCTTAATTACAGCAGGCTTTTTCTTTCCACCCCACCCAACTGGTTCATTTTGAGAAGGCTTCTGGCCAGGATGGTGCAGCTTCGGCCTGCCCCGGAGCCTCATGCTCAAAGCTATCCTCAGCCATGGAAGGGAATGAGGGGTCTTGGGGTCAGTCTCACCAATTGTCTCAATGATTCATTCTTAATCATCAGACAGGGCTATGGAGGGAAAATTTGGAGGAACGAATGGTATGCATGCTTGGTTTGAGCACCTGAAGGAAAGGTTGGATTTAAACCTCAAGAATTTTTTTAAAAAAACTTTAATTAAAAGTCAACAAATAGCTGTCATTCAATTCATAGTAAATTGGGAGGCAGGCAACAATGTATTTCCCTCCTTCGTTTTGCATGGCTCCATGGCGCCTGCCTTCTACACAAAATTAAGGGGTTACTTCAGTGCTCATCATCATATTTTCAGTAAAAACTGGAACTAAAGGATGCCGTTTTCCTCCTTTGTGAAATGGGGAAAGGCAACGTTGCCTTGCCAAGCATCTGCAGCATTTGATACCCTTGCAATGTGTGTTCAACTTTTTCTAAGGGCACGGGGAGGAGGGAGTGAGCCCTTCATCAACAGAACCTGTATCCTCACTACTGCAGGAAGGGGTTCACTTTTGCAGGAGTGGATCAAAAAGCCCCCATTCAAATGCCAGCATAGCCTGAGGATTGAGCTGCTCTTTGGGTTTCCGGAGAGACTCTTTGGCCTTGCAAAGAGCAGCGAAGACCTCGACAGGAGCAGACTTGCCCGTGAACTTCTGGATTGGTTCTTCCCTAGAATAGCAAATGGCCCACTTAGCAAACTCAAGAGATAGGTTTCCGCCAAAACTTCAGATGTATCACACTACACAGATGTACAGGGGGGAGCAAGGAGCTGGAGGCCTTTTTGCAAAAACCAACTGGTTCCCCAGCAGGGATAGGAGGTGCCAGAATTGTCCTTAGAATCTGAATGCAACCATCACCATCTTGAATTATAATTGGTTTCATGGTCTGTTTTGCAGAGCAGGGGTGTTTCTGGTGGCTGCGGTGGCACAGTGGTTAGAATGCAACATTGCAGGCTAACTGCTCACTGCCAGGAGTTCGATCCTGACCCACTCAAGATTGACTCAGCCTTCTGTCCTTCCGAGGTCGGTAAAATGAGGACCCATATGGTTTGGGGTAATATGATGACTCTGTAAATCACTTAGAGAAGGCTGCAAAGCACTATGAATCAGTAGATAAGTGTGTGATTGAAGCTCTTTCCTTTTTTACGCTTAAACACAAAAGGGACAGGGCTTCAATCACATGATCAAGTCCAGAACTGTGATCTCTCTGATGCTGTCGTTGCAAATATCCTGGAATAAACCACAAAGGCTGATTCTGGCATGAAGCTTTGCTGTAATGAGGTTAGTTTATCTTGCCTTAGCTCGATCAATAATCCAGCGAGTGGCCAATGGCCAATCTCATTGCCTACCTATCCCTGATTGTCATAGGTACCCAGCATCTTTTCTCAAGATTGTGCTATAGCTGTGGAGTGTTTCTCTATGATCCCAGAGAAGATGCATAAGATGAGCACTCTGTGGCCCCACTTTGTGCTTCTAAATCCAAGATGCTGCATATTTTAATTCAAGATGAAAGTAAGCCTTGGCTGGGTTTACACAAAACAGTAAAACTATTGTGAGAACCCAACTCTTTGGCATCTTGTTAGAACATGTTCCACCCTACTGAAATCTAAAGGGATAATTTGTGTTTGGTATACAGTGTTTTGTGTGAACCCAGATAAAACAGACCCTTACAGCCTGAGGGACAGGATTCAGAAGTTGGATGATCTGGGGAAACCCAAGTTCAGATCCACTCCGGATGTGCTCTGCTTATCTCTGAAGTGCAGCAACACCCAGAAGCCCACTCTCAGCCATGAAAGTTGGGCTAGTCTCTTAGCCCACCAATCTCACGGGTGGCTGGGGTGAGTGGTGGGCGCTAAACACATGGCCCTGATGTCAACGCTGCTAACATCAGATGTTCTTGCTTTGACAATATATAAAGATGCAGCCATTTTCCCCGTAACTTGTGTGTTGCTTTTAGAGTTAGAATTAGATGATACTGGGGGGAAGGAAGAAGAATGCGTATGGGAATTAGACATAACAACATCATAGTAGAGTGTTCTTCAAGGTTGATGGAAAAAAGAGATGACAAGAAATGGCAGTTGGAGAACTGGAGGGAAGGTGTCGGAATCCATTTATATTTCATTTCTAACTCCCTATCTGTGCAAAACCCAAATCTCACCCCCTTACTGGATTCTGCCATTCCCCAGGAGGGGAAGAGAAGGCAGGATGTTAATTGACCATCTTTATCCCTTAGATGCAAGGTTTGTGTAGTCAGCCTGCCTGGAGGCCATCACAAAAGACCAGGGAAGAAACCCTTTGAACTAAGAACAACAAAGAAAGGGGGGGGGGGAACTCTAGTTTGTATCTCCAACAGGAATGTGAAGGGGAGGAAGTAATAATGTTGCAAATGATACTGGGGCTCTCCTTTCCCACAAGGAGTTTGACACCTGAAACTTGACTGATCCGGTACTGACCAAATGGACTGAGGGGAGGGGTTATTACTCCGGGACACTTTAAAAGTATCGATCTGTGAGACAGTTTCCAGATCCTGTCTAGATTATCCACTGTCAACCATGTTTTAGTAAAAGTTCCTGTTTGGACAATCCTGTCCCCAAGAGTTCTTTCCTAAGGTGTGGATTGGGGTGGGTTCTGACATGGAGAATGTGATTTATGACTGTTAACTAGTATCAAAGCACAATTCCCTCTATGTGTTTAGGGGAGGGGAATTCAGATTTTGGCTTTGATCATGTATGTGACGATGGCATGCTACTCAAATAAAGATTCTTTAAGGTAAACAATGCCTCAAAGTTCTTTGAAGGGTTTCATCTGTTGGAACCATGACACCTGAGTTCCTGGAGGAAAGCTGGGACAGAAACCAAAGAAAAAATGCCCCCCCACTAAAGAAAGGTGGGCTCACAAGATGCGAAGAAACGGGTTGTAGAGGAACTCCTCAGCCAAAGTAGAAGGCACTGTTGGAAGGTCTTCATCTTCTCGGAGCTGTGAAAGAATAAATCAATGATTTAATTTAATTCAGAATAAAGCTGGAAGGAACCTTAGAGGTCTTCTAGTCCAACCCCTTGCACAAGAAGGGGACCCTATACCATTTGGGACAAATGGTTGTCCAGTCTATTCTTAAAAGCCCCCAGTGCTGGAGCCCCCACAACTTCTGAAGGCAAGCCATTCTACTGGTTAATTGTCCTCACAGTTAGGAAGTTTCTCCTTAATTATTAAAAAAATAATGAGACCATTTCCACATCCTTGTGGTTAACCCTGAGGATCACAAAGGGCTTAGGAGATGAGTAGACCTGCTCTTGCCTCTGACTTAGCAAACTGGGGTATTTCCAAATACTTTAGATTTTTTAATAAAAAAACCAAACAATGGGAGCATAAAAGGATTTCAACCATCCAGAATTAAGTTTTTTTTACCACTTACCCCCACAAACACCACTGCCAGCAATCAAGATTTGTATTCCATTGTTCAGTAGTTTAGAATGATAGCTTCTGCCACCAATGTTGGCTTATACCAGAAGCCATGATTTAAACAATCCAGAGTCTAGCAGGATTTTTGAAGCAATCACTAAGCTTAATTAGAGACTGAGGTTACTGGTCATAATTCTGATTTTTTTTTTATAAAGGGTCAACTTTCCATCTTGTTCTCATTTTGGAAAGATGAAAAAGTGGGAGAACAGTATAGAACCACTCACTTTAGCCCAAATGAGCTTTTCTTTCACAAATTCATTCTCTGGTTCTACCTTTAAGGCAAACTTCAAATTCTGGGTTGTGTACTCATGTCCACAGAAGATTTTCTGAAAAGGAATTTTTTTTCTTCAGGCTACCACGTTAGGAGTAATTCACCTTGGAATCCTTCCATCCCCAAACCTCTTTGCTGTGATTGCCAAGGTCCCAAGTGACATTTTTCAAAAACTAAAAATGTGGTTGCTCACACTTTTGAGGAAGTGAAAACACAAAAAAATGAAGTGATTCATAAAATACAGCTAATTTTTTAAAATTAAGAATTGACCCTCTTCCAGATCATGGTTGTCCCAAAGGTGCTTTTTCAGGAGGTAACTGGACTTCCTTGTTTTTCTTTGAAGACATTTCTGAACCATTTGCACTTCAGTTTGAGATGCAGACAACGCAGACTCATGCCCAACAGCCTGCGCCTGTCTTCAACAGGGAAGGGACCCAGGGCAGAAAACATCCTGCAGCCAAGAAGGCTCCACACCCATTTGCAGCACTCAGGTGACCCTGAGGACACAGAAAATCTCCAAGTGGCCTCAACGACTCTAAAAGGATGCAAACGACCAGCTGTCTGCAAGGAGTATAAATCCTTCCACTCCCCATCATCCAGTCAGAGCTGAAAAAGCTTCATCTTCAAAGAAAAACAAGAAAGTCCAGTTGCCTCGTGACAAAAGCACCTTGGGGACCTCAAGTGGGAACCACAACAGGGCAGGGCTCTTTCCTCGGATTTGGGACCTGGCACATCAGCAGCGTTAGAAGCAACTCAAACCTACAGTTTCCTTTGGCAACCCGCCCAGAACCTCCATCAGGCTCTTGAGCAGCTGTTCAGCTGTGCATTCCAGGAGTCTCCCACAACCACCGACAAATAAGGTGTCGCCTAAGAACAAAGGAAAAATGTACAGTCAAGCCAGAAACCCCACCCCCCAATTCCCTCCCTCCAACAACTTAGTCATTTGCAGGTTGTTAACTCAAGAAGCATCAGCAAGGTAATTAAAACACCCTCCCAGCAACCGTGTGTCATATTGCATTATATTACAACAGACTACTGAAAGTTACAACAGCACTGAAAAAAGTGACTTATGACCCTTTTTCACACTTATGGCCGTTGCAGCATCCCCAGGGTCACGTAATTTACATTCAAATGCCTGGTAACCGACGCATATTTATGACAGTTGCAGTGCCTTGGGGTCACATGATCTTTTGCGACCTTCTTACAAGCAAAGTCAGCGGGGGAACCCAATTCACTTCAACAACCGTGTTACTAATTTAACTCCAGTGATTCGCTTAACAAATGGGGCAAGAAAAGTAAAATGGGGCAAAACAATATGTTTCAATTAGAAACAGAAATTCTGGGCTCAATTGTGTTCGTACGTTGAGGACTGTCTGTATTTACTCATTTGTCCAATTATCCCGCCTTTTCAACGATTGCTCAGGTGTTTCCTTCATTTTATCGCCACTATAACCATCCAATGTGACAGGCTGACCGAGAGGGATTGGTCCCACATTCATTCAACAAGTTTCCAGGACTGAAGATGGACTTCACACAGGCTTCCCAGATTCAGACCAACAACTTCACTACTATATTGATTCTGATTCACACATCAACGTGAACAGCTCTTTGTCCTTTTTCCCTGCCCAGCTCCAATTATTGGAAACTGAGAATTAAAGATGTCTGTTTTTTCAAGAGCAAAATGTGTCCTACATTATTTTTTCTCCTCCAATTTTATTCCCATGGCAACCTATCATCTACTTGGGCTTGTGGCCTTCACTTTGTAGCTCTCTCAAGCTACAAGCCTTCACCCACCACTTTAAACGTACCTTGCTTTATGTATAAATTGAGACATTCTGAGCTGTTCATAAACTAGGATTAAAATAAGCCAGGGTTTAGCCACTAAGGGTAACATGAAGTGCAAAAATCTTCAACCTAACCCTTCTTGTGCGATGACTTTGCCCCACAATGGCCCAATGCTTCAGTGTGGTTTTCAGAACTACCACCCTGCTACAGCCATGCTTCGCCAGATGCCAGCCTGCCATAGGCAATGTGGGGAGGGAGGCCGAGATAAGGGGGAATTGAAACTACTCTTCGTGCTGTCCCATGAAAGCTGCCGCTGGCAGTTCCAAGTTCATGCAGTGGAATGTGATGCCATCCAGCCTCCCAAGCCAGGGATTGTTAATAAAACAATTTGAATGTAATTGGACAGCCACAAGATAACTGGGGGAAAAGTGGGGAGAAGGGAGAAGTTTACCAGATGCTTTGGGCATGGAACTTCAAATCCAGCTTTGCTTCACTGTAACCACTTGGCTTTAGTAAAGTGCACTTTCATTAACAAATGGATTCAAGTCGGACTTCCGGTGGCGGCGCGGCGCCGGAGACAGCCTTTTCGGGCTGCCCGCGGCTCAGCTGTGTTGTTTTCACCCGAAACAGCGCCGATCAGCTGTTCGGGTGAATTTGAAGCCCCCTCCCCGGGAGAAGAGGAGGGGGTGAGGCCCCAGGTAGGGGTTGAGTTCTCCGGGGCCGCCTGAGCTTAAAGCTTGGGCGGCTGAAGGATTGAACTCCCCCGTAGCCTGGGTTGCTCCCAGCTGTTCAGCGTCTCTGCTCCGGAATTCTTGGAGCACAGCCAGGCGTTTGCGACCACCCCTGCCAGAAGGAAAGACCCTGGAATAAAAGGAGCAGGCAGAGCGGTACAGGAGGAAAAGGTGAAGAGGACTTTTATTTTTACTCTCGAGCTTAATGGACTTTTTAAACTTAAAGTGAAAGTGCGTAACAAGTGAAAGTAAAAAGATGGCGGCTAAACCTCCCTCAAAAACTCTTCGGAGTGCTGGAACTTCCCCGGTGCAACAGACATCGTTGCAAGCCTTGCTTCCTCCTGCTGCATTGACATCGAAGGATTTACAAGATGCTCTTGAAAAACATGCCCAGGTAATTTTAGAAACACTGGGTGATAAATTGGCAAAGGTGGAGGAGAAATTGGAGAAAATGGAGGAGGGGATAGAAGAGAGGATGGAAGAGAAATTTAGTGCGATGAGGGTAGACATTTTGTCTACAGTGGAAAGTGTGGCTGAATGTGTGCAAGGTTTGGAAGAAAAAGTGGAAGATTTGACTCAAAAAAATGCTGTACTAGAAGTAAAGGTATTGGAGAATGAAGATTTAAGAGATAAAATGGACAGAGAACTGAGTCTTGTTCAGTTTTATCAGATGCAGTATGCTGTTAGAATCAGAGGCTTAAAAGAAAATATTAAAGAAGACCTAAAGCAGCTGATTTCTGAAGCTCTGGAAGCAGTATTGGGTCAGCCAGCATCTGAAATAAAGGGATGCATGGATAAAGCTTTTCGTGTAAATTCATGGATTGCTAGACAGAGGAAGCTACCTAGAGATGTGGTGGTTTATTTTGCAAAGAGAGAAACTAGAGATGAAGTTATTCAAGCCGCCTATGATACTAAAGTAGTGGTTGCTGACCAAGAAGTTTTGGTTTTAAAGGAAATTCCTCCAAAGATTTTAAGGAGAAGAAAGGACTTTGCATTTCTTGTGCAGGAACTTAAGCAACGTGATATAAGGTTCAGATGGGAGATTCCAGTTGGGCTGGTGGCGATGCATGAAGGTAAAAGATACCGTCTGGTTACTGTGACACAGGCGCATGATTTCTACAATAATGTTTTAAAAGCAACCCCATTATCACTTCTGGAAGCGGCAAAGGGATCTGGAGAAGGAAAACTTCAAGAGGCTGAAGATGGACAGACAGAGGAGAATGGTGCTGGAGGGGATCAAACTACAACTTCGTTGGCTGATGTTGTAAGAAGCATGTAATATTGAGAAGGGTACAAGGCAAGGGTGCCCGTTATCGCCTTTGTTATTTGTGTTAACATTGGAGATATTATTGGTAAAAATACGAAACTCGGAAAGAATTAAGGGTATACAGATTAGAGATCAGGATTATAGATTGAGAGCGTTCGCAGACGATCTGGTTGTTACAGTGACCCAGCCGGAGAGCTCTGTTGTGGACCTGATGGAGATAATAATGCAATATGGGAAGGTTTCTGGATTTAAAGTTAATGTACAAAAAACTAAAATTTTGGTTAAAAACATGACAGCATCGCAAAAGGCCCTTTTAGAAGGGTTAACTGGATTTGAGATTGTCAAAAGGGTCAAATATTTGGGGGTGCTTTTGTCGCCCTCTAATACAAAACTATATAAAAATAATTATGAAAAATTATGGGGAAAAATCCAAAAAGAAATGGAGAGTTGGGAAAAACTGCAATTGTCTTTGTTGGGGCGAATCGCAGCAGTAAAAATGAATGTCCTGCCTAAATTTTTATTTTTATTTCAAATGATACCGGTTCTTAAGAAAGATTCTAATCTGGAGGAATGGCAGAGAGGTATCAATAAATTTGTTTGGGCAGGGAAAAGGCCTCGAGTTAAACTTAAGATTATGCAGGATACTCGTGAAAGAGGTGGTCTTAAAATGCCTAATCTTAAATTATATTATGAAGCTGCTGCGTTAGCAGGTATAAGTGATTGGATTAATTTGACACAAGAGAGATTATTAAATCTTGAGGGTCATGATCTGCTGTTTGGCTGGCATGCATATTTGTTGTATAATAAGAAGGTAGATAATGTGTTTAGAATGCATATTTTATGACAGGCATTGCTGAGAGTTTGGAAGAAGTATAGACATAAGTTAGACTGTAAGATACCATTGTGGGCAATTCCAAAACACGCAATAGAAAATATAAATGTTGGTTTTAAACATGATGTGACTACGTATAAAGAGATTTTAAGCTTGGAAAGAAATGTCTGGAGTCTGAAACCATACAGCCTCTTGCGAGATGAGGAGATTGTTCAAACTTGGTTTCAATATATTCAGCTACGGGCCAGGTGGAAAGAAGATCAGAAAACTGGCTTTACAATGACTGATGAAAATCTGATAAAGCAAATTAGAAATCAGGGACCAGCACATATTAAACGGATATATCTTGCATTGATAGAGATTGACTCAGAAACAGAACTTGTTAAGGACTGTATGATAAAATGGGCCCAAAACATTCAAGAAGTTATTACAATGGATACGTGGGAAAAGATTTGGGTGAGGAACGTAAAATTTACACAAGCTCAAAATTTAAGAGAACTTTTATAAAATGTTTTATAGATGGCATCTAGATCCTAAAAAGCTTGCAAGTATGTATCCGAATTATCAGCCAAAATGTTGGAGGTGTGGTGATGAAGATGCAACATATTTTCATGTATGGTGGACTTGTAAAAAGGTTAAGGCCTTCTGGATAAAAATTTGGTGGAATATACAGAAGATTTTCAAGCAAAGGATAAAGTTTTGTCCGCAACTTTTTTTGTTGGGAATAATTACAGATGCTACGGTTGTGGACACTAAGTTGATGTTGAATTTAATTACGGCAGCAAGACTCTTAATAGGTCAGTATTGGAAGAAAGAGGAACTGCCGACCATAGAAGAATGGACTTTAAAGGTTTCTGACCTGGCAGAGATGGCAAAGATTTCGGCTTATTTGAAAGATCACTCGCAAGAACGTTATATTATGGAATGGAGAAAATGGATTGAGTATATCCAGAACAAATATAGGACTAAAAAGTTTCATGTAGCATTTGAATAAGTCTTCCTTTTCCTTTTCTTTTTTTCCCTTTTTTTCTCTATATATATTTAATATTATTAGTGTTTGTATTATCCTATATAAGCCAGAGAGTGATAGATTTTAGAGTTTATGGTTGTTAGTATATGGTTGTTTATGATTGTTTTTTTTCTATACCTTGTACTTAGCTCTGGGAAGTCGGGGGGGGGAGGGGGGAGGGGGAGAGGGGTAGGGAGGGAGGGAGGGGGGAGGGGAGGGGGGACTGTTAAAGATAAAATGTATGTTAAAACTTTTCAATAAAAAAAACAAATGGATTCAAGTCTTTTTTTTCTAACTGACCAAGCTGAGACAGTTGACCGTGATTATTACAAAGGTCTACATCGATTAATAGCCCTTCCATCTGCTATTTCTTGGGCAAAGATCTTCCAATCTAAAGAGCCCAGCTGCAAGAGCTGATGGGATTACCATGCAAACGGAAGGAGTAGATGGGCATATGGTCAGTCCAAAATGGCAGCTTTTCCCACTAAAATTCTGATGATGATTTAACTTAGTGTTCAAGTTAAAAGCTTATTATTATGTGAATAGATGATCAATCAGCCCAGTTTTGTGCAAAGTAAATGCTTTACTGATAAGCAATGGTTCTTTTCCTTGACACACTGTTGCTTTCAGTTAAGGATGCTGGGAAATAGGCGATGCAAAGAAACACAAAAGGGCTGGAACTATTCACACAACATGCTTCTTAGATCATTTATATAAACAGCAGATGCATTCTGCTAAGCTTGGTAACCTAATCTTGTTGACATTATTAATTTGGGCACCTTGCCATGTTGCATGTACCCTATTGTATGAACCTAGAAAGCTTGTTAACCCCAAACTGTTTCAACAGCTTTGTGCGTATAAGCAATTTCCACATTTCCTAGGCTCCAGGATGTCATCAACTGGGACTATAACTGCCACTCATTTCTCAGGACTGACCTGTGAAAGCTGCAGGAGCGTTCAGAGAATCGTTTTCCCACATGAAGTAGCAGACGTGTCCGGTGGTGTGGCCTGGCGTGAGAAGGCACCGCACATTGATGCTGCCAAACTGTCCAAAAGAAAGGAGGATGGTTTCTATGTCAAAGCCCAAGACAGCTGCCAACCATGCTTGAAAAAGTTCCAATTCTCGTACACTTTTTTTTTAATCCCATTTATATCCTGCCCTTCTCCGAAGACTCAGGGCGGCTTACAATTTAAGCACAAACCAATGTGCTTAGCAATGTGCTGAGTTCCCACAACATTCCAGATGAGGCCAAACTACAGTGGGCTCATTTGTGGTTCTGTGGCCGATGGGAAGGCAGCCTTTGTCTTAGCGAGTGGTGTGACCAAATCGGTCCTGTTCAATAGTGGCAAATATCTGTAGCTCAGGTGTGGGATGAGGGTGGAGGTCCATTCTCCAAGCTTGTGGGTTTGTTTCTGAACGTTTCACCACCAGGCTGGGTAACGTCTTCAGCAGAATTTAGGGGTTGTCAGTGCTCTTCTGATTATAAGGGCTTTGTGTGGTCAGTTGATCTTGTGATGGGGAAGTCACCTCCCAATGATCCACACCTGACTTGACCTCCCCATCACAAGACTCTAATCTGATGTGACCCACACCTGATGTGACCTCCCCATCACAAGACCTACTGATCACATTAAGTTCTTATAAGCAGAAGAATGTGGATACTGACATCCCCTTAATTCGCTGAAGATATTACCTAGTCTGGTAACAAAACATTCGGAAACCAGCCCATGAGCTCGGAGAACGACTCTCCACCCTCAAACATCAATTACCCTCCAAGGTGATGGTGGAGGAAAATACCCTGCAGAGAAGTCAAGTCACGAGGAAAGCCAAGCAGCCGCCAGCAGCACAACAGGCTAAGCATGGACCCATTGTCACAAAGGGCCAGCAAAAGGTGGACAGGAAAAGGCCAGGAGGTTGCAAACTTCAAGTGCACCCTAAAGGCCTACCCCTGCCAATTGCTGAAAAGAGTCAACAGAGAGTGAGCCGAAGGAGATACGCTAACCCTAACACATGAAGGAAAGTGCAAAGAGTGTGCATTGCATTATCTGGGCATGTGCTGGGAGGGGGGGAGAACAAATCAATTTGTGTCATGGGTGTAATGGTGTCACATACAAATGAAATCCCTGTGGGTAGTTTTAGATTTCTCTGTAATTCAGCCATACTATGATACCACAATAATACTGAAGAAAGGAGTGATCCGTCCCACGCTTACCTTTAATTCCTCCTCATGAGTCACCCGGTGTGTCAGAGCTCCCACCCGTTCGTCTCCACCATATACCTCCAGGCTGGGGTAAAGTTTGGCCAGTTCTTCATTGTCTCTTGCATGATCCCTTGGGAAAGAGGAGGAAGAGGAAATAGCTTTTTTCTCCAAATGTCCAGCTTGGAGGAGAGACAAGAGGTTTGTCAAAAAGAAAGAAGAATTTTTCTAGTTTTTCAAAAAGTTTCCAGCCCATTTGCATGCAGAGGTCTCTGATCTTTTTGTTCCCAATTTTAAAAAATTTGAAAATTATTCTTCAATAATTTCTCCAGAATTGGGCTACCTCTTAACTACTGAAAAATTCCTCAGGGAAGGCCACCTCCCCTTGGACTTGAAGGGAGGCTGCAGCTGTTTTGTTTGGGCCCCACAAATTCAGCCCACCTTGAACCTGAAGGAGGAAGGCTGTGGTTCTCTTCTCCCAAACAACCAGGGCAAGAGCCACACAAACACACTTACCAGTGGTGATGGGTAGTCAGAATGGCTTTTAGAATAAGGTCCTCTCTTCGGATGATCTCCAGGAGCTAGGGGGGTGGAAAAAACCCACAAAGAGCATAGTGCACATAGATTTATTCCAAAAGATTTTTTTTAAGTCCTTAAATTTGTATTCATGAGCTGTAGTGGCGCAATAATGAGAATGCAGTATTGCAAGCTAATTCTGCTGACTGCAAGCAATCCAATCCTGATGGGGCTTAAGGTTGACTCGCCCTTCCGTCCTTCTGTGGCTGGTAAAATGAGGACCCAGATTGTTGGGGGACACATTCCCACTCTGTAAACCGCCTAGAGCAGGGGTCAGCAACCTTAAACACTCAAAGAGCCACTTGGACCGGTTTCCCAGAGGAAAAAAAACACTGGGAGCTGCAAAATGTGCACGCACGCAAGGGGGAGGGAGAACTTGATTGAAGAGTTTAATTAAAAAGAAATAGAGGCTGATGTGCATGGGTTCTTTGTCTCTCCCTCTTTCTCTCCCTCCCTCTCTCTCCCCCCCTTTCTGTCCCTCTCTCCAATCTTCTGCTCACCTGGCAAGCTGGCTTCACATTCTCATTGGGCTGGCTCTCCTGCCCTGCTTTCTGCTGTTTCCTGTGGAGACGCAGCAAAGGCAGGAGCCCCGCCCAATAAGCTTGTCAGCTTCTGGAGAACAGCTTGTTACACACACACACACACACACACACACACACACACACACACACAGAGAGAGAGAGAGAGAGAGAGAGAGAGAGAGAGAGAGAGAGAGAGAGAGAGAGAGAGAAGGGAAGCGCAAGTACCTCTCTGTCTCTCCAAACTGGAGAAGGCTGAAAGAGCCGCATGTGGCTACAGAGTTTTGTAAAGCACTATGGGGCAGTATATAAGTCTAAGTGCTATTGCTATTTAACATTTCTTTCACTAAGAATCAAAGGAAACTCAGTGACTTGTTGATCTGAAGACTTCCAATAGCTGAAAATCAGTTAATTAACTTCTGAAAGCAATTAAGAAAGGAAATATGCAAGCCCAGTGCTGAAAGTGCTGATGGCTATTCTATGTCCTAGAGCAGGGGTCTTCAAACTTGGCCCTTTGATGACTTGTGGACTTCAACTCCCAGAATTCCTCAGCCAGCATTTGAAGACCCGTCCTAGAGTCTAAACTCGCCGGAGACCACTGTCTTATGGTCTTCTTGCTAGGAGCAACTGAATAGAGCATTTGTGGGAAATCTCAAATTGTCTCAAATCGCATTACAAAGAGCCAGTCTAATCGTCCTCTCTTCTTTTTGCTGCAGTCATTGGCTACACCTTCAGTGTGCCATTTCTTCTACAGAGGTGCCTCAGCAAGGTGCACATCTTGTTAGGATCTCCTGCAGCTTCTGCCCAGGACAACCAGCGAGTGAGGTAGAGTGGTGAAAACGCTGGACCAGGAGTAGGCAGGCTAATATTCAAGTCCATGAGTTATTAACCTTATCTTACCTTACCTTAACCTAGGCAATTCTGTGTATTCTGTGTATTCAAATCTTGAGTAACTTCCTCTTCAATTCATGAGGGAAGGGGTTATATTAAAAAGTGAAGATGCATCACTTGTTCCAAACATGCTTTTTCAGAAGGCAACTGGATTTTCCTTCTTTTTTCCTTGAAGATGTTTCGCTTCTCATCCAAGAAGCTTCTTCACTTCTGACTGACTGGTGGAGGATGGAAGGATTTGTATTCCTTGCAGTCATCTGCTTGTTAGCACTCTTTCTGAGAGTCATTGAGGCTACTTGGAGGTTTATTTGTTCTCTCAGGGTCACCTGAATAGTGCAAATCGGTGTGGAACCTTCTTGGAGCTGCTGAAGGGGATTGTGTTGTAAACAGGGGATAGTTGATGTCGTATCCCTCCCCCTCGGTTGAGAGAAGGCTGTTCAATTTTAATGTAGGTAGCCTCTTCGGTCTGTCTTTCAAACCAGCGGTCCTCTCTGTCCAAAATGTGAACTTTGCTGTTTTTACAAGAGTGGTCTTTGTCTTGCAAAGGAAAAACAAAGAAAGTCCACTTGCCTTTTTAAAAAGCACCTTTGGGACAACCATGATCTGGATGGCTGAGAATCTCCACAGACAAGCATCACTTGCAAAAGGGACAGAGCTTTGACCATGCAGTTGGGCCTGCCAACCTTTTCAACTCCCTCCACCTCCCCGCAAATGCCCTAAGGGCTTTGAAAGCTGCTCCAAAGGAAACCAACCTTTACAACCTGCCCCTATTTTATTTCTTCCAAGCCTCTTTTTGACCCCATTTACCCGCTTGGAAACAGCAGCATCCACTGCAATGGCCTGTCGAGTGGTTTCTTCAATGATCAGGTACATGTAATTATCTTCCAAAATTGAAATCACTTTGACCTTCATGCTCCAGAGATTCAAGGGTCATGGAAGCAAACTGCCCAAAGGAAAACCACATTCATTAAAAAGAATGCCAAACCACCTTGCCTATTTTAATTACCTTGTCTTGCATACTTCCGTACACTCTGTAGTTGCAGCAACATGATCTAATTGATTCCAAGTCTTTCTTATCCCCTTTTCCTTTGTTGTTCTTAATATTTGGAAACCCCTTTCAAATTCTTAATTATGCAACCACAAGGGCTAGAAATATAGAATACTTTTAGATCCACTGATCTAAACATTCAGTGCAGTGGTTGCACAAGCCCTTCAGTTTTTTACTCACCGAACAAGCAACTGGGGAGACTAACAGTAGTTTGTGAGGGTTGTTTAGTGGGGGAATTCCTAACAATTTTGGCAAGATCCTAATGCAAGACCCTGGGATGAAAATAGGGTGGTGGTGGGGGGAACCTCAGGTGATACTTTACATGGCAAAAGGGAAAATAGGTTTTGTGTCTGCCATTGTGCAAAGGTAGTTTTGTCTTCTTACATGAAACCCACCACCACTCCGCCCCAATATATATTTGTAGTAGTCTTACAGCGGAAGAATTCAGCAGGAAACAACTGCTTTGGTTCAGCTAATGAGAAAGAAGGAAATGTTAGAGAAAGAAAACATTACAAGTGAAAGCTGAAGCAGCCCCCCCCCCCTTTCCCAACACAGGGAGGAACCAGCAGAAGCAAGTTAGCCAAACTGCTGTCCGGGGCTTCTGGGGGACCAGTCCCAATGGATATAAATCTTTAGTAAAGCCACACTTGGAATACTGCATCCAGTTTTGGTCAACCTATTACAAAAAAGATGTTGAGACTTTGGAAAAAGTGCAGAGAAGAGCAACTAAGATGACTAAAAGGTCTGGAAACAAAAACAAGAACTGTTGCAGGATTTGGGTACGGCCAATTTAGAGAAAAGAAGGACTAGGGGTGACACGAAGGCAGAATTCCAGTAATTGAAGGGCTGCCATAAAGAAGGGGGGGGTCAACCTATTTTCCAAAGTCGCTGAAGGCAAGACAGGAAACAACGGGTGGAAACTAATCAAGCAACCTAGAACTAAGGAGAAATTTCCTAACGGTAAAAACAATCAACCATTAGAAGATGTGGGTGCTCCACCACTGGAGTTAAACAAAAGACTGGGCAGCCACTTGTCTGCAATGGCCTAGGCCAGGGGTCCTCAACCTTGGCAACTTTAAAGACTTGTGGACTTCAACTCCCAGAATTCCACAGCCAGCAAAGCTAGCCTGGCCTAGGATCTTCTGCCTGAGCAGGGGGGGTCGACTAGAAGACCTCCAAGATCCCTTCCAGCTGAATTGAACTGATTCCAGCAAGGGAAGGCTGCTGGGGACCCCTTTGGCAAAGGGGATAATTCCCCGAGAAGCTGAAATTGGGGCTCTGGGAAGCTTCTCGATCCGGACTCCACTTCACAGTCCAGGGATTCTCCATCGCGGCCACTTTGAAGATGGCTGGACTTCCACTCCCAGCACTCCTCCGCCTTAGGCTATGGCCAGGGGGAATTCTGGGAGTTGAAGTCCACCCACCTTTAAAGCGGCCGAGGTTGAGAAATGTCGCTCTAGAGCAGGGGTCTCGTGGACGCTGAGGAATTCTGGGAGTTGAAGTCCACGAGTCATAAAAGGGCCAAGTTTGAAGACTTCTGCTCTAGGAGGCTGCGGGTTCAGGTGCGAGTCTAAATCCCAACAACAACCATTTTGGAGGCCAAGCTGTCCCATCCTGCCCCACCCAGCCTGGAGCCAGCGGCGGCTCCCCCTGCGCCACCCGCCCTTCCCCGGAGCCCCCCTCCTCCCTCCCTGCCCCCGCCCCTCCACCTGCCTTGAGAACGGCTTCAGCCAGCGAAAAGTCCCGCCTTCCGGGGGGAGGTGTGTGGAACCGCCGCCGCCCCATCCCTCCTGCCTTCCGGGCACGCGCAGAACGCATCTCCCTAGCCAAGCGGCTCCGCAGAAAAGGAAAGGGAGGGGGACGCACACTCGGAAGAGCCGCGGGCGGGGGACGGCAACCAGAGGGCGGGGATCAAAGCCAGGGCTGTCCTTAGGCTCCTCCCTCCCGCAGCTTCCGGCTGCCCAAGGCTCGCGGCGCTTCTACGCATGCGCACCTCTGCTGCCAGGGGACGGGGTAAGAGTGGTCGCTCAGTCCGGCTTAAAGTGGGGTCGCCCGTTATTCCCTCCAAGTTGTGGGCGCCCTAAGACTGGAGGTTTTAAAGAAAAGACTGGACAACCATTTGTCCCAAAGGTGCTTTTGTCACCAGGCAACCGGACTTTTCTTTGAAGACGTTTCGCTTCTCATCCAAGAAGCTACTTCAGTTCTGGTGGAATTCCCCACCATCCAGTCAGAGCTGAAGAAGCTTCTTGGATGAGAAGTGAAACGTCTTCAAAGGAAAACAAGGAATTCCGGTTGCCTCCTAACAAAAGCACCTTTGGGACAACCGTGACCTGGATGACTGAGAATCTCTACATAGACATTTACAACCATTTGCCTGGAATGCTACAGGGTCTCCTGCTTGAGCAGGGGGTTGGACTAGAAGACCTCTAAGGTCCTTTCCAACTCTGTTATTCTAGGGGTAACCACTCTGATATTCCCTGGTGGCTTTCCAGCCTAAAGTAAACTACTGAGCTTTTGGAGACCAGCCAAAAGCAGCCAAAATTGGCCCTCTGTGAAAAAAGAGGAGACTTGGTTGCTTCTTAAATTCTAAATGGTTGTCCACTTCTTAAAAAGTTTCCTGAGGGCATCCACAAATTTTGGAGGCAGGCTGTTCCACTGATGAATTGTTCTCACTGTCTGGAATTTTCTTAGTTCTAGACTGGATCTCTCTTTCATGATCTTCCACTGGGTTTACTCCTTGTTCTGCCCTCAAGTGCTGGTTGATCCTCTCTGTGACTGCCCTACAAGTCCTAGGAGACAGCTATGATGTCATCCCTAATCCTTCTCGTCATTATACTAGATCATTAGACATACTTTGTTTAGTTAACCATTCTTCATATGATTTATCCTGCTGATGGGCTGTCTGTCAAAACAAAGCAAGATTATGGCATACACTTGAAAGGAGACCAGGAAGGCTGTAATAGAGGAGCTTGTCTGGCAAGAATAAAGAATGCTTATTCACAGGGAATATGAAGGTGTAAAGCTTGTAACAATTCTTTGTGGTCAAAATGCTGATAAAAGTAACAAAAGACTTAGCATCTTGCAAGCTCAGCTAGAAGCTAGGAATAGAGATGGCCTGGAGCAAATAGAATGTGTATAACTCCTGAAGCGTTCATTAGCCAAGGTCTAGGAATAGGGAATGCTAGAGACCAAAAGAATAATTGATTATTATTGAAATGTTTATTAGATATTTCTTATATATCCCACCTTATCCCTTCTACTTCAGAGAAAATGTATAAAACTTTATTAATTCTATGGTTCAAAGTTCCTTGGCATTTTGGCCTGGATCCCTTTTCTTGGAGCACTTCAATAAAAAACAAAACTTGCACCTCGTGTCTGGTGTTCATCGGCCTCCGCACCAGGCTCAGACCTGAATTGGGGACAACACTGCAGACCCCTTATCTTTGTTGCTCTTCTCTGCACTCTTTCCGGGGTGTCGGTTCACGTCCTTGTGTCATGGAGTTTTTGCAGTCACATGGAGATAGCTGACCGCTGCTTGCTTCTGGGATATTTTTTACATCTCAGTGTGGTTTTCTTGTTGATCTTCTGTCATAGAATCACACCCCTTCCCAACCCAGCTTAGCTTTCAAATCCAACACTATTGTGAAAATTCCCAGTGATGCCCTAAGACTGTTTTCATTTCACAAAGTTAAAAAAGATGCTCTTTTGTCATTATTTAGTACAAGTCACTTCGGTGAATTCAAGAAGGGTTAGAAAACATTCAGGAAAAATATCCATTCCACCTTGTAAAACATGTTGAAGTTTGGAGGAGGAGGAGGAGGAGGAAGGAAAAGAACCAAAATCATGCCACTTTTTTGGTTCACAGCCAGTGCAAACTCAAGGCAGGGCGCTTGTAATATTAGAGAACAGAGGAGGTTTTAACAAGGTATCCTGAGAATTTGACATGGACAGACTCATGTTTCCTTTGGTCAGACTCCTTCTTAGGGTTTCCAAGACAGATGAGGTCATGATGGTTTGCAAACGTCTTAATCTCTTAAAGTAATATTTATTAGATATATTTATTTACATGTACATTAGCTGAATCAACAGGGAATGACAATTCAAGCTTATAAGGAGGTTGTCTACATTGATGGCTTCACAAGTGCAAAGTGCCTTGGCAGCTTAAATAAAGCAAAAGAAAGAACACAATTTTCCATTGTCACTATTTCCCCAGCACACAAGGATCTCTGAAAATTCAGTTCTTCCAGAGTGCTGAAAAGATTTAATGAAGTTGTTAGTCACTTCTTGAAGCCACAATAGTTTAAATAGATTTTAAGGTTGTTTTTTTGTTTTTAAAGTGCTGTGCTGTTAAAACAATCACCATTTTCCCATTTAAAGATATACAAATGCCTCAATTATCTTGTTCCTGACAACATCACCTCTCCTCTGTGGATTTCCCAGCCTGCTGCTAGTTCCTTGAGAGACAGGCAAGTGTGCTCAGGGGAGCTACATGCTCACGTACGAAGAGCACATGCAGATTACTTCAAATGTCTAGATGAAAGGAGCATTTAGAATAGCACAAAATGCTCCTTTGCAAGTTAGAAAAGTTCATTCTGAAGTTCAGGAAAATCACAGAGTTTTTCAAATGTGCATTTCAACTCAAGAGGCAGAGGGTTCAAAGTCACCTTCCCAGAAAGCCTAAGTCACCGAAACATTTTTTTTTAAAGAACAAAGTGCGTTGGTGACTTCTCCCCCCCTACTGAATTCTATAATGTGAATGAACTCAATAAAACAGGACAATCTAATTTCCTGAACTAAATAACAGAAAAAGAAAAGCAGCAGGGGAGCTGCTTCATTTACTCTTTCGGCACTTTAAAGTTGTCTTTCTCTTTGCGTATGGCTCCCATGGTCCGAACAGGGTCCGTTTCCCGGGCGTGGTGCTGCACAGTTGCTTCTCTGTCCGGAAAGAAAAAAAAAGTCATTAGGGCAGTGATTCTCAACCTTAGCAACTTTTAAGATTCCCCATGCTGGGGAATCTGGGAGTTAACGCATATTTCAACATTAAAGATATCTTCCCCAGCTTGGGAGCCTCCACATGAGTTGAGCTGATTAATTCCCAGAATCCCCCAGTCACCACAGAGTTCATGTCTGGAAGCTGAGGGAAGGCTACAGCAATTCATAAGCAAGGTGATGCCTCTTATTCCTTTCTGTGTTGTATCCCTAACCCACAGGGTGGCAGAATGCTGTGAGGTACTTGATTCAAGAAACACAATTTACTTTTATTGGTGTACTAGAAAAGTCTTTCTCAATCTCAGCAACTTTTAAGATGTGTGGACCTCAAATCTCAGAATTCCCTGTGTAGCTGGCTGGGGAATTCTGGGAGTTGAAGTCCACATATCTTAAGTTGCTGAGGTTGACAAAAAATGCAATAGAACAAAGAAGAGTGACTTCCTTGAGAAAATCATTAATGTTTGGAAAGGTAGAAAGAGAGGGATGGCCAGGAGCAAGGGGATTGGCCTAGTTACTGGAGAGGTGGGTGCACCATTGGGAGACCTGAAGGACTAAATTGTGGACACTTCTATGTAGGAAATCTATCAATGTGGTTTCTTAAGAAGCAATACTTCTTGATGATACAGGTAGTCCTCAACTTATAACAGTTCATTTAGTGACCGTTCAAAGTAACAGTACTGCAAAAAGTGCCTTATGACCATTTTTCACACTTATGACTGTTGCAGCATCCCCAGGGTCATGGGACTTACATTCAGAATTGACTCATATTTATGACAGTCGCAGTGTCCTGGGGTCATGTGATCCCCTTTTGCCACCTCCTGACAAGCAATGGGGAAGCCAGATTCACTTAACAAACATATTACTAATTTAACAACTGCAGCAATTCACTTAAACGTGCCAAGAAGTCGTAAAATGGGGCAAAACAAACTTAACAAACTTCTCCCTTGAAAACACAAATTTTGGGCTCAATTGTGTTCGTAAGTCAAGGACTACCTGTACTCACTCACTCTGTCTTCTTATTCAAGGCAAAGCAAGCAAAGAGCTTTCCTTTTCTCCTGCTTCTCCTGGAAGCATCTAGAATGGTGACCAAAAAACAGAATGCCAGACACTTTTGGTATGTAAAAAGGTGCTTATATATCAGGAGTCTTCAAACTTGGCCCTTTTATGACTTGTGGACGCCAGCTCCAAGAATTCCTCAGCCAACATGCCTGAAGAAATTCACTAAACAAATTCACAGAGAGGTGGGCTTCAAATTTCTTCCACTTTTAATACAACACAAGTGAGCTGTATAATTCAATTGGAAAAAAAATCTGAAATTGTTCTGTGGAGAAAAATTAAAATCAGAAAACTTACAATAATATAGTTGCCTTAAAAACACATACTCTGAAACCAATACTTTGTTGAAGCACCTTTTGATTTTATGACCACATTCAGTCTTTTGGACCTATCAGCTTAGTACATACACCTTGCCTTGGGAATCTTTGCCCTCTCTTCCTTGCAAAAATGCTCTGAATCTGTCCAGCTGCGAGGGCACCTATCGTACACAGCTGTCTTCACGTCCTCCCACAGATTTCCAATTGGATTCAGGTCCAGTTTCTGGCTAGGACATTCCAAAGGTTTTCTTCTGATGAGGCCATTCTTCTGTCTATTTGGAGGTGTGCTTGGGATCGTCAAGTTGAAAGGTGGCATTCCTCGTCATCATCAGCATTTTAGGAGGCCTGAAGGTTTTGTGCCAAAACTGTTTGGAACCGTTCACTGTTCCCTCCACCTTGCTTAAAGCCCCAGTTCCAACTGAAGAAAAGCAGCCCCAAAACATAATGTTGTCACCACGTTTCACTGTGGGTATGTTGTACTTTTGGTGATGCGCAGCGTTGTTTTTGCACCATACCTTTTGGAATTATAGCCATAAAGTTTCAATCTTGGTTTCAACACACCATAACACATTTTTCCCACATGCTTTTGTCAGACCCAGTGTAGGCTTGGGGTTGCTGGGGTTGAATTTTCTTTGTAACAAAAGGCTTCCGTCTAGCCCAGGGGTGTCAAACTCAATTTCATTGAGGGCCGGATCAGCATTGCGGTTACCCTCAGGGGGCCAGGTGGGTATGGCCAGGATGGGCATGGCTAGAGTGCGTATGGCCTACTGGGTGGGCGTGGCCAGCTCTACATCGTTCGCATCAAGGGTGCCTATGGGGGCCTGGACAGGAGTGGGACAGATCTGAGGCTCTGGCAGAAGGAGGGTCTCTGGGCCAGGGCCAAGGCAGTGGGGGCCGTTCCCTCACTGTTTCCAGGATGGCTTCGTGGGCCGCATGAAACCTCTTCACGGGCCGGATCCAGCCCCCGGGCCTTGTGTTTGACATGTCTGGTCTAGCCGCTCTACTCTACAGTCCAGAGATATGAAGAATTTGGACTTCCAGTTTGCCACCGCAGCCACCGGAAGGCGAGCTCCATCTTCTACGTCTTGATTTTGCACCGCTGGGGGACCCTGGAAAGGGTCGAAAGTTACTCTGTAGGGGCGACCAGCAAGGAGGGGATCCTCACTTGATCGTGGGAGGGTGATAGCCCTTCCACTCAATCCGGAGCAGCCCTCCAAACCGGCGGATGAAAGACCGGCCATAAGCACGGATGAGACTGGATGAGATCTGAACACTCTTTTCCAACAACCCAAGAGACGGCTCTAGACATGGACATCACCAGAAAGTCAATACAGAAATCAGATTGACTATATGCTCTGCAGCCAAAGATGGAGAAGCTCTATACAGTCAGTAAAAACAAGACCAAGAGCTGACTGTGGCTCACACCATGAGCTTCTCATTGCAAAGTTTAGGCTTAAACTGAAGAAAGTAGGGAAAAGCACTAGGCCACTCAGGTATGAATTAAATCATATCCCTGTTGAATATACAGTAGAGGTGACAAATAGATTTAAGGAATTAGATCTGATAGACAAAGTGCCTGAAGAACTATGGACAGAGGTTCGCAACATTGTACAACAGGTAGCAACCAAAACCATCCCAAAGAAAAAGAAATGCAAGAAAGCAAAAAGTCTGAGGAAGCTTTGCAAATAGCTGAGGAAAGGAGGGAAGTGAGGAAGGGAGAAAAAGAAAGATACGCCCAATTGAATGCAGAATTCCAGAGAATAGCTAGAAGAGATAAGAATGCTTTCTTAAATGAACAGTGCAAAGAAATAGAAGAAAACAATAGAATAGGGAGAACCAGAGATCTTTTCAAGAAAATTGGAGAGATGAAGGGAACGTTTAATGCAAAAATGGGCATGATAAAGGACCAAAATAGCAGGGACCTAACAGAGGCAGAAGAGATTAAGAAGAGGTGGCAAAATTACACAGAGGAACTATACAAGAATGAGATTAATGTCCCTGATAATCACAATGAGGTGGTCACTGACCTCGAGCCAGACATCCTAGAATGTGAAGTGGGCCTTAGAAAAGCTGAGCAACAACAAAGCTAGTGGAGGTGACAGTATGCCAGCTGAGCTATTCAAAATCTTAAAAGACGATGCAGTAAAAGTGCTACACTTAATTTGCCAGCAAATTTGGAAAACTCAACAGTGGCCACAGGATTGGAAAATATCAGTTTACATTCCAATTCCAAAGAAAGGCAGTGCCAAAGAATGTTCAAAATATTGAACCATTGCACTCATTTCTCATGCTAGTAAAGTTATGCTTAAAATTCTACAAGCTAGACTCCAGCAGTATGCGGATCGAGAACTACCAGAAGTACAGGCAGGATTTCGAAGAAGCAGAGGAACTAGAGATCAAATTGCTAACATACGCTGGATCATGGAGAAAGCTAGAGAGTTCCAGAAAAACATCTACTTCTGCTTCATTGACTATGCTAAAGCCTTTGATTGTGTGGATCATAACAACTGTGGCAAGTTCTTAAAGAGATGGGAGTACCAGACCATCTTATTTGTCTGTTGAGAAACCTATATGTGGGCCAAGAAGCAACAGTGAGAACTGGACACCGAAACACTGATTGGTTCAAAATTGGGAAAGGAGTCTGGCAAGGCTGTATACTGTCGCCCTGCCTATTTAACTTATATGCAGAGCACATCATGAGAAAGGCAGGGCTAGATGAATCAAAAGTTGGAATTAAGATTGCCGGAAGAAATATCAACAACCTAAGATATGCAGATGATACCACTCTAATGGCAGAAAGTGAAGAAGAACTGAAGAGCCTCTTGTTGCGGGTGAAGTAGGAGAGTGCAAAACTTGGGTTGAAACTTAACATTAAGAAAACCAAGATCATGGCATCCGGCCCTCTCAATTCCTGGTAAATAGATGGGGAAGAAATGGAGGTAGTGACAGATTTTATTTTCCTGGGCTCCAAGATAACTGCAGATGGGGACTGTAGCCAAGAAATTAAAAGACGCTTGCTCCTCGGGAGGAAAGCCACGGCAAATCTAGATAGCACACTAAAAAGCAGAGACATCACCCTGTCAACAAAAGTGTGTATAGTCAAGATTATGGTCTTCCCAGTTGCAATGTATGGGTGTGAAAGTTGGACCATAAGAAAGGCTGAGCACCAAAGAATTGAGGCCTTTGAAATATGGAGCTGGAGAAGACTCCTGCGAGTCCCTTGGACTGCAAGGCAATCAAACCACTCAGTCCTAGAGGAGATCAAACCTGACTGCTCTTTAGAAGGCCAGATCCTGAAGCTAAAACTCAAATACTTTGGCCACCTAATGAGAAGGAAGGACTCACTGGAGAAGAGCCTAATGCTGGGAAAGATTGAGGGCAATAGAAGAAGGGGACGACAGAGAATGAGGTGGCTGGATGGAGTCACTGAAGCAGTAGGCGTGAGCTTAAATGGACTCCAGAAGATGGTAGAGGACAGGAAGGCCTGGAGGAACATTGTCCATACAGTTGCAATGGGTCGGACACGACTTCGCAGCTAACAACAACAAAAACAGCGGTGACTGACTGTCCAGGGGAATTTAAACCATTGAAAGAATAACCTGATTTAAACTGGAGGACTAAAAGGCTTTTTATTCTTATTGAAGATTTGGGTTTTGACTTACAAAAAAGAAGTAAAATTATAAAAAGGATTATAAAAATCTTGGACTTAAAAAAAATCCTAATTGGACTTCCGGGTGGCAAGGCTCCGTCAATGGCGGTCATTTCTGACCGTCAGCCCCGCTGTTCTGTTTAAACCGCGAAAACAGCGACGATCAGCTGTTTCGCAGTTTGGGAATCCCCCCTTCAGGAGAAGAGGGGGGGGTGAGTATTCAGGCAAGAGGTACAGCTTCCCTAGACCCCCAGAACTCAATCTGGGGGTTGAAGGGTGAGAGCTCCCTCGGAGCCTGAATTAACTCCGGACTTGGGACTCTTCTGTTTCAAGGCTTTGAAACAGAACAGGACGCTGCAACCATCCCTGCTTGTAACATTGTATTTTGGATTACTTGGACGCAGGCAGAGCTGAGCGGGAGAATTCAGAAACAGCAAGTATATGATCTTTAACTCCGGTTTAACTTAAAAGAAGGGGAGGAAGATGGCGCAGGAATAACTTCTGAGAGAAAGCGTGAAGTACAAAAGAACAAGGAAAATAAAATAAAAGCAAGGGGGAAGACAGAAAGTGGATTCTTAAAGTTCTAAAACAGGGGTGTCAAACTCAATTTCATTGAGGGCCGCATCAGCATTGCAGTTGCCCTCAGGGGGCCGGGTGGGTGTGGCCAGGGTGGGCGTGGCCTACTGGGTGGGCATGGCTAGAGTGCGTATGGCCTACTGGGTGGGCGTGGCCAGCTCTACATCGTTCGCATCAAGGGTGCCTATGGGGGTCTGGGCAGGAGTGGGACAGATCTGGGGGTCTCTGGCAGAAGGAGGGTCTCTGGGCCAGGGCCAAGGCAGTGGGGGCCGTTCCCTCACTGTTTCCAGGATGGCTTCGCGGGCCACATGAAACCACTTCGCGGGCTGGATCTGGCCCCCGGGCCTTGTGTTTGACGTGTCTGTTCTAAAAGACTTTGTTTAAAACATTTGAGGTTGGTCCAAAGATGATTTAAGAGACTTGGCTATTTGACAGTGAAGCAACAAAGTTGCAATTAGTGCGGAAAAGTGAAAGTGAGAAACGAAAGTTAATTGGGTGTTAAAATGGCTTCCAAACCACCTAGATTCCCTGCTTCTAAAAGTGCGGGGGCTTCACCAGTTCAACAATCTGGTCTTCAATCACTGATGCTACCCCCTGCAGCATCTGCACCTACATTAACGTTGAAAGATTTACAAGATGCTTTAAAACTTCAATCTGAGAAAATATCTGAGCAAGTGGCAGAGCTTATTAATGAGAAAAAAAAAGAAATACGAGAGGATATTTTGCTGGCACTTCAAGGACTGACAGTTTGTATTGAGAATCTGGATGATCGTGTGGAAGAAGTTAATCAAAATAATTTGATATTGGAAGCCAAAGTCAGTGAAGCTGAGATTAAAATGGAAAAAAAATGATGATGAGATGATGATGATACAATATAGAGATATGGAGTTTGCTTTGAGGATCGGAGGTCTGAAAGAAAATCCACAAGAAAATTTGGAAGAAATAGCGGCAAAAGCTGTGGCGCCTATTTTGGGTTGGTGAGTTGAAGATGTTATATTGGAAATAGATAAAATTTCGCGTCCACTCTTGGACTGCTAGGCAAAGAAAACTGCCAAGGGATGTGGTTGTTTATTTTACAAAGAGAACAATCAGAAATGCGATTATTCAACCTTTTTATAACAACAGATTTAAAGTGGCTGATCAAGAGGTTTTAATTCTGAAAGAAATTCCACCAAAAGTTTTCTGGATTAAAATTTGTTGGAATATGCAGAAGATATTTAAGAAAAAGATAAGGTTTACCCCGCAGTTATTTTTATTGGGTATTATTACTGATTGTACTGTTATAGAAATTAAATTGATGTTGAATCTAATAACGGCAGCAAGACTTTTGGTTTCGCAATATTGGAAGGAGGAACTGCCTACTATAGAAGAGTGGACTTTAAAAGTTTCAAACTTGGCAGATGGCAAAAATTTCAGCATATTTGAAAGAACAATTGCAACAGAGAGATATTTCGGAATGGAGAAGATGGATCGATTATATCCAGAATAAATATGGGACTAAAAAATTTCATTTAGGATATGAATGAGTATTAGAATTATAAGATGTATTATTATTTACCTATGTATAAGGGGAGTTAAAGTGCGATAGGAATTAAATCTCCGGGTGAGATTCAAGGTGCTGGCATCACCTATAAAGCCCTACATGGCATGGGTCCGGATTATTTTAGGGAGCACCTGCTGCCAGCATCAACTTCCCATCGTCCTGTGCGCTCCCATAGAGAGGCCCTCCTTAGGATGCCACCGGTTAGGGAGTGCCGGCGGGTGATCCCCAGAGGGAGGGCATTCTCTGTAGGCGCGCCTGCCCTTTAGAATGATTTACCTGTGGAACTCCGGACCGCCCCCGATCTGTGTTCATTTCGCCGGGATCTGAAAACCTGGCTTTTCGATTTATCAGGCCTGGACTGAAGGGGTTTTAGCTTTTTAAATATTGTTTTAATTGTTGGGCTTCATTAATTTATTTTAATTTTATATTATCTTTTATATTGTATTTTATGCTGCCCTGTAAACCGCCCTGAGTCCTTCGAAAATAGGGCGGTATAGAAATCTAAATAAATAAATAAGTGTATTCATAGTTTGTTAGAATATTTTAGTTTAAGCTTGTTAGAGGCAATACCCTGTTTTCAGCTCTGGGAAGTTGGGGGGGAGGGTGGGGATGTGGGGGGGAGGGGGAGGGATGGAGTATACTTAAAATGTACTGTAAAACTTTTCAATAAAAAAAAATCCTAATTGGTATGGGCAACATCTTGTGGCTAAACCTGATACTACAACCTGTTATTGCCTAAAAGAGACTTGGCTTGAAGCCCAGACTATAGATAAGACTTTTGCAACCTTGGCAGATATCAGCTTTGAGAAGCCCAGCTGTGTTCTATACTCTGTGACAAAACTATTTTTATTCTTAGATATATGAAGAATTTGAGAATAATTTGTTGTCACATATAGTGCGCAACCAGTACTTGCCAGAAATTCCTGCAGCTCCTTTAACGTTGCTGTAGGCAACTTGGCAGCCTCTCCGATCAGTTTTCTTCTTGCTTTTTTCATGAATTTTGGAGGGACATCCAGTTCTTGGTAATGTTGCTATTGTACTATATTTCCTCCACTTGTTGATGACTGTATTCACTGTGTTCCAGGGTAAATTCAGTGCCTTGGAAAATTGTTTTGTACCCTTCTCCCAACTGATACCAAAGTCAGATCCTGTTGATGCTTTGTAATCTCTTTGCAGACCACAGCTTTTGCTGTAAGAAGTGGCTGACTAAATGTCAGCAAGATCCTACCACTAAAGCTGAAATTTATATGGTCAGATTCTCTTCAATTGATGGCAGGTGTGTACTGACTACAGTTACAATTCATTTAGTGACTGTTTGAAGTTACAACGGCATGGAAAAAAGTTATTTAGGACCGTTTTTCACACTTACGTCCGTTGCAGCATCCCTAGGGTCATGTGATCCCCTTGTGACCTTCAGACAAGCAAAGTCAATGGGGAAGCCAGATTCACTTCACAACCGTGTTCTAATTTAACACCTGCCGTGATTCACATAAGAACTATGGCAAGAAAGGTTGTAAAATGGGGCAAAACTCACTTAACAAATGTCTCACTTAGCAACAAAAATTTTGGACTCCATTAAGTTAAGGACTACCTGTACTACTTAACATTAGTTTGAATGTGTTTGGTTAATTCTGAACACAGCCGCATCCCTACTTATAACAATGTGCGCATACTTACGCAACCATGTTATCACAAGATTTTTATTGTTATCTTTTTGCCCCCTAAAAGTTTTCAGTTTGTTTTTCAACTGAACAGTACAGCTTATACATTATATTGAAAGGTGGATGAAATTCTCAAGTGATTGATCTTGGTCTGAATTTTTTACATCTCCAAAACCTGGAGATGTGGAGGCTTTTCATAAAAGAACAATTTCTACATTTAGGGCTGAAATAAAAAAGGAATGTTCTTTATCAACTACTGATTGCTGGTTCGTGATCCTCTGTTGAGTGTCAGGGGGCAGCTTTTTTTTCAATCCCGCTGGGAAACAGCCGTGTCTCCATCACGATCCTGTTATGGAGAAATTACCTCACTCTCATGAAGGGGTTGTATGTGAATTCTTCACCAATGGTGGATGGGATGGTTGCCTCACCTCCATCGTACTTGGCCTACAAAAAAAAAAAAGGGGGAAGAGCTCAGGAAAATTCCAACAGACAGAATCCTTGTCTATTGTGCAGCTGCATCAACAGATAACCTGCTGCATAAGCAAGATAGAAAGTGTCTTTGGTTTTTATTTCTTTACCATATTTCCCCTCCTGGCAGAAGGACTGGCCATTTCTGCCAGGGCCCTGAACAAATCATGGAAAACCAAGACAAGAAGAAGGCCGGACAGAGGGCTGCGAAGGTCAACCGCCACATTAATCCATTGGGAAAATTGAAATGGAATTTCCTACAGCAAGCTGAAACTTCTTAGGAGCCATTCCTGTTTTTTCCAAGGAAGGAAAGTGTAAACTCTCTTGCCTTCGCCCATGACAGCTTTCGTTGGATGGCAGCATTATTTGGTTCCACGTGCCGGGCAAACTTTAAGTTGTTGATGGTATATTCGTGTCCACAATAGACTTTCTAGCCAGGAAAGAAGCAGAAAAAGAGAAAATTAGAAGGCACCAATTCAGAAACTGCAGGTCAGCCTCACCAGATGCTTTCCACAACATTATTTAACAATGGCAAATTAATGACAGATTCATGTATATTTGACAATGTTACTTGCCTCAATTGCTTAAAATAGGGTGTGGGGCCAGGAAGGGATATACAGTCATGGCCGAAATTGTTGGCACCCCAGAAATTTTTCAAGAAAATCAAGTATTTCTCACAGAAAAGTATTGCAGGAACACATGTTTTGCTATACACAGGTTTATTCCCTTTGTGTGTATTGGAACACAACAAAAAAGGGAGGAAAAAAAGCAAATTGGACATAATGTCAAACAAAACTCCAAAAATGGGCTGGACAAAATTATTGGCACCCTTAACTTAATATTTGGTTGAACGCCCTTTGGAAAAAATAACTGAAATCAGTCGCTTCCTATAACCATCAATAAGCTTCTTACACCTCTCACCCGGAATTTTGGACCACTCTTCCTTTGCAAACTGCTCCAGGTCTCTCTTATTGGAAGGGCGCCTTTTCCCAACAGCAATTTTAAGATCTCTCCACAGGTGTTCAATGGGATTCAGATCTGGACTCATTGCTGGCCACTTCAGAACTCTCCAGCGCTTTCTTGCCATCATTTCTGGGTGCTTTTTGACGTATGTTTGGGGTCATTGTCCTGCTGGAAGACCCAAGATCTTGGACGCAAACCCAGCTTTCTGACACTGGGCTCTACAGTGCAACCCAAAATCCTTTGGTAATCCTCAGATTTCATGATGCCTTGTACACATTCAAGGCACCCAGTGCCAGAGGCAGCAAAACAACCCCAAAACATCATTGAACCTCCACCATATTTCACTGTAGGTACTGTGTTCTTTTCTTTGTAGGCCTCATTTCGTTTTCGGTAAACAGTAGAATGATGTGCTTTACCAAAAAGCTCTATCTTACTCTCATCTGTCCACAAGACGTTTTCCCAGAAGGATTTTGGCTTACTCAAGTACATTTTGGCAAACTGTAATCTTGCTTTTTTATGTCTCTGTGTCAGCAGTGGGGTCCTCCTGGGTCTCCTGCCATAGCGTTTCATTTCATTTAAATGTCGACGGATAGTTTGCGCTGACACTGATGCTCCCTGAGCCTGCATGACAGCTTGCATTCCTTTGGAACTTGTTTGGGGCTGCTTATCCACCATCCGGACTATCCTGCGTTGCAACCTTTCATCAATTTTTCTCTTCCGTCCACGACCAGGGAGATTAGCTACAGTGCCATGGGTTGCAAACTTCTTGATAATGTTGCGCACTGTGGACAAAGGCAAATCTAGATCTCCGGAGATGGACTTGTAACCTTGAGATTGTTGATATTTGTCCACAATTTTGGTTCTCAAAATCCTCAGACAGTTCTCTTCTCCTCTTTCTGTTGTCCATGCTTCGTGTGGCACACACAGACACACAATGCAAAGACTAAGTGAACTTCTCTCCTTTTTATCTGCTTTCAGGTGTGATTTTTATATTGCCCACACCTTTTACTTGCCCCAGGTGAGTTTAAAGGAGCATCACATGCTTGAAACAATCTTATTTATCCACAATTTTGAAAGGGTGCCAATAATTTTGTCCAGCCCATTTTTGGAGTTTTGTTTGACATTATGTCCAATTTGCTTTTTTTTCTCCCTTTTTTTGTTGTGTTCCAATACACACAAAGGAAATAAACCTGTATATAGCAAAACATGTGTTACTGCAATACTTTTCTGTGAGAAATACTTGATTTTCTTGAAAAATTTCTGGGGTGCCAACAATTTCGGCCATGACTGTATTTGGCCTTTGTGATTGGGACTTGTAGAAAACTGTTTTTGTTAGTCCAGGTTTAGAATGCTGTATAAATCCAGCTCACTGTCTTTGAGTCCCCACACCCAAGAGGTTTAGTATTTATACAAAAATACCGTTTCAGGAGGGAGGCGCCCCAAGACCTCAATTAAAGCTCTGTACATTTCTTCTGGGGTTCCTTCAAAGAACTTTCCACACCCAGCCACAAACAAGGTGTCACCTAGAAGAAAGAGGGGGTTCAAAAAATAGAAACCGACTACGATGTTAGACTGAAAGCACAAACCGTGGACACGGTTGTATAGAATAAATAATAACCTACACATTTGTTTAGTTCTTGCAAATGCCACAAAAGTAAAATGTAATCTGCCTACCTTATGGTTAGGCTGCAATGTTAATGGTGCAAACACTGACATGTTTAAAAGCCTTTTGCTTCAACTGTTTGGCTTTGAATCACTAAAGCGCAGGAGGAATTCAACCCGGATGTTTTGAGAAGAGCACGCTTCAGATGGGAAGTGAAACTTCGTGTGTTAAATTAATTGGTGAATGTGATTCATGATGTGTAATTAAGGGAGGGAGATTCTGTATGATATGATGTGTTAAGGGGAGGAGAATTCAGATTCTGGCATCCATCCATGAGTGCCGATGCTCCATTCTATTATAGACTTTTTTGGAATAAACAATCATGCAGTGTTCTTTGATCTGTCTCATTAATCGGAATAATGAGTTAGTTTATTTTGGACTAATACATTTTATTGACAGGCATAGGCCTTTATAAACCACAGTCCTCAAGTCCTGCTGAGTGTTGTTTAGTTCCTGAGTGCAGAACACCTGTATAATCTGAGCAGGATCACCTGCTCAAGGTGTGAAGGTTACTCTGACTGCCCAACTGAAGCAAGCAGGTGCCTGTATCGGGCAGTATCAATACAGGAAGATGCTGTAGGTGGATATTCTCTCTAGTACAATGGTGGGAGGACAGTAGCTCATGTTGTTTAGGATGCTGGGTTGAAAGTTAGCAAGCCCACATTTGGGATCTGAGTTCTGTTGCATGGTGGGGTGAGTTCCTGTCATTTGCTCCAGCTCCTTGATGGTGACATGAAAGCAGTTCCCACAGGTGTCTCTCTGGGGCAACAGTGATGTCACCCCCTAATCCTTTCAACCTAGAAGCACTTTAAATGATGCCTACAACATGAACAGGGCAGGAGTATAATGGCAAGCACAGAATTTCATATTGAGCAGGAAAATATGATTTACCATATGGGTAGACCATATGAAGTAGCTGACAATACACTGCCAAATGATGGGTCCTGCAGGTCAACATGCTATGAGGTGGAGCTAGGGCTAATACTCTGAATTAATGGTATTTATGATGTGGCTCGATTAAAGCCTTTGGGAATGGCTGATGATGTTTTACAGGAAAGGAAAATCTGAAGCTCCGAAGTCAGAATCACAGTGAAAACATGGAACACGAGAAGCATGAACATGGGAAAGTTCAACGCAGTGAAGCGAAATGGATCAACTACACACTGACAGGCAACAATGGGCTGGAATTTGACACTTTCAGTCAGAAGAGCTCAACAAAGCCATCATTCAGATCACCTGAGATGCTGCTTGTCTTTCCGGCTTTAGGCTCAGCCCAGAATACGGCTGGAAGTATCCACATGAGAGAACCCTTTTCCCAAGACACACTGAGATCAGGCCTGCTCACCCTCTGAAGTCCCAATTTCTTTGAGACAAGACAGCCTTTAGGTTGCCTTTAACTTGATTTTCTGTTCTAAATAAGCTTATGTTTGATTCCTTACTGGTTTCATTGACGCTTTTTTGAACATGGGGTTGTTCTGTGTACTGGTTCCCTTCAGGAAGGAAGTGAATATAGAAATATTACTTATAATAATAATCTGGTTCTGGAGTATACCTGTGAACACCGCAGGCGGCTCTGAGCTGTTCGGCTTTGTCACAAAATAGCAGATGTGTCCAGAGGTGTGGCAGGGAGTTGAGAGGCATTTCACATTAAGGGAGCCCACCTGAGGAGGGGAGAAATCTCCTGGTTACTGACAGAGATGCTGTGACACCGTTTCTGACTCTGATGTAGCCCAGATGACATAGTAAAACTAGAAAGCAGCAGAGCACCAAACAGAAGCTGCTGCTAATCTGGTTGCTCCAATCTGTCCCATTTCTTGACCTGGATGCACATTTGCTGCCCCGTGTTGAAGCTTTTCTGTTCCAGAGAACTTTTCACAAGGCAGGAGGTAAAGAAGGCCCCATTCTTGTTTATCTGAAGGATAAATTTGGCTTCATTCTAACCACTGTGCCAGCACGGCTCTGCAACCATCAATGCTGATCCAAAAAGCGAATGTGTCTGTATAACAAAATGCATCTGATATGCTCTGTAAAAAAGTCTATGCAGCGCACAGAATGGACACTTCCCACACTAAGAAAGTGGGTCCAGGTAAAGGTATTTTGCTACCTTATATCCAATGGGACAAGTAGGCCCAGTTTATAGGACCTGCTTACTGCTTCTCCCACAGGCTCACCCTTCGAGAAACCCTCCCAGTTAAAATTCCCTAGAAGGTGCAACTGCATACACCGGTTTCCTACTGATGCACAAAAAGCACGTTTGGGGCTATGTACATGAAACATCCCATCAAGAGATAGCATGCCAATAGACCTAGGTTTGTTTTCCGTGGGCTGCACATTTGTAGCAGAAAGGCAAAAGGGTGATGAATGTTTACCAATTTCAGCAAAGCATTGAAGGACTGAGGAGCATTGCACAGCACCCATGGAAGGTAAGGGCACATATCCATGTGAACCAGGCTGTGAAGCAACTGGGCACCACCAAGTTGGCCCTTTAACTCAAGCTTGCCACTTCTAGTCAAATAATAACAACAACAACAACAACAACAACAATAATAATAATATGATGATGATGATGAAGGGACCTTGGAGGTCATCTAGTCCAACCCCCTGCTCAAGCAGGAAACCCTATACCATTTCAGACAAATGGCAGTCCAGTCTCTTCTTAAAAACTTCCAGTGTTGGAGCATTCACAGCCTCTGGAGGCAGGTTGTTCCACTGGTTAATTGTTCTGTCAGGAAGTTTCTCCTTAGTTCCAGGTTGCTTCTCTCCTTGATTAGTTTCCACCCGTTGCTTCTTGTCCTGCCCTCAGGTATAGGGTTTCCTGCCTGAGCAGGGGGTTGGACTAGATGACCTCCAAGGTCCCTTCCAATTTTATTATTTTTGTTGTTGTTGTTGTTGTTTGACCAAAAGTGGCAAACTTGAGTTAAAGGGCCAACTTGGTGGTGCCCAGTTGCTCACAGCCTGGTTCACATGGATATGTGCCCTTACCTTCCACGGGTGCTGTGCAATGCTCCTCAGTCCTTCAATGCTTTGCTGAAATTGGTGAACATTCATCACCCTTTTGCCTCTCCACCAGAATGGAGAATAAAGGGTCAACATAAGAATCATTGCACAGGAGAGGCACACACCTTCAAGCCTGAATAGGACACATGTTTCAAAAAGTGCCTGGGCAATCTATCCTTCCCATCCCGCTTTTTTTGTTACCTGAAATGTCATAAGATGAGAGACCTTCTGGGTGAGGGCTCCAACCCTGCTATCTCCCCCATAGACTCGTAATCCTGGCTCCATCTTTACAAGTTTCTCATTGCCACCAGCGTGGTCCCTAGAAAGTTAAAAGGTCAGACTTTGGAGGCTGTGCAAACACAGGAAGAAGCATTAGCTGAAAGCGCATGTAAACAGCTGTTCGGCCCAAGCTTTTTGGAAAAGAGTCATCTTATGCCAGGGGTCTTCCAACTTGGCCCTTTTATAAAAGGGCCAAGTTGGAAGACCCCTGTCTTATGCTGACTGAGCCATGCAAGACTGAATGCAAATAGGATGTTGGCTTAGTATGTCACATAAACTAGCACTTTTAGATGTAATTTCTTTTTATCGGAGTCTGTGTGTCCTGAATCAGAAATCTGGGGGAAGGAATGGCTATGAGCCAATGGAAGGATTGCATTTCTTTGCAGTCACCTGATCATTAGCACTCTGTCTGAGAGACGTCGAGGCCATTTGGGGGTTTATCTGTGCCCTCAGGGTCACCTGGATCAGGGTGCAAATGGGGATGGAACCTTCTTGGAACTGCTGCAAGGGCTGTGTTGTAAACTGGAGATAGGTGGTGTCCTATTCCTCTGTTGAGGGAGGGGTTCTAGCAATTCTAACATAGATCGATTCTTTTACCCCTCTTTCAATCCAATTTTTCTCTCAATCTCTTGTGGTACCTCTGTAAGTTTGCTGTGATGCCCTGGGGTGCAGCAATACAGAGTTTGGGAACCACTGGGCAAAAGGATTCCCCAAAATTTCATTTCAAAAGTGGTACAATTCAAACTCCACTGACAGCCACAGCCTTCCAAGAAAGCACGCTCTGTGAGCACTTGATTTGAAAAGCAGGTCAAATTAAGAGATCAAAAAAATTAATTATTTCTTTCCTCCCTAGAAAAGCCTTCTATTTTGGAAAATTACTGCTTCTAAGAGTTTGTCTGGGAAGCCATGGCAACAGCAATAACTGAAATGGCAGGTGACATTTGCAGTTGCAGACCTGACCTGAATGAGCCCAGGAGAAAATGTTTACAGTCTGCGCATTAATAATAATAATAATAAACCTTTATTGTCAAAGTACAACATGTGTACATTGAGATTAGCTGAGCCTCCCCCTGTGCTCTCTCCCCCCAACACACAGTGACAACAAACCCTCCATCCCACCACACTATGTGAACCAACTACACCACACACCGGCCTCCCATGGGGAATATCCTGGTACCCCAAAAAGGAGGGCTGCCCCCTTACCACCCCTTGTACTCAGCTGCAAAGCCTTTTAAGCCACACAATAAAAAAGGATTACCAGTGGTGATGTGTAGTGAGCACGGTGGTCAGTTTCACTCCATGCTTCCCGACTGCATCCAGAACCTAGCAAAAACAGTGAAAAGTGAAAGTATTGTTATTGTTGTCATTGTAACTACCACTATTTACAATTAGCCATAAATGACCAAAGTAGAACAGCTGGCCTCCAGAAATCACTGGAGGTTTTTAAGAAGAGGCTGTCACTTGTCTGAAATGGTATAGGTTCTCGTGCTTGAGCAGGGGGCTGGATTAGAGGACCTCCAAGGTCCCTTCCAGCTCTATTCTATTCTATTCTATTCTATTCTATTCTATTCTATTCTATTCTATTCTATTCTATTCTATTCTATTCTATTCTATTCTATTCTATTCTATCCTATCCTATCCTATCCTATCCTATCCTATCCTATCCTATCCTACTATTCCATTCCATTCTTGAGGGCAAAGAAAGACACTGGACTGCCTTCATTACATAGCAAAATGAAAAATACCTCAAGAAGTGCAGAAAAAAGTTGCCATCCGCCAAAAGACGGAAATGTTTCCTGAAACGTAAAAAGTGCCCTCCCATTCCCCGCTTTTGTATATGCCCCAAGAATAAGCAATAAGGTTTAAAAATAAATTTATTTTTCTCTGACTTTTAATTATGTGGAATTTTAGCACAGCTAGTCCAGTTCTTACAACGGCAGTTGGAGCTGGAATTTTCATCGCCAAGGGGTGCAGTCCTAAAGATGGACGTCAGGCGACTGTGGCACTTAAGAGACGGCAATTCCGGCCATTACGCCATGAAGTGAGAACTGTGCGGGGCATTAAGTGAGGCTGCTACGTGGTCACCCTTTGCAGCTTCCTGCCAGCTTTCGCACTGACTTTGCTTGTGGGGAAGCTGGCAGCGGAATGGAGCAACTTGCCACGGCCAACTTGTTGCGGCACAACTCGGCACGGGACGATTCAACCATTCACTTGTAATTATTTAAAATTATTTTAAAAAATCATTTTACTTCTCGCCAAGCACAGTTTATTTTGTCCCTGCTTTGGCATCCTTGCTTTAATGATTCTATTCCGCCATTCCTTCGATATGAGTGTATCAACTTGCCCCACGGCTAGCTGGTTGTGGCAAGTTGTCCCACAGCAAGTTGTCCTTGAGTCCCACCTGGCAGGGAACGTTGGAAGCTGCGATCCACATGACCAGGAGGACACTGCAACAGGGGGAACCCCAAGGATCCTTCCTAAGTATGATTTGTCCAGTGCTGTTGTAATTTAAATGGTCGCTGAACGGTTGATCAGGATCTGGATACTACTGTAACTGCACTATTGCTATCCTTGAAAATAAATTGGACACTCATATTTGAATGAACAATAAAAAGCAGCAAAATCACAGCGTGCTCTTGAAAGACACAATTTCTTGGCCAAATCTTTTCAGCACTTAGCAATAGCACTCAGATGTCTATGGAGGTTCTCCGTCATCCAGGTATGGTTGTCCCAAAGATGCTTTTTTCAGGAGGCCACTGGACTTTCTTGTTTCTTTTTTTCTTCTGAAGACATTTCAAAGGAAACACAAGAAAGTTCAGTGGCCTCCTGAAAAAAGCACCTTTGGAATAGCACTTAGACTTATATACTGCTTCATAGTGCTTTACAGCCCTCCCTAAGCGGTTTATAGTCAGCCTATGGCCCACCAATAATCTGGGCTCCTTATTTTACCAAGCTCAGAAGGATGGAAGGCCGAGTCAACTTTGAGCTGGTCAGGATTGAACTGCTGGCTGTGGGCAGAGTTTGCCTGCATCCTAAACACCAGGGCTCTTAAATGACTCTTTTTGACTCAGGTTTTCAAAACAACTGGGCCAAATTTGCAGCACCTCCTCCCACCAATCTCAAAGGACTGAGTGAAGAAATGACAGCCCACAAATCCAAAGAACATATCCTGCTCTGAATCCCAGCATTAACTATCAGTCCAAACCCTTGCTCTCCAGAAGACAGGATGCTTATCTCTGCCAATGTATGCCCACAAGTCCCAGAAGAAAGTGAGGTGGTCCAGAAAGTATACCTTTTGGGGTTGCACAGGGTCAACAATGGCTGCTTCCTTGGTCTCCTCATCCACGAGGAGGTACATATAGTTGTCTGTGAGAGCTGGAAGAATTTCCACCTTCATGTTGGCCTGCAAGACAATCTGAGGACGCCGCTCCAATTCTGGATGGAGGAACTTGACTTGAAATGAGGAAAAACCTTTGGAAGACAAGCAACCAAGTTAACTTTTCCCACAATAGAAGAAAGCTTTTACCATTTAACAGAATAACAGAGTTGGAAGAGACCTTGGAGGTCTTCTCGTAGTCCAATCCTATGTTTCAGACAAATTGTTGTCCAATCTCTTCTTAAAAACTTCCAGTGTTGGAGCACCCACAATTTCTGGAGGCAAGTCACTCCACGGATCCATGGTTTCTCCTTCTTTCTAGGTTGCTTCTCTCCATCCATTGCTTCTTGTCCTGTCTTCAGGTGCTTTTTCTTCTTTATGGCAACCCCTTAGATATTGGAATACTGCTGTATCCTATATGGCTCATATAATCATATAGTCCTAACTCTCCTTTCCCCTTTTTAACTGCTGTTCTTTTGGGGCACTTTCACCTCTGAAGAACAGGCACATACAGAGATGAGAGGCAGGTAATGTCAGAACACAGATCCAAAAAGCAAGTGAGTCAAAGTCATATCTGATCAGATCGGCCTGTCTCTTGCTCAAAGGGAGATGGAAAAACAGTAAAAACCAAAAGAGCAACTGCTGCCTGGATCTACTAACAGCTGATGTCTTTTAGGAACCAAAGTTCTTTCCTTCAGAGAAGTTGGACCACCACCTAATATCCCTAAACACTTTCTTTAGATGTCTATGGAGATTCTCAGTCATCGTTGTCCCAAAGGTGCTCCACACACATTTGCACTACTCAGGTGACCCTGAGGACACAGACAAACCTCCAAATGGCCTGGCTAAACGTCTATGAAGGTTCTCAGTCATCCAGGTCATGTTTTTCCCAAAGGTCCTTTTTCAGGAGGCAACTGGATTTTCTTGTTTTTCTTTGAAGACAAGAAAGACATTCACCATCCAGTCAGAGCTGAAGAAGCTTTTAGATGAGAAGTGAAACGTCTTCACAAAAAACCAAAGTCCAGTTGCTGCCTGGAAAAGCACCTTTGGGACTCCAAATGGCCTCAACAACTCTCTAAAAGAATGCAAATGACCAGGTCTCCGCAAGGAGTATAAATCCTTCCATTCCCCACCATCCAGTCCACCATCCAGCTGAAGAAGCTTCTTGGATGCAAAGTGAAAGGTCTTCAAAGAAAAACAAGAAAGTCCAGTTGCCTCTTGAAAAAAGCACCCTTGGGACTTTCTTTAGATGTGTGTAATGGAGAACTGCACAAGGGCTGCAGATGACTGCTACAAGCTTTGTTGTGCCTCCAGAAACCCCAAAGAACCACCCCACTTACCTGCAACTTTTGATGGGATAAGGGAAAAAATAAATTAATAAGTACCCAGGGAGAGCTCCTGCTGGCTAGATGATTAATTATTTGTTAGCATATCATGCCAGACCAGCAGCTGCTCTGAGGACTTGAGTAGCAGCAGTCATGCTTAGAGATGCAGAAAAGTGAATGCAGAACCTCCAGGACTGGATCTGTACAGGTTGTCTTCAGAGATTGGCTAGAAAACAGAACCCTTCAAATCTGACAGTGTTAAAGAAGAGCAACTAAGATGATTAAAGGCCTGGAAACTAAAACATATGAAGAAAGATTGCAGGATTTGGGTTTGGCTGGTCTAGAGAAAAGAAGGACATGACAGCAGTGTTGCAATATTTGAGAGGTTGCCACAACATCAGGTTGTCAACCTAGTTTCCAAAGCACCAAAAGCAGGACAAGAAACAATGGATGGAAACTAACCTAGGAGAGAAGCAATCTTGAATTAAGGAGAATCTTCCTAACAGCTTGCCTTCAGAAGTCGTGGGTGCTTCATCACTGGAGGTTTTTAAGAAGAGACTAGACAATCACTTGCCTGAAATGGTACAAGATCTCCTGATTGAGCAGAAGGTTAGACTAGAAGACCTCCAAGGACCTTTCAGCTCTACTTTTGATTCTACTTGATTCCCCTCCCTCTTTTTATACTCCAGCGAATTAAGGAGGTATCTGCTTTCAAATATGATCTCAAAATTCTAAAGTAAAAAAATGTTTAACTCCTTCTGCCTGACCTTCTACATAGGCCCAACCTCCATATCCTCTTACACAACAGAATCAGGGAGTAAATTCCTTTTTCCTAGTGGCCAAAGACTCCAGTATCTTTCAATAAAACTGATCAAAAGCACAATTAAAACAATGAAAAAAAACAGGAAAAATATCCTTGTAAGTAAACAAGTAAGCATTCGCAGTCCCAGCTACTGATACCTTCCCTAACATCAGGAACCAAATTTAGAAAACTATTTGTAAGCAGGTCATTTGGAGGAAATGCTTTTCTACCACACATGCCTCTTAAAGGATAAGGGGGAACTTACGAATTGCCTTAAAAACCACAGCCCCAAACAGCTTCTTGGCTCGCAAGCCAAGACAGCTTCTTGGCTCGCAAGCCTCCAATTAACCTCCAATAAACTTTTCTCCAGCCAGTTCTGGGATTCAGCAGACTGGGAAGATGTTTCCAGCCACTAGTCTTGACAATCCGGCTGGATAGCTTGGCTTAACCCAGCTGGTCTCCTCCCATCTCCTTTGCTCTCAGGGAATGGAGAGGGTTGTTTGGAGGCTTCATAGGGCTTGGAAAACAAGCCGTCAGAGATCCAAAGGTGTTTTTTCAGGAGGCAACTGGACTTTCTTGTTTTCCCTTTGAAGACGTTTCGCTTGTCATCTCTGACTGGATGGTGGGGAATGGCAAGATTTATACTCCTTGCTGACAGCCGGTCATTGCAGAATATAAGGAACATATTCTGGGAATCCAACTCCCAGAATTCTGGGAGTTGAAGTCCACACATTTTAAAGTGGCCACGGTAGAGAAACACTGGCCTAGGCAATTTCCAAATAACCAATGAAGTCAGTGGCAGCATAGTAGGAATACAAAAGCTGGGAAAGTAAATGAGAAACTCCTTGGGTAGCAAAAGTCACCACTTGTGGTGATCAAACTGGAAAAGCTGGATCTGCAATTTTCCTCAGCAGGTAATGGAAGAGAGAAGGCAAAGGCAAGAGTTGAAAAAAGACTTTGTCATCATAGCATAGGTAAAGGTTCCCCCGCACATCCGTGCTAGTCGTTTCCGACTCTAGGGGCTGGTGCTCATCTCCGTTTCAAAGCCAAAGAGCCAGCGCTTGTCCGAGGACGTCTCCGTGGTCATGTGGCCGGCATGACTAGATGCCAAAGGCGCACGGAACGCTTGTTACCTTCCCACCGTAGTGGTCCCTATTTTTCTACTTGCATTTTTATGTACATTCGAACTGCTAGGTTGGCAGAAGCTGGGACGAGTAACAGGCGCTCACTCTGTTATGCGGCACTCGGGATTTGACCTGCCAAACTGCTGAACTTCTGATCGACAAGCTCAGCGTCCTAACCCACTGAGCCACCGTGTCCCATCATAGCATATGTCTGTCTTAATAAACCTTCAAAACTTTAGGGTTGAATAGGTTGACCCCCACAAAAAAGTCAATCTATTCTCCAAAGCATCAAAGGAGAGGACAAGAAGCAACGGTTGGAAACTAATCAAGGAGAGAACCAATTTGGAACCAAGGAGAAACTTCCTGACAGTGAGAATAATTAACTGGTGGAACAGCTTGCTTTCAGAAGTTGTGGGTGCTTCATCACTGGAGGCTTTCAAGAAAAGACTGGACAGAGCTTGTTAAGGATTGTATGATAAAATGGGCCCAAAACATTCAGGAAGTTATTACAATGGATACGTGGGAAAAGATCTGGGTGAGGAATGTAAAATTCACTCAAGCTCAAAGTCTAAGAGAGAACTTTTACAAAATGTTTTATAGATGGCATCTAGATCCTAAAAAGCTTGCAAGTATGTATCCGAATTATCAGCCTAAATGTTGGAGGTGTGGTGATGAAGAGGCAACATATTTTCACATATGGTGGACATGTAAAAAGGTCAAGGCTTTTTGGATAAAAGTCTGGTGGAATATGCAGAAGATTTTTAAACGGAGGATAAAGTTTTGTCCGCAATTTTTTTTGTTGGGAATAATTGTTGACGCTACAGTTGTGGACTCTAAGTTGATGTTGAATTTAGTTACGGCAGCAAGACTTTTGATAGGTCAATATTGGAAGAAAGAGGAACTGCCGACTATACAAGAGTGGATTTTGAAGGTTTCCGACTTGGCAGAGATGGCGAAGATTTCGGCCTATTTGAAAGATTACTCGCAAGAATATTATATTATGGAATGGAGAAAATGGATTGAGTTTATCCAGAATAAGTATAGGGTTAAGAAGTTTTATCTAGCATTTGAATAAGTCTTCTTTCGTTTTCTTTTTTCTTTTTCTATTTTGTCTTCTATATATATTTAATAATGCTAAGTTTTGTTTGATCCTATATAAGTTAGAGAGTGATGGATTTTAGAATTTATAGTTGTTAGTATATGGTTGTTTATGATTGCTTTTTTATATATATATACCTTGTATTTAGCTCTGGGAAGTCCGGGGGGGGGAGGGGGGGGAGGAGGGAGGGGGGAGGGGGGGGGAAGGGGGGAGGTAGGGAGGGGAGGAGGGAGAGGGAAGGGGTTTTTTAAAGGAAAACTGTATTTTTAAAACTTTTCAATAAAAAAAAAAAGAAAAGACTGGACAGCCAGGTGTCTGAAATGGTATAGGGTCTCCTGCTTGAGCAGGGGGTTGAACTAGAGGACCTCCAAGGTCCTTTCCAACTGTTATTCTCCTATCTTTCCTTCCTTTCCTCCCTCCCTCCCTCCTCCATCACTGGAGGCTTTCAAGAAATAGGACAGCCAGGTGTCTGAAATGGTATAGGGCAGGGGTCTTCAAACTTGGCAGTTTTATGACTTGTGGATTTCAACTCCCAGAATTCCTCAGCCAACATGCCTGTTTGAGGAATTCTGGGAGTTGAAGTCCACAAGCCATAAAAGGACCAAGTTTGAAGACCCCTGGTATAGGGTCTCCTGCGTGAGCAGTGGGTTGGACTAGAGCAGACATGTCAAACACAAGGCCCGGGGGCCAGATTTGGCCCGCGAAGTGGTTTCATGTGGCCAGCGAAGGCATCCTGGAAACAGTGAGGAAATGGCCCCCACTGCCTTGGCCCTGGCCCAGAGACCCTCCTTCTGCCAGAGACCCTCAGATCTGTCCCACTCCTGCCCAGGCCCCCATAGGCACCCTTGATGCGAACGATGTAGAGCCACGCCCACCCAGTAGGCCATATGCACTCTAGCCATACCCACCCAGTAGGCCACACCCACCCAGGCCACACCCACCCGGCCCCCTGAGGGCAACCGCAATACTGATGCGGCCCTCAATGAAATTGAGTTTGACACCCCTGGACTAGAGGACCACCAAGGTCCCTTCCAACTGTTATTCTATTCTTTTTTCCTTCCTTCTTTCCTTCTTTCCTTCCTTCCTTCCTTCCTTCCCTCCCTCCCTCCCTCCTCCATCACTGGAGGCTTTTAAGAAGAGACTGGAAAGCCACTTGTCTGAAAGACCTCCAAGGTTCCATCCAACTCTCTTATTCTGTTCTGTTCTTAAGATTTGGGTGAATTCCTTTCACCTGCCCTTTACGGAAAGCTCCATATGAAATGTTATACACGTAGACCTCGGCTTACAACCGTTCATTTAATGACCGTTCAAAGTTACAACACCACCGAAAAAAGTGACTTATGAGCAGTTCTCATAGTTAACAATCATTGCAGCATAACTGCAGTTATGATCACATAACTAAGGTTATGTGATCAAAATTTGGATGCTTGGCTTGTGGCATGCATTTATTATGGTTGTGGCAGCGTCCTGCAATCACCAGTTGCAATCTTCCCAACCAGTTTCTGACAAGCAAAGTCAATGGGGGAAGTCAGGCTCACTCGATGGCCACACAGCATTCACTTAAGAACTGCAGTGATTCACTTAACATCCGTGGCAAAAAAAATGGCAAAACAGGGTGCAATTCACTTAATTGTCTTGCTTAGCAACAGAAATTTGGGGCTCAGTTGTGGTTGTTAAGTCGAGGAAAGCCTGAAAAATAGTACAGGTAGTCCTCGACTTACGACCACAACTAAGCCCAAAATTTCTGACATTTAAAAGTCAGTTTTGCCCCATTTTATGACCTTTCTAGCTACAGTTGTTAAGCAAATCGCTGCAGTTGTTAAGTTAGTCACATGGTCATTGAGTGAATCTGGCTTCCCCCATTGACTTTGCTGGTCAGGTGGTTGCAAAAGGGGATCATATGACCCCAGGGGGACACTGCCACCGTCATAAGCATGTCAGTTGCCAGGTGTCTGAATTTTGATCATGTGACCCTGGGGAGGCTGCAATGGTCATAAGTGAGAGAAATGGCCCTAAGTCCCTTTTTTCAGTGCCGTTGTAACTTTGAACGGTCACTTGCCTATATTTCAGTAAGAGCATCCTAGCCAGGGGGCTTGCACCCACTCGCTGCTTCAAGCCAGTGGGGGTCCTACAACTCTCCCTGCATTTTAGAAGGCCTGAAAATCTGGGTGCATCTTGAAGCTTTAAGGCTCCCATCCAGTATGTGAGCAGTGATTTATTACAAGGAGGCTGGGGATCATGCTTCTGACATATAGATGCAAAGATGCATGTGACATTCTGACATGGACATACAGGGGGTCCTTGACTTACAACCATCCATTAGCAGACAGGAAACTAATGATATGGATCTACAACCCCGACCATCCCCCATACCTATTTCGGGCCCCACTCCTGCAAATCAGCTATTCCATTTGATCACTGGATTCCCAGTGTTGTCATCAGCCATATAATCCACCTAACCAACAGGCTGGTGAGGAAAGGAATGGGTTTCCAAGGTCTGTAGATTTTGTAGCTAAGGACAGAAGAATAGAATATTCTGTTATTCTATTGCCCTTAGTTGCAGAATCTACAGTCCTTGTAAATCCGTTCTTTTCTCACCAGCCTGTTGGTTAAGTTGATCATATGACTGATGGCAACAGATTTAATATTGGAAAACCAGTAATCAAATGGATTAGCTAAGGGCAGAAGACATACTGCGTATCACTCGCGATAGATACAGCACCACTCCAGCTGTTTTTTGCTAATCTCAAAGAACTAAGCAAGGGATGCTTAGTACTCATGTGGGAGATCACATCAGTCAGAAAATTTCAGGCTAGATTGGAAAGTTTAAAAAAAAATCTTGGAAAAGGGGAAATGTCTTCCATACTACTACCAAAGAAACCATGGAGATATTTCTCTGCAGTCATCAAGAGCTGAACTCAAGAGGATTTCTCTTTATCTTTTTATGGGTTTAGCATTTTGGCCAGATTCAGAAGGATCTTGTCAGACCTGAACACTGGGCCCTATCCAGTGCTTTTTTTGTAAAAGAAAAAGGTGCCAGAACTCACACATGTCATACAACCCACCATCCATAAAAGGTGCCGGAACTCCGTTCTGAGCGTTCTATGAGAAAAAAAGCCCTGGCCCTATCCAACAAAATGCAAGTCAGTGGTGAGAAAAGTAAGGGTTTTTTTACACTTGGGCAAGAATTTGGCTCAACTGTAGCAACTGTGAGAGGCATCCTAATGGACCACCTCTTAACTGCAGCCACGTGCTACAGTTGCCAAAAAAGCCAACACAGTCCTGGGCTGCATCAACAGAGAGATGATGATAGTTCAAGATCACAGGAAGTGATAGTACTGTTTTATATTGCACCGCTGAGACCATTTTTGAAATACTGCCTCCAGTTTTGCCGTCATGATATGAAAAAGATGTTGAGACTGTACAAAGAGTGCAGAGAAGAGCAACAAAGATGATAAGGGGTCTGGAGGCTAAACCATACGATGGAACTAGGGAACTAGGTATGTCTAGTCTAACAAAGAGAAGGATTAAGGGTGATATGATAGCAGCCTTCCAATACTTGAGGGACTGTCACAGAGAAGAGGGCAGGACAAGAAGTAACAGCTGGAAGATCATTCAGATCCAACTTAGAACTAAGGAGATAGTGAGAATGATTAATCAGTGGAACAGCTTGCCCCCAGAAGTTGTGGTGCTCCATCATTGGAGGTTTTCAAGAAGAGACTGGACAGCCATTTGATCAGGATGGAATAAGGACTCCTGCCTTAGGCTAGAAGACCTCCAAGGTCCCTTCCAGGCTATAGGGTATAGGATTTCCTGCTTGAGCAGGGGGTTGGACTAGAAGACCTCCAAGATTCCTTCCAACCCTGTTTCTCTATGTTCTATTATTCTATTCTATTCTGGGCAATTTGGTGCTGTCCTGATGTTTTTAGCACCATAATTCTCAGAACCGCACATGCAAATTCAGGGATTGATATTCCTGACACATCTGGAGGATACCAGATGAAGGAAAGCCAATGTAAATGTTTCTCTATAGCCTGGAGTCAACTGGAACCTAAACTTAATCAACAGGCAACTTGGCCACCTTCAAAGCAACCACTTTTTCCTCATAGGCAACATCTTTTGGGTTTCAGTATCTAAACAAAGATATTACACCTAACAGTGCGAATAATTACAAGAAGAAACAGGCAAACTTCAGATGAAATCATCCTCAACAACTCTTTAAATCCTGGATCATTACCATTCGGGCTGGGAATTTGTGAAATTTATTGAACTTGTTTTGTCAGCATTTTGTGAAAACCTGCCAATGGTTCAAGGTTTTGAACTTTGTGTGCGTGTTTCTGTACAAAACTACTTGTCAAAAGGACAAGTGGCATCTTTTTGAAAATGCTCCTTCAGCAAATAACATGCGACTTGAAAACTGAGCTGCGACGGAAAACTAGTTTTATAGTCTGAAACTGAAATTTTGTCTTTATTGCCCAATCAACCAAAATGAGATTTTGCATTACAGGACCTCCAAGGTCACTTCCAACTGTTATTCTGCTCTTCCTTCCTTCCTTCGCTCCCTCCCTCGTCCATCACTTGAAGGCTTGCCAGAAGAGACTGGACAGCCACTTGTCTGAAATGATATAGGGTCTCCTGCTTGAGTAGGGAGTTGGACTAGAAGACCACCAAGGACCCCTCCAACTTTGTTATTCTGTTAGTTGATCAATGAAAAACAATGCCATTTTGATGTGACCCCTCTCCATTTTTTCCTAATCAGGTGCTCTCCAGCAGGGCATGTGGGGAAGGGGCGGGGCGGGGGCTCTAGCAAAGCCTCACCCAATAGGTGTCACTGCTCGATTTCCTATGAACGGAAGGGAGATGCGTTCGGAAGCAGGAGCAGCTAATCAACCCGACTGCGGGGCCGGGAGGAAATTTTCCAAGGGGAATTTGCCTAAGCGAGGGCGCAAAGGGACATTTCCCCTGCTTTTGACCTGGGAAAGGCAGGACAACGCCTCCACCAGGTCTGAGCGGTGAGGGGCTTCCAGGGCTGCAGCGCGGCGGCTCGGGCGATCCCCGTGGCCGGACATGCGGCTCGGGCAGAGGCGCGCGCCGGACTTCGACCCAGCGCCGCCGCCGCGTCTTCCCCGCCTGGCTCGGCCCGCCCGGGAAAGGGGATCCGGCCTCGGCGCCCGCCACGGCCAGAGTCCAGCCGGGCGCCCCGAATGGCCCTGGCCGGCGGCGGCCTGCGGTCTCCTGGAAGCCGCCCGGCCCCACCGGCTGCCTCCCTCCACCCTCCGCCCAAAGCCTCCGTGGCAGCGGGCCTCCCGAGAGGAGCCGGCCGAGGGAGCGCGGCGGGCCTCCTCCTGCGCGGGCCAAGGCTCCGCCGCCCTCCGCCACCTACCGCTCCGAAGCGCGCCCAGCAGCAGTAGAGCCGGCCCGGTCCTCCCGCCGCCCGCGAAGACCATGGTCCGAGGCGGAGGCGCCGCAACCGAAGCTCGCGCGCCCCGGCAGACCCCAGCCGCTCCGGCGGGCGCTCCCTGGGCGCAGGCGCGCCGCCGCCCAATGGCTGCGCTGCCTGCGGGGCCCGCCCTCTCAAGGCGGGGCTTGCGCGGCGGTGCCCCTGCCCAGTGCGGATTACGGAAGAAGCGGCCGGACGGGAAGGTGAGTGGCAGCTCTGAGGCTCTCCCTGCTCCTCTTTACCCCTGTGCTAGACACCCCTATTGCCCTTCTCATCGTTTCCTACCACCTTCTCCGATGGGTGTCTTATGATTTACAGGGAGTCCTCGACTTACGGCCACAATGGAGTCCAGCGTTTCTGTCGCTAAGTGAGAGCGTTGTTGAGTGAGTTTTGCAACTGTTCTTGCCGTAGTTGTTAAATGAATCGCTGCAGTTAAAGAACACAGTTGTTCCATGGATCTGGCTTTCCCATTGACTTTGATTGTCAGAAGTCACAAAAGGGGATCACATCTCCCGGGATGAATCAGTTGCCAAGCGTCCAAATGTTGATCTCTTGGCCCTGGTCGTAAGAATGAAAAATGGTCATCAGTCACTTTTTTTCAGTGCTGTTGAAACTTTGAATGGTCATTAAATGAACTGTCATAAGTCGAGAACTACCTGTATAGTAGTTTTCAATGGATGTTGAAATAGGGAAGTTTCCCATAGAATCTGAGTCCAAACTGACCTAATTAGAACAATTAATCAGTGACCAAATGCAGGAAGGCTCTCTTGAGATGCAAAGTTCAATCCCAGAATGAGAAGAGCATCTGGAGGCTTTTCTCTTGCTTCAAGATAATATTTTTCAGAAAATGAAAAAAGTAGGCAGAAAGTCTTTTTTGCAATAGTGGGGAATATGTCTTTTTTTCCTGAAGCATTAAACAATTCTGCCTATGGTATGTAAAAGTTATGCTGGAAGGCATAGGAACCATAATACTTATTTTTAGGATTAATGCTATAGGTGTGTGGACAAATTATTGCTGGTATAGAGTAATATGTAATAATGTAGTATATGGTAAGTGGCTTGAATGCAATCAGGCAACTTGGAAAAGAAAATTATGTTATTAATATTACAGTATTACTGTTACCAGGGACGCGGTGGCTCAGTGGGTTAGGACGCTGAGCTTGTCGATCAGAAGGTCGGCAGTTTGGCGGGTTGAATCCCGAGTGCCACGTAGCAGAGTGAGCACCTGTTACTCGTCCCAGCTTCTGCCCACCTACCAGTTCGAAAGCACGTAAAAATGCAAGTAGAAAAATAGGGACCACTATGGTGGGAAGGTAACAGTGTTCCGTGCGCCTTTGGCGTCTAGTCATGCCGGCCACATGACCACAGAGGCGTCCTCGGACAAACGCTGGCTCTTCGGCTTTGAAATGAAGATGAGCACCAGCCCCTAGAGTCGGAAATGACTAGCACGGATGTGCGGGGGAACCTTTACCTTTATTACTGTTACCTGACTCTGCTGGTAGCAATGTTGATTTCTGCCAGAAGCATCAGTAGTCTGCAATTAGGATGGTTATTCTGCAAATCCAGATGTTAGAAGGCAATTGCTGAATAAGATATACCATGAAAGAGCAGAAACCTGGACTTCATCCCTATATTTCTGCTTTTCTAGAGGACTATAGCAATTGTTTTAAGTTGGAAAAGACAAGGAATTGACTTGTTCTGGTTCTATTGAGGGTTTTTTAAATTGTATCCCATAGAGTTCTAGAGTTTTGCAAAAACTATAGGTTTCATTAGGGGCTAAGGCAAAACAGGGACACACACACACACACACACACACACAGAGAGAGAGAGAGAGAGAGAGGGAGAGAGAGAGAGAGAGAGAGAGAGAGAGAGAGAGAGAGAGCGCAGATTTTCTGTCATTAGACCTTTGTTTCTTGATTAGGGATTCCCCAGCCTGAAAAGTTTGAAAATCCCAGGACCACCTATCTCTTGTTTGGCCCATCCCTGTTGGTCTTTAAAGGAGCCTCACATGCTGCAGCTAGGAATCTGACCCTCCTGCCCAGGGAGACATCCAGATTTTCAGGCTCCAGAAGAATCATTATGGTCAGGGCGAATTTAATCTTGAGGGGATTGGTGTTCCAAAAAGCTGATGCTGACACAGAAAAAGCTGATGCTGACACAGAAACAGCACACACTTTCTGAATCCAAAACTGCACACTCTTTCACCAGTGGGACCCACAGCAAGGCTCTCGTGATCAGTCCCAATGGTATCATTTCATTTTGTACCTTTGATATTCTGATTACTTTTGTTGTATTTTTAATGTAGGCCAGCTTGAGTTTTTTCTAATTCCTTGCGTGTCCAATCACACTTGGCCAATAAAGAATATTCTATTCTATTCTATTCTATTCTATTCTATTCTATTCTATTCTATTCTATTCTATTCTATTCTATTCTATTCTATTCTATTCTATTCTATTCTAATTCTACTCTACTCCATATAGTCTATTCTATTCTATTCCGCCCTAGGCGCCCTATTCTATTCTATTCCGCCCTAGGCGCCTTATGGACACTGAGCGGTTCCAAACGGCGCTTGGACCCCCACCTGCCTCCTTTGCTCACAGCTCGGTCGATGCCCTGGTGGAAGCCTGGGAAAGGGCAGCCACAGAGGCACTCGACCAAGTTGTACCCATGCGGCCCTTGACCCGACGCAGATCCCAACGGGCCCCATGGTTCTCCATGGAGCTCCGCGAGATGAAGCGTCGGAGACAGGGCCTAGAGAGCTGTTGGAGGTCCAGCCGATCAGAATCCGACCGGTTACGACTAAGGTCGTTTACGAGAACTTATCTCACAGCATTGAGGGTGGCTAGGTCTAACCACTTTGCCACCCTCATTGCGTCCGCAGATAATCGCCCGGCCGCCCTGTTTAGGGTGACTCGCTCTCTCCTTAATCAGGAGGTGAGGGAGGAACCCTTGCAGGGTCGAGCCGAGGAGTTTAGTCGATTTCTGTCAGACAAAATCGCTCGGATCCGGACCGGTTTGGACTCCGACTGGGCAGAGTCTGACGAAGAGGATACGGGCGGTCTTGTCGATTTAATCTGGGAAGAGTTCGATCCTGTGACCCCTGAAGAAGTGGACAAGATCATGGGGAAGCTGAGCTCCACCACGTGTTTGTTGGACCCGTGCCCCTCCTGGCTGACTTATGCAGCCCGGGATGGGACACGAGGCTGGCTCCAGGCAGTGATTACTGCTTCTTTGAGTCAGGGTAGTTTTCCCGCCGCCTTGAAGGAGGCGGTGGTGAGACCCCTCCTCAAGAAGCCTGCCTTGGACCCAGCAATTTTAAACAACTATCGTCCGGTCTCCAACCTTCGCTTTTTGGCGAAGGTTGTTGAGAGCGTGGTGGCGCATCAGCTCCCTTTGTTCTTGGAGGAAGCTGACTACCTAGACCCGTACCAATCGGGTTTCAGGCCCGGGTACAGCACGGAGACGGCATTGGTCACGCTGGTGAATGATCTCTGGCGGGCTCGGGACAGGGGTTGTTCCTCTGTCCTAGTCCTTTTAGACCTCTCAGCGGCTTTTGATACCATCGACCATGGTATCCTGCTGCGACGTCTCAGGGGGTTAGGAGTGGGAGGCACAGTTCTCCAGTGGTTCTCCTCTTACCTCCTGGGACGTTCGCAGTCGGTGTTAGCAGGGGGGCAGAGATCGACCCTGAGACCTCTCATTTGTGGAGTTCCTCAGGGATCGGTTCTCTCGCCTCTCCTGTTCAACATCTATATGAAGCCGCTGGGTGAGATCATTCGTGGTTTTGGAGTTGGGTATCACCAATATGCTGATGATACCCAGCTTTTTATTTCGACCCCAAACCACCCCAGTGATGCCCTCGACGTGATGTCCCGTTGCCTGGAGGCGGTCCGGGTCTGGATGGGGAGGAACAGGCTTCGACTCAACCCTGACAAGACTGAGTGGCTGTTCGTGCCGGCATCCCGGGAAATTCCGATTATTCCATCATTGGCCATGGGGGGTGAGCTATTACCCCCCGTAGATAGGGCCCGCAACTTGGGGGTCCTTCTAGACTCACAGCTCTCTTTGGAAGAGCATATTGGAGCTGTGACTAGGGGGGCCTTTGCCCAGGTTCGCCTGGTGCGCCAGTTGCGGCCCTATCTAGACCGGGATGCCTTGCGCACAGTCACTCATGCGCTGGTGACCTCTCGTCTAGACTACTGTAATGCTCTCTACATGGGGCTGCCCTTGAGGTCCACCCGGAGACTCCAGCTGGTGCAGAATGCAGCCGCGCGAGTCGTCTTGGGAGTTTCCCGATATTCCCATGTTACACCTCTGCTCCGCGAGCTGCATTGGCTACCGGTTGCTCTCCGGGTGAGGTTCAAGGTGTTAGTTATGACGTACAAAGCCCTTCATGGCATGGGTCCGGATTACCTACGGCAACACCTGCGACCGGCATCAACTTCCCTCCGTCCAGTGCGCTCCCACAGAGAGGGCCTCCTCAGGGTGCCGCCGATCAAAGAATGCCGATTGGTGACCCCCAGGGGGAGAGCGTTCTCTGTGGGCGCGCCAGACCTCTGGAACCGCCTACCGGTTGAGCTCCGGATGGCCCCCGACCTTCGCTCCTTCCAGCGCGATCTTAAAACATTCTTTTTCGAACAAGCTGGCCTGGTCTGACGGGATGGGGTTGGGTTTTTAAAATTAGTTTTTAACTTAATATGTATTGATTTTATGGGCATGATGTTTAATGGTTTTTTAATGGTTTTTTAATTTTTGTATTTGATTTTTATTGTGTATTGCCCTGTTCACCGCCCTGAGTCCTTCGGGAGAAGGGCGGTATAGAAATCAAATTATTAAATTAAATTAAATTATTAAATTATTCTATTCCTATTCCTATTCCATTCCATTCCATATTTTCTATTCTATTCTATTCTATTCTATTCTATTCTATTCTATTCTATTCTATTCTATTCTATTCTATTCTATTCTATTCTATTCTATTCTATTCTATTCTAATCCTATTCCATTACATTCCATATTTTCTATTCTATTCTATTCTGTTCTATGCTATGCTATTTCTATTTCTATTTCTATTCCATTCCACTCCATATAATTTGGCAAAGAAATAAATCGTGTGTAGAATTTTTAAGCAACAACCAAAACCAAGCTGTATGGGGAAAAAAGAACAAAGCTATAAATTATTGATTTTCCCCCCTCCAGACAAAAGAAGGATCCAAATTACTGTGTGGAGAAATTGTTGCTCTTCAAGCAAGGCTAAACAACAACTGTTACCCCCAGGTTTTACTGTTTTGAAGCACTGATCATTGCAGCATGGCTTCTTCTAAGCCTATAGGCAAGTTCTGGGAATGGGGCAAGAACATCTTCTGTGTGGGGAGGAATTACGCAGCACATGCCAAGGAGTTGAAGAATGCCCTCCCCACTGAGCCACTCTTCTTCCTCAAGCCCTCCTCAGCCTATGTCAGGGAAGGCAGTCCCATCATCCAGCCCTACTATTGTGATAAGCTGCATCATGAAGTGGAACTAGGCGTGGTGATTGGGAAGAGAGCCCAGACCGTGCCTCAAGAAGCAGCCATGGGCCATGTGGCCGGCTATGCGCTCTGCCTGGACATGACAGCCAGGGACATTCAGGAGGAGTGCAAGAAGAAAGGGCTTCCTTGGACTCTGGCCAAAGGATTCAGCACCTCCTGCCCAGTGAGCGACTTTGTGCCCAAGGAGAAAGTCCCAGATCCACATCAGTTGAAGATCTGGCTAAAGGTAAACGGAGAGTTACGACAAGAAGGGAACACATCTGGCATGATTTTCACCATTCCATATATCATCAGCTACATCAGTGGGATTGTCACCTTGGAAGAAGGGGACATCATCTTAACGGGATCCCCTGAAGGAGTTTCTGCTGTGCAAGAGGAGGATGAAATAGAAGCCGGGATTGAGGGGCTGCTGAGAATACACTTCCAGGTAGCGCGGCAGAAAAGCCGCCCCTGATGTGTGGAAGTTCCTTTTCCCTAGAAACGTCTGTGGAACTCCTCAGTCATCCAGGTCATGGTTGTCCCAAAGGTGCTTTTTCAAAAGGCAACCGGACTTTCTTTCTTTTTACTTTAAGATGCAAAGTAGATGATGTTGAAGATGAAAAACACCTTGGGGACTTTTCTCTGGAAGGAAAAAGAGGGTTGATTGCTCACACAAGAGGCCAGATTCCTTCCCCCCACCACACCCTGAGATGGAAAAAAGTAGGCTTTCAGAAGAACCTTCATTGATTGCCTTTTCTCACATGTCCTCCTCTCTCACAGAGTGCCACCCATAGAGATCCCAACTATTGAGTACCAGACACAGTGGCTTTATGTACACATAAGATAAACCAGAATATAACAATATGTTGACAAACGTACACCAACTGCCTAGTTGGAGCAGCTAAACAGACCATAATACAGGAGTCTTTTTGCTATGGTTTATATAGATAAGATATCTGGGCGGTTTCCCTTTGGCAAGTTCAAGTTTAGAAGCTATATCGGTTGTCCATTTCCTATTTTTGGCTTGTCTAGAAAAGGCCAGCCTGTAACTATAAATAAAAAAGCCTATATATTTTTAAGACTGCAAAAACACTTTATATTCTATAGTTATAATGTACCTTCCTTAAAAACATAACCAAGTAATGAAGGAATTTTGTGCCAAATTATATTTTTTAAAAGTTATGTTTTATAATGTAAGATTTAAAAAGCACTTTGAAATGAAGCCAAAACTTATCTTTTTGTTTCTGTGAATAAATGCCAGTTAGTTCATATTACTTGCCCATTGACTATGAAACAAAATGTAGTTACATTTTGCAACACAGGTCAGATTCCCTGTTGAAGACTTAAAGGGGGGAAATGGGAAAGTGCTGAGATAGGACACTCCTTCATTACATGTAATAAGTTCATGTACAACACATGAAGATGGTGCTTTTCTCCTAATTGAAACTCTCAGCTATAAACCATCTCTCACTATAGAATGTCCTGAATGTTCTTCCTTCTGAGGTAATTTAAAATTAAGCATGCTCGTGAGGAATATTGAAAACATATATTCCTTCCACAGTATAATGGAAAACTAAATTAGAAACTGAAACAAACTTTTCAAAGTCAGACACAATCTTGCCACCTTAATAAAGTCTATTTTACAAGTGTTTGCAATGGAGTGTACAGTCCCCTCCAAAGATGTCATTTCGCCATGCTTTGGATAAAATAAGAATTGCTTCCAGTTGTTTTGAAGGTGCATAACGTAGTTATTTTCCTTTTTCAGGCAAGTTTTGGCAAGCCTCCACTGGATCTGCTAGCTTGCAAGAAAGCAGTTTCACTCTCAGCCCAGTTCGTGCTGTTGTAGAAAAAATAACCTATAGGAGTAAATGTATAAATCACCACAATTTTTAAAGACTTTCCCCTCTTTTTGCAACAAAAAAATAATATTAAAGTTGAATTATACAATGGTTCTGTTTCGGCAACACATTTAACCTGGTTAATTAATTAGCCCATTTTTCTGGTATATGCAATATACTTGAACTGTAAGCCAGGACATTTGTTTCACGTAAGATACAAAGCATCAACATAATTAAAAAGATTAGCATGAGCAAATGGATCTGCTATGTTATTAATAGAACTGGTTAAGCATGCTATAGGAATGTAAACATACTGTATACTTTCAAATAGGAGAGAAACAGTGAAGGGAATTTTTGTGTTGTGTTTTTATTAACCCTCCCAGCTGTTTTTTTTCTTTTAATCATGAAGTATTAATTTTTCCGTTAGTGAGATCACAGCTACGTTAGAATAATATAAAGAGAAATTTCTACAGGTCTGAAGAAACTTCACTTGATGCTCCCCAGTTCATTTTTTTGTCAGCAACATCATGTCTAATTAAATTCATAAGATCATATAACAGAACAACAGAGTTGGAAGGGATCTTAGAGGTCTTCTAGTCCAATCCTCTGCTCAAGCAGAAGACCCTATCATTCTGGACAAATGGCTATATCCAATCTCTTTTTAAAAACCTCCAGTGATGGAGCAGCCATAACTTCTGAGGTAAGCCAGTGATTAATTGTTCTCACTGTCAGGAAATTTCTCCTTATTTCTAGATTGATAGGCTGAACACTGTTATGTTATGTAGACTGTTTCATAAATAGTACTTATTAAAAACTCCACTGTTCCATTTGTATCTCCTAGATTTCTATACTGCTAGAGAATTTTGATAAAATATTTGAGCAGTTATAAACATGAATTTAGTAATTTGTAAAAAAAATAAGTTTTTTAAGTCTGGATAGTGTGTGCCAAAATATTGTAGAAATGTCTTTTTCTTGCAGATCAGTTTTTCATTCAGTAGAAGAAACTGATTGTGGATTTTCAGATGTTAGTGGACTGGGTCAAGTCATGTGTATTGAATGAATGAACTTTTATTGTCAAAGTACAACCATGTATACATTGAGATTAGCTGAGCCTCCCTTCATGCTCCCACCCCCCAACTCACAGTGACAACAAACCTCCATCTTATTACACCATGTGAACTGATTGCACCACACACCGGCCTCGCAAGTCAATTCTGCATAAAGTTTATAAAAATTATTTCCCGTTCAAAAGCCTAACAGCCCACGGATAAAAGCTGTTTTTCAGCCTGTTGGTGCGGCTGGCTATACTCCTCTATCTCCTACCCAATGGTAGGAGAGTAAAGAGATACCGTCCAGGGTGTGAGTCATCCCTGAGAATTTTCCTCACTCTTCCAAGGCAACGAGCCCTGGCGATGTCATCCAGTGGTGTCAGGGGAGAGCCCACAATGTCTTGTGCTGTACTCACCACCCTCTGTAATACTTTCCTATACACGGCTGTCAGACCAGCATACCAAACCACAATACCATACGAGAGGACGCTCTCTATAGTAGACCGGTAAAAGAGGGTCATTAGCCGTTGTTCTACCCTGTTCTTCCGCAAGACCCTGAGAAAGTGAAGCCTCTGTTGGGCCTTTCTAGCCACCTGGGTTGTATTAACCTTCCAGGTCAGATCTTCGCAGAGGTAGTCTCCCAGAAATTTAAAGGAGGAACCTCTCTCCACACAGTCCTCCCCGATGTAAAGTGGGGCAGGTTCCTCCTTTTTTCTCCGGAAGTCTAGCACCATCTCTTTCGTCTTGCTGATGTTCAGGTGCAAGTTGTTGTTACTACACCAGATGGATAGTTTTTGTACCTCTGCCCTGTATGCTGTCTCATCCCCACCTGTAATAAGACCCACCACAGTCGTATCATCTGCGAACTTAATTATCGCAGTGGATGGGTCAGATGATACACAGTAATATGTGTATAAAGAGTACAGGTAGGGGCTAAGCACACAGCCCTGTGGCGAGCCGGTGCAAAGCTTTAGGGGGTTGGACAAAGCAGACCCGACCCTCACTGTTTGTAACCAGTCCCTAAGAAAGTCTTGAATGCAATCGCAGATGGCGGGGGAGAATTTCAAGTCAGTCAGCTTCTCGATGAGAATGCTTGGCAAAATGGTGTTGAAAGCCGAGCTATAATCAACAAAAAGCATCCTGACATAACTTCCAGGTTTCTCGAGATGACTTGCTACAGAGTGTAAAGCAGTAGCTATGGCATCGTTTGTCGACCTATTCCCCCTATAGGCAAATTGATGTTTATCAAAATCCAGTGGGAGGCATGTCCTGAGATGTTGGAGAACCAATCTTCTGAAGCATTTCATGACTACAGACGCTAATGCAATAGGTCTGTAGTCGTTCAGGCACTCAACTGCAGTTTTCTTGGGGACTGGGACAATGGTAGCTGCTTTCAAGCACGATGGTACACATGCCGTTTGCAAGGAGATGATAAAAATCCTTGTCAGGACCCCTGCTAATTGGTCGGCACAATTCCTAACCACTATCCCTAGCACCCCATCTGGGCCTGCGGCTTTGCTGGGATTCACAGCCTTCAATACAGCTCTCACTTGGTGTTCACACAGGGTGAGTGGCTGAGAATCAGAAGGCCGGCCAGCAAAGGCTACGGGGTCTGGTCTTTTTACCTTGTAGCGAGCGAAGAAGATATTCAGCTCCTCAGCCAACGAGGCATCGGTGTTAGCCATGCGCCTCGTACTGCCCTTGTAGTTGGTTAAGTGCTGCAGTCCCTGCCATACTTGCCTCAGATCGTTGTCTGCTAAGTGGTTCTCCACCTTGTGTTTTTATTGTTGTTTCGCCATCCTAATGCCTCTTCTGAGATTTGCCCTGGCCTCTCTGTATGTTTCCCTGTCCCCTGCCTTAAAGGCAGAATCCCGGGCTCTCGTATCTCTGCAGTCATCCAGGGTTTACAGTTCCTATAAACTCTAATGCACTTTTCTGTCGTTACACTATCAGTGCATGTTCTAATATAAGAGAGTACGGCATCTGGTGATGACCTATAAAGCCCTGGTGCTGGTGATGACCTATAAAGCCCTAAATGGCATGGGTCCGGATTACCTTAGGGAGCACCTGCTGCCAGCATCAGCTTCCCATCGTCCTGTGAACGCCCACAGGGAGGGCCTCCTTAGGGTTCCGCCGGTTAGAGATTGCCGGCGGGTGATTCCCAGGGGCAGGGCGTTCTCTGTGGATGCGCCCGCCCTTTGGAATGAACTGCCAATGGAACTTCGGACTGCCCCGACCTTTGCTTGTTTCGCGGGACTTAAAAACCTGGTTGTTTAAACTGTCTGGCCTGGACTGAGGGATTTTAAATTAAATTAAATTAAATTAAATTAAGCTAAATTAAATTAATTTTAAATTTCAATTTTAATGTTATCTTAATTTTGTGGGCTTGTATTAATTTAATTGTATTTTATTCTCTCTTTTTGTATTGTTTTTAACTTGCCCTGTGAACCGCCCTGAGTCCTTCGGGAATAGGGCGGTATATAAATTAAATAAATAAATAAATAAATAAATAAATAAATAAATAAATAAATAAATAAATCTGTATACAGTTGCAAGAAAAAGTATGTGAACCCTTTGGGATTACGTGGAGTTTTGCATGAACTGGCCATAAAATGCGCTCTAAATGTCATGTAAGTCACAACAATAGAAAAACACAGTCTGCTTAAAATAATACTACACAAACATTAGCTGTTGTCATGTTTTAATTGAACATAAGGTGGAAACATTCACAGTGCAGGGTGAAAAAAGTATGTGAACCTTTGGACTTAATAACTGGTTGACCCTCCTTTGGCAGCAATAACCTCAACCAAACGTTTCCTGTAGTTGCAGATCAGACCTGCACAACAATCTGGAGTAATTTTGGACCACTCTGCACAAAACTGTTTCAGTGTAGCAATATTCTTGGGATGTCTGGTGTGAATCGCTCTCTTAAGGTCATGCCACAGCATTTCAATTGGGTTGAGGTCAGGACTCTGACTGGGCCAGTCCAGAAGGCATATTCTGTTCTGTTGAAGCCATTGTTTTGTTGAATTACTTGTATGCTTTGGGTCATTGTCCTGTTGCATCACCCATCCTCTGCGGAGCTTCAGTTGGCGGGCAGATGGTCGTACGTTTTCCTGCAAAATGTCCTGATAAACTCTGGAACTCATTTTCCCATCAATGACAACAATCTGTCCAGGCCCTGAGGCAGCAAAGCAGCCCCAAACCATGATGCTCCCTCTGCCGTGTTTTACAGTGGGGATGAGGTTTTGATGTTGGTGTGCTGTGCCTTTTTTTCTTCACACATAGTGTTGTGTGTTTTTCCCAAACAACTCAATTTTGGTTTCATCTGTCCACAGTATATTTTGCCAGTAGTGCTGTGGAACATCCAGGTGCTCTTTTGCAAACTTCAAATGTGCTGCAATATTTTTTTTGGACAGCAATGGCTTCCTCCGTGGTGTCCTCCCATTCTTGTTTAATGTTTTCCTTATTGTAAATGTGTCAACAAAAATGTTAGCATGTGCCAGAGATTTCTGTAGGTCTTTAGCTGACACACTAGGATTCTTCTTTACCTCATTAAGCATTATGCACTGTGCTCTTGCAGTCATTTTTACAGGACGACCACACCTAGGGAGAGTAGCAACAGTGCTAAACTTTCTCCATTTGTAGACAGTCTGTCTTATCGTGGACACATGAACATCAAGGCTTTTGGAGATACTTTTGTAACCCTTTCCAGCTTCATGCAAGTCAACAATTCTTGATCGTAGGTCTTCTGAGAGCTCTTTTCTGCGAGGCATAGTTCACATCAGACAGTGCTTCTTGAGACCAGTAAACCCAAAACAGGTGTGTGTTTTTAAAGGGCAGGACAGCTGTCAGCAACACATCCAATATCATCACACTGGTTGGAGTCAAGGTTGGCTCACTCCTGGCTCCAATTAGCTCTTGGAGAAGTCATTAGGCTAGGGGTTCACATACTTTTTCCACCCTGCACTGTGAATGTTTCCATCTTATGTTCAATTAAAACATGACAACAGCTAATGTTTTAAGCAGACTGTGTTTTTCTATTGTTGTGACTTATATGACGTTTAGAGCGCATTTTATGGCCAATTCATGCAAAACTCCACGTAATCCCAAAGGGTTCACATACTTTTTCTTGCAACTTGTTCTTCGAATACACTCCAGTCAGTGGTTTCAAAGCAGTCCTGCAACTGGCTGAAAGCACCCACTGGCCAGGTTTTGACCCTTTTCGTGACTGCCTGAGTTCTTTTCCTGAGAGGGACATACTTTGGGCACAACAGGAGTGAAAGATGGTTGGATGTACCCAGGTAGGGGAGAGGGAAAGCTCTGTATGCCTGTTTCAGATTAGAGTACACGTGGTCTAAAGTGTTCTTCCCTCTGGTGGAAACTTGCACATACTGTACAAACTTGGGGAGAACTGTCTTCAGACAAGCTTGATTGAAGTCCCCAGCCACGACAAGAGCACCCTCTGGGTGAGTTTGCTGCTGCCTGGAGATGACGTCATACAGTTTGGAAAGTGCCGTGCTGACATTGGCATCAGGTGGAACATAAACAGCTGTAATAATTACTGTGTAATTATATTCATAGCATTGTGGAATCACAGCTGCCACTTCTCTAACTGATGTTGGTTTTCCTATGGATCAAAGCTCTTCCTAAGAAAGTAGGACACCGGTGTCAAACGCGATCGCATCACATGACATATTGTGACGTATTGTGACGTTTTTTGCCTTTGTGGAGCTGGGGTGGGCGTGGCCTGTGTGTGACACATCTGGCCTGTGGGCCACCAGTTTGACATTCCTCTTAGGATATCATACAAATAATCTTTGACTTACAACTATTTGTTTAGTGACCATTCAAACTTACAACGGCACTGAAAAAAGTGACTTATGACCATTTTTCACACGATCGTGGCAGTATTTCCATGGTCATGCAATCAAAATTTGGATGCTTGACAATGGGATCATATTTATGATGGTTGCAGTGTCCCAAGGTCATGTGATCCCCTTCTGCAACCTTCTGACAAGCAAAGTCAATGGGGAAGCCAGATTCACTCAATAACCATGTTATTAACAACTGTAGCCATTCACTTAACAACTATGGCAAGACAGGTTGTAAAACAGGGCAAAACAACTGTCTTGCTTGGCAACAGAAATTTTGGGCTCAATTGTGATTATAAGGTGAGGATTACTTGTACTGGAACATGATAATTTTTACAGATGTTCCAGTGAATCATTTTGGTTAACTGTGATATTGTTTATAATATTTCCTCTGCTTCTTTGCACAATCTGCACAATCTCAGATAGATAGATAGATAGATAGATAGATAGATAGATAGATAGATAGATAGATAGATAGATGATTGATAGATAGATAGATAGATACAGTAGATAAATAGAGATAGAGATAGATATAACATAGCAGCAAACATACTTAATATTCCTGCCTCCTGTTTCTTCACAACAACATGCATGAAGTGGATTGGGAGTGAATGGCTCACCAGCTGACTTTCATAGCTAAAGAAGGCCTAGAATTCAGTCTTCTAGAATTCAGTCTTCTAGTTTCTAGATCAGCATCTTAACCACACCAAACTGTCTCTTTTATAGAATTTTATCATTCTTTATTATTATTTATTACACTTACCTTAAAATAAATTTTGCTTCTTTCTAGAAGGAGTTGCCATTTTAATGTTGTCTTTTGTGTTTCTGTCAGAGCTTGAAATTCTTGGACCTAGTGGAGTGATCACAATTCAGTTCGTTACAACTACACTTAGGTCTGCAATCAAACATAATTCAACAATAAAATGTTCCTGTCCAGAATGTGGTATAATGATCAGAAAGCTAAATTTTCTGCAGGGCAAATAACACAGTAAATGCAATTTCCCTAATTTGTCTGGAAAGAAAATACATAAAAATGAGTCAAAATTATTACTTCACTATAAATGCTATCCCAGGAGTAAATTATTTATATCCAATTGGTTGCTGTAGAATGCTCTTAATATATATTAGCTGTGAAGCAAAACTGTTAAGGTTGCTTGTATCCTGCCTTTATTATTTTTAGAAATAACTTGAGGCGGGAACATATCCAAACCACCTTTGTCTCCTATTTTCCCACAACAACAACCCTGTGAGATGAGTTGAGCTGAGAGAGAATGACTAGCTCAAGATCACCCAGCTGGCTTTCAGGGCTAAGGCAAGACTGGAATTCAGTCTTTGGCTTTCTAGCCTGGTGCCGTAACCATTAGGCCAAACTGGCTCTAATGAAGTTTTTTGACATCTAACTTGTGATAACTAGTGATGCCCTTGATATCATAGGTGCTTAGTAAATTTAAGCTGGAATAGCTTTTAATAGAATGGTGCCTACTTCATTAACTGCAGCAGATTTACTCTACAAGCATTTTGGTATCTATAAATTCTGAATTGGCCCCAAACATTATTGATGAGAATTTCCAGGAATTTTACTGGCATAACAAACCTAAAAGACTAAATTCAAATAGTAGAAAACTATTTCCTATGTTCTTACCGTGTGACCTAAAGTTTCTTCAGCTATTACATCTGAGAGACTGCAAAAGTGAAGAGTTCCTGTATGGTCAGTTAGATCAACTAGTAAATCAAAGCTGGCAAACACTGGCACAGCATCCACATCTAAGGAGTTAGTGCTGCTACAAAAAGAACATGTATTTGTCTTTTCATTGACAACATAGTGGCATTTAACACTACAAAGAAAAAAAGGAAACATATTAATAGGTATACAGTTAACTGATTTTCAAATGGATTTTTCTGTATTATAGCTCTTTTTTTCAGACTGAAAATTTTGACAGTTGAATCCATAATCAAAGGAGATAGTAGACTTCACTGAATAGATTAAAGCAGAAGCTGGGTAACCATCTGGCAGGCACACTTTAATTAGGCTTACTGCTCTGAGCAGGGGGTTAGATTTCAGGGCCTAAAGAGTTCATTTCAATGTACAAATTCAGTGGTTTCCAGGCTAATTTGAAACTGAGAAGAGAATAAATGTCCATAATGCTACTCAATTTCCCTTAACAAGGTGCTTACCATCTGTTTCGTATTACTTTACTTGCTTCATTATCAATATTCAATGTAGAAATGTAGGCAAAAATAATGCCATAAAATGGTTCTGGTTTTCCTTCGTTTTGCAAAGTTTTCATCTTTAATTGTTCCACTGTATAAACATCAACTATTGTCTGCACTATAGATAACAAGAAAAAAAAGCACATGAAAAGAACGAAACTTGACTGGATTGATGTTTAAAGTTTAAGACTAAATATGAATAGTTCATTCTGCAAAACCAGGTGGCTCTAAGGGCAGCATGATGTTATTTATTAGAATTTTATCCTGCCTTTATTACTTCATAAATAGCTCAAGGCAGGGAATGTACATAGTACACCTTCCTCCTCCGATCTCCCCCACAACAACAACCTGTGAGATGGGTTGGGCTGAGAGAGAGGGATTGGTCTCAAATAAGCTGGCTTTCATGCCTAAGGTGGGAGTAGAACTCAGTCTCCTGCTTTCTAAATCATCACCGTAACCACTGCACAAAACTGACTCTAAATCAAAAGTCCCCAACCTTTTGGGCATCAGGGAGAGAGGTTTTTCCTCAGACCGAAGAGTGCGTGGTTTTGTGTGCTGCCTGCATCCCATGGATGGGGCTTTGCTTGTTAGTGTGGACCGGTTGCTGACATGCACTGTCAGTACTGGTCCACGGACCGGGGGTTGGGGACCCCTGCTCTAAATGATCCCCAAATTCCTAAAATAAGCAAAATACTAACCATGATTTATAAACCACAGTTGCTAGATTCATACATAATACTAAACCATAAACCAATTATATTGTAGGTTACCATGATGTATGATTTAGGAAACTTCCATACATTTTAGTGGATTTTGCAGTCATTTCCTCATTTAAGTATATAACCAGAATGGTTATTTTTATATAAGTCTGGTTTTCCAGACTGGCCTAACCTTGCATTCATTCACCTATACTATAGTGGCTGAATATGTCTCTGTGTTATTCTCCAATTTGTATGCCTTATCCTTGCAAAGTATGATTTTTTTTCATAAATAGATAAGATCATTGTTTTAGGTTATACTCAAGCAAAGTTCCAATCAGTTATAAGGAGCGGCTATTCTTTAAAAGACGGAAGTGACAACTAAGATCTCAATCATGTTAAAAAAATATTTAAAAGACCACTCACAATTTATGGACTCCCTGATCTGATCTCTCATTTCATCATCCAAGTCTAACATTTCTGGACTTTGTCTTATAAAGTTGAATAAAATATTGGCTTCTGCTGTATCTTGAAAAAATATTTTTCAATATAATATTAATACAAGTAAATATGTGCAATGCTATAACATATCATGAGGATTTTAGATGAAAGTTTTGTAAATGAGGGTATATAGATAACTGGGGAGCAGAGCCAATATAACTTCAAACTGGCCCTATAGAGAAACAATAAGACTGAGCAGGGATCTCTACTAAATTTGCTTTCCTTGAAAAAATTAAGAGTTGGAGGTTCAACCCTTGTGTAATATATGCATTGCTAAAATTGTTTATGATATATTATTTATACTTATAGTTTTATTTCAGATCCAAACCATTGACTTTAAATTCCCAACCTTCTATTCATTAAAATTAATAGAATAAGCATTTATGATATTTTAAACAGAATTTAAGAACTATTTCTTACCAGGGTTAATAGTAATGATGGTCTTTGAGATTACAGTTGCAATCATACAGTTTCTAAATTTGTCAAAATTTATTCTTATATCAGATGCAAATATTACTGAGAAAGAAAATATAATGTGTTTTGTTATTCCAGGCAAACTTTAGATATCTTAACAAAAATCTACTGTACATGAAAATGAAAAAAAAGATACCTGTTTCTTGGGGTACCCAGCTCTGAGCAAACTGAATAGATTCATTGTCCCAACTAGAGAAGACAATAGCATTATATTAATATAAATAAATGCTTGTTTATTTAAAATGTTTGATTGTAAGGGAAGTATTCAGATATTAAAGCATATAAGTATATACTAATACTGTAAATAAAACTAGTAAATAAAAAACAAAAACAAAGCAAATACTTGATCAGATGTTTCTCTGATACCTCCCTAAAAATTACACAGTCAGGAACTATGCTACTAAATGAATTCCAGAGCAAATGGAAAGATCTTTTATCTTCACATATGAATCTGGTATGTGAAGATTTCATTACTCAATAATTGGAAGATTTCATATGGGAAGACACATCCAGATGGGTTAGATTTAAGAGTTCAAAATATTAGGGCTGCATAGCATTTTAGATATTATTTTAAGAATATGTTTCTGAACATATGGAAGGCATGAATATAGTACTTATCTGCATCTGTTTCAAACAATCATAGGCAGGTGATGTGTTCATGTCTCCATATGCTCTCAAGCCCTTTTTTGGAATGGAATCTTAAGTTCTCCATAGCCCTCAAAAACAGAAGGCATAAGGATAGTGAGCTATCAGCTAAATACAGGTAGTCCTCAACTTACAACAGTTCAGTGACTGATGAAAGTTACAATGGCACTGAAAAAAGTGACATGACCATTTTTCAGTTTCAACCTTTGAAGCATCCCCACATGTGATCAAAATTTGGATGCTTGGTAACTGGTTTATATTTATGACCATTGCTATGTCCCAAGGTCACCTCTTGCAACCTTCTGACAAGCAAAGTCAATGGGGAAGCCAGATTCACTTAACAACCAGGTTACTAACTTATCAACTGCAGCGATTCACTTAACAAGTGTGGCAAGAAAGGTCGTAAAATGGGGCAAAATTCACTTAACAAATGCCTCACTTAGCAACATAAATTTTGGGCTCAATTGTGGTTGTAAGTCGAGGACAACCTGTACATTTGAAGACTAAAGTAATTAGTCATATTAACAGTTAATAGAATACACATGTTCTTTGTCTTTCCAGGCTACATCTTTAGTTTACATTTTCCTAAAAAGTTTAATCTCAGTTATCTGTATTGTAAGCCCTGGTAGTTAGAACAAACCAGGAAATCAACTCTACAGGAGAAATAGGAATAGGATCATAGGGCTGGAAGGGACCTTGGAGGTCCTCTAGTTCAACCCTCTGCTCAAGGCAGGAATCCTTATTCCATCTTGGATAAAAGGCTGTCCAGTCTCTTCTTAAAAGTCTCCAGCAATGGAGCACCCACAACTCAGGGAGTCAAGCTGTTCCACTGACTAATTGTGGATTATAGTTGTTTTTATTGAGAGAGCCTATTACAGAATATTGCAAGTCTGATAGTGCTGTATCTCCTCCACCCTTTCTTATTCTCCAGTGAATCAGGGAGGCATCTACCTGACCCACTTCTGAATGTTACCACTTTTCTCAGGACTACAACTCCCTTTGTCTTGCTAGCATTTCTTACACATTTCCATCAAGGTAATTTTCCTTACTTTTTATACTTGTATGCAGACAATAGAATTAAAAACTTTTTCTTTCAGATTCAAAAGCCTACAGATGCAGCAACCTCCCTTTCTTTCTGGAGAGTTTTGGATGCAGAACTTTTCCTGATGGATTAACAAAAACGAAAGGTGGTTCTATATTCAAAGCTCCGAGAACATTACGCCTTAATGAATCCTGTATTTCACAAAGGTCACACAATTAACTGGCTTCAGTTGGTGATCATTGTATGCATTATATCCATTGTTGCTTCACATTTTTGTATTCATTAGTATAGCTGAATTATGGTTTCAACCAGCACTTACCATATCATTGTAAAGGAAGACTCGCTATCATCGTATAGCCTTACTTCACATCTGTGGCCTCTACGCCTGTCTGAAGTAGCAAAATATTTTGGTTCACCAACCTTTGTAAAGGAAAAAAAAGAAAAAAAAGCTGATCTTGATCTTAATATTCCATGTATATCTATTTTGTTAAATAGAAATTGTTCTCATATTCATGTTTCCACTATTCACACCTAAATCTATTTCAGCAAAAATTAAGCTATAGAAGCACTGGTTATAATTGCAGTGTGTGGATGGATAAATGTATAGTATATTCTTCTCAGAAAGTCACAAATTTCTGAGAACAAATTATCAAATTGTGGAATAGGAAATGAAGTATTCTTGTTTCACTTTGTCACTTATAAAACAATTATCCTATGGAATTCATTAGCAATTCTTATGATTAAATAGTCATTCTTATTACTAAGAAGTATTAATGATTAACTTGCTGGCTTGATACCATTGTAGCTGATGCAAAGATGAACATCCAACAACTGAAAAGAAGCTATGTTTGACAAGATAGCATGGAGAGCCCTTGCCTATAATGGTGCCAAGAGTTGGACATGACTGAACAGTTAAAACTACTACTGTTAATGGTTAGCAGCCAGTTAAAGCTTTGAAAGGGAAGAGCTGCATATTTTAAGTGAAACCAGGTTTTCTCGTATATGGTAGTTAATGTCCCATCTTCTCTCTCTCTCTCTCTCTCTCTCTCTCTCTCTCTCTCTCTCTCTCTCTCTCTCTCTCTCTCTCTCTCTCACACACACACACACACACACACACACACAAACACACACACACATAAAGGTTCTTTCCCTTTGTCATCCACCAAAGTCCAGCTGAAGGAAAGTTTAAACTCAATAAATGAAGGCAGGACTAGTTTAGAAACTGTCACCCACCATTTCTCCCTCTCTCCAATGTTTCTCCTCTATTGCAGATTTAGGGATACCCACAAGCTGTTAAAATTCATTCTTAAATATGTAGGCCTATGAATATGAACATAAAAAGCTTATATACATTATAAGAAGTCAGTCGCCTTGTCTAATATTGCAACTGCCTCATATCTCCCTAAGACCTAATTCCTTTTCAGTGAACTTTTCAGGTATGGGTTGCCACCAATGCCACAGATTTCCTCACATTTAGATTTAGATTTCAGTGGTAACTGCATGAGAATCACTACAGCATTTAATAGAAGCTCATGTATTTTTTGCTGGTTTCAATATGGTTTGTGCAGAAGAGTTTACATGAATTATGCAGGAAACGCAGGATAAAGGTACAAGGGTGAGATTCAACTTAATTTGAATACTGCATTTAGCATTAATACTTAACCTCATGATTACTAATTAACGTATGCAGAAATTTTAAAAGACTTTAAATAAACTTTTAGTACCTTACTGAGGCTGCATCTTAAATCCATGATGGTTTTATAGAATATTGTTTATACAATATTTGATTGATGTTATTCGTTAATCTTTCTTAGTGCTAAATCAAACAAAGCGACTGCTGAGCAGCACATAAGGTCCTACTCCCAGCACTTCTATGACCCAGTAAATATTTATACCGAAATCAATTTCATTTTCAGGCTACAATGTGATTTTTCTTTGATTTGTTACAATTGGCATGACTTACTGATTTAATAGCAGCAAGAACATTAATTATTTTTCCATCCAGGCTTTGTCCATTGGCCACAATATCCCCCAGTGAGTAAAAATCTTGAGAGTTCTTTACAGGTAAGTGTAACAGATGCAGCAGTCTGGTGTCTGCTCCATAGATTCTGACTGCAGAGTGATTCTCACTGAGCAATAGTTTGTAACTGCTGACAAGTGGGCACATAACATTTTACAACTTGTAAATACGTATGTAGTCCAAACTGCTGGTTGCATCAAACATTTTATATCTGATTACAGTATGAGTGACAGATTAAACCATTACGAATAGCAATTCTCAATTACTTTCCTGACATCTAAATTTCTTCTTCAAACCTAAAAAATTTATTGGAAGCAGATTGTCCTTTATACTGTAGTTAAGCTTTGTAACAAGGTCAGTCTATCATATTTATAAAAATTTCATCAGAATTTTTACAGTTGCATGAGGTACTGCCACCCACTGTAGTTACAACCGATAGGCTGCAATTCTGTATCCTGGATGCAAATCCAATGAAATGAATTACTATATTCAACTTCCTGAATTGCCTACCAGGACATTCGTTGTAAAGAAGATAACATAAACTGATTACCTTGGAACAAAGCAAAACAAAAATAAATAAATAAAGCAATGCTTCCAATCCTATTGTAGAAGATAATTGAGATATTTTTCAACATTTATTAACATCAAGGTAATTCACTGAAGTACTGCATAAATAGAGCATAAATTCATAACATATAAAGGACGTAGAACATAGAGTATCAGTTGGAAGGGACCTTGGAAGTCTTCTAGCCCAACCCCCTGCTCAAGCAGAAGACCCTATGTCATTTCGGACAAATATTGCCCTAACTCATCTTGAAAACCTCTAGTGATGGAGCACCCACAACTTCTGTAGGCAAGCCATGCCGCTTACCATTAATTGTTCTCACTATCAGAAAATTTCTCCTTAATTCTAGGCTGGATCTCTCTTTAATATTTTTCTACCCTTTATTCTGTGTCCTGCTCTCAAGTTTGGAGAATAGGTTGACTTCCTTCTCCTTTGGCTATATTTTATGTCTATGTTCTGGATATGAAATAAAATGAAACTATACTAATTTTGGATATGGATAAAAGATGAATATAGGTAAGTGCACTATTCAAGATTTTGTCTTATATATGACAGATTTTACTAGTAATTCTTTGTAGGAAAAATGCTTCTATGACATTTTACTGCAGAAAATGTCATAAAAAAGGTCTCTGTAGATTGATTTGGATATTAATTGCATTACTCCAATAAACCAGAAGCCAAAATAATTATACTGTACTACTGCCTATTATGATATATGCAGTATTCATGTAGAATATTTTCCCTAGCTTTGTGCAGTAATTATCATCTGCATCTTCTGATAATCTAACTATTCCAACCACATTAATTCTATTTTTAATTTACCTTGTTGTAGTGGGGTTGAACTTTTCTTCTTTTTCCACCTCCTTTGTCTGTACTAGGGGATTTTCAATTATGACTGTGATAAAAAATTCAAATAACAGCTTACAAGTGGACAGATACACCTACAAACTAGTCCTAAGGTTTACCATGTAAGCAGAATCTACAGAGTGAATGATTTGAATTACATCCTACTTTTCAATCTGTTGTATATTAGGTTTTGGGAAACAGCTATTCACATGTTGAACTCTTAACAGTTCTGGTGGGAGTTTTAGTGGCGGGATTGTTAGGTTTAAACTGATTGGCTGAACGAACGTATATAAGCTTGCTTGTACTCCCTAACCCCTCAGTACTGATAATGACTGCTAATAAAACAGTAGTTTGTTTGTACTCATCTGCCTGGTGTCTTCTCTACATGTCAGAACCCAATATTTAATAGTGGCGACGAAGGTGGGATCCTGCTTCACCTAAGAGCTGAAGTCACGAGGGGACGGCTTCATGTGCTGGAGGAAAGAGGCATCTCCCCCCCCCCTCTATCGGCCGGCTAGTTCAGCATGCTAGCGGCCTCGTGCTCAGACAACCCATCTGAGTTGGCGGAGCAGGATCCAAGACCAGAAGCAGGAAGATGCCAAAACTCAGTCAGCCACGCGAATTCAACATCCGCCACCCCGAACAGTGGCCATCGCACCTCAGACAAATTGAAAATTATTTGTGGGCGAACCAGATCACGGAGGACGGCTTGAAAGCGGCAACACTACTCTGCATAAGCGGGCCTGCAACATTTGACCTGGCTGAAAGCTTATTTGCCCCAACGCCCATAGAAATTGTCTCATTCGCTGATCTTAAACAAAAGCTGAACACTCACTTCAAGCCTAGAATGTTGGAGATGGCCTGGCGGTTCCGATTTGATCAATGAGTGCAACGCCCTGGGGAAACTGCATCAGAATTCATCGCGGCCCTATGCCAGGCCGCTAGACTCTGTAGGTTTTCCAACTTAGATGAGCGTTTGTGAGACTGGCTTGTGTGTGGCCTGAGAGATAAGGTGCTGCAACAAAGGCTGTTTGCCAGGCCCAATCTAACCCTCCAGGACACGTAAGACGAGATCATGGCCGACGAGGCAGCCGGTGGCGCAGCTCAAGTGGTTCAAACATCCAAACCAGTAATCCGGAAGAAACAGTACACCACGAGGCCGTCTTTTACAACAAGAATGAAGTTGAAGAGGAAACAGAAGTGGACGAGATTCGGAAAAAGACAGAGCCACGAGAACAAGAACCTGAGCACAAAAAGAGAGACCAGAAGGCCGTATTCTTCTTGAGGTGCGGGGGCTGCGGCAGCAACCATGCAAGAATGAACTGCAAGTTCTGGTTGGCCATGTGTCGGGCCTGCGGTCGAACGGGGCACATCGCGACAGTTTGCCAAAGTCGTTTCAGAGACAGCCAACGCAAACTACAATGGGGAAACTCACCAAGGAAAGGTATCTGGGCTCATAGCCCGACCAGTGTGGGGTTTTGTGAAAGCCGAAGGGCTATTTGCCGAACCTGGGCCCGCCACCCCTTAAAACCTAAGTTAAAACTTGAAATTCATCTTCAAGGCATTCCTTGTAAGATGGAGATGGATTCTGGGTCTGCGGTTTCGATTATTTCATACGAGACTTTCAAATTTGTGTGCGGCTGCAGTAAGCAGTGGGCTAAATTGAGACCTTCTAGCATTGTGTTAACTGATTTTCAAAACACTCAGGTCAAAACTAAGGGGGAGGCTTCGCTATCTGTTAAATTCAAAAAGTTTCAAGGGCACCTGGATGTTGTTGTGGTCGAAGGCCAAAGGACTAGCCTAATAGGATTAGACTGGTTTGATGCGTTAGGGTTAGCAAGCATAAACCGTACTCGGGAGATTAACATCGAATCTGTGAAGAATTCACAGACGTATTCGATTCCAAGCTTGGTAGATACACTGGGCCCCCTATCTCATTTAAGTTGGACCTGAACGTCTTGCCTATCAGAGTTAAACCCAGGAGAGTCCCGTTTGCACTAAAATATAAGATTGAAGCCGAGTTGGATATTTTTTTTTGGATAAATTAGTAGAACAGGGGGTGCTTCAGCCCGTCGAGGGGGGAATGGTAGACCCCTATAGTCACCCCACTCAAATCGAATGGAGAAATTCGTATCTGCACTGATTACAAGTGTACCCTGAATAAAGCCCTTAATCAGCATGCTTACCCGGTCCCCATGGTCAGCCATATGCTTGCTTCCCTGCAAGGTGGTACCATTTTTGCGAAGCTTGATCTTGCGCAGGCGTACCAGCAGCTGCCTGTTAGAGAGGCTACCGCGGCTGCGCAGACCATAGTAACACACAAGGGAGCATTTAAAGTCAACAGACTACAGTTCGGAGTGAGTGTGGCACCTGGAATTTTTCAAGAGGTAATGGAACGTACTTTAAAGGGCATTCTGGGCGTCTGCCCATATTTTGATGATGTTTTAATTGCGGGGGAAACTGAGGAAATCCTAGCAAATAGACTCAGAGCTGTGTTAAACAGATTTCGTTCCACAGGTCTCAAGCTGAAAAGAGACAAATGTAAAATTGGGGTCACTTCTACAGAGTTTTTAGGATTCAGAATTGATGGCAGTGGAATTTACCCTGCAGAGTCAAAAGTCAAGGCAATTAAATTGGCCCCTAGCCCTAAAAATAAGGCAGAGCTTCAGGCATTTTTAGGGTTATTAAATTTTTACCACTCATTTTTGCCTAACAAGGCTGAAATAGCTGAGCCACTCCACAGATAAAAAAGTTGCATGGAAGTGGACCACTTTACAGGAGAAGAGTTTTCAAAAACTTAAAAGCCTTTTACCTGACAAATCCACTGTCACCCACTATATCGAATCCAAGCCTGTCTGCATCGCTTGTGATGCTTCTCCTTATGGAGTGGGAGCTGTTTTAAGCCATCTGGGAAGGAATGGGGAACAAGTTCCCATTGCTTATTACTCAAGAACCCTATGACCCTATGGCTGAGAGGAATTATGCTCAGATAGACAAGGAAGATTTGGCTATTGTTGCTGGGGTCAAAAAATTCCACAATTACCTGTATGGTAGGAATTTCACTGTGTTTACTGACCATAAGCCTCTCAGGTTTATTCACAACTGACAAGCAAACCCCTCACATACTCTCACCAAGAATGCTTAGATCAGGGGTGTCAAACTCAATTTCATTGAGGGCCGCATCAGCATTCCGGTTGCCCTCAGGGGGCTGGCTGGGTGTGGCCAGGGTGGGTGTGGCCTACTGGGTGGGCGTGGCTAGAGTGTGTGTGGCCTACTGGGTGGGCGTGGCCAGCTCTACATCGTTCGCATCAAGGGTGCCTATTGGGGCCTGGGCAGGAGTGGGACAGATCTGAGGGTCTCTGGCAGAAGGAGGGTCTCTAGGCCAGGGCCAAGGCAGCGGGGGCTGTTCCCTCACTGTTTCCAGGATGGCTTCACGGGCCACATGAAACCACTTCGCGGGCCAGATCTGGCCCCCGGGCCTTGTGTTTGACATGTCTGGCTTAGATGGTCTATATTTTTATCTGCTTATAACTTTAAAATCATTCACAAACCTGGGAAAGAAATGGGCAATGCTGAGTGCCTAAGTAGGCTTCCCTTACAATCTATCAATCCAGATCCAGCCCCTGCTACTCAAATACTATCCATTCAAGAGTTACCAGAATTTCCCCTTCACACAGGGGACATAGCGGCTGAAACTGCTTCAGATAAGATTCTGAGCAGAGTTCTATCTTGGGTTTTCACAGGGTGGCAAGACAAAAGTCCGGGCCCTGAATTCCAAGCTTATTTTTTAAGAAGGCATGAGTTATCAGCCCACAAAGGGTGTTTACTATGGGGAAATAAGAGATTTTCTTAAGAGATAGGGTACTATAGTCTCTACATGAGGGACACCCTGGCATAGTGCGCATGAAAGCGTTAGCCAGAAGCTACTTGTGGTGGCCTGGGTTAGACAAGGCTGTTGAAGAGCAGGTACATGGGTGTTATATTTGTCAAAGGTCTAGACCCGAGATGCCTCAGGCACCTGTTCACAGATGGGAGCCAATGCACACACCCTGGTCCAGAGTACATATCGATTACACTGGCCCATTTCAGGGTCAGCTCTTTCTAATTGTTGTTGATAGTCATTCAAAATGGCTGGAAGTTGTTCCAGTCTCTAGCATGACTTCGGCCAAAACAATCCAGGTACTCAGGAAACCTTTCGCTACTCATGGGCTTCCTGATGTCATAGTATCTGATAATGGGACTCAATTTACTGCTGCTGAATTTCAGGCCTTCCTGAGAGCAAACATGATTAGACACACCACTTCTGCGCCCTTCCACCCATCGTCCAACGGTCAAGCAGAACAGATGGTGAGAACAACCAAAGACTCACTAAAGTGCATCATCACAGGTGACTGGCATCACAGGCTCGCAGACTTTTTACTTTGCCAGCACTCCACACCTTGTACTTCCATGGGGAAAAGCCCTGCGGAGTTGCGCTGGGGCAAATGCCTCATCACCAAACTGGACAGACTGCACCCTGACAGAGTGGCATCTGATGCTGCTCAACCCAAGCCCCCAAGGGGACTTCAACCAGGTGACATGGTCTGGGCCAGGAACTATGGACCGGGACACTTGTGGGTCCCTGGGAGGTTGGTTGACAAAACGGGGCCCCTATCTTACACAGTAGGGGTGGAGGGAGGGCGTCTAGTGAGACGGCACATAGATCAATTAAGGAAACGATTTCTAGAGCGGTCACTAAGCATAAGTGACAATCCCTCACATAACTCTCAAGCTGACACACAGGTTAGCTCCTATTCACCCTACCAGCAATTTCAGCATTCAGTTGAGTTCCAGACTGAGGAGGATCCAGAGGAGGCAGAGGTGCAACAGGAACCCCTGCAACAAGTGGATCAACCCATCATCACGGACCACTGTGCTGATCTTGTTTCAGGACCTGACTCTGGGGTGGACTTACCGGACACGGCCAGCCAGAGAAATTCTTCGGAGTCTTCAACTGAGAGGGACACTGGGTCATGGGGCATGCCAAATGAGTTGGTACACTACAAGGTGAAGGAACCAGAGAGATGTTCCTCACGCTCTCATAGGCCACCTGCTTATCTCAATGATTATGTGGTCAATTAGAGAAAGAAGTATGTAAAGAATTCTAGTTGGAAAAAAAAACATGCCTCTTGTTTTTGGATTTTGTTAATTTATCTGTATATTTCATTTTGTAAGGGAACTTACAGGAGAAGTCTATTCATAGACTCATACTGGGTCATTGTGTACCACTTGTCAGTACAAGGATACTGGCAGAACAGCAGAACGGTCTGTTGTGATTTTATGGGCAGCAACCCATAAGTTCACGTTCGAGAAGGTCGCGTTTGACAAAACTTCTACCTTGAGTGGGGTCAATCACTCAGAATTAATGTTGGTGGTTGGGAGTGAGTTTTATAATCTTGAGAAAGGATTACAGAAGAATATAACCTTGAATGGGGCCAATCATTCATTGTATTAAAGTTTAAGTGTAAGATGCTAAGTTGGAGTGTTATAAAGTATACTGTCTGATCCTTGATAGGGGAAAGGGGTGTTGTGTATTAGGTTTTGGGAAACAGCTATTCACATGTTGAACACTAACAGTTCTGGTGGGAGTTTTAGTGGCGGGATTGTTAGGTTTAAACTGATTGGCTGAACGAAAGTATATAAGCTTGCTTGTACTCACTAACCCCTCAGTACTGATAATGACTGCTAATAAAACAGTAGTTTGTTTGTACTCATCTGCCTGGCATCTTCTCTACATGTCAGAATCCAATATTTAATACAATACAAACAAAATGGTTATTAAAAGAAGATAAAAGAAGTAGGCTGTGCACCACTTCATAACCAAATGCAAAAATTGCTTTAGCACATCTGGCATACATATCTCCTGCCTGCAACACAGCAACTCCTTAAATGAATTGTGTAAAATCTTTCCAGGATTTTACACTGCATATGCAGAAGGCAGCTGGCCTATCCTGGAAAGGTGCTGTACCTTTAATGATATGCAGATACATGCTATGTTGGTGCTGCATAGTGTCTTTTTACCTTGAAATACAAAATACTGTACAAGGTAAAAACCAGCATGATTAAATTATAGGCTTTTAAATTATACATGCTTTTTAGAAATATTTTAAAATTTAGAAGATTACCAATTACCTTGCACAGATTAGACCATTTAAATCAGGAATGGGTGATCTGTGGCTTTTATCTATTCTTCACCCAAAAAGGATCCCCTGCAATATGGGGCAGCTCTGCCCAAGTTTTTCTTAGGCTCATATCAGCTATTAACTGAGTATTGAAAAAAATGTTTTTATTAGCAGTATTAGCACAGCAATGTTAATGGAGGTCATTGAAGACATGAAGAAGACTTCTCTGGCTAATCCTTGAACAGCTAAAATTATTCAAGTTGGGGTAAAAAAAAATTATTTCTCATTCCAGTGATTCCAACACAAATAAAATTTGGTAAGGAGAGAGATCTTATCTTCAAACAATCCCATCCTCAAATATCTGCCGACACTTGAGAAAATGGCTTTTCTTTACTTTTTGGATTAAGTTTATCTCTCCTGATTTAGTAATTGTTCAAATGAAAGAGAGAGAAAATAATAAGATTCTGTGGAATCAGGCTCAACTACTGGTGACTGCAGGAACCACATCCATGTAGTTTTCTTGGCCACAACAAGGATGTGATTTGCCATTGGTGCTGTTTGTGATTTTCTAAAAAAATTATTTCAGTCTAGCCTATAGCCTTAGGATTCTGTTGTAGAATTCAAGTATTAGCTAGCCTGACTTAGGTTTTTGTGACCTAAGGTAAACTAAGGTAAGGTAAACTAAACTGTGGAATAGTTTTTATTCGACCATATAGAAAATTAGGAAGAGCTGGCAGTGATCTTAATATACACATAAATAAATAATAAAAATAATAACATTAAATTATATTTTAAGTCTCTAGGCTCACATAATAAAACTTTATTAAGAAGCACTGGGGATGTTTTAAAGGCCCACTTATTCTTGTGGAAATAATTAAATGAAATAAAGGTTATGCAATATATACCATTTTATTCAAAAATAATTCGTTTATTTCAATGGGAATTACTAGAGAATTCCCACATTCACTGTAGGAGATGACTTCAATTATTTTATACTTATGAAACATTTTAGAAGAGTAAAAACATAGTATAATGAGAAGAAATAATAGGAAGAAATATGGGAAATTATTTTAAGTTTGTATGTCTTCATGACAGCTTCACTAATCAGAATATGCAAATATAACTTATTTCAGTTAGTCTAACTGAAAAAAAATGGTTCCAATTAAATAGTTCCATAATTCCTTGAAGAAAAACACACTAAGAATACACTAAGATCACCACCACATTATACTGATTTAAAGAAGAGAAAAACATATTGAAATATATTTAGAATAAATTCCAGCTTACCACAATCACCAAGTCTAAAGCTTTCTGAAAGTGATTTAATATAGTCTTCTCTTCCCCAGGAATTCACATTTATGAACCACGATGGGGAATCACGAACAGTAAAACAAAAAGTATATCTTTCTGATCCAATATCTACAGAGAGGAACATATTTACGAAAGCTATTTAAAATTTGAATTTGGTGTGAGACACATAATATAATATTGATGATATTTTGCCTGATATTACAAAACTTAAACCATACTGTGAATAATGTTTTTCAATCAAACTGTTCTGGGGCCCGACATCTGTACCAGACACTAGTTGCTTGTGAGAACTGTCAGCACTTCAGTTCCAGATGTCCATTCCCTTATATATAAACATATAGTACATCAGGAAACAAGGAAATTAAGATACAAGTAGCAGCAGCAAAGAAGAAATGGTAGACAGTCACTTGTCTGAGATGGCATAGGTTCTCCTGCTTAAGCGGGGGGTTGGACTAGAAAACCTCTAAGGTCCCTTCCAGCTCTATTCTATTCTACATACTGTTCTGTAAATGTTGGTGGATGAGGAACTGCAATGAAAACATTGCAGAGCAATTTCATTCATACCACTAGAGGTCATCATAATTTTTAAAGCTTTCTCTGGAATGGGAACAAAAACTTTAGGAAAAGAAACAAATGTGAACTATTGCTTTAGTATTGCATAAAATATTTTGCTTATGTACATTGCTTCCAAAATAGAGAAAGGCCTAGTGCTATAACTATGGAATAAGCACCTATCCTTAAAAGTACTGAGAGGCACATCAACAAAAAATAGAGATGGGGAAATCTTGTTCCCCTTCTTATCACCACTTGAATAAAGTAGACTCATAGGGCTGGAAGGGACCTTGGAGGTCTTCTAGTCCAACATGCTGCCCAAGGCAGGAGACATTATACCATGCTAGACAAATGGTTGTCCAATCTTTTCTTGAGAATCTCCACCAATGGAGCAATCACAACTCTGACAGGCAAGCTTGAAGGACTCAGGTTGCAATTAGGAAAGTTTGTTAAAGGAATTGCTGACACAGAAAGTTTCAGCTGCAGTGAGTTAACAAATGGTGGGACACTACTGCCTAGCAACAAGAAAGATACAAGTTAGAAGGACATGCTAGAAGGATGCTAGCTAAGGCATGTAGATATATAAACTTTGATAAGTTCTAGCTTATTATAATATTAAAAGACACACCTCTTTTGATAAGAAAGCTTATTAACATAAACATGCAATGTATGAAGGAGGGTGAAGTAGGAAAATCCAATCAAAAGAAACGTCAAGGAACCAATGTATGATTTTTAAGGTATTAACTTCCTTAATCATCATTATAAAATTTGTGCTTGTGCATTGTTTGAGATCTTGGCTCCTTTAGCTGCTGAGACCTTTTTGCTGGAGTACTCCAATAAAAGCAGTTGAAAATGCCATTCCTCGTGTCTGGTGGTCTTTATTGGCTTTGGCACCAGGCTAGGGCCTATTTTGGGTACAAGCATTTCCATTGATGAATTGCTTTTACTGTCAGGAAATTTCTCCTTATTTCCAAGTGGGATCTCCTTTTGACAGGTTTCCACCCATTGCGTCTTGTCCTACCTTCAGGTGCTTTGGAGAATAAGTTGACCCCGACCTTTCTCCTGCAGCAGGAGGCTGGACTAGAAGACCTTCAAGGTCCCTTCCAGCTCTATTCTATTAATTCTTGCTGTGGCAGTCCCTCATGTACCAGAAGACAGCTATCATGTCATCCCTATCCATCTCTTCATTAGGCTACACGTACCTAGGTCCTTTAACAGTTCATTGTACACTTTAGCCTCTGGACTACTTATCATCTTTGTTGCTCTTCTCTGCACTCTTTCTATGGCTTTAGCATCTTTTTTGTAACTTGGTAGCCAGAACCGGATGCAGTATTCCAAGTGTGGCCTCACTTGAGTGGTATAAAGTATCATTTCTCATGATCTTATATAGCTTGTGAAATGTATACCTGTGACATGGCTATTGTCACTTCAACATAGTTTGTACAGAAAAGATTACACCAGATTTTTCTTTTAATTAGTCAAGACACTGACAGAAAGATAGAGCCTGGGAAACTGAGATTAAGATACTTAAAAACCACTTTACTTTTTCTGTCCGGAAAGCCTTTGGCATCTGTTTTCCCAATCACCACACCGATTATACTCTAAGAAAAAAAAGAGATTGCAGAATATATACATCAAATACAGATGTACAAGATGGATTTGTTTTCACAGACTCTCTATATTCCTTCATTAATTAAAAACATGTTTTTACTATTTTAACAGACATATTTGACAGAAACATTAATTTATTAACAGAAGTCATTATTGCAATATACAAAAAGATCAAGTGTGAGAAATAATAAGGAATATTATTATGAATAATAAGAAATAGTAATATAAGAAACTCATTTGTAATGAATGAATAATAGAAATAGTGAATGAACAATAGAAATGATGAAGGCACTAATTATGAAAAAAACTTGTGTCCACTTAATAAAGGCTTGTACTTTTCTGTACATTCCAGGAAGTAAGGGTGGGTGGTCCTAATTCTTCACATATAACTCACATTTTATGTTGCCCTCCCTGAGCTCTCAAGAACAGATTATTTCAAAAACCAACAACAGGCATGTGTAAATCAACCCCAAAACTATATTTTTCTAAGTAAAAGCAGCTTCTAACAGTGCATAAAATGAACAGATGAATATCCAAATTAGAGGAACAGTATTCCTAGTTTCATTCATGAGTTACAGCTATTCTGAGCTCCAGCTACTTAAACAACCCTTACTTTGTTGTCCAGCTGAAAGACTCATGGAAGTAAATATATGCAGTTGTTATAAATATGTCATAGAAATAAAAAGTTTCAAAAAAATTACGGTAAACAATCATTAATTTTATTTCTCTTAATTTCCAGCACTGGTAAACACAATTAACAAGTATTGAAAACTAGTCTCTTAAATTTCTATGATCTTTTTAGTCACTAGGTGGGGCAAGAAAACAATTCCTCCATTTTTCTGGATGAGTTCATTTAGAGTATCTGTGTAATAAAATATAATTTCCTCAAAGTCTCCAAAAGCTTGCTTTTTAAAACATGTTCTATTAATCTACATTCAAAATGTTTAGTTTCCTACTCACAGTAATTTAATTAGATGGCAACATATCCTGTGCATAATTCTATTGATAACAAAAGAACTGGTTCCTGGGATCCAAAATGTCATTTAATGCCTTAGGACTTACAACAGTATTTACTTCAAAGACTTCTTAAATTTTATCTTTACAAAATTATTTAGTTTCTTTTAACCAAGCAAAATTCCAGAATTCAAAATTAAAAGCATGAGATCTATTCCTAAATCTTTTGTATATATATCTTTAATTTTGAGTGAATGATTCCCAAATGTGTATAACTGGGATTGTAGCCACACTGTTCAACTAATCAAGGGGAAAAGAAAAAATTTCTGCGTCCATTTGCCAAACAACTCTTTATTTTTCTTTTCTGTCTTCAAGTAACAGAGTATTGGATACAATATTTGTATAATTTAAAACAGTGATTTAGTGACCCAATTATATATTGTTTCTTTGAAGTAATGCTTTAGAATTTAGTTTTCTGGGGCTAGTTGTTTATTTTTAAGGAAACACATGCATTTACACATACCCTATCTATTTGCTACTAACTTCCTAAAAGATGAATTTCTTAATGCCTGGCATTAAATAAACCAGTTTTTTTTTACAGATTGAATGCAAGATTTGTTTACCAAGTCAAATGACAGAAAACTAGGTTCTGGCTCAGTCCTTTTTCTAATACTTAATTTCCTCTCGTTGCTGTAAAATAAATAAACCTTCTGGACAAATATAACTGACCCATGAGTTAATACTTTGGAAATGTTTCTGTGTTCAGTCTGGTAACCAACCAGGCTGGAAACCAGGAAATTGTGAATTTTAGTCCTGGCTTAGGTGTGGAAACCAGCTAGGTAACTTTGTGCCAGTAATTCTCTCTCAGCCAAACCCACTTCACAGGGGTTGTTGTTGTAGGAAAAATATGAAAAGGAAAGAGAATTCATTATCTTGAATTATTTATAAACAGTAAAAGTGAGATAAAAATAAAAATTAACTTCATAAAAACTATGGCTGAATAATATATCCTTTAATTTCTGTTAGGAAGAAATTGCTAATCTGATTTTGTGTTAAATCAACAATGGGTTCTTGCTATGATAGTATGAATACAAGTCATTTTGGGTGCCATGAAAAAGGAAGAGTTTAAATAGTCCTCAGACAGGACAATTATTTCCTTTATATAGAAGCAATTATCTATGTTAACAGTGAGATAGAAATAAGGATGAATCATGAAAAGCAATGGAATTTTGAATTTACAAATAAACCAGGAAAATGGTTGGCATATGAGCTGCGAAAAGAAAAATAAAGGAAAATGATACTAAAATTACAAGAAGGAAACTTTATAATAACAGATAATGCAAATATGCAAAAAGTGTTTCACCATTATTCTACTTTATATGTCAAGAAATTTATTTGGAAAAAAAATCATTATTTATATAAACAGAATTAATCAAAATTACAGAGAATCAGTAATTTTGAATGTACCTGTAAGAATAGGAGAAGTTTGTAAAATTATTAAAAAGATTAAAATCAGAAAGGCACCTGGTCCAGATGGTCTGCCAGCTTATTATGTTTTGAGGATTTTACAATCTTTAAAACAGTGAATATTTACATATTTACATAATCATATGTAAAGAATCCCAGGACCTGACTTTAATAAGAAATTACCAAGCAACATCTTTATTGAATAATGACTGTAAGTAGTTTACAATGATATTGGTTGAAAATAATTTTACAGGACTTTATTCAGGAAGATGAATGTGAATTTTTACCTAAAGGAACATGAACAGATAATATTAGAAATGTATTGAATTTTCGATGTATTGGATATTTGGATCAACATAATGAAAAGCAAACGGCACTGATCTTCTTAGATGCAGAGAAGACCTTTGATAGTTTGAACTGAATTTTCTTTAGAATTCTGGAAGGTATGAATAGCCCACACTCCAGAAGATAGGCCTAAGATACAGAAGGATCTTGACAGACTTGAACATTGGGTGCTATGTAACAAATTGAAAAAAGTGATGAAAAAAGTCAGGTTCTACATTTAGGCAAGAAAAACCAAATGCACAGGTCTAGTATAGTAGTAACTGTGAGAGGGATTTCGGAGTCCTAGTGGACAATCACTTAAATATGAGCCAGCAGTGTGCTGCAGCTGTCAAAAAAGCCAACACAGTGCTAGGCTGCATTAACAGAGGGATAGAATCAAGATCACGTGAAGTATTAATATCACTTTACAATGCCTTGGTAAGGCCACACTTGGAATACTGCATCCTGTTTTGGTCACCACGATGTAAAAGAGATGATGTAAAAGAGATGTTGAGTCTCTAGAAATAGTACAGATAAGAGCAACAAAGGTGATTAGGGGACTGGAGGCTAAAACATATAAAGAATGGTTGCTGGAACTGGGTATGTCTAGTTTAATGAAAAGAAGGACTAAGTGTAACATGAGAGCAGTGTTCCAGTATTTGAAGGGCTGCTACAAAGAAGAGGGAGTCAAGCTATTCTCCAAAGCACCTGAAGGCAGGACAAGAAGCAATGGATGGAAACTAATCAGAGAGAAGCAACCTAGAACTAAGGAGAAATTTCCTGACAGTTAGAACAATTAATCAGTGGAACAACCTGTCTCCAGAAGTGGTGAATGCGCCAACAGTGGCATTTTTAAAGAAGAGACTGGACAACCATTTGTCTGAAATGTTATAGGTTCTGCTGCTTGAGCAGGGGGCTGGACTAGAAGACCTCCAAGATCATTTCCAACTTCTATTCTATTCTATTCTATTCTATTCTATTCTATTCTATTCTATTCTATTCTATTCTATTCTATTCTATTCTATTCTATTCTATTCTACTCTACTCTACTCTACTCTACTCTATTCTATTCTATTCTATTCTATTCTATTCTATTATCTCCATATATGATTATTGCAACAAGACTATTATATGCACACATATAGAAAGATTTGACATTCCCCACTATGGAGGATTGGCAAAATTGACGAAACTTGCTGAGGTGGTTAAACTGACTGATTAGAGAAAGGTCACTAGTCTAAAATGGCATAGAAATTTTTTTGATGTTATGAAACTCAGACACAAACAGGCCATCACATTCAGCCATTTTGTAATTTATTTCAAGTATGTGTGATGTGAACCTGGCAATTGCACTTTTATTAACCAAGGATGGGCGTTAAACATGGAGGGCATCCTTTCATAAAACTCCATAATTTAACTTAGTCCAATCATCCTAGTTGATTGTAATATCCTTTCTCTTTTGCCCAAAAGATACCAGTTTTCAGTTTCTGAGACACAGGAATATTTTGTCTCTAATAATTCTGCCAATGCTATGAGCACAAGAAGATAAACCTATTACATAATGTTATCAGAGAACACACTTATACACAATTTCATCAGAGAACAAAATATTGTTATGGTACTAAGACCTACAGGATGAGCAACACTTGGGTGCAGATCTGAAATGGCTACAATATTTGGTGGAATGGAATACGCCATTCTTTCTACCTGAAATTGGAGAAAGATAAGTCAGAACATCCTTTTAAAAACAGATTCAGTTATTTATATTACTTAATGTATTATGTATTCATAAAACCATTTTAGGAACAATGCCTGACATTGATAGATATTAAGATTAGATATATGGAACTGCATAAGCTGAGGAAAAAAACACAATTCAGGCTCCTAATAAAAGGATTTATAGTTGGATTTACCCATTTTGTAAGTCATGAATTGTTTTAATCATGGGTTGTTAAAGAAGACATAGTGAGCTAACCCATAATATGGCTTACTTTATTTTTGAATTAGCATATTTACATGAACCTGGCTGTTGTGATTTGTACTATCATGATGTATGGCTTTGCATAATAGTTGAAGCAAACTATTTACATGGCTCAAACAACACTTATCTGACATATATTTGAATCAATTCATAGTCACACAAACCATGGTTTACACATCACACTCATGGGAAATTTAGACAATACATTGTGTGAAGGGCAAATTACTTAGTACAACTGTCACTGTTAAAAAATAGAAAAATGTGTGTTATATATTTGAAATATATTTTTATTGCAGTTGTGTTTTAATCTTGTGCTTTGAATAAGAAATCAATTGGAGATTGAGGTAAATTCCTCACAGGAACAAAACGATTTGAATTATATTGATTTAAAAATTTTTATTTTTATTGCAGCAGCTTTATTGCCACACTTTGTAGTTTAATTCTTGTATTGTTGTCTTTTGGTTTGGCATAAACAGACATACAAATGGTGTGCCAATGGCTAGAAAGTTGATTGTTATTGTGGTTTGGGTAGTTTTTAAATTGTATTTGTAGGGTACTCAGAACCTTTTGAAAATTGATCAGTATGGAAAAAAATCTGCATAATCGTCATCTTTGTAAAACAAAATTGTGGGGCTTTATCAAGAAACACCAGCAGAAATACCATTGACTCAAATATAGCAAATGTAAAATGGCCAGTGTGGCAGAGTGTGGGTCAGCTTCATGTTTTATTACTTTATTTTCTTCTAGGCCCCCAAGTGTTAAGGATTAGAGCACCCAGAATCCCCAGGCTGCATGGCCAAGAACAGATGGGAATTTGGGGGATTGTCTCCCCAGTACATTTGGCTGGAAAGGAGGCCACAAAACACCACTGGCCCCAAGTATTCTTGAGAACCATCACCGCCTGCGGGCCGGAGGAAGGCGAGTAAGGGAATACGCGCTCCTAAAACATGGACGCGTTTGTTCCAATTCCGAGTTAGAAAAGGAAAAGGGCTCGGGATCTTGTTTATCTTTGTAGCCCAGATCCAGCTTTTCCAAAAGAGGAATATGGGGGTACGAATAACGGGCGTAAACAAAACATTTTTTTAAACAGGTCCATCAAAAGCCAAGGAATACAAGAACCAACAAGCCGCCTCAAAGCGCGATTCTCCTCAGCGAACCTGGCGGAGGAAAAAAAAAAGCGTGGCTCTCAATGCGCATGCGCGCCAGTCTTCCCGACTGGCGCTGGATTTGCACTGCGCGGGCTCGCCTTTCCTTTTCTCCCCCCACTCCCCCCGACTCCTTAAGTGGCCGGCTGGCAGTTGCGGCGCCTCCTACCGGACGCGATGTTAATTGCTCAGCTTTGCAGGAACGCGATTCCCATCATTAGTTGCTCTCGAAAAGTTCGAGTTAGGAAGGAAGTTAGATGGGTTCGCACTGCGTGCCAAATGCTAAACGTAGGTCAACCAGAAACAGGTATTCTGCTTTCCTAAGGGTACAAGCGCCCTATCCTGGTTGCAAAAACTTGGATTGTGGCTTAGATCTTTCAGTCTGTCTGCAAATGTTGTATAATGATAATGATGATGATGATGAAAGTTAGAAGGGACCTTGGAGGTCATCTAGTAGTCCAACCCCTATACCATTTCAGACAAATGGCTGTCCAGTCATTGTGACCAAGATGTCGTCACATTTAGTGACAGGTGTATTGGAGGGCAAATGTCTCTTCCGAGAATTTGCAGAATTTTTATCAATAGCTATAATTGTTAGAGGCCATCTGATTCCTTCTTCCTATTATGAATTGCTGCTAACTGTTAACTGTTTTAGAGTTTTCTCATAATTTTTATTATTCCTTTTTATATTCATTATATTGCTATTCTTTTTGAGGTGTATGGTCTGGGACTGAAAATAAAATGTACTTTTTAAATGTAGTTTCACATTTTTTTTAATTGACTTCTACTTAAACACAGTGGAATAATAAGATTTTGAAAACAGCATACTTTTTAGATAAAGAAGCACTTGAAGACTAAAGCATTGTTTTATTATACTATTTTAATACAACATGTATTCTAAGCAAGAAAAGCTGTTGAATAATTAAGCACTTTTCTTGACAATAAAATAAAACTCTCTCTATAAAAAAAGCTAAGTGCTTGGTTGAGAGACTACCAAGATTCCTAGGACTGGAGGTTAACAGAATAATAGAATAACAGAGTTGGATGGGACCTTGGAGATCTTCTAATCCAAGAGTCCCCAGACCCCGGTCCATGGACCGGCACTGGTCTATGACATGCCAGAAACTAGCCATGCAAACAAGCAAAGCCCCATCCACGGGATGCAGGCAGCATGTGAAACTACACCCCTTCCGGTCCAGGGAACCAGTCCCTGGTGTCCAAAAGGTTGGGGGCCGCTGTTCTATTCCAACCCCCTGCTCAATCAGGGGACCCTATGCCATTTCAGACAAATGTTTGTCCAATCTCTTCTTAAAAATTTCCAGTGTTGGAGCACCCACAACTTCTGGAGGCAAGCTGTTCCACTGGTTAATTGTTCTCACTGCTGGGAAATTCCTCCTTAATTCTAGTTTTCTTCTCTCCTTGATTAGTTTCCATCCATTGCTTGTTGTGCTGCCTTCAGATGCTTTGGAGAATAGGTTGACCCCACCCCCATCTTTGTGGCAGCCCCTGAGATATTGGAAGACTACTATCCTGTCACCGCTAGTCCTTCCTTTCATTAAACTGGACATACCCAATTCAAGCAACCGTTCTTTATATGTTACACTGCGTTACACAGGATAGAATGGGATGGGATGGGATGGGATGGGATGGGATGGGATAGAATAGAATAGAATAGAATAGAATAGAATAGAATAGAATAGAATAGAATAGAATAGAATAGAATAGAATAGAATAGAATAGAATAGAATAGAACCTTGGAGGTCTTCTAGTCCAACCCCCTGCTCAAGCAGAAGACCCTATACTATTTCAGATAAGTGGCCGTCCAGTCTCTTCTTAAAAGCCTCCAGTGATGGAGTGCCCACAATTTCTGGAGGCAAGCTGTTCCACTGGTTAATTGTCCTCACTGTCAGGAAGTTTCTCCTTAATTCCAGGTTGCTTCTCTCTCTGGTTACACTGGGACATAGAAGAAAAAAAAACATGTAATGAAAGTACCAGCATGATAAAGCAATCTCCAGGGAATGTAGTGTGTATCATCATCTCCATCTCCCCTCATTTCAAGCAGATACCCCACTGTAACTCTTCCTCATAAGAGGGTTCCTTAACCTCTGATCATTTTAAGTGGCTATAGGTACCTAAAAACGCTTCTGAAGTGCAGTGACCGAAAACTGCCCACAGTGGTCAAATGCAGGCAGAATTGTTACATTGCTACATGGTTCCTTCAAGTGCAGAAGGAAAAAGGGGAAAGAAGAACATAACAGCCCCAAACTGTGCAATGCTGAACCATTTAGTGCTTCATTTGAAAAAGAAACAACTATATATTGCTTCACTCTGAAAATCTGTTTCTCCCCATCCGTAACAGAGCTACATAAGCCCATTTATTTCTAGAATTGTCTTCCAAGCAGATAGTGAAAACAGACTAGAAGATGATCCTATCTGTCCTTGGAAATCTCTTCCAATTAAAGCAAATTTTCATCTTTTGTCAGACGACTCCATACAAGGGAGACTCAAGTTTCCTGTGTATGTGTTCAACTTCCCAGCTTCCTTTCAAACAAGAAGCAGGAGAAAAGAAAAACATAGATCAAATTACCCGCATATGACATTCTTCCCGATGTGTTTTTTTTTTGGTCTTCTGTCTATTACCTAGTTTTGGCTGAATATAGTGTAGTTTTCATGGTTTTTTTCTTTTTTCCTGACACCAACATGGATTGAATTATCATGAAAAAGCTCATTCAAAAAGGGGAGGCAGAGGTAAAAAGAAAGGCTGAATCATGTGGTTATCTGAATAACTTCTTTCTTTCCCTTTGGGGAAAAAAAATCAAGCAAAGTTCTTCTGGAATGGTTCATATATATATGTAATACAGAAATGGGGATTTTCTAGATCAAGCTTCAGAGTGCTTTGCCAGGGACCATACCCTCAAATCAGGCAGAATGAAGGAGTGATGGATCGTTACTGCCTGTATTCGTTTATTCAATAGATTTAAATTCCACCTTTTTCGGGCTTCCCAAGGAACAAATGGTGGATTAAAGATGAATTCATGAAAACTGCAGCCAACAAACAGAGTGGGATGAAGAATGTAGACCAGGAAAAGAGAAGAGCTGAGGTCACTTACTCAAGAATCCAGATAGTTGCTCCTTCTGAAGAGATTACAAGACAGCAATCTCTGGTGGGTTTTCAGTTCTGGAAAATAAGAAAATAACCATCTTGTTGAAACTGCAGTCAGCACCTTTCACTAAATTCACATATTTCCTTTTCTAATCACTTCTGTGGATTTCATTCATCTTCCAGTTGGACAAAATGTCGTGCACGTTGAATCTAGTCTGTTATTCACCCTGACTTTTCTGGAAGTTCTGGAATCAGGAAGCTTGAGCAGGGGCTGGACTAGAAGACCTCCAAGGTCCCTTCCAGCTCTGTTCTGTTTTATTCAGAAGAGACTGGTGGTAAGAAAGAGCAAGCAACAGAAATGGGTTTCCAAATACATTTTGGCATTTTTTTTTAAAAAAAAAAACTTTGTTCCACAGCATGCAAGGAAAAAGGTATTTCCCCTCTGATCAGCATGCAGCTCCGTTGCTTCTGGAAGTGTGAATTTGTTTGCAAAGATGCTCATCATGCTCCAGAAACTTGAGACCAGGGTGAGAGTTGGCTGATACATTTCTGCCTTGGATTGCTTTGTATTATGGGCCTTTTCGGCATGCCTTTTTATTTTCTTGCTGCTCCATTTGGCAGGGCTTTCCATCAATTTCTATGATGTTACAGTGTTAAAAGTTTCATTTTAGTTTTTTTTTCTATAGATTTCCTCCCCCCCCACCCAATTCTCTTTTGAGAAGGGGAAAAAATTCAATACAGTGGAAAAGAGGATCAGCCATATCATTGCATTTGACAGGCAGTAGCGTTTCAAGCTGGGAAACCTTTTGTGATTGAAAAGGCCTCTTCATTTCCTGGCCCCTTTTTAGGGTGGCGGGGGTGGGTGGGGTGGGTTAATAGTCAGTCCAGCAGCTTTGATCAAGGGACCGTTTGGAGGCATGGGGGAATGGGATGGATGGATAGGGAAGAGAAGACACAGTTTCAGCCTGCATTAAATGGAGAATTTAATCATTGGCAGCAACCATCCGTCCCGTCCCGTCTGTCAGGCCAAGCAAAGGGAGCCACACCATTTCCTGAGCTATTTCAGTGCATGCCGAGTTGGGTGGGAAGGTTTCTTGGATGGTTTCTTCCAGTTATAAAAAGAAAGCGAAACAGAGGAAGGAGAAAAAGTTGTGATACAGGGAATGCCCACGTTTGAATATGACAAAGCTTTTCTATAGGATTTAAAGGAGGGTAGTTTTGCTCCAGCCACCTAGAAGCAAGTGCCCCATAGAGTTCTACATTTAATAGCAACAATCTTGTCTGAAAATTAACCTCAGAAAATTATTGAAAGTTTGCAAACAATGAAATGTGAAGGATGTGCATAATGTATGTTCTTATTTGTGGTTTTTACTTGTGTGTAGTGTGCACTATGGACAGCACTTAATTTTGTTGTGAGTTTCACAATGACAATAATGATATTCTATTCATATCCTATCCTGTCCTATCCTATCCTATCCTATCCTATCCTATCCTATCCTATCCTATCCTATCCTATCCTATCCTATCCTATCCTATCCTATCCTATTCTATTCTATTCTATTCTATTCTATTCTATGCTGTATCAAACAAAAAAATACTGCATTTCTTTTGACCAGGTGTTTTTCACTTTGTGCAAAGGAAATTGGCTTTAAGATTGCTTTAAGATTTTAAAGAGTGTATTGGTGAATTTCTCAAAGCTGGAATAGGTTCTTAGTGATGAGATGAGCCAGAGATTCATGGATATCTTTGCAGATTCCATTCCTGTCACTTCCAACAAGAAGGTAAGTTTAAAAACTATTCTGGAACTGTGAACTGAGATGCATTATAGTCCTGATCCAGATAGCATAAACTCCACGAAAATGGTGTTAAACAAATATTTGTTGTCCAGGAATTCTAAGCAGAGACTTAGTTTGCAGTAGATACATCTGGTCATATTCATATCTATCCATTCTCACAGGTAAAAAGGAATAATTCCCCATCTCAGCTAGGCATGGTTATGGATGCCAATCGATGTATGCATGATGCTTGATAGACAAAGGATTTTACAACCCTGGCACGTAGACAGGACATCCTGTAATAAACTTTGAAGCTCCTCCCACTGACTAGATAAGATATAGAAACTGACCAACAACTAGACTACATTTCCCAGAGGCCATCTCTTAAAGAGATAGCATTTAACCCTTCAAATGCTAAACGTTTTATCACAGTTCTTTTAAGGATACAACTTTTAACCCTTAAAATGCTAAATGCTCTAACACAGTTTTTAATTCCTAAGCTAGCTATATAATGGACCAGATGGCTATACACTGGTCCAGCACAAAAACACTTCCGGGAAAAAATAGGAAAGAAATTCGCAAGCATATCCACAATTAGGTATTGTAGGGCAAACCACTCACTCATTTTGCAGGGGAGGAAAACTGAGATTTTGACACATCACTAATTTCACTGAAAACCTGGAGTGTTTAGATAAGAGTATAGTAAGATTAGAGAAGAACAGTGTAATTGTTGGCTGAAGACCTCACCATCTTTTAGGAGAGTGAATGCAAACTCCCTAAGATAGGGCTGCCAATGAAAGCTTTCTGTTTCATTTCTGATTTATGGTGAAGGCCAATTTTGTTTATAAACATTAGGTTAACACTACTGGCCTCTTATACAATTTTGGTTGGTTGTTATAGAGGTAGTCCTTTGAATGGTGACTGTTCAAAGTTACAACGGCACTGAAAAAAGTGATGGTTGGTACTCTCATTTATGACTGCCACAGCATCCCCATGGTCACATGATCAAAATTTGGGCACTTGGCAACTGGCATGTACTTCTGATGGTTGTGATATACTGGAGCCATGTGATTACCATTTGTGGCTTCCCCAACTGGCTTCACACAACCAAAGTTGGCACGGGAAGCTGGATTGCTTAATAACTGCATAATTGCACTTAATAACTGCAATGATTCACTTAACAATGTGGCAAAAAAAAATCAAATGTGACTTACTTAGAGCATAGAACATTGCCAGAGTTGGAAGGGACCTTGGAGGTCTTCTAGTCCAACCACCTGCTCGAGTAGGAGGCCCTATACCATTTCACACAACTGGTTATCCAGTCTCTTCTTAAAAGCCTTCACTGATGGGACACCCCCAACTTCTGGTGGCAATCTGTTTCACTGGTTGATTGTTCTCACTGACAGGAAATTTCTCCTTAGTTCCAGATGGCTTCTCTCCTTGATTAATTTCCATCCATTGTTTCTTGTCTTGCCCTCTGGTGCAGGGGTGTCAAACTCAATTTCATTGAGGGCCGCATTGTGGTTGCCCTCGGGGGGCTGGAGTGCGTGTGGCCTACTGTGTGGGCATGGCCAGTTCTACATCATTCACGTCAAGGGTACCTATGGGGGCTGGGCAGGAGTGGAACAGATTTGAGGGTCTCTGGCAGAAGGAGATGGGACCGGGGCAAGTGCCAAGGCACGGTCCACTGGAGAAGCCTCACTGTTCCTCTCAGGCCATGCAGGGGAATGGGCTGGATGGTGGTGCGGAGGTCAAATGCCCAACCCAGCCTTCAAGCACCCGCGGCACTAAGTCCAGCCCCACTTCCCTAAGGGGGCGCCCAGCTGCACTTACCTCCTCCTCAAGGCTGCTGCTGCTGTGCTTGCTCTCCTTAGCCAGGTTGCTCATGATGGGTACGAGGGCAAAATCAAGAGGGAGGCCCACTCCCTCTCCATGTGAGGAGACCTGGCTTTGTATCCAAAGCTTCCTTAGCAATAGGATGGGAGACCCCCCCAGGATAGGCCAGGAGGAAGGAGCAAGGGGATGGTGAAAGGGCAGCAGGGAAGGACTAAGGCAGGACTTCCCTCACACCCTCCCTCTCTTTCCTTCCTTCCTTCCTTCCTTCCTTCCTTCCTTCCTTCCTTCCTTCCTTCCTTCCTTCCTGTGGTGGGAAAATATTTTAGATGAGAGAGGGAGAAAAACAGGGAAGAAACGCAGCTGGGGAAGTGTCATCCTGTGGTTTCATGTGGCCCGCGAACCCATCCTGGAAACAGTGAGGAAATGGTCCCTGCTGCCTTGGTTCCTGGCCCAGGCTGGCCGGGAGCCAATGTACAATGTACAATTTCGTGGTGGCATCTATGCTGAAACATATTCAGTCTTAGCTCCCCAAGGCCATCTGGAAACAGTGAGGGACCGGCCCCTACTGCGTCGGCACTGCCCTCTGGGCATGTGCTGGGGAGGTATCACCCTTTGTGAAGAATGAAGAAATGCACCATTGCCTGGAAGTGGCCAGCACATGGCCCTGCCTACTTCGGGCAGGCTAGGGGCTGGGCAGCATTGCGCTTCTCTTCAGATTCATGCCACCTGGCTCAGCCTCTCAGCACTGTGAGGAAAGCACCTTGCTGCCTGCCAAAACCGGGCAGGCTGGGGGCTGGGCAGCATTGCGCAGATAACATTAACTCTCATGCTGCTCGTGGCATCCCCTCCCCCAGAGCCCACCAAGCCGGATATGTGAAGTAGGCGAGGGCCATGTGCTGGCCACTTCCAGGCGATGGTGCATTTCTTTATTCTTCACGAAGGATGACACTTCCCCAGCTGTGTTTCTTGCCTGTTTTTCCTCCCTCCTTCATCTCAAATAGGAAGGAAGGAAGGAAGGAAGGAAGGAAGGAAGGAAGGAAGGAAGGAAGGAAGGAAGGAAGGAAGGAAGGAGAGGGAGGGTGTGAGAGAAGTCCTGCCTTAGTCCTTCCCTGCTGCCCTTTCACCATCCCCTTGCTCCTTCCTCCTGGCCTATCCTGGGGGGTCTCCCATCCTATTGCTAAGGAAGCTTTGAATACAAAGCCAGGTCTCCACACATGGAGAGGGAGTGGGCCTCCCTCTTGACTTTGCCCTCATATCCATCATGAGCAACCTGGCTAAGGAGAGCAAGCACAGCTGCAGCAACCTTGAGGAAGAGGTAAGTACAGCTGGGCGCCCCCTTAGGGAAGTGGGGCTGGACTTAGTGCCGCGGGTGCTTGAGGGCTGGGCTGGGCATTTGACCTCCACACCACCGTCTAGCCCCCCCCACATGGCCTGAGAGGAACAGTGAGGCTTCTCCAGTGGACCGTGCCTTGGCACTTGCCCCGGTCCCATCTCCTTCTACCAGAGACCCTCAAATCTGTCCCACTCCTGCCCAGGCCCCCATAGGTACCCTTGACGTGAATGATGTAGAACTGGCCATGCCCACGCAGTAGGCCACACGCACTCCAGCCCCCCGAGGGCAACCGCAATGCTGATGCGGCCCTCAATGAAATTGAGCTTGACACCCCTGGTCTACGTCCACTAGAAGGATGAGGCTTACAAGTAAATGAACCGAGGGCAAATGTAACAGAAACAAAATGAAATCTGCTAAAAGCATTTCCGCCAACCTGGGTTGAACATTGTTAGCTTTTGATGCTTTAAGGCACCAACATTCTTGGAGATAGAATTATACCCAATTATAGAACACATGAACACTGAACAAGTAACATTCTTCAGTTTAGGAAGATGAAAAGCAACTCTTCAGTTTGGCAAGCAGCAATGGAAAGGGGGGGAGGTTTCTTTCCTCCATCTTTTGCATGTGTCATTGCCATATGTAAAATTTGCTGGGAAGACAAAAAAGATCAGAGAGAGCTTCCTTGCTCTTTTTCTGGGCAAGAATAGTGCAGGAGGGAGAGATTCAAAGGACCCTCTGCAGAAAAAGCAGATGTCTCAAGGAGGTATCAGGGAATCCAAAATGGAAGAGAAGAGAGAAGCAAGGAAACAAATACATATATAATAATAATAAAAAGGATTTAGAAAAAAAATAAACATGCTTTCTTCCCCTCTCTCTCCCCTAAATAAATTTAACCATCCCTTCCCAAAGAAGCAATGCATTTTGAGGAAGGCTTACAAAGCAAATTATGATGGCAAGGTTTTGAATTTGCCTCTTCAAAGCCGAAGAGAAGAGAAGAGAGAAGAAGAGAAGAGGAGAAGAAGAGAGAAGAGAGAAGAGAAGAAGAGAGGAGAGGAGAGGAGAAGTAGAAGAGAAGAGAAGAGAGAAGAAGAGAGAAGAGAGGAGAGGAGGAGAGAAGAAGAGAAGAGGAAAAGAAGAGAGAAGAGAGGAGAGGAGAAGAAGAAGAGAAGAGGAGAAGAAGAGAGAAAAGAGAAGAAGAAGAGAGGAGAGAAGAGAAGAGATTTTTTTATTAGCCAAGTTTGATTGGACACACAAGGAATTTGTTTCCGATGCATAAGCTCTCAGTGTATATACAAACAACTAAGTGATAGATCATAGATATAAAACATAGTTACAATCATTAGTCGTAGGATACAATGAACAAGTGATAAATCATAAACTACCGAAAGAGGAGAAGATGAGAAGGATAATAGCAATACAGCCTACTACGGTAGATAGGTCTTTAGGCCTAGGACAGGGCTGGGGGAATTGGGTGTTCAGCAGAGTGATGGAGAAATCCGTAAGAATGCTTCAAAAGGCTTCAGTGGGGAGGCATGTTTTGAATAAGCAAACATCCAGTAACAAAATACTAATTCAGTGTTATTTCCTTGAAAATATACAGGTCAACACCTTTTCTTTCATTTTCCCCTTTTTCCTACACTTTTCCATCCCCTATTTTTCCTACTATTTTATGTTGTACTTTTGTATTTTATATTATAAACTAATAATAAAAGGAAAATATACAGGTGGGGGGAGCAAGGGAGGCAGTGAGAACAGGAGGGAAAACTTTCCATGTAGTACACACAGGTTCCCCAGGAACCTGTGGCTGTTGTTGTTGTTGTTGCATGTATAGAACAGGTGATACATGTAACAAAGGGGTGGGATTTCAAGCATAGCTGCCATCTTGACCTGTCAACCCCTCCCCCCTCCCTGGACACGTCTGGTTCCTGTATCTCACCGGTGTCTCTGCTGGTAAGAAAAAGTCATCACCATATTTTTAGTCACTAAAAATCTATGTAATTCATGCTAGCCTGGAACAATTACTACATACAGGTAGTCATTGACTTACAACTATTTGTTTAGTGACTGTTTGAAATTACAATGGCCCTGAAAAAAATGATGGATGACCATTTTTCACACTTATGACCATTGCAGCATCCCCAGGGTCATGTGATCAAAATTTGAACCCTCAGCAACTGGTTCATTCTTATGACGGTTGCAGCATCCTGGAGGATTTTGACAAGCAAAGTCAATGGGGAAGCCAGGTTCACTTTGCAACTGTGTTATTAATTTAACAACTGCAGTGATTCACTTCACAACTGTGGCAAAAACGGTCAAAAAATGGGGCAAAACTCACTTAACAACTGTCTCACTTAGCAACAGAAATTTTCTGCTCAATTGTGGTCGTAAGCCGAGGACTACCGGTATTAGGTTTTTGCTTTTAAATCAGATATGTGGCTGTTATGATGAAATTAACGTATTACTGGTGTACTAGAGAAGATTCAAGAAAATAAATGGAAGAGCTGATTACATTTTGAAGTGTTGTTCATTGTACACAAAGTTCTTGAAAAATGGTAGTCGTTCAAAAATTATTGTTGAATATGGGGTAGCTTTCTGGGTTTAGGAGCTAGAATGTCACTAACTGCGTTGAGTTTTTCTCTACATTTAAGGATATAAAATATAACAAAAGCTGCCCATACTTTAATATTTATTTCTTAAATGCATCGTGGTATGATCCAGGCTTAAATATCTTCATGCAGTTGCAAATATGTAAGTATATTTTGCTATTTTTAAAAGTGTCACAGAATGAACGAACAAGGGTGCTCATTTTCCCAGCCCGGCTGCCTTTGAAAGCGCCAGTTCATCAATATTTGATTAGTGGTGCTTATCGGTAGCCATTGATTTCTCCCTTGTTTGACATTACTAAGTCATGTTCACGTTAGGTGGTTGACTTTCACACCAGATGTCACCATGTCAGTGTCAAGTAAAGACCAGGGGGAGAAGAGGGTGGAAAAGACAGAAACAAAATGAAAACACAGATCAGTAAATCAGATCATTGATTTTTTTTTAGTCCTGCTGTTTTCTTCCTTTTTACATTCACTTGCATGCAAGTGCATGCAACACATACATACACACAGAGACTGATGCAGATTGGCTGGTTAAAACATAGATGGTCATAGGAACAAAAAAGTGTTTGCAGTTTTCACAATAAATGTTTCCTATAAGGTGATGGGCAGTAGCTTCATCTCATCAGTATTGCTTAAATACCCAGAATGCACAGAACAATTCTATACCTTGCTGCTTTCAGATACCAACCTTACTATCAATCAGAATAGAGCTGGAAGAGACCTTGGAGGTCTTCTAGTCCAACCACCTGCTTGAGCAGGAGGCCCTATATCATTTCAGACAAATGGTTGTCCAGTCTCTTCTGGAAAGCCTCCAGTGATGGAGCATCCACAACTTCTGAAGGAAAGCTGTTCCACTGGTTGATTGTTCTGTCAGGAATTTTTTCCTCAGTTCTAGTTAGTTCTCTCCTTAGTTAGTTTCCATTCATTGTTTCTTGTCTTGCCTTCTGGTGCTTTGGAAAATAGGTGGACCCTGTCTTCTTTGTGGCAACTCCTCAAATATTGGAACACTGCTATCATGTCCCCCCTATTTCCTTTTTTCTTTAAACTGGACATACTCAATTCCTGCAACTGTTCTTCATGTTTTAGTCTCCTAATTACCCTTGTTGCTCTTCTCTGCACTGTTTCCAAAGTCTCAACATCTTTTTTTATATTGTGGTGACAATAACTGGATGCTGTATCCCAGGTGTGGTCTTATACCTAGGATATATTAGTTTTATACTAATAGTTCATCTGATTCTATGCCTCTGTTTATATAACCAAGGATTGTATTAGCTTTTTATAATGTTGCCAGGTTTTGCACAGCAGTGCTTAGAATTCATTGGGTGAACGTTAGATTTGTCGAGGCCCACTCTTTTGAAGATAGCAAAGTCTAAATGTCTATGGAGATTCTCAATCATCCAGGTCATGGTTGTCCCACAGGTGCTTTTTCAACAGGCAACTGGACTTCCTGAACAACTGGAAAGCCCAGTTGCTTCTTGAAAAAGCACCTTTGGGATGTATTTCAGGAGCCAGCTGTCTAAAATGCCCCACCTGCTTAGTTCTGAGCTAACAGCGTGGCTCCTTTCCACAGCTTATAACTGACAGGCAAGTGTAGGAGATGACCAGGCTAAGCCCGAGGGAGGGGTCAAACGCATCATCAGTCAGGACTCCCTTCTTGCAGAATGTGGCACTGGAAGAGGAACGGCCGATTATAGAAGAGTTGACTTTAAAGTTTTCTGATTTGGTTGAGGTGGCGAAGATTTTGGTTAATTTGAAAGATTATCTGTAAGAACGTTATATCATGGAATGGACAAAATGGATGGAGTTTATTTAGGATAAGTATAGGGTTGAGAAGTATTATGTAGTATTTGAATAACTCTTTTTTCCTTTTTTTTCTTTTTCTTTTTCTCTTTCTATCTTGGGGTTTTTTTTCTTTTTTTTGTTTTTAATATATATTTAATACTATTAAGGTTTGTTTTATCCTATATAAGCTAGAGAGTGTTTCTTTTTTATTTTAGTTTTTTATATATATTTAATATTGCTAAGGTTTGTTTTATCCTATATAAGCTAGAGAGTGATGGATTATAGAATTTATAGTTGTTAGTATATGGTTGTTTATGTTTGCTTTTTTTTATATATATACCTTGTATTTAGCTCTGGGAAGTCGGGGGGGGAGGGGGGGAGGGGGTGAGGGAGGGGGGGGGAGGAGGGAGGGGGGGAAGGGGGGAGGTAGGGGGGAGGAGGGAGGGGGAAGGGGGGTTTTTTAAAGGAAAATTGTATCTTAAAACTTTTCAATAAAAAAAAAAAAGAAATCTAAGTCCAGCTCACTGTGAATTCCTTATCTACTCCCAAACTGCTTGGACCATCAGTAGTTCAGATTCTTGTAGAGAGCTTCAGCTTGCAATAAATCTTTATACTCATTTGAACTGCCTTGATTTTCTGATTTCCCTGGCACTTGATAGCAGGATTTTAATCTCAAGTAAGACAGGCTGGAGAAGGGCAATATTGCGGAAATGGGAGATAAAGGCTTTGACTCCTTGAACTCAACAGTAATTTTACATTTGGCAAAGTTGTCCAACAGGTTTGCTCTTCTGAGTCTTCCTTCTAATGTAGTATCTTTCTGGTCCCAATTTTTTGCTTCCAATTTCAAAGAAGAACCTTTCAGATTGCAAACTAGGATATAGACTTAATGTTCAAAAGGCTTAGACAGGCTTGCATTCTTTCAAACTATAAAGATGTACATATGGAACAAATGGCACATGTGGTGTGTGAGAGAGAGGGAGGGAGAACTTATGATGAAAGAAAAAGAAGAAGAAGAATCCTTGTGGAAAAACATTGTTCTTAAAACCATTCCAGTATGGGACAATGACATTAACCAGCTGGAGATGGATTCCAAGGCTTGTAATTAGAAGCTGACTCTTCTATATAGACCTTCAGCCATCCCACCCGATTATGCTTTTTTTCCCCCCAGACTTTTAACCAGAGCACCAGCTGCAAAATTCCTCCATTTCATTCTTTTTCTTTCCAGCATTGACCCTCAATCAGCTGAAAGACAGAAAATAGAGAGATAGTGAGGTTTTTCAGTGCCAGAGAGTTTTCTATGATTCATTCTTTTAGACTGAAGAAGCTTCTTGTATGAGAAGCAAAACATCAGTTAAGTACCCCACGGAAGTTTATCGTAATTTATACAGAATGCAGAATATAGAGTTGGAAGGGACCCTGGAGGTATACTAGTCCAACCCCCTGCTCAAGCAGGAGACTCAACACAATTTGAAACAAGTGACTGTTTAGATTTTTATTCAAAATTATATTCTAGAGAAAACATACAAGCTTTAGATATAGATAAATATCTACAGGAAGCACATTTTCCTAGACTCTCAAAAGAACAACAACTTGAGATGAATTGCTTAATAACATCAGAGGAAATCTCTTTAGCTATTAAACAGTTGAAAGTGGGCAAGGCCCCGGGAACAGATGGATTAACAGCAATTTATTATAAAATGTTGTTGGTTGAAATGATTGAACCTTTAAAGATGTTGTTTAATGAAATTCAGACTGGAGGAGCAGTTCCTCCATCTTGCAGGACAGCTTTTGTATCATTGATTCCAAAGGAGGATCAAGACCTTACTCAACCTAAAAATTATAGACCTATATCGCTTTTGAATACAGATTATAAGATCTTTGCTAAAGTATTGGCTAATAGATTAATGCAAGTTTTAAAGCAAATGATTCATAGTGATCAATCGGGATTTATATATTATATATATGAAATATAATGTAAGACAAATTGTAAATTTGCTTGAATATTTGGATAAGAACAACCAAGTCCCTGTAGCATTGATATTTTTGGATGCAGAAAAAGCTTTTGATCAATTGAATTGGCAATTCTTATTGAGAGTTGTTGAGGAAATGAATTTTGGAGAAGGATTCTTACATTCTATTAAAGCTATATATCAACAACAAACTGCACAAATTATAATTAATAGGGGGTTAACAGAGACATTTAAAATTGAAAAAGGTACAAGACAGGGATGCCCCCTATCACCATTGTTGTTTGTTTTAACGTTAGAGATTTTATTAATTAAAATTCGAGAGTCCTCTATGATAAAAGGAATTAAAATAAAACAGAATGATTATAGATTGAGAGATTTTGCTGATGACTTGGTTGTGACATTATCTCAACCGATACAATTGGTTATAGATTTGATGGAAATTATAACTCTGTATGGAAAGGTTTCTGGGTTTAAGGTAAATAGTAATAAGACCAAGATATTGTCTAAGAATATGTCTATGAGTGAAAGGGAAATGTTAACCAAATTAACAGGTTTTGAAATAGTAAAAAAGGTTAAGTATTTGGGAGTATATATTGCAGCTTCAAATGCAAAATTATATAAGAATACCTATGAAAAACTATGGTTGAAGATACAAAAGGATTTAAATAATTGGAAAAAATTACAATTATCTCTATTGGGAAGAATCGCAGCTGTTAAAATGAATGTTCTGCCGAAGTTTCTTTTTTTGTTTCAAATGATACCTATATTGAAAAAGGATGCCAACCTTGATGAATGGCAGAAGGGTATTAATAAATTTATCTGGGCGGGGAAAAAACCAAGAGTCAAATTTAAGATTCTGCAAGATGCTAGGGAAAGGGGGACTCAAGGCGCCTAATTTGAAATTGTATTATGATGTGGTGGTCTTGACATTTATTTATTTATTATTGGGACTTATATGCCGCCCTATCTCCCGAAGGACTCAGGGCGGCTAATAACAATAACATACAATAAATACAGAAGTTAAGATAAAATTAAAATTAAAGGCCCCTGTACAATAAATTAAAATTAAAATTAAAATAAATTAAAAAATTAGAGTTAAAAAATTTAAAACATAATTAAAATCCCTGTCAGTCCAGGTCAGCCAGGTGGAAAAGGAATGTTTTGAGGCCGCGGCGAAAAGGATCTTGGGCTATCCGAAGCTCAGGGGGAAGCTGGTTCCATAGGGCTGGTGCTCCCACAGAGAAGGCCCTCCCCCTGGGGGTCGCCAGCTGACATTGTCTAGCCGACGGTACCCTGAGGAGGCCTTCTCTGTGTGAGCGTACTGGGTGATGGGAATTCGTTCCCGGCAGCAGATGGTCCTGCAAGTATCCCGGGCCTAAGCCATGTAGGGCTTTAAAGGTAAGTACCAGCACCTTAAATCTCACCCGGAGGGCAACTGGTAACCAATGCAGCTCATGCAGGAGGGGTGTAATATGGGAGTATCGGGGTGCTCCCATCACTACCCGTGCAGCCGCACTCTGCACCAGCTGAAGCCTCCGGGTGGTCTTCAAGGGCAGCCCCATGTAGAGAGCATTGCAGTAATCTATACGGGAGGTAACGAGTGCATGGGTGACTGTACGTAGGGCATCTCGGTCCAGAAAGGGGCGCAACTGGCATACCAGGCGAATCTGGGCAAATGCCCCCCTAGCCACGACTCCAATATGATCTTCAATACTGAGTCGTGAGTCCAGGAATTCACCCAGATTGCGTGCTCTATCAACGGGAGGTAAGATCTCTCCTCCTATAACCAAAGATGGAACCTCTTGGACTAAACGAGATGCCGGTACGTAAAGCCACTCAGTCTTGGCCGGGTTGAGCCGGAGCCTGTTCTTTCCCATCCATATCTGTACCGCTTCCAGGCAACGGGACAGGACCCACCTCAATCCACATCTTAGGAAATAAGAACTCTTGGATGCAAGTTTAGTCCAAAAGGAAAATGTTTACTAGGAAGGAATCGATTGTGGGAATACAAGACGGAATCTGAGAAAAGTTACATTTCAATCCTATATAAACCATTCCCATTCCAGTCCCTCCCCTCATCCATTTGGTCAGGCTGTCGTCAGTTGCTAGGTGTCAGGTCCTTCCATGGGAAAGGGAACTCTCCTTGGTTTTATGGTTATTGCTTCCCTTTTCAGTTGTAAATGAAGATACAAACCAGATCTGTCTGTCCCCCTCCCTTCCCCCGTTAAAACATCCCCTGTTGTTTGAAAATCGCTTTAGTAACCATCCTCTCCCCCCCCCTCAGAGAGATGGCAGAATCCCCAGTAATAGCACGTTGTTCTACCTATACAATTATGAAATGTGATATAAATGGATTCTGACATTTGGCTCTCCTTTCAGAAAAAAGATGAGTCCATCTGTGGGGAAAGAAAACATATAAATGTTAGCCTGGTTTGTTTGGATATTCTGTATGAAACCTCTTAAGCAACTTAGGTGCTTTAACATGGAGTTTGTTAACCCACTCGTTTTCTGAGGAGGGGAGGTGTTTCCATGCCACTAAATATTGTATCGTTCCATGGTGTTTTCTGGAATCTAAGATTTCTTTCACTTCAAAATGTTGTTCTCCTTCCACCATGATGGAGGGTGGTGGTGGTGGGATTTTTTCTCGTAGTGGAGATTGTTGTTCTCTCTTTAATAGACTGCAGTGGAAGGTTGGGTGTATTCGTCTAAGATTTGGGGTAGTTCTAATTCAACTGTTACTGGGTTTATGATTCTTTTAATTGGAAAGGGTCCAATATATTTTGGTCCTAGTTTTTTACAGGGTTGGAGTGATTTCAGGTATTTTGTGGATAAATATACCATCTCTCCTACCCTAAATGGTGTGGGATTGGTTCTTTTTTTGTCTGCCTGTGTCTTGTATGCTTTTCTGGCATCTTCCAACGCTTTCCTAACGATTGGCCATGTATTTTGTAATTGAGCAATCCATTCCTTCAGATCAGGGATAACCGGTTCTTTTGGGGTTAGTTCTGGTATTGGGTTGAAACTCTGGCCTGTAGCTACTTGAAAAGGAGTGTAAGTGTAAGTGTACTTGCTTAGAGAACAGATCTGTGACAGTCCAGACTACGGTGTTTCCATTACTTTCTGGCAGTTCTACGATAAAATCCATGGCTATTTCTTTCCATGGGGCTGAGGGGTTTGCCACCGGTTGTAACAGACCTGGCGGTTTCCCTTGCAGTCTTTTGGCCATCGCGCAAATTTGACAGCTACCCACATAGCTTTCTATGTCCTTTTTCATAGATGGCCACCAAAATTGCCTTTTAGTTAAGTGTAAGGTTTTTACAAAGCCAAAGTGTCCTGCTGATTTTGTATCATGGCACAGTTGCATGAAATTGATTCTCTGTGTGGCAGGTATATATAGCTTCTCCCCCACCCACGGCAGTCCATCTTTAATTGTGCACACATGTTTATTTTTCTGGAACCATTCATCACTTTCCAAAGATTTCCTGAATTCTATTCCAGTTTGGCTATCTACCTTCGGCTTCATTTTTTCTTGTGCCCTGGTGGTGACTGGTGCTGCCAGTTGTTGTTCCGGTACAAGTGGTTTAAAGTCAGTAACTCTTGTGCTGTTATATTGGGGCATGCGGGATAATGCATCTGCAAGGAAGTTCTTTCCCCCCCGGTAAGTGTTTGAGAGTGAAATTGAATTGGTGAAAATGTTGGGACCAGCGGGCTTGCTTAGGAGTGAGCTTCCTGGGCGTTTTTAGTGCTTCCAAATTTTTGTGGTCTGTCCAGACCTGGAAAGGTATTTTATTTCCTTCTAAAAATTGGCGCCATGTTAGTAATGCCCACCTCAACGAGAATGCCTCTTTTTCCCATATTGGCCAGCGTTGTTCTGTTTCTGTGAGTTTTCTGGATGTGTATGCGCATGGTTGCAATGTCCCCCCATCATTTTCTTGTAATAGTACGGCTCCTACCGCTACATCACTCGCATCTGCCTGTATTACAAAAGGTTTGTCGGGATCTGCGTGTTTTAGGACAGGTTCAGCAGAAAAAAGTCTCTTTAGCCTCTCAAATGCTGCTTGACATTCCATTGACCATTTCAGAGGCTGGCTGGGTTTCACGGGTGACCCCCCCTTCGTTTTCAACAAATTTGTGAGGGGCATGGCTATTTGGCCAAATGCGGGGATGAATTGGCGGTAGAAGTTTGCAAACCCCAGGAAACTTTGCAATTGCTTCCGTGTGCAGGGGGGTGCCCACTCTAGTACTGCCCTGACCTTCTCAGGGTCCATTTCGATGCCCTCTGGAGATATGCGATATCCCAGGTAGTCGATTTTTTCCTGATGGAATTCACACTTCGATAATTTAGCATATAAGTGGGCAGCTCGCAACTTCTTCAGGACTGCTCTGACTAGTTTGATATGTTCCTCTTTGGTTTCTGTGAAGATAAGGATGTCATCGAGGTAAACCAGGACCCCCTTATATAGGTGCTCTCTCAGCACGTCATTAATTAATTGCATAAAGACTGCGGGGGCCCCTTGCAGTCCGAATGGCAATACTTTGAATTGATAGCACCCCATTGGGCAGTTGAATGCAGTCTTCCATTCGTCTCCTTCCTTAATCCTAATACGGTAGTATGCTTCCCTCAGGTCTAGTTTGGTAAAAATCTTTCCTTTCGATAGGTGGGATAACATATCCTTCATTAGGGGAAGGGGGTACAGATTACATTCACTAATTGTGTTCAAATTTCTATAGTCCACAACCAAACGAAAGGACCCATCCTTCTTCTCCCTGAACAGAACCGGGGCGGCCACTTTGGGTTTGGCAGGCTCAATAAATCCTCTTTCTAAGTTTTTATTTATGAATCTCTCCATTTCTGCCATTTCCCTTGGGCTCATGGCATACATCCTGGGTTTTGGGAGTTTTGCCCCAGGTTTGAATTCTATGGTGCAGTCTGTGGGGCAGTGGGGGGGAAGCTCATCTGCTCTTTCCTCACTGAAAACGTCAGCCAGGTCCCTGTATTCCTCCGGTATCTCTGGTAATCCCTTCTCTTTCCCCACTGCTGCTGTCTCCTCCCTCTGGGTTGGGGGGTGCTTTTGGAGTCTACGTTCTTCTGCCCCCCCTTTGGGAAGTTGAGTTCTGCTGTCCTCCAGTTTATCCCGGGGTTCCATTTCTTCAGCCATTCCAGTCCTAGGATCATTGGGCATTCCATGCCTGGGGCCACTATAAACGTTATGTCCTCCTCATGGGGCCCCAGTGATAGGTGGATTGGTAAAGTGGCTAGGGTGGCTGGTCCTCCCCCTGCTATTGTCACATCTAATTGACTAAAAGAGATTGGATGTTTTAGCCTCCTCACTGGGATGCTCAATCTCTCCACCAGCGTTGGGCTGATAAGGCAGCGGATGCACCCAGAGTCTATCAGAGCTTTTATTTTGGCTGCTTCAGGCATAGGGGAAGCTAATATAGTCACTGTCTTAAGTATGGGTGGAAGGGGTCCACTTACCAATGGTTCTCCCTCTGAGCTGTCTTCCGAGTTGTCCACCATCCCTGCGGTGCAGGCCGGAGTCCAGTCCCAGTTCCTGGCAGGAATTGTGGACTCTACAGCCTCTGTCCCCTTCATGGAAGATTCTTTTGTGTTGCCTTGGGGCTTCCCCGGCTTCTTGGAGGATGATGCCTCTGGTTTTTGTGGGGGGGCTTTTGAACGACATTCTGCAGCACGGTGGCCCTCTCTCCCGCAGTTGAAGCAACTTGTTGATTTTTTGGCTGTGGCTGGTGGGTTTTCCCCCTCGCGTGTTTGCTCGGGTGGCAGGCGGCCCCATGGTTTTCCTCTGCAGTGTCTCTTCAGTAGGTCTATTTCCACTTCCTCCGCCAGGATGTACCAGTCGTCGAGGTGGGGTGGGTCTCCTCGAGGCAGGCAAGCATCATACAGGTTGTAGTTCAGACCGTCTTTGAAATGGCTAAGGAGGATGTCTTCTGGCCAGTTCAGCTTGCTGGCAATGGCTCGGAATTCTTGGGTATAATCAGCCACTGCTCGCCTGCCCTGCCTCACCATTTTGATTCTCTCCTGGGCCTTACGGTCAGCCAAAGGATCCTCGAACCGTCGCCTCAAAGATGACATGAATCGGTTGAAGTCGTTGAGTTCTGGGGCATTGGAGTCATGCAAGTTCACCACCCAGTCTGCAGCCATCCCGTCCAGGGCAGATTGCACAATTCGGATGCGTGTTTTGTCACTGGGGATGTCCCGTCCATACTCTTCCATGCTGAGGACTTGGGTTAGGAAAAATCCCAGTCGTGATGGCTCCCCCTTGAATTTGACTTCCAGGGGCGGGAGTCTTTGGCTGGAGCGTTGTCTGCGCCGTGGCCGGTATCACTCCTCATCCTGGTCCCCATCTGTGGTTCTGGGGGGGGTACTGCTGAGGCAGCAATTCCTGTTCCATTGGATGGCCCCAGGGTTTCAGGTGTTGGATCCCCTCCGTTACCTTTCCAGTTGCGTCCCCAGGCGCTGCCTCGGTTGCGATTTTCAGCTCTCTCCTCCCTCAGTGAACTCAGGGTTGCTTTCATCAGATCAATGGCCTTTTCCAGGATCCGCTCCTCCTCGCTGGCGTGCAGGGAACTCTCCATCTCTTGCCTCCATTCCGGTTGGTGGTTATTACGCCTCAGGGTCTTTTCTCCCGAAGCCTTTTCCCACTCACTTTTCCTTCCCACGCCCATCGACCACCGGGGTTTTCGGTCGTACTGCTCCACCGCTTCTTCCCCGGGGGAATATGCTGCTTCAGTTTCCCATTGTCTCTGGGATTCCATTTGGGGGGAAGACTCCCCCTCCATGGGGCTTCCCTCCTCTCTTGCTTCGTCGCCAGACATTTGTATTTGTTGCAAAGTCCCCCGGTAAGGTTTCCCCTTCCAGGTTGACTCTTAAAGCAGATTCCGTCTACTGTCAGGACCCACCTCAATCCACATCTTAGGAAATAAGAACTCTTGGATGCAAGTTTAGTCCAAAAGGAAAATGTTTACTAGGAAGGAATCGATTGTGGGAATACAAGACGGAATCTGAGAAAAGTTACATTTCAATCCTATATAAACCATTCCCATTCCAGTCCCTCCCCTCATCCATTTGGTCAGGCTGTCGTCAGTTGCTAGGTGTCAGGTCCTTCCATGGGAAAGGGAACTCTCCTTGGTTTTATGGTTATTGCTTCCCTTTTCAGTTGTAAATGAAGATACAAACCAGATCTGTCTGTCCCCCTCCCTTCCCCCGTTAAAACATCCCCTGTTGTTTGAAAATCGCTTTAGTAACCATCCTCTCCCCCCCCCTCGGAGAGATGGCAGAATCCCCAGTAATAGCACGTTGTTCTACCTATACAATTATGAAATGTGATATAAATGGATTCTGACAAGCTGGGTATCATCAGCATATTGATGATACCTCACCCCGAAGCCATGGATGATCTCTCCCAGTGGCTTCATATAGATGTTGAAGAGGAGAGGCAAGAGTACCGACCCCTGAGGCACCCCACAACTAAGGGGCCTAGGGGTTGACCTCTGCCCCCCTGCCAACACCATCTGCAAACGGCCCGAGAGGTAGGAGGAGAACCACCGCAGAATGGTGCCTCCCACTCCCAACCCCTCAAGACGACGCAGCAAGATACCATGGTCGATGGTATCAAAAGCTGCTGAGAGATCTAATAGGACCAGGACAGAGGAATAACCCCTATCTCGGGCCCGCCAGAGATCATTCACCAGCGCGACCAATGCCGTCTCCGTGCTATACCCGGGCCTGAAACCCGATTGGTTAACATGGGTTAGCTATTGGCTTAATTTAACTAATAAAAGAATACTTCACCTTGAGGGTTGGGCTTTGGTTTATGGATGGCATGCATATTTGCTTTATGATAAAAAGGTGGACAGGGCTTTTCAATCTCATATTCTTAGAAGTGCCTTGCTGCGTGTCTGGAAAAAGTATTATTATAAGTTAAATTATAAAATACCAATTTGGGGAATTCCCGGACACACGATAGAAGATGTATCTATGGGAGTGAGTTTGGATATGTTTTCCTATAAGGAATTACTTAGATTGGAAGGGAATAACTGGCAACTTAAATCATTAGATGAGTTAAGACAAGAAAACATAAGTTACTCTTGGTTCCAATATACCCAATTGAAAGCTAGGTGGAAGCTGGATCAGAAGGTTGGCATCACAACTACAGATGAAAACTTAGTAAAACAAATTAGAGATTTAAATCGTGCACATATAAAGAGGATATATAATGTTTTAATTGAATTGGATTCGGAAACGGAATTAGTTAAAGATTGTATGATAAAGTGGGCACAAAATATCCAGGAACCAATTCCGTTGGATATTTGGGAGGTAATCTGAGTCAGAAATGTTAAATTTACTCAGGCTCAAAATTTAAGAGAAAATTTTTATAAAATGTTTTATAGATGGCATTTAGATCCCAAAAAGTTGTCTAACATGTATCCTAACCTACAGTCTAAATGCTGGAGATATGGTAGTTTAGATGCCACCTATTTTCATATGTGGTGGACTTGTAGAAATATAAAAGCTTTTTGGATTAAAATTTGGTGGAACATTCAAAAGATTTTTAAGAGAAAGATAAAGTTTTCTTCACAATTGTTTTTATTGGGTATTGTTGTAGATTGTGATACTAAAGAAACCAATCTGATGTTGAATTTGATAACAGCAGCACGGTTACTGGTGGGACAATACTGGAAGAAGGATAGTTTGCCTACTATAAAAGAATGGGTACTTAAAGTATCGAATCTTGCAGAAATGTCTAAGATTTCTGCTTATTTGAAGGATCATTCACAAGAAAGATATATTTCAGTTTGGAGAAGATGGATAGATTATATTCAGAACAAATATGGAACTAAAAAGTTCCATCTAGCTTATGAGTAGATTTTAGAGGGATATTGTTATTAATTTTAGTATTAGTATTGATTATATTTTTGTATAAGTTGTTGTTATTATGTTTTTACTAATTTGAATGTATCTATGTTAAAGGGGAGTTAAAGCACATTATAAATTTGGTTAATTTTATAATGGATAATTTTAGTTAGAATATGATTATTATATCTATAACCCTGTATTCAGCTCTGGGAAGTGGGGGGAAGGGGGGTGGTTTGGGGTGGGTGGGTTTTGGGGATATGTATTGTAAAATTTTGTTTTAAAACTCTTTAATAAAAAAAAGAAAGAAACAAGTGACTGTCCAGTCTCTTTTTAAATACCTCCAATGATGGAACACCCACAATTTCTGAATACAAGCTGTTCCACTGGTTAATTGTTCTCACTGTCAGGAAATTTCTCCTTACTTCTAGGTTGCTTCTCTCCTTGATTAGTTTCCATCCGTTGCTTCTTGTCCTGCCTTCGGGTTGACTCCCTCCTCTTTGTGGCAGCCCCTCAAATACTGGTAAGTAAGTGACTGGAGTAAATTGATGACTATCTTTACAGAACTTCTTTTGGATGGTCCTTATATTTTGTGATTTTTTTCTAATTCTTTCTCTTCTATTCGGCATTTCAGACTTTTGCTATGAGGAAAATCTATCCTGTCACTAGGAATCAAAAATCATTTGATGACACAGTCAAGTGCAGAACATGGTGCAAGTAGATGTATCTTTCCTAATGAACAGATGAGTTTTTCTATTTTTAATAAGGTGGAACAAGATTTTTGACAAAATAGGGGAAGTTTTTTTGGATACGAAAGACTCACTGGTGCCATTCATTGGTCATAGGCTTTCCATTCCTCCATTCCTCCATCTGAAGCCCCAAAAAGGCAGTGGTTGTACAAGAAGCCAAAGAAGACAGCTAGATAATTATTTCTTTTTGCATATATTTTAAAGTTAACCCTAGTCTTACAGAATCTTTTCCAACCAACTTCCAGAGAAGGTTTTTAAGGGTCACATTGCGTTTTGATGCAGCCAAAGTGGAGAGATCATCCAGCACTTCCCACCCCTTGCCAAAAAAACCCTAAAAACCAAAAAACACCCTATTTTTTTTTTAAAAAAAAAACTAATCAAAATATTGATGTCTCACAATTCTCCATTCGTACTTATTCAGGCATAAGCAAAGGCATCAATTGCATATTCTTTCTGTATTCTTATTTGAACATAGGCTCACAAGATCGTTACAGCTTTTACTTGCAAAACACGTATGATTTTAGCCATCTTGGAGTGAAGGAAACAACAGTCTTACTGTATCAATAACAATATTTCTGTAGTGTTTATGGAAGAATGACTATTTGTATCATGCTTTCCTATGTGTTTTGATTCATATATGAGATCTGATTGATACTATTTTAGTTGGGAATAAGCAATTAATTGATGCAAGTAGAATCAAACAGCAGTCATTCCATTTGCAACTTTACAGCAGATGTTTGTTGTAAACGTTTCAAGAAGTTTCTTTACTTCCACCACTTTGGGTAACTTATTTATATAGACAACATAACATAATGGAAACCACATGTATATTTTTGCTGTGGCTGCATGCCCTAGAACTTTGCCGGAGAGCTGGACTCATTTACAGATCTCACTCTTGTTCAAGAAGGAGCTCTGAAGCAAAGGGAATAGCCAGTTCTACAGAACAGGTGGGAGGCAATTAGCTAAGGTTGTTAATGAAACATTATCAGGTTGCCTTTGACAGTAATTAGTTGTAAAATGATTTTTCTTTCTGCAATAGGAGCAAGGTAAATACTCCATTGATCAAGTAAGCATAAAATTAAATATTCAGGAAAACATCCCTACAGGGGGGAAATTAAAAATAAAAGCAAATGGAGCCAGAGAGAATAGTGTGAATCAGTTAAAAGCAGGTTGATTGAGTTTATAGGATAAGGCCCAGACTTTTTGAAGGAAGAGGTTTTGCTGAAAGAAAATTTGCATGCTAGGGAAATTTTGAACTGAGATTCACCTAATGTCAGATCTACCATCAAACAGCTTCAGCCCTGCTTCGCTTTGTTTTGATGGCAGCCTGCCATAAAGTGTGGGGAGTAGAGAAATGGGAGAATGGGATGGGGGATGACAGAAATCAGAAGTGCCACCGAGAGACAACAGTAGAGAGATCCAAGGAACAAGGCTGGGAATAGAATGTGATTGCCTGCCAAAGGGACGCCAAAATGTGGAACTTTTACCAAAACACCTAATTTGAACTGTATTGGGCACCACCAAGATGACCAAGGTGGGAGGGCCTGGGAGAAGGGGAAATTATTGGAATACACAGGAAATCCTCAGATCTGGCCTTGTTATGCTGCAAAGAAGGAAATGGCAACCCACTCCAGTATCTTTTGCCATGAAAACCCTATGGACAGTACCAAAAGGAAAAACGATATGATGCTGGAAGATGAGCCCCTCAGGTCGGAAGGCGTCCAATATGCTACTGGGGAAGAGCAGAGGGCTAGTACTAGTAGCGCCAGAAAGAATGAAGCGACTGGGCCAAAGCCGAAAGGACGCTCAGCTGTGGACGTGTCTGGTGGTGAAAGGAAAGCCCGATGCTGTAAAGATTTTTTCTCCATAGGAACCTGGAATGTAAGATCCATGAATCAAGGAAAGCTGGACGTGGTCAAACAAGAGATGACAATGACAACTGTACTATGCCAAACAAGGAGATTGGACTTATTAGAATGAAAATGTAATGACTATAAAGGGGTTGTTTTCTTTCAAAAATTGATAATTGGATGGTCTCCCTGGATTCAAACAACGTGTGTAGGAAGAAAGGGAGACACATTTAAGAAGTTAAAGGCAATGATATGGAAGCCTGCCTGGCACAAGAAGAAAGCGAGAGTTAGATTTAAAAAATGATTTATTGCTTTTTGTTGTTGTTGTTGTTGTTGTTGTAAATGTGGGGATTGGCAATAATAAAGCTTAAATTCTCTTTTAATGGGCCAAGTGGAACTGTTACAAGAAGTAAACTGATTTCATATTTAGGATTTAGATTTTTAAGGGAATGAAAATTAGCTACAAACAATAAAACATACTTTGTCAATTATAGATCAACTGTAAGGATGATAAATAGAATATGTATGCATTTTAGATATGGAAACTATTATATAATGAAATAGATTAGTTATTAGAATATATCTTTGAATTATATTATAGATTTTGCAATGACATAATAAAAGTTATTATTTTAACAATTGATGAAATATTAAGAGGATAAATGGAATATACTTGTTGCAATGATAGAGCTTAACTTTTTTCCCTTTCTTTTTCTCTTTTTTTATGGCTTAAGGGGAATTTTTAAAAGATATACACTGATTTATACTTAATTTTTAGACTTCTAAGGGAAAAGAAAGCTACTTATTATTATTATTATTATTATTATTATTATTATTATTATTATTATTATTATTATTATTATTATTATTATTATAACTGATTTATACTATTAAGATGTTAAACAGAACAAACCGGTATAAAATAAGAATGTATTGAAATGAACAATGTATCTATTTTGGACAGGATAGTTACTATATATTGAAATGGGGAAATGTGGGCTACCAGAAAACTAAGTTTTCATTTATATATTATAGGCTATTTTAGAACATCTTATTGCAATTAGGTAAAACTCAAAAACAGGACATGGATATGTATAAGTGATTGTATTACAACTAGAAATGTATTAATTTGATTAATTTGTCTATGTTATTATAACTAAGGGAACTGGAGAGGGAATTTTTGTTGATGTAATTTGAGCTATTTACAAATGATTCTGTTATTTGATATTGTTTACTTTTAACTACCCAAACACCGTATTGCTTCATAAAGATCTGGATGTAAAATAAAAAAATTAATAAAACTTGTATTTAAAAAAAAGAGATGACAAGACTGAACATTGATGTCTTAGGAATCAGTGAACTAAAATGGACAGGAATGGGTGAATTTAATTCAGATGACCATCAGGTATACTACTGCGGGCAACAATCCCTCAGAAGAAATGGAATAGCCTTCATAGTAAATAAAAAAGTAGAAAAGCAATACTGGGATACAATCCCTAAAATTACAGAATGATCTCAGTTTGAATCCAAGGCAAGCCATTCAATATCACAGTAGTCCAAGTCTATGCCCCAACCACAGGTGCTGAAGAGGATGAAATTGACCGGGTCTATGAAGCCCTACAGCACCTTATAGAACTAACACCCAAAAATGATGTCCTTATCATTATGGGGGATTGGAATGCTAAAGTAGGAAGCCAAAAGATAACCGGAATAACAGGCAGGTTATTCTTTTTCAACAACCCAAGAGACAGCTATACACATGGACATCACCAGACGGTCAACACAGAAATCAGATTGACTATGTGCTCTGCAGCCAAAGATGGAGAAGCTCTATACAGTCAGTAAAAACAAGACCAGGAACTGACTGTGGCTCAGACCATGAGCTTCTCGTTGCAAAATTTAGGCTTAAACTGAAGAAAGTAGGGAAAAGCACTAGGCCACTCGGGTATGAACTTAATCATATCCCTGATGAATATACAGTAGAGGTATTCTGGATCAAGCTGTCGTATAATGATTTTTCCCCTTGCTAAGATCCCTGTGCTGGTCTGTATAGGCAGATATTATCACTGATAACAGCTCTTCTCCAGATAGCAGCTCATAAAAATATCTTTTATCATCCAGAAATACTTTTATTTGGATGCAGAGTAGATTACAGCAGATGATAACACACGATATTTCCAAGGTCAAAAGACAGTAACGACTCAGTGTCCGCACGTGAAATGGAGGAGCACATGTGTCTGCCAGTTATGGAGGAGGAGAGTCCCCAGGGAGAAGAAGGAGGAAGTCCATCCCAGAAAGGGGAGGGGTGTAAGGCACATGACCAAGAGAAGGAGGAAATATGTCATAGGGAAGGAGGAGTTGGCTACCCAGATAAGATAGCATATTATAATTTCCCCAAAACAGCCACGTGGTGGCAGCACACTCCCCATCTGGTATTTCATAATACCACTATAAACTTGATACCGGTAGGTATGCAAATACCAATAAATGGTTGTGATTTGCTTGTTGTCTGAAAATCCTGAGAGATATAAGAAATAAACCTGAGATATATAAGAAATAAACATGCATACATATTGCAATATTAAGAACTGCCATTACAGGCCTAAAATAGTCTAAATTAAAGTTCAAATCACTTTTCTTCTTGAAGTGAGGATCCAACCAGGAAAGGTGATGAATTCAGTCTTCAAGAGGCAGAGGCAGGACAAGCTCTGTGATGGGTCTGATGAAAGTTTTTGGTGCCTTTCAATTCTTGAGCTTGTTGGTCCTTGAGCAGAACAAGGTCTCTAAGTTGGAGATTGGGGTGAAGATGAGACATTTGTGGCTGGAGCATGATTTTGTTGCTCCCTGCCATGTTGCTCCCCGCCATGCTGCTCCCCGCCATAATTTGAAACAGGGTTGGATGCAGGTGGTTGCTGTGAATTGCCTAGAAGTGGAGTAGGATGCATGGCTGTAATGTGCTTGTTGCTATCACACTCTGTGCACTTGACAAAGGCTTTGCAATCTTTAGCAAAATGGTCATATGAAGCACAGCACCTGTAGCGTATTCCAAGTTTTTGGAGAACCTCTTTCCGCTCTTGCACAGTCATATGTCTGGCACAGTCAGAATGGTCTGATCTCTCACTCCTTGATGCCAAAGAAACTTGTGGGACCCCTTGGGCGTGAAAGTTCTCTGGTAAATAAGGGTGAGGTATACCAGGATAGAATGCTGTTGCAAGAGCGTCTAGCTGTGGTGTAGTCCCTAAGGCTTGTGCTGGCTGTCGATTCAACCGTTGTTCATTGCTGGAAGTTACGTTGTCATTGGCAGAGGTGATGCAGTTTGAAGTGTTGGCGCACCTGTGTTGTAGTGTTGAAGAGGTGCAGGCTTTTGCAGGCTTGGGTTTTTTGTGTTATGAGTCAGGACAGCATTGTTCATAGGAAGTACAGAAGATGGCACACTTGTGTTGTGGTGTTGAAGAGGTGCAGGCCTTTGCACTTCTGGGGTGGTCTTACTGTACACTTGGGTTTTACAGAAGAATCAGCACACTCAGCTCCCTGAATGTCTGTGTGGTCGGAACCACGCTGCATCTGTGTTGATTCAACGCTAAAATGGAGCCTTGGTGGAGCAGTGGGCTAATGCCTCCTTAAGTAACACCAGCTGCCTGCAATTAGTGCAGGTTCGCATCCCACCAGGTTCAAGGTTGACTCAGCCTTCCATCCTTCTGAGGTAGGTAAAATGAGGACCCAGATTGTTGGGGGCAATTAAGCTGACTTTGTAATAATGCCGCTTGGGGTGTGTGTGTGAAAGCCCTAATAAGCAGGCATATACATAGAATGAAGGCTACTGCTAAGCTTGTAAGCCGCCCTGAGTCTTCGGAGAAGGGTGGGATATAAATGGAATTAAAATAAAAAAAATAAAAATAAAAGAGCGTTCTGAGTCTTCTCTAGACATTTTTCAAGTTTTGCAAAAAAATAAGTACTGTCTCTTTAAGCAGATTGCAGCTTAAGCAGGGTTTAAACAAAATCCAATGTACAAACAGTTTTCAGCTTTGCGCAGCCACCTGGGTGCTGCTTGCATGAGTGGGTACTTCAGCGAAGTTCACCCTTTGACCTCTAGGGGGCACTCTACATGTGCCTGGAAACAAGCCTTTTATTTGCAGAGCAGCCACTGGGGTGCTGCTTGAGTAAGTGGGTGCTTCAACAAAGTTCACCCTTTGACCACTAGAGGTCGCTGTTTGGGAGCAAGCCTGTTAATTTGCTCCTAGTTCCTTTGTTTAGAGCTAGCGGGACTGGGTAGGATTGCTTTGCTCTAGGCTTTCAGTTGCAGGTAATTTAACTGTAGGCTTGCTGAATAATCTCCCTTCTGGAGATTCAAAACATATATTTTAGGATTGTTAGCTAAATCACTTGTTTTTTTTCATATAAAGATGCTTTCATGGTTTGTCATAAGTGTGAATCAATATCTTTCTCTGTCTATACAGGCTTCACATGCAGTTTAAATTTGCAGAAAGTATAAGTGTTTCAGTTTGGCCACCAGGGGTCGCTGCCGCTTGGAATTAGGGCTGTCTGTGCCTCCGCATTCCATTCATTAATTCCAAAGGGAGGGGTAGAGATGAGCAGTGGCTTCCTTCCACCAAAGCCTGGTTCCCATGACAATTTATGGTTTTATTGCTCTTTTATTGCCTACTTTATGGCTGAGCTAGAGAGGAAGGGTTTTGCAAACTAACAAATTTTTCTCCTTTTGAGTAAAATTCAGCTCTAAACACAAATTGGGTTTGCAACACAGGATATCTGTGATCTTCCCAGTCAAATTTGGGGGAGAGGCAGTTTGGTGAAGACAGACAGGGAGATTTTGATCCTGCATTTGATTTCACAAAGGCTTGGAGATTCTAAACAAACAGTCTCTCCTTGCAATTAGGAACATTTGTAAACATTCAAAGTAGATCTGAGCAGAAACCCATTTGCATTTCAAAGTCTCTCCAAATTACTTTAAGACGCTGGCTTTAAATTCAATGGCAAAGAAGCAGTAAGATTTTTAGTGGGTCTTTTGGCTGGTCTCCTCAGGAAGACAGGAAGAGACAACAGTTCACAGAAACACAAATCCTAGAAGCACGACTGTCTCTTGCAGAATCAGCTGGAGAATGGTGAATTAAATCATCTCCTTTTTTATTGCAGGCAGGCAAGGAGTTCAAACTGTCTTTTGACTATTCTGGATCAACCTGCTGTATTGTGATTGATCCCTTTGTTAAGACCCCTGTGCTGGTCTGTATAAGCATATGTTATCACTATTAATAATTGTTTCCAGATAGCAGAACTCATAAAAATATCTTTTATCATCCAGAAATACCTTTATTTGCATGCAGAGTAGATTGCAGCAGATTAGGTGAATTAGATGATAAAGCATGATATTCCCAAGGTCAAAAGAGCCTTGGTGGAGCAGTGGGCTAATGCCTCCTTAAAGTAACACCAGCTGCCTGCAATTAGTGCAGGTTCGCATCCCACCAGGCTCAAGGTTGACTCAGCCTTCCATCCTTCCGAGGTAGGTAAAATGAGGACCCAGATTGTTGGGGGCAATTAAGCTGACTTTGTAATAATGCCACTTGGGGGGGGGCAAAAGCCCTAATAAGCAGGCATATACATAGAATGAAGGCTACTGCTAAGCTTGTAAGCCACCCTGAGTCTTTGGAGAAGGGCAGGATATAAATGGAATTTTAAAAAAAAGACAGTATCGATTCACAGTGTCTGCACGTGTGTCTGCTGGTCATGGAGGAGCATGTCTGCTGGTCATGGAGGAGCATAACCGGTAGGTTATGGAGGAGGAGAGTCCCCAGGGAGGAGGAGAGTCCCCAGGGAGAAGAAGGAGGAAGTCCATAGCAGAAAGGGGAGGGGTGTAAGGTACATGATCAAGAGAAGGAGGAAATATGTCATAGGGAAGGAGGAGTTCGCTACCCAGATAAGATAGCATATTATAATTTCTCCAAAACAGCCACGTGGTGGCAGTACAAGAGGTGACAAATAGATTTAAGGAATTAGCTCTGATAGACAGAGTGCCTGAAGAACTATGGACAGAAGTTCACAACATTGTACAAGAGGTAGCAACTAAAACTATCCCAAAGAAAAAGAAATGCAAGAAAGCAAAAAGTCTGAGGAAGCTTTGCAAATAGCTGAGGAAAGGAGGAAAGTGAAAGGCAAGGGAGAAAAAGAAAGATACACCCAATTGAATGCAGAATTCCAGAGAATTGCTAGAAGAGATAAGAATGCCTTCTTAAATGAACAGTGCAAAGAAATAGAAGAAAACAATAGAATAGGGAGGACCAGAGATCTCTTCAAGAAAATTGGAGAGATGAAGGGAATGTTTCATGCAAAAATGGGCATGATAAAGGACCAAAATGGCAGGGACCTAACAGAGGCAGAAGAGATTAAGAAGAGGTGGCAAAATTACACAGAAGAACTATACAAGAACGAGCTTAACATCCCTGAAAACCACGATGAGGTGGACACTGACCTCGAGCCAGACATCCTAGAATGTGAAGTGAAGTGGGCCTTGGGAAATCTGAGCAACAACAAAGCTAGTGGAGGTGACAGTATTCCAGCTGAGCTATTCAAAATCTTAAAAGACGATGCAGTAAAAGTGCTACACTCAATTTGCCAGCAAATTTGGAAAACTCAACAGTGGCCACAGGATTGGAAAAGATCAGTTTACATTCCAATTCCAAAGAAAGGCAGTGCCAAAGAATGTTCAAACTATCACACCATTGCACTGATTTCACATGCTAGTAAAGTTATGCTTAAAATCCTACAAGCTAGACTCCAGCAGTATGTGGATTGAGAACTACCAGAAGTATAGGCAGGATTTCGAAGAGGCAGAGGAACTAGAGATCAAATTGCCAACATACGCTGGATCATGGAGAAAGCTAGGGAATTCCAGAAAAACATCTAATTCTGCTTCATTGATTATGCTAAAGCATTTGATTGTGTGGATCACAACAAACTGTGACAAGTTCTTAAAGAGATGGGAGTACCAGGCCATCTTACTTGTCTCTTGAGAAACCTATATGCGGGTCAAGAAGCAACAGTGACAACTGGACACGGATCCACTGATTGGTTCAAAATTGGGAAAGGAGTCCAGCAAGGCTGTATATTGTCGCCCTGCCTATTTAACTTATATGCAGAGCACATCATGAGAAAGGCAGGGCTAGATGAATCAGAAGTTGGAATTAAGATTGCTGGGAGAAATATCAACAACCTAAGATATGCAGATGATACGACTCTTGTTATATATGGGGTTTAAGCAGCAGCTCAGCAAATACCACCAGGTGGCGCTGGACTGTTATTGTATTGACTGGTTAGCTTTCGGCGGGAGATTCAGATGAATGGATTGGCCGAGAGCGTACCTGGCAAGGTATATAAGGGGTACAGGTAACCCCCTTTGTTCAGTACAGTTCTACCCACAATAAAGAAATGTTGCTGTACTCATCTGCCTGCTGTCTTCCATGCGGTCCAGAACCCACTACACAATAGTGGTGACGAAGGTGGGATGCTGCTTCACTCAGATCTGAAATCACTAGCTGAAATCACTAGCTGAAGTCACTAGGAACAGAGGAAAGAGTATCTTTCTCCGATTCCCTTCTACTGAAGCAGCATCCACAGCATGGGCACAGCATGGCAAAACTCGGTCAGATCCGCGAATTCGACGTCAGCCATCCCAAACGCTGGGAATTGCATCTGGGCCAGGTTGAGGGATACCTGCTGGTCAACCGGATCACCGAAGACCATTTTAAAGCGGTGGCCCTGCTGTGCATCAGCGGGCCTGCCGTTTACAATATAGCCATCGGGTTGTGCTCACCGACAGCTATTGGAACTGTTTCCTATAGCGATCTCACTGCCAAACTACACAAGCATTTCATGCCATGGGGGTCCCAAATGTTCTGGCATTTCTGGTTCTTCCAGCAGAGCCAGTTACCCGGTGAACCGACGACTGACTTTATAGCAGCCGTGCGATAGGCTGCCCGTCTCTGTAAGTTTCCCGATTTAGAAGAGAGGCTTCATGACCGGATCATTTTCGGTCTAGGCGAGCAGCGGCTGTGACAGAAATTGCTTGCGAAGCCTACACTGAGCCTGCAAGAGGTTCTGGACGAGGTCCTGGCATACAAGGCAGCCAGTGACTCAGGCCAGACCACTCACTGACCCAGCAGCAGCTCTGGGGGATCAGTCCACCATGAGAGCGCTGCGTTCAGTGGAGCAGACAAAGATGAAGCAGCGGAAATTAACGCGGTACACCGAAGCTGGACAATCGACAAATCCAACAGCGCGGAGACCAAGGGGCCCATTGGCAGCCAACGCCATCTCAAAAATACACCGGAGGTAATGGCGCCAAAACTACCTCTGGAGGCCGAGCGACCAGTCCCAAATGTGCCGGCTGTGGAGGGAACCTGCAGATTCCGCTTGACTAAGTGCCGGGTCTGTGGAAAAACAGGCCACATCACAGTGGTCTGTCAGAGTCGTTCCTGGGACGAGGATGTGTCGCCGAAAGGTACTAGTCACCACCTCCAATGCCTTTGTGAGTCTGAGAGCTGTGTCCCACACTGGGGTCCATTGGTTGCTCATCCCCAAAATTAAATTAGAGGTCCATTTGCAAGGCATGCCTTGTAAGATGGAGCTCGACTCTGGGTCCGCCATCTCTATAATTTCTTATGAGACGTTTAAACTAGTGTGCGGCTGGAGCAACTGGTGGGCACAATTAAGACCGACCAATCTTAAACTAACTGATTTCCAAAATGCACCCATTAAAATTAAGGGGGAGGCCACCCTATCGGTGGGGTTCAGGGAGTTCCATGGGCACTTGGATGTCCTAGTAGTCGAGGGCCGGAGGACTAGCCTAGTGGGGCTAGACTGGTTTGGGGCTCTGGGCATAGGGATCTCTGGGATCCATAGCACCCAGGCCAAGAGCCTCAAATCCGTCTGCAAAGCGTTTGCAGACGTATTCAATGGCAAGTTAGGAAGGTACACCAGGCCACCCATTAATTTCAAACTGAACCCCAACATCATGCCCGTTAGCATTAAACCCCAGAGAGTTCCCTTCACTCTCAAACACAAAATTGAGAATGAATTAGATAGGCTAGTGGAGCAAGGGGTGTTAGAGCCAGTAGAAGGGGGAGAGTGGGAGACCCCTATAGTTACCCCACTAAAGGCTAACGGGGAGGTGAGGATCTGTGCTGACTATAAGTGCTCAGTAAACTGGGCCCTTAATCCGCACACTTACCCGGTTCCGACGGTCAGCCACGTCCTCGCCTCTCTCCAGGGCGGCGCCATCTTTGCAAAGCTGGATCTTGTGCAGGTGTACCAGCAGCTCCTGGTTACCAGGGAGACGGCAGATGCTCAAACCATAGTAACGCACAGAGGAGCTTTCAGAGTTAACTGTTTGCAGTTCGGTGTCTCTGTAGCTCCAGGAATCTTTCAGGAGGTGATGGAGAAGACTCTGAAGGGCATTCCAGGAGTGTGCCCTTACTTTGATGATGTCCTTATCGCTGGAAGCTCTGAGGAGGTATTGGTTGAGAGACTGCAGGCTGTGTTAAGTAGGTTCCGCTCTGCAAGGCTCAAACTTAAAAAAAGATAAGTGTAGCATTGGGGTGGCATCCACAGAATTCCTAGGGTTCAGGATTGATGCCAAGGGAATCCACCCTGCAGAATCCAAGGTAAGGGCAATCAAAATGGCCCCTACCCCCCAAAACAAGGGGGAACTGCAAGCATTCCTGGGGCTACTGCATAGCGGAGCCTCTGCACAGGCTCTTAGACAAGCAAGCTGCATGGAACTGGACCAAGGTCCACGACAAGATTTTTAAAAACCTAAAGGAACTACTATCTAGTAATTCCTCTGTCACCCACTTCATAGAGTCAAAGCCCATTTGCATCGCTTGCGATGCATCTCCCTATGGAGTGGGCGCAGTACTGAGCCACTTAGAGGAGAATGGGGAACAGGTGCCCATTGCATACTACTCCCATATGTTGTCAGGGGCAGAGAGAAATAACACCCAGATTGACAAGGAAGCCATGGCTATAGTGGCTGGGATCAAAAAATTCCATGACTACATCTATGGCAGGGATTTCACCACATTCACGGATCATAAGCCTTTATTGGGGTTGTTCACAACAGACAAACAAACCCTCAAATTCTGTTGCCTAGGATGCTCAGATGGTCCATATTCCTATCTGCATACACTTACAAACTGGTTCATAAACCAGGTAAAGATATGGGCCACACAGACGGGTTAAGCAGGTTACCCTTAGCAAATTCAGAACCGGATCCAGCACCTGCAGCCCAAATACTGAGCATCCAGGACCTACCCGAGTGCCCCTTACAGGCAAAAGACATAGCCGCTGAAACAACAGCAGACAGAATCCTGACCAGAGTTCAGTCTTGGGTAATCACGGGGTGGCAAGAAAAGAGTCCAGGCCCGGAATTCCAGGCTTACTTCAATAGAAGACACGAACTGTTTGCTCACAAGGGATGCCTTTTGTGGGGAAGTAGGGTCATTATTCCCGAGACACTGAGAAACAAAGTCATAAAGTCACTACATGAAGGACACCTGGGAATAGTCAGGATGAAAGCGTTAGCTAGGAGCTACCTGTGGTGGCCAGGTCTAGATAAAGCAATAGAGGAACAGGTTAATAGTTGCTATGACTGCCAAAGGTCCAGACCAGAGATGCCCCATGCACCTGTACACAAATGGGAAGCTACACACACACCCTGGCCCAGAGTCCACATTGATTACGCTGGTCCTTTCCAAGGATAGCTGTTCCTAGTGGTGGTAGACAGCCATTCCAAATGGCTACAGGTGATACCAGTCAATAGCATGACTACGGCCAAAACTATCCAAGTGCTCAGGGGGCTCTTTGCCACACATGGCCTCCCTGACGTATTAGTCTCAGACAATGGGCCTCAATTCACCTCTGCTGAATTCCAGGCATTCACCAGGGCCAACTTGATTAGGCATATCACAGTGCGCCCTTCCACCCATTGACCAATGGATTAGCAGAACGCATGGTACGAACAACCAAGGACGCATTGAGGTGCATCATCAGTGGCGACTGGCATAAAAGGTTGGCACAATTCCTGTTAGCCCAACACACCACACCTTGCACAGCCATGGGGAAGAGCCCAGCGGAACTTCATTGGGGCAGGAGCCTCATCACCAAATTGGACAGGCTACACCCCGACAGAGTGGCTGTGGAGACTGAGCAACCCAAGCCCTCTAGAGAACTTCTCACCAATGATCTGGTTTGGGCATGGAACTATGGGCCGGGACATGCATGGATTCTGGGGGTGGTGGTTGACAGAACTGGGCCCTTGTCCTACATTGTAGGACAATAGATCAAATCAGGAAGCGGGTTCCTGAAAGGTCACAGATCGATCAATCCCAACAACAACAGGATGGGAGGAGAGCCAGTCCTTACAACAACAGGCCCAGGACCATCATGACAGCGTGGTTGCAAGGGCTGACCCTGGGAGGGGTCAACCAGGAACACTGAGCCAGGACTCAACCACTGACTCTGTTGTCCCGGATGAATGGCAAACTCTGAGGCGGTCATCCAGGGCTCACAGGCCACCTGCCTATCTCGCAGACTTTGTACAATCTTGAGGGGGGGACAGGCCAGAGTCAAGTCATGGTTTGCCATTAACCATTGTAACTGCAGGAAACTATTATGCATACTGTTTTGTATTAAATATATTGCTTGTTCTTTTAAGGGGGAAGGGGGTTATGTATGGGGTTTAAGCAGCAGCTCAGCAAATACCACCAGGTGGCGCTGTGCCATTACCGTATTGGCTGGTTAGCTTTCGGCGGGAGATTCAGATGAACGGATTGGCCGAGAGCATACCTGGCAAGATATATAAGGGGTACAGGTAATCCCCTTTGTTCAGTACAGTCCTACCCACAATAAAGAGCTGTTGCTGTACTCATCTGCCTGCTGTCTTCCATGTGGTCCAGAACCCACTATACAATAATTCTAATGGCAGAAAGTGAAGAGGAACTAAAAAGCCTCTTGTTGCGGGTGAAGAAGGAGAGTGCAAAAGTTGGCTAAAACTTAACATTAAGAAAACCAAGATCATGGCATCTGGCCCTCTCAATTCCTGGTAAATAGATGGGGAAGAAATGGAGGTAGTGACAGATTTTATTTCCCTGGGGTCCAAGATCACTGCAGACAGGGACTGCAGCCAAGAAATTAAAAGACGCTTGCTTCTGGGGAGGAAAGATATGGCAAATCAGCACACTAAAAAGCAGAGACATTACTCTGCCAACAAAAGTGCATATAGTCAAGGCTATGGTCTTCCCAGTTGCAATGTATGGGTGTGAAAGTTGGACCATAAGAAAGGCTAAGTGCCAAAGAATTGAGGCCTTTGGACTATGGTGCTGGAGAAGACTCCTGCAAGTCCCTTGGACTGCAAGGCGATCAAACCAGTCAGTCCTGGAGGAGATCAACCCTCAGTGCTCTTTAGAAGGCCAGATCCTGAAGTTGAAACTCAAATACTTTGGCCACCTAATGAGAAGGAAGGACTCAGTGGAGAAGAGCCTAATGCTGGGAAAGATTGAGGGCAATAGAAGAAGGGGATGACAGAGAATGAAGTGGCTGGATGGAGTCACTGAAGCAGTAGGTGTGAGATTAAATGGACTCCAGAAGATGGTAGAGGACAGGAAGGCCTGGAGGAACATTGTCCATGGGGCTGCGATGGTTCGGACACGACTTCGCAGCTAACAACAACAACAAATTTCCTGCATCATATACTTTGACCTGAGTCTGAGTGTGCCCCTTTGGCATCTGTGGGTTAATCCTATTATGTCCCATGTTAGAGTTTGGGTGGGGTATGTAGATTTTAGGTCTCCAGCTTCTAGCTCAGACATGTCAAACACAAGGCCCGGGGGCCGGATCCGGCCCGCGAAGTGGTTTCATGTGGCCCGCGAAGCCATCCTGGAAACAGTGAGGGAACGGCCCCCACTGCCTTGACCCTGGCCCAGAGACCCTCCTCCTGCCAGAGACCCTCAGATCTGTCCCACTCCTGCCCGGGCCCCCATAGGCACCCTTGATGCGAACAATGTAGAGCTGGCCATGCCCACCCAGTAGGCCATACACACTTTAGCCACGCCCACCCAGTAGGCCACGCCCACCCTGGCCATACCCACCCGGCCCCCTGAGGGCAACCACAATGCTGATGCGGCCCTCAATGAAATTGAGTTTGACACCCCTGTTCTAGCTGAAGGGCTCCAACTTTCCTGAATGGATTATCACATCTGCATTTCTACAGAGCTGGTTTCTGCTTTGGGGGAGGGAGACTTGGGGCTATTAAAAAAAACTGGGCATGCTTTTCTGCCTCTTTAAGATCTTTTGAGGAAATGTAATATTTTGCCTTTTTAACTTCCCACAGTGGGTTTGTTTAATAACTGCAGTGTTTGCTTAATGAGCAACCCCTCATAAAATTGGGTATGGTTACATGGTGGCCCATTTAACAACCATCATGAATAACAGAAGGGACCTTAGAGGTCTTCTAGTCCAACCCCCTGCTCCGGCAGGAAACCCTATACCATTTCAGACAGTCTCTTCTTAAAAACTTCCAGTGTTGGAGCATTCACAACTTCTGGAGGCAAGCCTTCCCGCTGATTAATCAACCTCACTGTCAGGAAATTTCTCCTTAGTTCTAGGTTACTTCTCTCCTTGATTAGTTTCCATCCATCACATTTTGTCCTGCCTTCAGATGCTTTGGAGAACAGCTTGACTCCCTCTTCTTTGAAGCAACCCTTGAGATAATAGAACAGTGCTATCCTATCACCCCTAGTCCTTCTTTTCATGTTAAGACCATAATTATTATGCTCATAATTATGGTTATGACCATAATAATGGGCTCAATTACAGTCATAACTTGAGGCCTAGAGCAGGGATCTCCAAACTTGGCTGCTTTAAGACTTGTGGACTTCAACTCCCAGAATTCCTTAGCCAGCATGGCTGGCTGAGGTATTCTGGGAATTGAAGTCCACAAGACTTAAAGCAGCCACGTTTGAAGACCCCTGAACTACAGGTATCTTGTAGGCTGACAGGTGGAAGTTTCTCCAGTCATTTGTGGAAGATATTGTCCTTACAGAAAAAAATGGGTAGGTGGAGGCTGAGTAATGTATTATTGTGAATACAAGATGAGATTAAATTGAAGTTTCAGCCTGAATTAAAGAGCTTTTTCCAAACCAATGTGACACCTTTATTCAGTGAGGGGAATTATGTGGAATCATGAGGAATCAAATAATGAATTTAATGGTGATCAGAAGAAGGCGATGGATTTTGATTTCCAACTCAATACTTTTCCTTCTATGCTGGTATAAGATGGTACCATGTGATAATGGTTAAGTGGAGTAACTTCACATATTTCAATTTGACAAGGTTTGGAAAGAATATGCAGACATGTGGCTGTCATTACCTTGTTTCCCCTCAGGCAGGGGCATTTTTATTTCATTTTCATTTGCGGGGTGGGCAATATGTAATGAGTTTATTCTGTGTCAGAGGATTACACATCAATTCAAACCAGCAGACTTACTGTTGAATTGGATAGGCTTTTAAAAGTGCTCTTTTTCCTATCTCAAAACCTGGGTTGAATTCTTCAGATGTCTTTGGTAGAGTGGAGGAAGATCCGGTTCCAGAAATGACCCTTTTTTCTTTTCTGTCTCTTTGTTGTTGTTGTTAGCTGTGAAGTCATGTCCAACCCATCGCGACCCCATGGACAACGTTCCTCCAGGCCTTCCTGTCCTCTACCATCTTCTGGAGTCCATTTAAACTCATTCCAACTGCTTCAGTGACTCCATCCAGCCACCTCATTCTCTGTCGTCCCCTTCTTCTCTTGCCCTCAACCTTTCCCAGCATTAGGCTCTTCTCCAGTGAGTCCTTCCTTCTCATTAGGTGGCCAAAGTATTTGAGTTTTAGCTTCAGGATCTGGCCTTCTAAAGAGCAGTCAGGATTGATCTCTAGGACTGACCGGTTTGATCGCCTTGCAGTCTTCTCCAGCACCATAGTTCAAAGGCCTCAATTCTTTGGCGCTCAGCCTTTCTTATGGTCCAACTTTCACACCCATACATTGCAACTGGGAAGACCATAGCCTTGACTATACGCACTTTTGTTGACAGGGTGATGTTTAGTGTGCTGTCTAGATTTGCCATGGCTTTCCTCCCCAGGAGCAAGCGTCTTTTAATTTCTTGGCTGCAGTCCCCATCTGTGGTGATCTTGGAGCCCAGGAAAATAAAATCTGTCACTACCTCCATTTCTTCCCCATCTATTTGCCAGGAATTGAGAGGCTGGATGCCATCATCTTGGTTTTCTTAATGTTAAGTTTCAACCCAACTTTTGCACTCTCCTATGTCTGAGAAAATATAAATTTCTGTTTGGTATTTATTGTGATGTATCAACCTTAGCCTAACAGAAACGTGGAAATGAGCATGTGGGCCTCTTTTTTAACCAGACTAATTCAAAATATGAGACCTGATCCAATACACCCAATATTCTGACTCCAACAGATCCACTATTCTGAAGGAGCTGACAGTCATGGTCTCTGAACCACCGAATCATATCTTTCAAAGATCTTGGAGCACTAGGGAACTACCAGAGGACTGGAAAAGAGCTGACATGGTTCTCACTGAGAAAAGTAAGGTTTTACACTTAGGCAAGAAAAACCAATTGTACAGATACAGAGTAGGTGAAACCTGGCTCAATGCCAGTAACTGTGAGAGGGATCTTGGAGTCTAGTCACTTAAATATGAGTCAACAGTGTGCAGCAGCCACCAAAAAAGCTGATGCAATCCTAGGTATACAGTCAAGAACACATGAAGTATTAATGCCACTTTATAAAGTCCTAGTAAGACCACACTTAGACTACTGCATCCAGTTTGGTCACCACAATATAAAAAAGATGTTGAGATTCTGGAACGAGTGCAGAGAAGAGCAACTAAGATGATTAAAGGCCTGGAGACTAAAATATATGAAGAAAAGTTGCAGGAATTGGGTATATCTAATCTAGTGACAAGAAGGACTAGGGGAGACATGATAGCAGTCTTCCAATATCTGAAGGACTGCAACAAAAAAGAGGGAGTCAACCTATTTTCCAAAGCACCCAAAGGCAAGGCAAGAAAGAATGGATGGAAACTGAACAAGGAGAGAAGCAACCTAGAACTAAGGAAAAATTTCCTGACAGTGAGAACAATTAATCAGTGGAACAGCTTGCCTTCAGAAGTTGTGGATACTCCGTGACTGGAGGCTTTTAAGACACTGGGCAGCCATTTGTCTAAAATGGTATTGGGTCTCCTGCCTGAGCAGGAGGTTGGACTAGAAGACCTCCAATGTCCTTTCCAACTCTGTTATCCTATGCTACTCAAGACCAGCTCTTCATTTTGGGGTGTTGAGTGGCCCATCAATCAAACCAAATAAAATCTTTTCACTTCTTACTAAATGGCTCAGGTGCAGTGAATTTACTGAGGTGGAATCCATCTCCCGCAGATGCCAAACTTGCTTATCCGTGTGGCCAACTCTCTCCCAGACAAGTTAATCTCAGCTGTCAGCAAATCCTGCCCTCTGTCCAAATGCTTGACACAGTCACATGACAAGAAAGCCAGGGAGATGGAATCGGTGGCGGGTGAGTGACAAGGTCACATGATCACTCACTGACCCTTTCAGAAAGGGTGACTGTGACTGACACTTTAGTTCCCAAATGTTGAAATGGTGAGAATCCCTGCAGAAAACTCCAGGAGCATTTTGAGGAGAAAGAGGACAGTGATGTTGGCAAGGATGCTGATGAATCCCTGCAGCATTGTTTATTTCTTGACAAAAGGGGTATTCATGGAGGGATGGAGGAGAGATTTGCAAGACTCTCAGCGATCAGGCTGGAAGGTTTCAGAGATATATTAATTCTTGCGTTACCAGAGGCTATGATATCCAATCAACACATTAGCATGACTGCACCCAGCATGAATTAATCTCTATTTAGATCCAATCATGTGGTTGCCCCAGTGTTGCTTTTTTGCACAAAACCAAAGCAGATACTGCATTTTAGCAAAATCATAGCTTTACGTTCATGATATCACATGAATCATGACATCTTACAAATGTCACATTGTAAGATATATATTGTGTGCCATTTTGTGTATTGATGTTATTGAGATCACCATGGCTTCTATCAGATGCCCACGTGTAAGTGGTTCTTCTTTGCTTTTCCTTTTTTTTATCCTGGATTTTTCTCATGCGTTATTCCTATCCTATATTTTGGTTCCGTGTGAACAACCAATCATGCTGGGTTCATATATCACAGTAAATTGTAATATTGTATGCTTGATTTCTTTGGACATGTATTTATTTATTTATTTATTTATTTATTTATTTATTTATTTATTTATTTATTTATTTATTTATTTATTATTTGGATTTATATACCGCCCCTCTCCCGAAGGACTCGGGGTGGTGTACAGGGCAATTAAAACACTATATACAACACATAATATACAAAAATTAAAATAAATTAAACCAAGTAGCCCTAACAATAAAACACGTTCTAAAATGTAAAATGTAAAATTTAAAATCTAAAATCCCAGTCCCTCAGTCCAGGCCGGCAAGTTCAAATAGCCAAGTCTTCAGGTCGTGGCGGAAAGAGCGAAGGTCGGGAGCCATCCGGAGCTCAACAGGGAGCTGATTCCAGAGGGCAGGCATGCCCACAGAGAATGCTCTCCCCCTGGGGGCCGCTAGTCGACATTCCCTGACCGACGGCACCCTGAGGAGGCCCTCTCTGTGGGAGTGCACAGGACGATGGGAAGTTAACGCCGGCAAAAGGTACTCCCATAAATAATCCGGACCCATGCCATTTATTTAGTTTATAGGCCACCCATCTTACCTCAAGGTAACTCTGGTGGCTTACAGCCATAAAACTATATAAAATAAAAACATAAATAAGTTAATATAAAATCCAGAACTTCACAGCCCAATTAAAAGATGGGGGGAGAAGGTAGGATCTGTTATTAATTGATCAACCACCTCTACTGTGATGCTTCAAGCTAAGTGGCAGAGCCAGGTCTTTAGGCTCGTCTGGACAGTCAGGAGGGTCTGGGCTGATCTTACACTGGGGGGGGGGGCAAGATGTTCCATAGGGCATGTGAAATAGCAGAGAAGGCCCTTCTCCTGGGCCCTGCCCACCAGAATAATCAGGCTGATCCATCAGATTATAGGAAACTCGCTTCCCGTGATTCAGGATACTGCTTATAAGCGCTATGTGCTTAGAGCTCAAAGCACTGTTAGAGACCCCACACACCCACTTCATGGCCTATTTCTGTTGCTCCCCTCTGGGAGGAGGTTTCCAAGTATTTATAGCAGAACTACTAGATTTTGTAACAGCCTTGTTCCTTATGCCATCCATCTTGTAAATTTGCAGGATTCTTTCCCCCCCCCACGTATATGTATACATTCGAACTAGACTGTGATGTTTCTCTGCATCATATAACGTGTGTGTATGTGGTTTATGCATAATGGTATTTTTTGGAGAGCTGAACACAATGAAATTTCATTTTAATGTATGCTGATTAGTGTACATTTAAAGTGACAATAAATATTCTATTCTATTCTATTCTATTCTATTCTATTCTATTCTATTCTATTCTATTCTATTCTATCCTATCCTATCCTATCCTATCCTATCCTATCCTATCCTATCCTATCCTATCCTATCCTATCCTATTCTATTCTATTCTATTCTATTCTATTCTATTCTATTCTATTCTATTCTATTCTATTCTATTCTATTCTATTCTATTCTATTCTATTCTATTCCCAGTAGGATAATATGGTCCCTCATGTAGTCTGGAACCCTGCCATGAAAGGCCTTAAAGATGATCACCCATACCTTGAATTGCACCTGGAAGTAGACCAGCAGCCAATACAGCTCTGGGAGCAGTGGTGTTACAGCAGCCATTCTTGGAGCCCCCAAAACTGCCCTTGCTGCCACACTCTATGCCAGCTGTAGCCTCTAAATGCTCTTCAAGGGTAGCGCATGTAGAGTGTGTTGCAGTAGTACACACGGCTGTCTGTTGTTATATATCATTAATTAGTACTATTTTTAAGGTATATATTTTTTCTATTTTTAAAAAATGCAATGAAATTATAATTTATTATCATTGCTACTGCACCTTTGAAAATAAATTAAATCAGATAAGATGGGAAAACAGCATTGGGATTCTTCTCCCTCAGTTGCTTTGTCTCAGGGACAATGTTTGCCCAAGATATTGATTACACAAACTAGCAAACTCACTTCTTAACCAGCTTATAATGCCAGCCCCAAAATCAGATTGGTTCAGTTAAATACAGTATAGGCAAACATGTTGCACGAACACAGCCTCCAAACCTGTCTTCAAGGTTTGTGTGGGGTCAGAAACGAGGCAATTCACAGCTCCAGCTTCTGGAGGCAGGTTGTTCCACTGGTTAATTGTTCTAACTGTCAGGAAGTTTCTCCTTAGTTCTAGGTTGCTTCTCTCCTTGATTAGTTTCCATCCGTTGCTTCTTGTCCTGTCTTTGGGTGCTTTGGAGAATAGCTTGACTCCCTCCTCTTTGTGGCAGCCCATGAGATATTGGAACACTGCTATCATGTCACCCCTCACCCTTCTCTTCATTAAACTAGACATACCCAATTCCAGCAGCCGTTCCTTAAATGTTTTAGCCTCCAGTCCCCTAATCATCTTTGTTGCTCTTATTTGTACCCTTTCTAGAGTCTCAACATCTTTTTTACATCATGGTGACCAAAACTGGATGCAGTATTCCAAGTGTGACCTTACAAGGCATTGTAAAGTGGTATTAATACTTCACGTGATCTTGATTCTATCCCTCTGTTAATGAGACTCCGAGATCCCTCTCACAGAGCAAGGTACCCCCTATACTACGTATACCTGCACATTTAGTTTTTCTTGCCTAAATGTAGAACCTTACTTTTTTCTCCATTGAATTTTGTTTTGTTAGATAGCACCCAGTGTTCAAGTCTGTCCAGATCCTCCTGTATCTTAAGCCTGTCTTCTAGAGTGTTGGCTATTCTTGCCAGCTTGATGTCGTCTGCAAAGTTGATGAGTTCCCCGTCTATCCCCTTGTCCAAATCGTTGATGAAGATGTTGAGAACCCTGGGGCACCCCACTACACACTTCTCTCCATGTAGATGAGGTTCCATTGAGGACCACATGCTGAGTACAGCCGGTCAGCCAGCTACGAATCCATCTGGTGGTGATGCTGTCTAACCCACATTTTTCTATCTTATCAAGTAGTAGGATGTGATCTACTTTATCAAATGCCTTACTAAAGTCCAAGTAAATTATATCCACAGCATTCCTCTGATCCACTAATTTTGTCACTTGTTCAAAAAATGCAATAAGATTTCTCTGGCATCATCCGTTTTTGACAAACCTATGTTGGCTTTTAGTAATGATTTTGTTTGCCTCTAGGTGCTCGTTGATTCGTTGTTTGATTATCTTTTCCAGAATCTTCCCAGGTATTGAGGTCAGGCTGATAGGTCTGTAATTTCCTGGATGCATTTTTTTCCCTTTTTTGAAGATGGGAACTACATCAGCTCTTTTCCAGTCCTCTGGTAGTTCCCCAGAGCTCCAGGATCTTTGAAAAATATAGTTCAGTGGTTCTGAAATCACATCTGCCAGTTCCTTGAGAACCTTGGGATGTAATCCATCTGGTCCTGGTGATTTGAACTTGTCTAGGCTGGACAGGTGCTCACTTACCATTTTCTTGCCTATCTTAACTTGTGTTTCTATTCTGTTTTTTATGGCACTGTTTTTGATAGATTGGTCTGTTTTTTTTCCTTTGTGTAAAGACAGATGCAAAAAATGAGTTAAATAGTTCTGCTTTCTCCCTGTTGCTTGTCACGTTCTTGCCACTTTCACCCACTAATGGACCAATCATTTCCTTCACTTTTTCTTGTTTTTTTCATGTTGAAAGAAGCTTTTTTTTTGTTATTGATGACTTTGGTCGCAAGCCTTAGATCATTTTGAGCCTTAGCTTTTCTCACTTCATCTTTGCAGGCTCAGGCTATTTGCTGATATTCTGACTTAGTTATGTGCCCCTCTTTCCACTTTCTATACTTGTCCTTTTTATCTTTCAATTTATCAGAGAGTTCTTTATGCAGCCATGCTGGTTTCTTTTGAGAGCTGTTATTTTTCTTCTTTGTTGGTATTGTTCTAGACTAGGCTTTTATTATCTCATTTTTCAAAATTTCCCAAGCTTCTTGAGTTGTTTTCCCCTTGAGGATTCTCATCCATGGAATTCTTCCCAAGATCTCTCTAATTATTGAAATTTGCTCTCTTAAAGTCCAAGACTCTAGTTTGACTGTGTTCTATTGCTTGTGCTTCCATAATGTTGAATTCCAATATTGCATGATCACTTCCTCCCAAGGTTCCTGTGGCTTCAACACCTTCTATCATTTCATCTCTGTTAGTGAGAATTAAATCCAAAATTACTAATCCCCTAGTTCCCTTCTCTACTTTTTGGGTGACAAAGTCTGCTAGGTTTGTCAGGAATCTGTTTGATCTTCCACTTGGTGCAGAGTTTGTCTCCCAGTTGATATCAGGGTAGTTAAAGTCCCCCATTACTCTTGTGGTGTGCTTCCTACATACCATTTTGCTGACTAGCAAAAAGTTCATCTATTTCCTCTGTTTGGTTGGGTGGCCTATAGTATACTCCTATGGTAATGTCATTCCCCCCTTTTTATATTGACCCAAATGCATTCAAGTTTACAGTTTTCATCATTATGCTCTATTTCTTTAGAGATGTAGTTATTTCTTATATAGAGAGCAACTCCACCTCCTCTTTTATTTGGTCTGTTTCTAATTTAAATCACTCTAGCTGTATGTTCCATTTGTGGATTTCATCCCACCATGTTTCCATAATGGCAACAATATCATATCTGCCCTCATTAACTTGAATTTCTAGTTCACCTTGTTTGCTGTTTATACTCTGTGCATTGGTGTATAGACATTTGAGTCCTTTATGACTGACGCTGTGTTTACTTTCTACATAACTTGTGTGGTGCCTGAGTTCCCCTATTGTCTTGCCACCTATGACAGGGTTTAAGATGCCATCCTATTATAACTTATTCCCTCTCAAAGGGGTCTAGCAGGCAAATGGCTCCCCAGGTTGCCCAGAAGTCAATGAAAAGCTGACCCTTTCTGGCCTTTGTAAAAAGGCTTACTCCTTAAAACCCCCAGTGGCACCCCAAAACTTTATTTGAATGCAGAAGTTTTTGTTCTGGAAGGAGCCAATCTGTTTCCCTTCTCCTCTTTCGCCCCTCTTCTCCCCATACAAAAGGTTGTTTTTATTGCCTTCATCGAATGAAGTAGAGGCTTCACCTGGTCAACCCCTCAAGTGGCAGCCGCTCAATGCCCTGAATGCAAATACTTGACCCCTTGAGCTGTGGGGCAGCAATTAGTTTAAACAGGGGGTTCATGTAGTACTTGAAAAGTCTTAATCTGGGCAGTCATCTTGTTCCTCCCCTCCCCCCTTCCCAGTTTCTGCCTAGGCCACAGAATGCCCTCCATGAGCACCTCTGAAAGCCCCTCTCCATCCCATATTGTGTGGCTTTGGAGATGCAGGTCCTGCCTTTGTCAAAGTGGGGAGGGAAAGGGAGTAACCCTCGCCCTTTTTTTCATAAGGCTGAGACAGAAACCAGCTTTCCGTGGGGCTCTTTGCATCTCAATGGCCCTTGGCCTCAATGCAGGCATTCAGATGAAAAACAGGATCACTATCGCAACACCCCCACCCCCACCCCCGCATTCACTGGCTCTTAGGAACCTTTAAAGACCTTGGTGGAGAATAATTTGGTCGAATGTCAGGGTGGAAACAAAGCCTAAACATGCCGGGGAGAGTCTATGATGGGAGGCTGCCAGTAAAAGGGATGATGGAGGTTCCCCACTCCCCAAGGATGTCTGATATCCAAGCCCCCAGGGTCCATCTGGGATGTGACTTCCACTGGCACAATGCCAACTGTGTGTTTGTGTGTGTGTGTGTGTGTGTGTGTGTGTGAGAGAGAGAGAGAGAGAGAGAGAGAGCACTAAACAACAAAGTTACAAGGCTCAATTGATTTCATGCTAAAAGAGATGCTCAGACTGCAATCTGAGTTCCCAGCAGATTTTAAGATATGGGTGTAAAAGTAAGCACAATATGGTGGAGTGTATGGTCAGTGCAAGTACAGGAAGTTCTTGACTTGCAATAGTTTGTTTAGTGATGGTCCAAAGTTACAACGGCACTGAAAAATGTGACTTATGAGCTTTTTTCACACTGTGGTCACGTGATTTACATTCGGATGCTTGGCAACCGACTCATATTTATGACGATTGCGGTGCCCCGGGGTCGTGTGATCCCCTTTTGCAACCTTCTTATAAGCAAAGTTAACGGAGAAACCAGATTCACTTAACAAACGGGTTACTAACTTAACAATTGCAGTGGTTCACTTAACAACTGTGGCAAGACAGGTCGTAAAATGGGGTAAAATTCACTTAACAAATGTTTCACTCAGCAAGAAAAATTTGGGAATCAATTGTGATTGTTAAGTCGGGGACTACCCTTATACTACAGTCCTTCCTTTTTCCAGTAGCTGGCAAATACTTCTTCTACTGCTTAGCTTAAAAATCAAAGACAATGTGTTTTGTGTGTGCCTGAAAGTGATTGTTTTCTGCAACACTTGCAAGACTACAATCAGGTTAGCATCACGCATCTGTTTTTTTAAAAAAACAAATTCTGCTCATCTCTGCGTGATCAGCCTCTATAAAAGAGAGCACAGCTACTGTCTTTTCTAGAACTCACTTGCTTTGCAAATCCGCTTGGCACACCCATGTGAAAGTGTGAACCAGAAAAACCGGTCATAAACATTTGGGGAGAGTGGAACAGAGGGGCTTCTGTTATTTTCTTTTTATTAGCTACTGCTAAGAGTTCCTACAGGAACCCTTGTTGAAGTTCCACCCAACTTTTGTGTTAGCCTTTACCAGATATGTGGGATGCGGTGGCTCAGTGGGTTAGGACGCTGAGCTTGTCGATCAGAAGGTCGGCAGTTTGGCAGGTTGAATCCCAAGTGCCGCATAGCAGTGAGCGCCTGTTACTCGTCTCAGCTTCTGCCAACCTAGCAGTTCGAAAGCACGTAAAAATGCAAGTAGAAAAATAGGGACCACTACGGTTGGAAGGTAACAGTGTTCCGTGCACCTTTGGCATCTAGTCATGGTGGCCACATGACCATGGAGACGTCCTTGGACAAGCGCCGGCTCTTCGGCTTTGAAATGGAGATGAGCACTGGCCCCTAGAGTTGGAAACGACTAGCACGCATGTGCGGGGGAGCCTTTACCTTTACCTTTTACCAGATATATCCTAAAAATAACAATAAAATCTCTGCCTTTTGTTTGTTCCATTGACTGCAGTTTATTGAGTCAGATGGACCCATTAATGCTTGGTCCTTTGTGCCCAATGGTCACACACTGTGAGTGGGAAGACCTGGATGGCCCCATGCACAAATGGCACATCATCCAAGCACAGCCCTTCAGTTTATGTTGATTGAAAGACATACATCATCCAAGTGGGGAACGCCCACTGACATGTGCAAAGCAGTTTAATGTATTTCAGATCATGTGTGTTCTAAGAAGAAATGAAAAATTCTGTGCCTGCACAAATTATCTTATTTTGTGTAATTCATGCTGGTTCTGTCAGCAGTGATGGATAAGATTTTTTGAAAGACCCTGTAGTATATCTCAAAGGTGCTTTTTCAAAAGGCAACTGGACTGTTTCTTCTTTGCGGAAGAAGAACAAAACAGTTCAATGTCTGTGGAGATTCTTAGTCATCTAGGTAATAGCTGTCACAAAAGTCCAGTCCAGTTGCCTTTTGAAAAAGCACCTGAGACAACAAAATGTTTAGTTTCTCATCCAAGAAATTTCATCAGAGCTAATGAAGTTTCTTGGATGAGAAACAAAATGTTTTGTTCTTCTTCCTTAAGGAAAAAACAGTCCAGCTGCCTTTTGCAAAAGCACCTTGGAGACAACTATGACCTGGATGACTGAAAATCTCCACGGACCTGTAGTATATCTTCCCATAAATCTCAGGAAGAAAATGACCTCTTGATTTTCAGGTAGCATGCAAGTAACAGTTGTACATTTAAGCATACCTTCTCGGTCACAATGGCTGGAAATTTGAATTTTAAATTTTAAAAAAGCTGAAATGCTCAGGAGCTGAATGCACCAATGAAATACTGTATCATCAGCCTGTGCTTTTTTTTTGTACAAAATACACTCTGGGTTTTCCTTCGACCAGTGGGTTACTTTAGCTACATGGAGTCCATTAATTTTTTATATGCAGCCTAGACCTTGGGAAAGTAGCATCATCTTTTTCCACCAGCACTCTTCAGTGTGCAGATTCTGAATGTGTAGTTGTGCTTTCTCACACTGCACACAGATATAGGCTGGGTAAACAATGTGTGTCGTGCAATTGAAATGTTCTGCATTAGCACACTAACTAATCTTGGTCCTTTATACACAGGAAATTTGGGGACACCCCAAGAAGTTCTTACAAAATTGTCTGCAGAACAAAAGTTTCCCCAAATGCATGTGGACTTCAAGCGCATTGACTCATTTCAATAAATTCTACATTCATGTTGCCCTGTCATCATCCTCACCTTAATACCAGTGGTTTGATTTGGGGTGGAACTGCAGCCCGATTTTTTTTTACATCATTCATGTGAAATACAGGTAGTCCTCAGTTCATTTAGTGACCGTTTGAAGTTACAACGGCACAAAAAAAGTGACATGACCATTTTCACAGACAACCATTGCAGCATCCCCCATGGTCACGTGATCAAAGTTCAGATGCTTGGCAAATGATTCATATTTATGACGGTCACAGTGTCCCAGGGTCATGTGATCACCTTTTGCGACCTTCCGACAAGCACAGTCAAATGAAGCCAGATTCATTTAACAACTGTGTTACTAATTTAACAACTGCAGTGATTCACTTAACAACTGTGGCAAGAAAGGTCATAAAATGGGGCAAATTCACTTAAATGTCTCACTTAGCAACATAAATTTTGGGCTCAATTGTGGTCATAAGTCAAGGACTACCTGTACAATCAATAATATATGCAAGAGGGAAACTGAAAGACACCGTGATGACACATCACACCCAGGCAAGTCCTCTCTCTCATTCAACACTACTTCAGACACCTTATCCATTTTGGCCAGATTTATTTAGCAGAATATTTCAGTCGATCTATGTTTTCCTCCTTTGATATCGTTTTGCTGATGTCAGCTGGGGAGGCTTAAAAACTTTCCTCTCTACACTGTTAAGCATAACAGTATATAAATTAGTAAGGGTCAGAAAATGTTCCTCGGATGTTGCATTTCAGATGCATCTTTGCCCAACAGGCTTTTGGGAGAAGTATGTACTTCATGAGATCTTTGAGGAGGCCTCATGTTTGCTCCCACGACATTCCACCTCTCTCCTTTGTGTCAAGAAATCTCTCAATCCCACCCAAAGTCCTGCCCAGTCATTTGATAGAACTTTAAGTTGAAGGGTCTGTAGAATTCCTGCAGGCGTTGGACAACCTGCTGGTCAATTTTGGGGTGTGGCCGTCCTTTGGACTTCCCCAAACATCGGGGCCTGCTGCTCCCTTCCGGTTTCTTTAAGCAAGGAAAACCCTTGGTTTCATTGAAGTAGAAGTGCTTGTCAGTCACCACTTGCTTGAGACCCAGAAAGTCTTGGACACGGCCCATTTCCCCAGCTGGGTCACTCACCAATCTCTCTCCGCTGACGAAGAGAAAACTGGATAGAGGAAAATAACGCAACCAGTGGTCCAGATGCTTCACATAAAGACCAATCCTCACAGCACTCCATGTGATATCAATAAGACCCATGCTCAGATTCTTGAAGGCCAGGCTTTGGAAGCTGGGGATGGTGGGGTTCTTGGAAAGAGTCTGGGTGTAGTCTGAAATGGCCCGGGTCACAGGGTTGCGAACCACCACGATCAACTTGATGTCTCTGGACATATTGTAAATGCGCCACGGGGCTTCCTTTGTCACAAAATAACTTGGAGTTTTCTCCATGGTGATCTGTCCTTCCAAGGTCCTTGGCATCAGGTTTCTGTAGGAATAAAAGTCATATAGATTGCTTCAAGTAAACACATTCCATTGGTTTTTCAGAACACAATAACTGCAGGAGCATTGGGATTTTTAGGAAAACTAAGTGCACCTCTGGAAGTGGGAGTGGCAAATAAATCCTTCACATTTAAGCAGGATTTCTGGTGCAAACTTTCAAAGGCTTCTGGTGTTGTTCTAGTTTTTTTAAAAAGCAATATGGAATTTTAAAGCTTGCTTTTCTGTTGATAAATCTCATCAAATTGATTAATTGACACTAATTGAGACTACCCAGGCAGGGTCTCTTCCATTTTAATTTGCCATCAGAATGCTACCATCTCTTATACGACAGGCAGTTTCCGTAATTTTGATTAAAATATGCATTTACTGAAAGTTTTTGAAGAAACTGGAAAGATTACACAACCATCTTTAATAATTGCTGCTGGTTTGATGTTGTTGTCTATTTTGCTAAGGACATAAAACAATAGTGCAAACAAAAGGAACTAATTTAAGCTTTGTTGTTAAGGGCTAGGTTTATTATAGCCAAATACTGGACATTAAAGTCCATCTTTATTTGGATCAATGGTATTTAAAAATGTAGAAACAGAAAATTTAGCCCAGCAACAAAGAGCCTTGAAGAATCTTTTAACTAAGCATTGCTATATTCACACTTGGTTTGTATTTTAAATACGTCGGCCAACTAATTATAAAAATATTTCTTCCTTTACTAGCATCTTTTGGGATCAAAATATTAAAACTGGGTACATGAACTTGCTCTCTTAAAGACTGTAAATATATGTGTATTATTCCAAATGGTGTGGAATATCTTGGTTTATGTGAGATTTTTGCTTCCTAATAATGATGGATTATTTTTATAATAAGGAAAAATAAGAAGTAAGATATCCCAAAGGTGCTTTTTCAAAAGGCATTTGGACTTTGTTTTTCCTTGAAGACATTTTGCTTCTCATCCAAGAAGCCTCTTCAATTCTGACTGAACAGTGAAGAACTCCACAGAATTGAAGAACTGAAAAAGCTTCTTGGAGAAGTGAAACATCTTCAAGGAAAAACAAAGAAAGTCCAGTTGCCTTTTGAAAAAGCATCTTGATCTGAATGACTGAGAATCTCCATAGACAAATAGTAAGATAAAAACCAAGTAGACTTTAATAAGCAGACATTAATTGCAGGAATCCTGCATCTCCTTTCCTACCTCAGAGGCTGGACTAAATGACCTCTGTGGATGCTTTCAACTCTACAATTTCACTGATTGCCCTCATTGTTATCCCCCAAATAACAGACTGACCCCTTCTGCCAGCAACATCAGGAGTGTATGATTTCTCTTCATCTGAACATCTTCACCTTGGCCAGATTGGACACGCTGCTGCATGCAAGCCTGTGTGGGTGCTGAAAAAATCCATGGCTCTCCCTGCGCTCCATGCTCATGTACCCCACTTTGCAGGGAACCCCATGTGCAATTCATCTGTCCCAAACATCTTGGCAGAGAGCATGAAGCTTTTTTGTCACTTTGTTTGCATGACCAGGAACATATACCATAAAAGCATGCTTACTTTTTATTTACATTTAAAGATTGTATGTGCATATTTTTCTATAAATCTCTGACATACGTATTTGATGTATGTTTTCTGGCTCTGAAGCCATAATAAAGTATAATCCATGCAAGAACTATAAAAGTATTATCTTTCATATTGCTAGAATAGCAATAGCACATACAGGGGAAACTCGAAAAATTAGAATATCGTGCAAAAGTTCATTTATTTCAGTAATGCAACTTAAAAGGGGAAACTAATATATGAGATAGACTCATTACATGCAAAGCAAGATAATTCAAGCCGTGATTTGTCATAATTGTGATGATTATGGCGTACAGCTCATGAAAACCCCAAATCCACAATATCAGAAAATTAGAATATTATATGCAATCAATAAAACAAGGAGTGTACATAGAACAATATCGGACCTCTGAAAAGTATAAGCATGCATATGTACTCAGTTTGGGCCCCTTTTGCAGCAATTACTGCTTCAATGCAGCGTGGCAGGGAAGCTATCAGCCTGTGGCACTGCTGAGGTGTTATGGAAGACCAGGATGCTTCAATAGCGGCCTTCAGCTCTTCTGCATTGTTCGGTCTCATGTCTCTCATCTTTCTCTTGGCAATGCCCCATAGATTCTCTATGGGGTTCAGGTCAGGCGAGTTTGCTGGCCAATCAAGCACAGTAATCCTACGGTCATTGAACCAGGTTTTGGTGCTTTTGGCAGTGTGGACAGGTGGAAAATGAAGTCAGCATCCCCATAAAGCTCGTCTGTGGAAGGAAGCATGAAGTGCTCCAAAATCTCCTGGTAGATGGCTGCGTTGACCCTGGACTTAATGAAGCACAGTGGACCAATACCAACAGATGACATGGCTCCCCAAATCAACACAGACTGTGGAAACTTCACACTGGACTTCAAGTATCTTGCAGTGTGTGCACTGACTCCAGCCTCAGTCCACTCCTTGTGAAAGTCCCCAACACTTTTGAATGGCCTTTTCCTGACAATCCTCTCCAGGCTGCGGTCATCCCTGCTGCTTGTGCACCTTTTTCTTCCACACTTTTCCCTTCCACATAACTTTCTATTAATGTGCTTTGATACAGCACTTTGGGAACATCCAACTTCTTTTGCAATTACCTTTTGAGGCTTTCCCTCCTTATGGAGGGTGTCAGTGATGGTTTTCTGCACAACTGTCAGGTCAGCAGTCTTCCCCATGATTGTGATTCCTACTGAACCAAACTGAGAGACCATTTAAAGGCTCAGGAACCCTTTGCAGGTGTTATGGCTTATTTAGCTGATTAGAGTGGGACACTTTGAGCCTAGAATATTGCACCTTTTCACAATATTCTAATTTTCTGAGATTGTGGATTTGGGGTTTTCATGGGCTGTATGCCATAATCATCACAATTATGACAAATCAGGGCTTGAACTATCTTGCTTTGCATGTAATGAGTCTATCTCATATATTAGTTTCCCCTTTTAAGTTGCATTACTGAAATAAATGAACTTTTGCACGATATTCTAATTTTTTGAGTTTAACCTGTATATACTCCTTCATAGTACTTTACAGCCCTCTCCAAGTGGTTTACAAAGTCAGCATATCACCCCCAACAATCTGGCTCCTCATTTTACTGACCTCAGAAGGATGGAAGGCTGAGTCAACCTTCTCAGCATGTTGTGCCCACAGATTCCACATGTGAAATATTTGTGCACATATTTTGTGGTCATGGGCATTTCCATGTGGGCAGGACAGTTGTGAATTCTTTCAACAAGTTTTTATGGGCAAATTTTCTTTCTCTCTGTGTGTGTGTGCGTCTCTGTGTGTGTGTGTGTGTGCGTGCGTGTGTATGTATGCATGTTTTATAAAAAAGATATCCAAAGTAGTTTTGTGCCAATTAGCCTAATGGCATAGAGGACAGAAATTAGGATGAAATTATGCATTTGAAATACGTAAGAAAAATCCTCTTGGTTTTAAAGAGGTTATCTGTCCTTTCCCATCTTTTTTTTCTAAAGCTCTAAATTGTTTCATGCCTATTCTTAATCGACATTCCTTCCCCCATGCAGGGATTAAAAAAAACATAAAAGGGAAAATTAAAACCAGAGCTATTTGTCAACTTGCGTCTTATGCTGTCCTGTAGCAACTTTTTAAAAGGGTGTAGAAAATCATTTTTTTTCTAAAGTGATGTTCCCTCTCCTGCTTTTTGAAATGACATTTTCCAGAATTCCTAGCAAACATTGTTATCCATTGTTTATAATTATACTTTTTATGACATCTTTAACTGCATTCCTACTTTAAAGAGTGGTGTAGGGGAGATAAATCTAGAGAGGAAGGTTAGGGAACAAGGACAAAAGAAAGCTAGGCAGGGATCAGGGCTGCAGAAACTCTGGCATAATTGATTTTTTTTATATTTGCATTTATTAAAAATGTGATTCACTTCCTTTTAAATACAGGTAGTCCTCAGCTTACACTTCATTTAGTGACCGTTCAAAATTACAACACAACTGAAAAAAGTGTCTTATGACCATTTTTCACACTTACCTTTGTAGCAAGCCCCATCATCATGTGATCAAAATTCAAATGCTTGGCAAGTGGTTTATATTTATGACCATTGCTGTGTCCCAAGGTCACGTGATCAACTTTTACTAACTTCTTAGAAATAAACTCAATGGGGAAGCCATATGCACTTAACGACCAGGTTATTAACTTATCAACTTCAGTGATTCACTTAACAACTGTGGCAAGGAAGATGGTAAACTGGGGCAAAAACTCACTTAACAAATATCTCACTTAGCAACATAAACTTTGGGCTCAATTGTGGCTGTAAGTCAAGGACTACCTATAGATACTTGGGCACCGTATGCAAAAAGCGGTGGGGCTTTGATCCTGTGGTTGCAGGCATCCTCCTGATAAGTTTGACTCTCCCCCATGGACATCATCACTGTTATATATTATTACAGTTTGATGCTCGGGTAGATGGGAATGGGCTTTGGCAGCTATCTCCAGGGAAAGCAGTTGTAGGCTCTCTTTGGAGGTCCTCAGCAAGAGGACAATCCATGGGAATGAATGGTCTTGACCAAGGAAGCTGGTAAAAATTATGGGCTGCCCTGGTCACTACATCAGTGTGCATAAAAACAATGCATTTAGAGTCCATCCTAAGATTCTGCTAAATCTTCCCTAAATGAGATTGTCAATTTTATCTAATTTCAGCAGTTCCTCTCCTCCTAACTCTTTTGCAGAGACCTTTGCAATTGTCAGTTTACTGTTGTGTCAATACATATTTAATGAACACTAAGTGGTTGTTGTTCTTCGAAACAACTGTGTGACAACAGCAGTAAGTGTAACTCTTGAGGGCTTGGTGGCACCTGGGCATGCTCACCAGTACTGACCACCCATCTTTATGATGGATGGCAAAATCACTCTACAGCAACTGCTTAATTAATAATGGTTGTTAAACAGGTCAGCAAAGAAGGGCTTGGATATTGTAGATGGTATAAAAGAAACCCAGAGAATTTCTACTGCATTACTTTGCCTCACTAGAATAGAATAGAATAGAATAGAATAGAATAGAATAGAATAGAATAGAATAGAATAGAATAGAATAGAAAACAACAGAGTTGGAAAGGAGCTTGTAGGTCATCTAGTCCAACCCCCACCCAAGCAGGAGACCCCCACACCATTTCTGACAGATGGCAGTCCAGTCTCTTCTTGAAAGCTTCCAGTGATGAAGCTCCCACAACATCTAAAGGCAAACTGTTCCACTGGTTGATTGTTCCCACTGTCAGGAAATTTCTCCTTGTTTCTAGGTTGAATCTCTCCTTGGTCAGTTTCCATCCATATTCCTTGTCTGGTTTTCGGGTGCTTTGGAAAATAGGTTGATCTCCTTTTCTCTGTGACAGCCCTCAAATATTGGAACACTGCTGTCATGTCTCCCTTGGTCCTTCTCTTCATTAGACCAGCCATGCCCAGTTCCTAATATTTTAAAGGTACAGTGGTATCTTGGTATGCAACTGCTCTGAAACTCAACAAATTTGGTACTCAACACATTTTAACATGAAAATTTTCTCCCAGTAATCATTATTTGTTTGGTACTCAACGCACAAGCTAAAACCTGTTGGTGTCGGCTGCCTTGTGACTCACTAATATTATTCCTTATGGGAAAAATCTTTTTGGTACTCACTGTTTTTGATACTCATCGCTCCTTCCAGAACCAATTACCACTGTGTATAAAAACAAAAGGGACACGGTGGCTCAGTGGGTTAGGATGCTGAGCCTGTCGATCAGAAGGTCGGCAGTTTGGCGGGTTGAATCCCGAGTGCCGTGTAACAGAGTGAGCGCCTGTTACTCGTCCCATCTTCTGCCAACCTAGCATTCAAAAGCACGTAAAAATGCAAGTAGAAAAATAGGGACCACTACGGTGGGAAGGTAACAGCGTTCCGTGCGCCTTTGGCATCTAGTCATGCCGGCCACATGACCACGGAGATGTCCTCGGACAAGCGCTGGCTCTTTGGCTTTGAAACGGAGATGAGCACCAGAACCTAGAGTTGGAAACAACTAGCACGCATGTGCGGGGGAACCTTTACCTTTACTTTACCTATAAAAAACAAAGTGAGGCATGTCTTCCGTATGTCTCTTCGGAAAGACATATTTTGGATATCTAAGTAACTGGATCTGTATCACCTGCTCAAAACCACTGGTTTCCCAGAGCAGCAAAGCAATGATCTGCAACTAGCATGGTGGTAAAGGGACAGAAACCTGTTTCCCTCTTCTCTAATAGGGCAGAAAGAGGCATGGGAAAGAAAGGGTAGATATGCAGGTACATGGTGGAGGCGGGCAATTCGGCACTTGGTCTCTCCAATGCAACCTTCTGAGCAGTTTCAAATTGCTTATGAAATTTAGGTCGCTGGTACCCCCTTGCTCTTTTTTCTTTCTCCCTTGAACTCAGGAGAAAAGGATCAAAAATGGAAGTCTCCTCTCTATTTTTGAGGGGCTGCCACAAAGAAGAAGGCAAGACAAGAAACAATGGTTGGAAACTGATCAAGGAGAGAAGCAACCTGGAATTAAGGAGAAACTCCTAACATTGAGGACAATTAACCAGTGGAACAGCTTGCCTTCGGAGGTTGTGGGTGTTCCATCACTGAAGGTTTTCAAGAAAAGACTAGACAGTCACTTATCTGAAATGGTATAGGTTCTCCTGCTTGAACAGGGGACTGGACTAGAAGACCTCCAAGGTCCCTTCCAGATTCTTTTCTATTCTATTCTATTCTATTCTATTCTATTCTATTCTATTCTATTCTATTCTATTCTATTCTATTCTATTCTATTCTATTCTATTCTATTCTATTCTATTCTATTCTATTCTGAGATTCTCAGTCATCCAGGTCATGGTTGCCCCAAAGGTGCTTTTTCAACAGGCAACTGGACTTTGTTTTTTTTCCTTGAAGATGTTTCTCATGAAGAACTGAAGAGGTTTCTTGGATGAGAAGCGAAATATCCTCAAGGAAAAAAACCAAGTTTGGTTGCCTATTGAAAAAGCACTTTGGGGACCAGTCCCCTCTCTGTTCCCACATACAGTATCTCACTCCTATTCAAGGGTTAAAAAAGAAAAAGAAAAAAGAAAACATGGCAACTGCACTATTAAGGGAAGTGTCTTGACTATTTTTCTTTTATAATTTTTATTAAAACATTTAAACAGGAAGATAAAAACTAAAGCAATATAAAGAAGAAAAAGAAAGAAAAGAAAAAGCAAAACTATGCAAGAAAAAAGTTGAAGAAAAATAGAAAAAGATAGTGTAAATTCATTCTTTTCATTTTTAGAAAAAAAAAGATTGTAAGAGGCTTCCAGTCACTAATAAATGGAGACAGTGTTTTTTTCTCTAATCAAAAGAGTCAAATTATTTCAGCAACATTTGTCAACTTTACCAACCATTCCTCACCACTAGGCTAGTGTTGAATTTCTCCATCCCTGGGCAAAGAAAGCTACCCTCTTGACACTTCAGGCTTCCCTGCGGGTGCCCCCCATCCAAAGCATTCTCCCTGGGAAGGCCACTTTTAACAGATAAAAACTGCCCCCCCCCCCAGTAACTGATGGAACTAAATACCTTGGACTAAACATTCTGGGGTTCAGTAATTAGTTTGCTTTTAGAATTCTTAATCAGGTTATCTGTGATCCCCTTGGGTCCCCTGCTCTGTCTGGGAGTCTTTTCTTTACTGGGTCAAAAACCAGAATTTAGGCACTGAACTTACTAGCAAATTTGGTGGTTCTGCTAATTGCTGCTTTCCTGACAAATTGATGTAGGCTGATCATCGTGACTTGTAACAAGGCAGCAGTCTGATCTGGAGCCAATTGGGCACATCATCCCGGCTTGTACCACACACCAATCTCTTTGATGTTCAAAGCACAGGAAGATTGAGAAATCCCACAGGGATGTGAGACTCTTTTCAGCCAACCTACTGGGAATTTTGCAATCTTTAAATTTCTGGCCATTAGCAAAAGACCTGTACCCAGTAGCCAATTAGCAACAGCCAGAGAGATATCGCCAGGGTCTTCTAACCTATGACTGCATATAACTCCATTGCAACAATAACCAAAATATTGTTGAATATAACAACAACATGCAAACTTAGTTATAAAAAGGGTATTTGTTTGATTTAAGCTTTCAGAAGGATTCATAATCCTCTTTGTTCACATCACACAATATCTACGGACCCCTCATATCCTGGACATAAACTGTTTCAACTCCTTCCCTCAAGACGATGCCATAAGGCACTGCATGCCAAAACAACCAGACACAAGGACAGTTCTCCTTGGGACGGTCAGCAGATGAAATTGTGGGAGACATAGATAAAATCTTTCGTGTTAATTCGTGGATTGCAAGACAAAGGAAATTACCCAGAGATGTGGTTGTTTATTTTACAAAGAGAACAATCTGGAATGAAGTTATCCAAGCCTCTTACAATATCAAGCTTGTAATTGCTGAGCAAGAAGTCCTGGTTTTAAAAGAGATCCCTCCAAGAATTTTAAGGAGAAGAAAGGAGTTTGCTTTTCTAGCACAAGAGCTCAGGCGACGTGATATCAAGTTCAGATGGGAGATACCAGTGGGTATGGTGGTGATGCATGAAGGCACGAGACATCGTCTTATTACAGTGATGCAGGCACGTGATTTTTATAGTAATGTTTTAAAAGCAACCCCCATACCACTTTTGGAATCTACAAAGAAGAATGGAGAGGAAGAGCCTCAAGGTGCTGAAGGAACAATGCAGACAGACGAGAAAGCTACAGGAGTGGATTAAATTTCAGTATCATTGGAAGAAGCTGGAGACCAGAGGATGACGCGTGCTGCTTTGAGACGAATGAGACGAGAGCAAGAACAAGACCAGCAGAAAGTTATGGAACCTCCAAAGCGTACCTATAGCGAAGCTGTGGGAGGGGCGTGACCTAAGAATGTTAAGGGGATCCTGGAAGGCGCGCTCCAAAAGCTTCGGGTCGCTAAGGATGGCGACTAAGCTTCTAACTTGGAATGTCAATGGCTTAAATTCACCTCAGAAGAGAAAGAAAATCTTTCAATATTTAAAACAATTCAAGACTGATGTTATTTGCTTGTTGTTGTTGTTAGTTGCGAAGTCGTGTCCGACCCATCGCGACCCTATGGACAATGTTCCTCCAGGCCTTCCTGTCCTCTACCATCTTCTGGAGTCCTGGGCCTTAGAAAAGCTGAGCAACAACAAAGCTAGTGGAGGTGACAGTATTCCAGCTGAGCTATTCAAAATCTTAAAAGACGATGCAGTAAAAGTGCTACACTCAATTTGCCAGCAAATTTGGAAAACTCAACAGTGGCCACAGGATTGGAAAAGATCAGTTTACATTCCAATTCCAAAGAAAGGCAGTGCCAAAGAATGTTCAAACTATCGCACCATTGCACTCATTTCTCATGCTAGTAAAGTTATGCTTAAAATTCTACAAGCTAGACTCCAGCAGTATGTGGATCGAGAACTACCAGAAGTACAGGCAGGATTTCGAAGAGGCAGAGGAACTAGAGATCAAATTGCCAACATATGCTGGATCATGGAGAAAGCTAGAGAGTTCCAGAAAAACATCTACTTCTGCTTCATTGACTATGCTAAAGCCTTTGATTGTGTGGATCATAACAAACTGTGGCAAGTCCTTAAAGAGATGGGCATACCAGACCATCTTATTTGTCTCTTGAGAAACCTATATGCGGGTCAAGAAGCAACAGTGAGAACTGGACACAGAACCACCGATTGGTTCAAAATTGGGAAAGGAGTCCGGCAAGGCTGTATACTGTCGCCTTGCCTATTTAACTTATATGCAGAGCACATCATGAGAAAGGCAGGGCTAGATGAATCAAACGTTGGAATTAAGATTGCCGGAAGAAACATCAACAACCTAAGATATGCAGATGATACCACTCTAATGGCAGAAAGTGAAGAGGAACTAAAGAGCCTGTTGTTGCGAGTGAAGAAGGAGAGTGCTAAAGTTGGGTTGAAACTAAACATTAAGAAAACCAAGATCATGGCATCCGGCCCTCTCAATTCCTGGCAAATAGATGGGGAAGAAATGGAGGTAGTGACAGATTTTATTTTCCTGGGCTCCAAGATCACTGCAGATGGGGACTGTAGCCAAGAAATTAAAAGACGCTTGCTCCTTGGGAAGAAAGCCATGGCAAATCTAGACAGCACACTAAAAAGCAGAGACATCACCCTGTCAACAAAAGTGCGTATAGTCAAGGCTATGGTCTTCCCAGTTGCAATGTATGGCAGTGAAAGCTGGACCATAAGAAAGGCTGAGTGCCAAAGAATTGAAGCCTTTGAACTATGGTGCTGGAGAAGACCCTTGGACTGCAAGGCGATCAAACCGGTCAGTCCTAGAGGAGATCAACCCTGACTGCTCTTTAGAAGGCCAGATCCTGAAGCTAAAACTCAAATACTTTGGCCACCTAATGAGAAGGACGGACTCACTGGAGAAGAGCCTAATGCTGGGAAAGATTGAGGGCAATAGAAGAAGGGGACGACAGAGAATGAGGTGGCTGGATGGAGTCACTGAAGCAGTAGGTGTGAGCTTAAATGGACTCCAGAAGATGGTTATTTGCTTACAAGAAACACATATTAGAGTTATGGACCAAAAGTACTTATTAAATTCAAGATTGGGCACACAATTTATTGCTTCTGCAATGAATAAGAAGAATGGAGTGGTTGTTTATATCAAGAATACTATGACAGCGGAGTTAATTGAAGCAGATAAACAAGGAAGATATGTTATAATAGATTTGCTAATAGAAGGTAAAAAAAACGCTTTTGGTTGGATTATATGCCCCTAATCAACAAGCAGACTTTTATAGTTTATTACACAGCAAGATCACTCAGTTGGATTATAAATCTTTTATTTTTATGGGAGACTGGAATGGTGTCTTGGATGTACAAATGGACAAGAGTGGTTCTTTTAGGCTTCCGGATGGCAAGGCGACGCCGGAGGCAGCCATTTCTTGGCTGTCAGCCTCGCAGCTCCGTAGAGCCGCCGAAAACAGCGTTGATCAGCTGTTCGGCGGCTTGGAAGCCCCCACCTCAGGAGAAGAGGAGGGGGTGAGCGTCCAGGTAGGGGTAGAGCTCTCCGGGGCCGCCAGAACTTAGAGTTTTGGTGGCGGAAGGATTGAGCCCCCCCCCCGAAGCCTGGGCATGCTCCGGACTGCAAGGCGCCTCTGCTCCGGGTTTTTTGGAGCAGAACAGGGCGTTCGCAACCATCCCTGCTAGCAAGGAAGAGCTTTTGAGAACGAGGACGCAGGCAGAGCGATGCAGATTTTGGTGAAGATGATGTTTTGATCCTTAACTCAATGAACTTTGCTGAATCTGCATGTGAAAGTGAGTAGTTAACAATAGAGGGTGAAAATGGCGACTATATCTTCTAAAGTTCCTGCCCTGAGGCAGCAGTCTTCGGCGAAAACTTTATTGTCCTCTGCATCTGAATCTGTATCAGCTTTTACAGTGAAAGATTTGCAGAGTTTGCTCCAAGAAACTATGGAAAAGCAAATGCAACAATTTGTTGAGATAATGGAGAAAAAGTTGGAGGAGAAGTTTACAGAGAAATTAGCAGAAATGAGAGCAGACATCACATCTGCAACGTTAAATCTGGCTAAAAGCATTGAGATTTTGGATGAAAAAGTGGAAGATCTTGTTCAAAATGATACTAGAATGGAAGCCAAAATGACAGAAACTGAAAATATGATAGCGAAAATGGATTATGATTTGATTTCGACACAGTATTTTCAGATGGAGCTTGCTTTGAGAATCAGAGGCCTAAAAGAAAATCCTAAGGAAAATTTGACGAAAATGGTTTCTGAGGTTTTGGAAGGGGTGTTGGAGCGACCAGCAGATGAAATAATGGAAGATATAGATAAAATCTTCCGTGTTAATTCGTGGATTGCAAGACAAAGGAAATTACCCAAAGATGTGGTGGTTTATTTCACAAAGAGAAAGATTAGAAATGAAGTTATCCAGGCCTCCTATAATATTGATTTTGTAATGGATGAGCAAAAAGTTTTGATTTTAAAAGAGATTCCTGCAAGAATTTTAAGAAAAAGGAAGGAATTTGCCTTTTTGACACAAGAATTGAGACGACGTGATATTAAGTTTAGATGGCAAATACCAGAGGGTATGGTGGTGACTCATGAAGGTACGAGGCATTGTCTTACCACAGTGGTTCAGGCACGTGACTTTTACAGTAATGTTTTAAAAGCAGTCCCCATATCGTCTTTGGAGTCTACAAAGAAACAAGGTGACAGAGAGCCTCAACGTTCCAGAGAGAATCCACAAGATGTTGAAGGGTTAACGCAGACAGATGTGAAAGTTACAGGAGTGGGTCAAATTTCATCACCACGGGAGAAGGCCAGAAATTGGAAGAGGTGTGCTGTTTCTGGAAGAATGAAGCAAACCTGAGGATTTAGTTGCATAATTGCAAGAGATAATAATGTAATAAGGATGCTAGAAGGATTAAGTATGTGGGGATTCATTTTTCACCCTTATAAAATAATTATATAATATTTTGTGTTGCTTTAGTTTGAAGATGATTATGAAAATTTAATTGGGAAGATTTGTAGTAGTGTTTATTGATATTCTGTAGGTTATGCTTTGTTATTTGGATGGAAAGTTTTAAGCCTGGAAGGTAGTGTATGGTATTTTAAGTTGTATAATATATTAGGAGAAGGAAAGGTTGTATTAATTTGGTTTTAGTATGTTAAAGTCTAGTTGGATAGAAGAATAGTTTTATAAAACTGATATAAATTGTTTTATGTGTGATTGAAATTAATTTGTAATACTTTTATGGGCAATATTGGAGTAGGTAATAGAATATAAGAATATAAGAATGATGTGATTATATATATATAAAATTAAGTTTGGAAGTAATCTATGGTATTTTAATTTGTATAATATATTAGGATAATATGAATTTAAGGTATTATTTTGTATTTGAATAATCATTGATATGATATATATATGTATGTTTGGAATTTACCTATATGAGTTAAAGTTTGATAGTTTGAATAGCTTAGGATTCTTTGCGTAAGTTAGATCATGATTGTTTGTTTGTATTGTGTTTGTGTTTTGGTATTAGATTGGAAAGTATTATTTTGTATTTGTATAATTATTGATATGATATATATATATACATGTTTGGAGTTTTCTTATATGAGTTAAAGTTCGGTAGTTTAAATAGTTTAGGATTGTTTGCGTAAGTTAGATTATGATTGTATTTTTATACCCTGTATTTTGCTCTGGGAAGCCGGGGGGGAGGGGAAAGTGAGGGAGGGGTTGGGGAGGGTTGGGGAGGGGGAAGAGGGTGGGGGGAGGGGGTTGGGAGGTTTTTTTTTCTTTTTTGGTTTGCTAAAGATAAAATGTATTGTAAAACTTTTTAATAAAAAAAAGAGTGGTTCTTTTAGAAGTACTCCAAGTCATGCTAAATTGCCTAAATCCTTTTTTGAGATGAAGGATGATTTGGAGCTGCGAGATATTTGGAGAGAAAGAAATCTACATGAAAAGGATTATACTTTTTTTTCTGATAGACATCAATCTTTTTCTAGGATTGACTTTATATTAATTACTAACGATTTCTTTTCTAGGATTAAGAAGATAAAGATTTGTCCAAGAACTATGTCTGACCATAGTCCAGTCTGGCTAGAGATTGATAAGGATAACAGAGATAGGCGCTCTTGGCGTCTAAATGAGAACCTGTTTAGAAATCAGGAAAATGTGGAAAAATGTAAAAAACAGATGAAGGTTTTTTTTAAACTAATATGAATAAGGGTACTTCTATGGAAATGGTTTGGGATGCTAGTAAGGCTTATATGAGAGGTGTGTTAATATATATGAATAATAAATACAGACGTAATTTGGAATTTAGGAGGAAAGAATTAGAGAATGAAATTAGGGAAAAAGAAAAGGCCTTAATTTTGAATCCATCGGATGTGAAGATTAAAGAGGTTATTAATTTATTAAGGGGACAGTTTGATAAGTTGATGGCTGATCAGGTGGCAACTAATCTACGGTTTGCTAGACATAATACTTTTTGTAATGCCAATAAACCAGGTAGATAGTTAGCCTATATGTTAAG